>NC_056747.1:752759863-753382363 GCF_019279795.1 Protopterus annectens
TAGCACGTTCGATTCTCAGTTAGAGCGTCTTCTGTGTGTCGACATGTGTGAATGGGCGTTCCTTCGTTGAAGGTTGTGCATTAGGCCCGGCAAGCCAGCACGTAAAAATCTACTGCCAATCATTAGCAGACCGGAGTTCCGCTGTGGCGACCCCTAACTGGGAAAAGCCAAAAGACAGTTTTATTACAGTGATACTAAGTGTTAAGATTATCATTACACCATGTGGACAGTTACAGGAATCAAAGTAAGTTTCAGATTTTGTTTAAAAAATCATGTATGGTAAGATAAGAATAAATGTGAAGTGGATGGCTCAGAGGCGAAACAAATAAGTAGTGTTTCACAGAGGGACAATAGATGATTGGAACAGGTTTTCTTAAGGAATATCTTCAGAAACAGTGAATAAATAGCTAGCTTCCCCTGGTGATGAGACAAAGGAAGTGAGGGAGTGATTTAACATCTGCTGTGTTGGTTATCCAGGATTGATTACAGGACTGCTAAAAGAAGACCATGGAGTACTGCCTGAACAGCACATTGTCAGCTCTCCATTTTAATGGAAGATTTACGAGAGTGAGTAACATGTCTTCCATGTCTGTCACCTCTGGGCTTTCGGATATTGGCAAAGGCTCTTGCCACCCCCATAGTGCCTTTTTTAGGCAAGGCTAAAAAGACAGACCCACCTCCATAGGTATCACAAGGGATAAGAAACTAAGAGTAATGCTACTCAATGCCAGAAGTCTAAACCTCAAGATGCACGCACTCAAAACTCTCCTTAGTATGGAGAACATCGATATCTGTGCAGTAACAGAAACCTGGTTCAAGGCTCCTGAGAGCACCCCAGCACTACCAGGTTATACCTCATACCATGCTTTTCGGCCCCAAAACTTGGACCGAACCACAAAAGGAGGGGGAGTATCAATATTCGTCAAAGATACCCACACCTCCAGGTTGGTGGGACAGCACAAAGCATCAGAGACTATCCATGTGCAACTAACAGTGGGTAAAACTGCATTCCAGTTTATAGCCTGCTGCAGACCACCCTCCCAAACCCAGGATCCCCACTCGGCCTTCCTGAGAACACTGGAAAATATGAAGGTCTCTCCAAACACCATTATATTGGGCGACTTCAACTACCCAAACATAGACTGGGAGTATTAGTCTAGCTCCAACACCCTAGCCCAAAGGTTCCTAGAATTTATAAACTCAAATGCTATGGAACAACTTGTTACCACTCCCACAAGAGGGGAAAACATACTGGACCTGATCATCACCAACATGGGGGCTCTATGCTCCAGACCAGAAGTGTATCCCTCACTGGTAAGATGAGACCATAAACTAATCTCACTGGATATTCACATCCCGACCCCACCCCCTGCCCAGAAAACCACAGTGAAAAACTTCTCTAAAGCAAATTTCACACTCCTCAAAACCGAGGTGGAATCCTTCAAAGCCCCCCGGGCCTGTGGAAAATATGGCCCAGACCGCAGAATTCTTTATAAACGCATTCTATGAACACCTTCAGGAATGCATGGATCATGCAATCCCAAATAAAACCAAGACTCAATCCTCCAAAGGCAGGCGTCCTGTCTGGTGGACCCCAGCCATAAACAAACTATACAATAGAAGGAGGAAGCTACTACATGATAGAGCAAAATCCCAAAAAGGGAAGGCATCTCTGATCAGTATTAGCAAAAAGCTACGAGCACTCATAAAATCGTCTAAGGTCAGCTTTGAGAGAAAAATTGCACAGGACACTAAGGATAATCACAAGGCTTTCTTTAGTTATGTTAGGAACCTGGGTGGGACTTCCCAGATATGCTCAGAATTAGTCCAAAATGACAAAAAATACACCGAACCCACAGACATTGCCAACATCCTAGCTGACAGGTTCAGCGCAAACTTCTCCCCGCCCCCCACCAAAAGGGCAAATATCTATCCCAGCAGAGTGCTGCCCCCCTGACATCTCAGATGCTCAGGTAAGAGCCACCCTCTCCAAAGCAAAAACACAGCATCAATGGGACCAGACGGTGTCCCGGCTGCCCCTACATGAACTCCAAGAAGAGCTAAACCCAAACATAAAACTACTGTTCAGTCTCAGCCTTACTACAGGATATGTACCCAAAGAGTGGCGTACAGCAACAGTGGTCCCTCTCCACAAAGGTGGTGCCTCAACGGATCCTGGAAACTATCACCCCATAAGCCTGACTAGCTTGGTCTGCAAAGCTATGGAAAGGATCATTATGGACCTCATAAATAAAGATATTGGGGACCTACAGACACTGGATCCTACCCAGTTTGGCTTTGTTAAGGGCAGATCCTGCCTCTTAAACCTGGTCAATTTCTTTGAAACAGTCACCAAGGCCATTGACGAGGGGAAGGTGGTCCACACAGCCTACCTGGACCTCGCAAAAGCCTTCGATACAATACCCCACTCGAGCATTATAGATAAGCTCACCAGCTTAAATATAAACCCCTATGTCACTAGATGGGTTGCAAACTGGTTCAAGGACAGAACCCACATGGTTAGAATTTCTGGAGCCATGTCAGACTCCAAACCAGTTACAAGTGGCGTCCCACAAGGCTCAGTCCTGGGACCTCTCTTGTTCGGTATATATTTCTTGGAGGTACAGGCCAACACGGAAGGACTGTGGCTGACCAAGTTCGCAGATGACTGCAAACTAGGCGTCATAATCAACTCTCCAGCCGACACAAGCATCCTACAAAAGGGCCTCATAGAAACAGACAACTGGTGCCAGAGCCATGGCCTCAAGCTAAACGCCAAAATGTGTATAGTCATCCTCTTTGACAAAAACAAAGTGCCCACAAATTACCACATAGGTGGTAATCCATTAAGTACGGAAGAAGTAATTAGGGACCTGGGGACCCAAGTTGATAGCAATCTCTCATTTGAAAACCACGTGGCCAAAGTGGTTAGAAAAACATTTTATATAGCCCACCTAATCATGAAGGGATTCACATCTAGATCAGGGGAGGTCATCGTGCCTCTTTACTCATCCCTCATCAGGCCCATAATTGAGTACAATGCCCCTTTTGGGATGTACCTTACCAGACACCTGCAGCAACTGGAAAGACCCCAAAAGTACCTCACCAAAAGGATCAAAGGGCTCAAACAGATGCCATATGCTGCCCGGTTAAAGAAACTCCAGCTCTACTCAGTGGCATACCACCTGCTCAGAGGCGATCTGTGCCTGACGATAAAGCCATGTCCAACCGGAATTAATGGACATGCTGCACCTCAGAAAATCCAAATCCCATAGAGCTACACACTCGAGAGACTTGAACCTCAGCACTGAAATAAATAGGACATGCTGGAGGGACAGATTCATAACCCAGAGGCTCCCTTCACTCTGGAATAAAATCCCAGTCCAGGTTAGGCAGAGTCCCTCATTGACTCTCTTCAAGAGGAATCTTGATGAGTGGATGGGAGATCATAGGTTTACCCCGGGTATCACTTCTGTGTCACTGTTAGACAGAGGCACAGTATACTAACCTCGAAAAAGGGCATAGCAAAATTCATTTAAAATGGGTGGCGAAAGCCAAACACACTCTGACTAGGCTTATAAATGCCCTAGGGCAGATAGCCTAGTATGAACCTATGAACCTATGATGGAGGGTGAGTGAAAGTAGGAGTGGCTACCACTACAGAAGCATCTGTTGAATAAAGTCTTGGGACAGCTTTGGGAAAAAAAGATAGTCATAAGCCTTGCAGCAGGACTGGGGTGGTGAGAGTGCACACATACGTAGGAATGGAAGCGTGTATACTGACTTAAGTGAGTCCTGAATTACAGTCATTGCTTCTCAATTATCATCCCATGCTAAATGGGGAGGGGGTTAAGTATATTCACAAAATAGTGCATTCTCCCTATTCAGAGTAAAGGCAGGGATTTCCTTCATGAATGATTAGCAAAACAGAAAGAATAGTAGAGGATGTGTGGACTGAAAAAAACATGAATTTAAAATATATGTGGCAGATATTAGGCCATCATACAAACACTGGGTGGAGGGGAGCTAACAAGAGAAATAGGACCTAATTAGGAGGATCATGTGATCAATATCTGACATCAAGAACTGTGGTTCCATGTTACCCCAGAGAACAGATTAGGGAAAGGAAGAAGAAACCTTTACTAGGTTACATGTGAGCTAAGCTACACTGCTAACATAAGACGTTTAGCAATGAGGAAGAACTGCACATTATTTTAGGTGAAATGGCAGTATAAAAATTCATGAGAAGGGTCACACTGACCTGAAGCCAAACAAAAGTAGTGAAGAGAAACACAGTAAAGCATGTTTAAAAATAGAAGCAGCAAAGAGGAATCCAGCAAGAATGACAAAAAAAAAAAAAAAACAGAAAGTACTCAGCTTTTCCAAGAAGTAGGAAGACTTGTAGGCCAAAGGGATCTATGAGTTCTTATTTATCAGGAACATCTAGATCTATTTTCTAACCTCACAAGCAATACTGAAAAAAATTACATGTTTTGATATTAAAAAAAGCTGTACAGCTTTTCGTGGCTTGTCTTCAACAATCTTGATACTTAAATGTTAAAATGCAGTGTTTTCAAAATGTCTCAGTACTGCAGCATAATGGCAGATAACTTGATAACATTACACATACCATTCCCCAAAAACTACCTAAACACACACTTGCAAACAGACTATGAAAGCTCTGACACAGTATTACACGTGATACTAGATCTATATTTTTGAGAAATACAAAAAGTTATAATTTACAGAACATAGTTAAACTGGAGCCCAGCCACTCAGCACTATGAACACTTCCATTTCTCTCACATTCTACATGGGGTCACAGGTGGTGAAATGTGATAAACATGCTTTATATGTAAAAACATGATAAATCTGGGTGCATAATAGAGCTCATCACCACAGTTCTCTGAATAAATAATTCATGTTCAATAATTCAAATTATTAGTCTAGAACATAAAGTACTGGCTTTCAGAACCCAAAGTCAAACAGGATCATCAAGTGTTTTTTTATACAAAATACATACCTATCACATCTCCACACCTGTAACAAATCTGGAAGGTGAGAAAAAAAGAAAGTACTTAGAGTACAGTGGCTTTGCTGCAGTTTACCATATCTGTATTACTATTTCAGAGCTTTGGCAGTCTTACTTTTGGGTATAAGTAGGTAATTGATCCCTGACTACTTTTATATTTTTTAGTTCTATTTTTGTTGGGAGGCAACTGTGTGTGTGTGTGTGTGTGTGTGTGTGTGTGTGTGTGTGTGTGTGTGTGTGTGTGTGTGTGTGTGATTTTCATTATCAATCAATATCCCACAGTGTTGAAGCACAGCTGTCATAAAAGGCAGTTATTCAAAGAACAAAAATAGCAGCATTCATCTGTTCATCTGTGGTTGCTCCAGTTTCTTCCTGATATATATTTATATTGATTTCTTATATGTTATTTGCATTATTTCTCTCATTTTTATGCATTCATAAATCAGATTATATTCAACCTTTCAGTATGAACAGATGCAAACAAGAAATGACAGTGTGCATCATTCAGCTTTGCTACCTATAATTATATGATGTTAACAAATGCATATCAATATATGGATGTCCGTAGAACTTTTCTCCCTCATTAAATTCAGGCATGGGCATTATCTGAGAGATATATTTATCTCCCTTAGGGGAAAAAAAGCAATGCCTTCAGCTTGTAATACATAAGTCTCAATTCCCTTTTGGCAAACATAAACTGGAAAGAGGTCACCTCAGTCATTGATTCCCCGCCCCCCCCCCAAAAAAAATACTCCAGCTACAACACCTCATTTAGTTTATCCTCCAGTGGCCTAGTGATCCCAGCCTACTTCCTTCTGGATTTTTTCAAAATCTTCACTGAACCTCAGCCCTCTGGCTTTTACCCCCTCAATTTCACACTTTCCAGCCACTATCTGACCCACCTAAAGTTCATTTCAGAGAAATTACCTGCAAAAAAAGTTTTAATTTTATTGACACACTTTCCCACCTTCAGGCAACATAACCTGTCAAGATCTGATGGTACTGTCACTCATCCCTATTTAGTATAGATGATGAACAGGTGGGATAGTTCATTTATATGCTTTATTACATAAAAACACATCAGGATGGATAGCAATAGTACAAAATATAAGCAAACTGACTAATAGACACTATACAAATATACACGCTTACATCTCAACAGCTTACTACAAAATGGCAGGCAGGCTCACACATGCTCAGTATTTATACACTTGTCCAAGCCCCTAGAAAGCTTCCTAAAGCTGTACACACATATTGATCTACATCCTCCCTCTTAAATAGATTGCCCTCAATAAAATGACATTGGAATAAGACATGCAATAATATAGACATTAGAAACAACACAATGTTCATGTCCAAGTTGCCATGTATGTGTAACATGGTCTGAAAATGCGACCTGATCTAGTAACATACTAATCAGAACTGGGTTTAGCAACAGGGACAGTCTTCGGTGAACAATTCGTATCAGGAACTTCGGGATTCATCTCAGTAACAGGGATATTTACTGGAACGTCCTTTGTAACTGGAATGCTGGATAACTCACTCAGAGTCTTTTTCACAGGCTAAATGCTGCAGTACAGGCGTGGACACTGGCATAAAATGTTCCCAATTCCAAGTAAACTCTACTCCTTATGATTCCACAATGTAAGATCTTGGCTCTGGGCAAATATTCTTCAAGACTCCAGTCCGATCATAACCTCTACACGTTTGCAGTCTCACTGTCTTTCCTTCATGTAATGGATTAAGTGGTTTGCCAGATTTGTCATAATAACACTTCTGGGCTACGCATTTCTTTAACAGATGGGCGTTCACTGATCTGTTATTCTTAGTACTTGGAACCAATGAACTACTGCTGACTGGTAATGTGGTTCTGGTTTGTCTCGACAGAAGTCTCTGGGCAGGTGAACCAAGATGTTTATCACAAGGAATATTTCTAAGTTTCAAGAGATTCAGGAAAACATCACTATTGTCTCATTTCAACTTCTCAAGTAACTGTTTCACACTTTGAATTGCACGTTCTGCCAAACCATTTGACTGCGGGTACTCAGGACTACTTGTAACAAGGATAAAGTCCCACTCTTCAGCAAATCTTTTGAATTTCTGGCTGGTAAACTGTGTGCCATATTGTCAGAAGTTATTTTGTGCAGACGACCAAGAATCTGGTTTAGCTGAAGTGGTTCTTTCTGTTGATGTGGCTTTGTACTATTACATACAGAACAAGATGAAAGTACTCTCTCAATGTCTTGTGACATAGAAGGCCAAAATACTAGTCCTCTCACCATCCTTTTAGTAGAATCAGTTCCTGGGTGGCCACAATGCAAGACAGTAATATAGTCTTGTTGCAAAAACTTCGGAACAATGACTTTTGGACTTTTCATGACAATGCCATTGTCAGACAAAAATCTCATCTCTGTAAGGAAAATAAGGTTGCACTTCTTGAGGTAAACTAGAGTGCTTTGATGGCCATCCTTGACTGATAAAGTGGTTAAGCTTCTGTAAAACAGGATCTGAGGCTGTGTGATTTCTAAGCTCAAGATGTGTGGAATTAAAATTTCTCACTTCCATGACTTCAAAATCAAATTTCTAATTCTCATGCGGTTCAGTGGTATTTCTGGGTGATCTGGATAAAGTAGCAGCAAGATAAAGAAGTTTGCCTTTTGTGTAGACAAGACTGAAATTATACTTCTGCAATCTTAACATCATGCATTGCAATCTAGATGGAGCTGAATGCACAGGCTTTCTCAAAATAGTGACTAGAGTTTGGTGGTCTGTTTCAATTTGGATATGTCGACCATAAATATAATCATGTAACTTCGAACATGCAAACACATTTGCCAAAAGCTCTTTCTGTATCTGAACAGACTGCATTTCAGTTTGGGTTAGAGATCTGGATGCATAGGCAACAGGTTGACCCTCTTGAAGAATGACTGCACCGAGACCAAATTTCAAAGCATCACAGGAAAGAATAACTGGCTTGTGAACATCATAGTATCTGAGAGTTGGTAGACTGGCAATTCTCTCTTTCAGGGCATCAAATGCTGTCTGGTGTTGTGCCAACCATGACCAGGATACATCTTTACGTGTCGGCACTCTAAACGATGCTGTTAGTTGGCTCAAGTCTGGAATGAACATGGCTAGATAGTTAACTATTCCAAGAAAGATTTGAAGAGCTTGAACATTGTCTGGAGTTGGCATCTCAAGATAGCTATTTGCTTGAAATGGTCTGGTCGTAAACCTGAACTGGTAAACAAATGACCAACATAAGTGAATTCTCGTAGCCTGAACTTGCATTTCTGAGGATTCAGCTTAAGATTCACTTAAAGTGCTCTTTCCAGAACTTTTCACTATTACCTCCTACTAGAATATTATCTACTATAATAGCACACGGATATCCAGAAAAAATTTGCTCCATTGCAAGTTGAAAGACTTCACTGGCAGAATTTATCCCAAATGGCATTCTCAAAAATCTGTACCTGCCAAAAGGAGTATTGAATGTAGTAAGCAACGAGGATTTTTCTTCAAGCAAAATTTGCCAAAATGAACTCTTTGCATCCAAGACAGAAACAACAGTGGCATTTGGCATCAGAGCTGCAACTTCTTTGAATGTGCGCATTGGATGATGAGGTCTTTTCAGTGCTTTGATCAACTCTCATGGATAAATACTACATATTCTGATATCATCTGAACCTTTCTTATGAGCTACCACCATGGAAGATATCCATTCAGTTGGTTCTTCAACTGGATAAGTTAGGCCTTGTTGCACCATTTTGTCTAGCTCGGCTTTGACTCTGTTCTGCATAGCTACTGGAACTTTCCGGGCTGGCCTGACATCTGATTCTAACTTTATATAGTACACAACTGAAAGCTTGCCTAGTTTGTCTTTGAAAAGATCAGCATAGATAGAGAAAATATACTGGGTGAAATCAGAACAGTGGTCTTTTAAGATAACATGATGGACTTTCTTATTAAATGAAAGCAGCCCCATTTTCAAACTGTCTCTGAGCCCTAATAATGATTGTGAGTGCCTTTTGACCACATAAAATAACAAGTCATAGCTTTCCCAGCAGAATAACATGAAAGCATCACTGAGCCTTCAGTCTGAATCTCTTCACCACCATAAACAACAAGCTTTTCACACTTTGCCAAATCAAGCTTCACACCAGCACATACTCTAGCAACTGTTTCTGCAGACATAACATTGCACTTTGAACCTGTGTTAACTTTGAGCTCTGTGGGTTTTCCTTTTATCCAAACAGTACAAAATACTTTATTCCTTGCCCATAAATCTACAGCACTGACTGTTTCATGAAGCACAGGCACACCATCAACATAAAAAGTAGGGCCACGGCTCTCTAATTGATCAACTTGTCTCTTTGAATGTTCTCTTTTAATAAAAGGATGTGTGCCCTTTGATTTACAAATCTTTTTAAAATGATTCCTCTTATTCCATTTGTGACTCTGCTGACCAAAAGCTAAACATTTTACTCGTTTAGGTTCATGACTTCCTCCACAGTTACGACAGTTGGCTATAAAACTGTGTGGGGGCCCATTCTTTGAGTTTGCTGACTCAATCTTGTGGTTCACTTGAGACTGTGCATGTTCTGGAACTTGCTAGAAATCTATGGGTTTTCCCAGGGACTGTTGCAGGATTTACAGTTGCTGCCATGTACTTGGGCCTGTTCCTTTTAACCATGTGCTGCATACTATCAACATTGGCATTAGAAGTTACTGGAAGCATGCATCTCTCACTTGTAAGCATATGTGAGTCGTTTTCTGTAAGCTCATGTATCTGACACATCTCAATGGCCTTATTCAAAGTTAAATCACCTTTAATACCACACACAAGTCTGCCTTTTATTAACTCATCCCTTAAATTACCAAATCTACATGTTTTAGCCTTGTTTCTCAAATCAGTTATACATGCTGCAAAAGTTTCACCAGGCTTTTGATCGCTTATGTAAAATAAGTGCCTATCCATTGTAATATTAATTTGGGGGGGGGGGTGTTACACATTTTTCTAAATTTATGTCTTAAGCACTTGGGGTCTTCTCTTGACTCAGCTGGTGCAACTATATGATGGTTTTCCCCCTCTCCTGCAAAGACAGCAGGTGCATACACAAATGAATGTTCTCTTTCTATGGCTTCTGAACCAGCTAAATTAAGCAGAATAAATGCCTTTGTACAGTCATCTTTATCAGAAAATGCAGCCTGTATGAAAATATAGCACTCTTGCTCAAACACTCTTCAGTTCTCTGTAATATTATTGTCAAACACAAGTAGACCTGGTTTCCGAAATCCATCACCCATGCCAACAAATTATGCCCAGAACACACTGAAAAATATGGCCCTTGTGATTATATATGAACAAGCTACTATATGTGCCTGTAATAACATTCAAATGCACAAGAATCTCTTTGAAATATTATACTTTGCACAATATGCCTTGAAATGGCTGTATTTTGTGAAATAACTGAACTGTAGTACTGCACAAACATGCAAACACTTCATACACTTCAGACAACTCAAATAGCTTTAATTAATGTGAAAAAGTAGTGCTTAGTGAAAAAAATGTGGTTGTTTCCCTTATTTCATTCATTTTATGCAATTTAGACTTTATTTCAAACATTTTCTGTAGTTATTTTGAATGTTTCTGTTAATATATCATAATATCGGATATTTCTGTTACTTAGAAATTCATTTAGAGCATTCTGAATGCCTTGGTTCATACTTTGTGAATAAGAAATAGCATGAGCATGTTTTAATACCTGAAATTCATTTCTGACCTGTTTTGTGAGGTATACATGCAGTAGGGATGATTCAGTCCTCGATATTCCTCCAATCTTAACTGAGTGCTTCTCGGTCTTGAAGCTGAGGAATCTGGATCCCATTCTGGCACCATGTTTTTTTTAGACATGCCACTTCTGACACTATGTCGCTCTTCCCACTCTAGTATAGATGATGAACAGGCAGGGTGGTTCATTTATATGCTTTATTATATAGAAACATGTCAGGATGGATAGCAGCAGTACAAACTATAAACAAACTAATTAACAGACAGACTATACCGACAAACATGCTTTACATCTCAACAGCTTACGACAAAATGGCAGTCAGGCTCGCACGTGCTCAGTGTTTATACACTTGTGCAAGACCTTAGAAAGCTTATTAAAGCTATACTCACATATTGATCTATAGGTACCTCTCTCTATGATTCATTAAATAAGATAAGAGTATTATTATGTTTTTAATATAAGTGTATTATACACAATGTGATAAAACAATCCATCAAATAATAAAATAAAGTCAATGGCAAGTAAAAACTCAAAGTCTAGTGACATAACTTTTTAAACATTTAGATTTATATTATTGGCTTAATGGTTAAGGTCTTCATCTCCCATGTGCAAGGTACAAGTTTCGATCCTGACCTCCGGCCAATGACTGTTTGGAGTTTGCATGTTTTCCCTGTGTTTCTGTGGAGATCCACACTCCTTCAAAAAACATGCTGAGTGCTTCCATCTTAAACTCACCAAAGAATGGAGGTGTGGGCAGCAGCACAAACTCTACATGGTGGCCTATAAGGGGAAGAGTTGTGAAGACCAACTGCTTTGGGCATCTATTGTGGTGCACAGTGTCTTCAAGACTGGAGAGTACAGATCACAGTCTGCACACTGTGGCAAGACTGGCCACTTGATGTAAAATATGGCTCTAGGTGATTTGGTTGTGTTATCTAATATCACAAAATAGGCATGGGCATTTACCAATAAGAGGGTTGAGGACCCAGCCTACTCTGACCTATGTCAGGGACCCACGCTAATGGTGGGAGGGGTTTATGTGCTCCTATTGGCCAGTGTGTGCCCGCCATAAAACCAAGCAGCCCTGGGTCAGTAAGCTACTGGCTGGCCAGTGTCTAGTTGCAAGTTTGGGTTACCAGGGATCACTTTGTGGATGCAAAACCAATCAACTTGCCAAACATGATCTAAGAATCGCTACACTCAATGTAGGTTCACTGACAGGATGGAGCTTGGAAGTGGGTGACATGATGGTAAAGAGGAGGCTAGACATCTTCTGTATGTCATCCAGCAGACAATATGGAAGGTTAGTGCAGCAAAGCTACTTGGCTTGGGATCCAGAGTGTAATACTCAAAGGGAGAACAGACTAGAAATAGTGTGGGAATTGTGGTGAGGAAGAGGCTTCAGAAGGCAGTGAGGAATGTCATCAGAATTAGAGACAGATTCATGGCAATCCGACTCCAACCTAATGACAGGACAGTATTCATAATCTTAGCCTATGCCCAGCAGCAGGGTTGTGACAGTAAGGAAAAGAGTGCATTCAGACAGCAGTTGCTGGTTAAGCAGGACAACATGAACTGATGTTGATAATGAGTAACTTGAATTCACATACTGGGACAAAGAGAACAGGATATGAGGACTGCCTGGGTCCACATGGGTGGGGCAACAGGAATAAAGAAGGTGAGGCCATTCTAGACTTCTGTCTGGCAATTGGCTTGATAGTAACAAGTGACACAATCATAAGATCCCATACACGAGTGGCCAACATGCAGTTAAGGTATACTTCCTCCTAGTTAGGAAAGGGCACTGGTATAGAATCAGCAATTGCAAAGTCATCCCCAATGAAACAGTCAACCCACAGCATTAGCCATTGGTTGCCACAATCAGCTGCAAGCAGTGGTCAGAGAAGGCTCTAAGGACAACAGAGACCAGTCTGAAGACCTGGAAGTTGACTGAAGAGAAAGCGCAACAGTTCCAGGAAT
This sequence comes from Protopterus annectens, assembly GCF_019279795.1. Classification (NCBI taxonomy): domain Eukaryota; kingdom Metazoa; phylum Chordata; order Ceratodontiformes; family Protopteridae; genus Protopterus; species Protopterus annectens. The sequence goes on from NC_056747.1 coordinate 752,772,668, forward strand.
TACTGAGGTCTCTAGCACCTCAAGAAGAAGAGGAAATAAGTGGAGTTGAAGAAGAAGAATGGCACCACCTGAAATTAGCATGTGCAAGGACAACAGAACAGATACGTGGCCAAGCCAGGTATGGAAATAAGGTACATAAAGAAAGCTGGTGGTAGAATGCAGAAATCCAGGAAGTTATCAAAAAAAAAGAAGGAGTGCTGGGAAAAGTGGGAGAAAGAAAAGATGGACCAAGATAGGAAGTAATACTGGTAGGCTAACAAAGAGTCTAAGAAAAGAATTGCAGTAGCAAACAACAAGGCATCAAAGGCACTCTAAAATCTTCTAGAAAGTGAGTCAGTAGATGGCAGAAAGAAACTATATCAGGTTGCAGTTCAAACACAGAAAGATAAAAAAGATAGTCAGACACCCTTCATAAGGGATGCCAGCAGCAACCTGCTCACTAGTACATAGGATATCAAAGGCAGAGGGAAGGAGTACTTCCAGCAGTTTTTGAATGAAGAAAACCCCACAGAAGCTGTGCTGCCCCAGACACAGCCTACAGTGTGAAAATAGGAAGAGCCCACTACAGAAAAAGTAACAAGTGGGGAAGATGAAGTCAGGGAAAGCAGCAGGCTCAGATGAGGTCACAGCACATATGATAAAGATGCTGGATGAGATAGGGGTGTAATGGTTCCTGAGGGTACTCATAGCAATATGGAGAGAACAAAGAGGGCATTCACTACTGTGACAGTACAGAGGTAGCAAACTCCTGACACATTGCATGAAAGTTCCGGAGAGGGTGATTGATAAATGAATACACAGAGCAGTAGAAAATAAGATGGGAGAAGAGTAGTTTGGATTTAGATCAGGATGCAGCACAACTGACACAATGTTTGCATTGAGACAGATAGTTGAGAAGAAACAAGAGAGGAGGTAAGAGTCCAATTAAGCATTCCTAGACTTGGAGAAAGCATGTCCCAAGGTCCCAAACAAGCTGATTTGGGCAGTTCTGTGGTGGTTTGAAGTCCCTGAAACAATGGTAGAATTAGTGCAAGCCATGTATAAGGACTCAAAGACTCAAATATAGTGTTTGGTCTCACAGAGGGGTTCCCAGTGTGAGTGGATGTACATCAGGGTTCAGCTCTGAGTCTACTCCTGTTCTTACTGCTGATGGAGTGCATTAGCAAACTGTTTGTAGGGGACAGATCAACAAAGTTGCTATATGCAGATGATGTGGTATTAAAACCAGACTCTGAACATGAACGTCAGCAAAGACTAGGGGAATAGAATGCAAAGCTGAAGGCACATGAGATGAAATGGAGTGCAGATAAGACAGGTGCAATGGCAGCAAATTGGGGAAATCAGAAAATGCTGAGCAATGAGATAGAAGGGAAGGTAGTGGAACAAGTTGACAGCTTCAAGTATCTGGGAGAGATGGTTGAGGAGAAGGAAGCATACCTTTCAACTGTATGAATTTTTGCAGAATGTCAAGATTTTTGCCTTATATTTTTGGTCTGTTTCTCATAAAATTATGGTTTTCTGGCAAATCACTGGTAAATCATTGAGGGTTGAAGTCGGAAAATAATGACAAATATATGAGTTTCAGACTTCAGAAAATTCATGCTAATGCAAAACCTGTTATTCTATCAACTTTCTAAGTTTGTAAGAGCAACATTTAAAAGGTGTGCCTATTTTGGTCCTTTGTCCCCTATTATTTATTACTTTGTCCAGATTGTTTGCTCTACAAGGTTGCGAGGTATGAAGGGAAGTCTGAATGAGGAGGTCAAAGCTAGAATCAGAGGAGCTGCAGCCAACTGGCATAGAGTGTCAGGTGTAGTCTATGACTGAAGAATACCAAAGAAGCTGAAAAGTAAGGTGTACAAAATAATGGTGCCAACAGTAGTACTGTAGGGTACTGAAACCTGAGCAGTAAAGACAGAGCAGACGGGGAACCTAGAGGTGATGTAGATGAAGTGCTTGAAATGGTTGGTAGGATGCACATTGTGGGATAGACAAAGAAATTAAGACATAAGAGCAGAAGCCAAATTAGCTCCAATTCCAGAAAAGGTCAAAGAGAACAGATTTCAGTGATTCAGGCACATACACAGAAAAGCAGAAAGCAATCTGGCGAAGCAGATTTGGGACATACAGGAAAAAGGCGAGAGGAAACTAGATCATCCAATAAAGAGTTGGATTGACTGTGTGAAATATGATCTGTGACAGTCAGGCATAAGTGTTGAAGAAGGCAGGCGAGTGGCATTGAACTGAGAGAGTGATGGCAACAGCTGACATAGCACCTTGACCTTGTAGAAAAATGGGCAAAATAGGGATTGATGATAATTAAAAATATGACACCCCAAATTATACTTTCTAATCAATGGTGTATAATAACTAAACAAGCTTTCCGCTGGTAGACACAGGCATTCAACTCAGTCACCTAACATTCACTTAAATCTTTTTCACAGAATTAACTATTTATATAAGACTGCAGATCAGTGGAAGATAGTACATTCATTTTAAACTGATGTCCTCCATACCCAAGCTAAGATGATCAAATGCCTTACCTGTTGTCCACAGGCAACTGTATACTGGGTCCACTATTTGTCTTCCCACTCATCTCTGTCATATAATGATTTCTCAATTTGTAGACATCAATGCATGTTAGTGTAAGTCTGCTAATAATCTTTCCAAATGTGTAGTGCTAACAGGAATAAATCTCTCTAATAAACACACACTCTCCTTATGACAGCATCGACACATACTTCATAACCCCACCCCTTTACCCATTTAAAACATTCATAAACTATTACAATACCAATCCTCCCTGTGCTAATCTATAACATACCATTTAATGCTTACAAAAAACTTTTTCCTTGTATTAATTTTCCTTAAGTAAAAATAAGTGAAAGACATTGTTACACTTTAGTATCCAATTACATATCCTTAAAAAGATCCCATATAAATCTCATCATAATTTTAACCACTCTACACACAAATCAAACTATATTATGTGAAAACAATAACGGACAGCCCAGCAGTTTAAGCATCTATTCACACATTGCTATATATATATATATATATATATATATATATATATATATATATATATATATATATATATATATATATATATATATATATATATATATTTGTAACAAGAGAGAATGTATAAATGAGTGAATGCTCATTTGAGTAAATCACACTTTGCTGAATTTAGTTTTATATAGTGTAGATAAGCAGGACTGTGCAGGAAAATTAATGTTTGAATGAGAAACTGGTGGTTGTAAAGATGTGCAAGACTGTGTTATAGCAGTTATTGTGAATATGCAAGTGTTCGCAGGTTAGGGTTAGAGTAAACGTTAGGGAAGGAGACAGAGTCAGTGTTGTGCATGTTTTGTATTGTCTGTATTCTGTGTCCTTTTGTCTTGTGAGGGAAAGGGTTTTTAGTAACATAATGTGTAGGGTTAGAGTTAGAGGCAGGGGGTAGAGTTAGGGTTATGGTTAGGGTTAGCACACATGATTAAGGTGGGCAGGGGGCCTTCAAAAAGGTCTGCAAAGAACACAGAGGCTTATACTTAAACCATGCAAAGCCAGGTGCAAATCGAATATCACCAAATATTTCAAAGCTACTAATAAGGCCTTCTTTAGCTATGTTAAAAATCTCAGAAGTAATACTCAGCACTGCACAGAGCTGATTTTAAATAGCACCACCTACTCAGACCCCAAGGATATCACCAGTATACTTGTGGATAGCTTTAGCTCCAGCTTCTTCCCTCTGTGCCTTCCCTGCCTGTCCCTACTTACTAATCACCCTCTCCCTCCCCTAAAATTACCTCTGAACAGGTCCTAAACACCCTCATCAAAAAACAAAACCAGAAACACTAGTTGTATGGGTCCAGACAGCATACTAGGCTGTCTCCTAGTCATCACTTAACCTAGTTTCCGGAGTCCCTTTCAAGCCTATTCATTTTTGCCTCTCCACTAAATACATGTCCAAAATTTGGGGAACAGCCATAGTTTTGCCCATATTCAAGAATGGCCTCATCACCAATCCTGGAAACTATAGACCATTTAGTCTCACTCAAAATAATGGTATCAGCAGCCTACAGTCTCCACTCCAACCAGTCTGGTTTTGTGAAAGATAGTACTGCCAGCTAAATTTGGTGAACATCTTTAAGAAGGCAACTGAAGCACTGGATAATGCCAGTCTAGGTGCACTGCCTTACTAGATCCATCTAAGGCATTTGATATTATTCCATATCCTAGTATTAATAAACTCGCCCACTTAAATATTAACCCATATGTAATCTACTAGATAACTAGCTGACTGGCAGTCATCATTATGGGTGGTGGCACAATCTCTTCCAAAATGCTTGTATTTGTAATGTCCCACAGGGTTCCACATTCAGTCCACTCTTCTTCAGCGCATACTTTGTTGGTGTCCAAGTTGAAATCAAGGGTCTCAGTCTGACAGTTCGATGATGACTGAAAACTCATTGATGTTACTATCTCTCCAGCTGATACCCCATATTTTGCAAAAGAGCATAATCCACTTTAGTTCCTGGTGTGAAGTCTATGGGCTCAAGCTCAATAACAAATGCAGTCTTCAAGTCTTTGGGAAGCAAGAATACCCTGCACCTTCCACATAAAGGATGCCACACTCAGAGCTGATACTGCCATTAGACACCTAGTCACATTTGTGGACAATCAGCTCTCTTTTGATGACCATGTAGCAACTCTGATTAAGAAATCCTCTGTTCCTTTCTATGCATCCTTAAGCAGACCTCTTACATATTTAAAAAACAGTTGTTGTTTGTCTTTTGGCTTTTCCCAGTTAGGGGTCGCCACAGTGTAACTCCGGTCCAATAATGATTGGCAGAAGGTTTTTTTTTTTTTTACGGTGCCAAGTTGCCAGCTCGACACCCAACCTTAAAAACAGTAATACTACAAATACCCACTCTAAGGACAGAAATATACATTGAGATATTAACAGAACTTGCTGTTGGGATAGACATCTGTTCTGAAGGATTTCACTCATTAAATAATCTCTTACTCCATGTCAGTGTAGCTCCTTAGCTTTCTTTAAAGTCAAATTTGATGAGTGGATAGGTATTCTTAAAGCCATCTCAGGGCTGTCTTCTCAGGTCTTTTTACAAAAGGAGTGAGTAGTGGAAACTGCAGTGGCTATGCTGCAAATTCTCTGCTGGACCAACTGCCTAGTACAAGCCTTTGAAGCCATGAAAGACATTTTCTTTTCTGAATGCATAGGCCCAAGTCCATAATGAATAATGTGAACTCCTGTTTCACTATCTCAATATAACTTACAGTTATTCTCAGCCCTATAGGAGCCAGATAGTGACTAGGACTTGATAACTCAGACACCAGATTCCCATACTTCAAAAGTCTAGTGCAGGCAAAACCCCTCACACTGTCCATGGCCAGTTGTGAAATAATAAATATCTTGGCATTCTCAAGGAAAATACCTTCAATGTAGCAGGGAGAATCAACTTCTGTTTAAGTTTCCAAAAATTACATTCCTTCATTACTTCAAAAAACTGCAATATTTATATAAGTACACTTTCTGTATCCTTTCGTCAGACTGCTAGATTTGCTACAATCACTCCTTCTCATACTAAATCATGAATTATATCATTACCACTCATGGTTTTCTCATAGCTGTACCTGGTAGAGTCCCCTCCTGTTCCCTTTCCAGTTGTGTAGCATACACTGTGAACTTACTGAATAGATCTTGCAACTCTTGTGGAATGCCATCCTTCATTATTCCAAAATCTTTGGATCAGGTTTTCAAGACATTTTTTCCTTATCAGAACTTGACCATGTGAACCTGTGGCTATATGATCCACTGGACCCTCGACTACTTCCTTCACAACCACCTGGTCTTCATTTTCTCTGTCTTTCGAGTTCATATTACTCTGTCATGCCTGATTGCAAACAATAACCAAACTTTCTTGATTTTAAATTTCATTCACCTAATATTACCAGAATTTACTGACAGGTTCACAGGCTTATAGGTTCATAGGTGTGAACTAGGCTAATGGCCCTGGAGCCTTTACAAGCCAAGCCCATAGACGTGCCCTGGCATCGTGCCTCTCGACGTTAGTTTCCAGTGCGTCTATCAAGTAGAGCCACTGGAGTGATCCCCAGGGTGAACTTTCTATTTCCCATCCACTCATCAAGATTTCTCTTGAAGAGGACCAGTGAGGTGCTCTGCTTGACATGTATGGGAAGCCTATTCCAGAGCATGGGCAGTCTCTGGGTTATGAACCTGTCCCTCTAGCATGTTCTGTTGATTGTGGTAATGAGATTGAGGTCTCTGGAGCATGTGGTGTGGAGGGATTGTGATTTCTTTAGGTGTAGCATTTCTAACAGAGCTGGGTCAGACATGGCTTTGTAAGTCAAACAGAGATCGCCTCTTAGTAGAAGATATGAGACAGAGAATAGCTGGAGTTTTTTGAGTCTGTCCATTTAGGGCATGTGTTTAAGGCCTAGGATCCTCTTTGTGAGGTACTTTTGTGGCCTTTCCAGCTGTTGCATGTGTCTAGTGAGGTACATGCCAAATGGGGCATTATACTTGATGATTGGCCTAACGAGGGAAGAGTAGAGAGAGATGATGACCTCTTTCTTCCTGGATGCAAAACCCTTGGTAATGAGATGTGCTCCATAGAAGGACTTTCTGACCACAGTGGCAACTTGGTGGTTGAAGGAGAGGTTGCTGTCAACCTGTGAACCCCAGATATCTTATAATTCCTTTAGTGTTCAGTGGGCTCCCATCAATGTGGTAATTAGTGTGAACTGAGTTTTTCCCAAAGGGGATGACGACGCATTTTTGGGCATTAAGCTTAAGGCCATGGTTTTGACACCAGTCATTGGTCTCAGTGAGGCCTTTCTGTAGGATGTCTACATCACCTGGGGAGTTAATAATGGCTCCCAGCTTGCAGTCGTCTGTCAACTTAGTCAGCCAGAGTCTCTTCGTGTTGGCCTGGACTTCTGAGACATAGATGCCAAACAGGAGAGGACCCAGGACCGATCCCTTTGGGACTCCACTTGTGACTGGTCGGCAGTCTGACTTGGAGTCTGCTACTTTCACACTGTGGGTTCTATCTGTGAACCAATTTGCAACCTACCTAGTGATATAGGGGTTGATGCCTAGTTTGGTGAGTTTATCAATAATTCCTGAGTGGGGAATGGTATGAAAGGCCTTGGCCAGATCGAGGTAGGCTGTATTAACTGCCTTGCCCTCATCCACAGCTCTGGTGACTGACTCAAAGAAGTCAACCAGGTTGAGCAGGCATGATCTACCTTTCACAAAAGCAAATTGCGTGGGATCTAGAGTTTGGAGAGTCCCTATATCCTTGTTAATTAGGTCCATGATGATGCACTCCATAGCCTTACATATCAGACTTGTCAGGCTGAAGGAGCAATAATTACCAGGGTCTGTAGTCACTCCCCCTTTATGGAGAGGGATGACTGTAGCAGTGCATCATTCAGTAGGGAGAAAGCCTGAGGTGAGGCTGTGATTGGACACGGCACACAGGTGTGGTGGCAGTTCACTTTGTAGTTCATATAGAATACATCCAGGTATATTGTCAGGTCCCATGGAAGCTGTGTTCTTGGCCTTGGACAATGCAGCTTTAACCTGTGCTGCAATAATGCTGGGTGCCTGGCATTCCTCCGCTATTGTGATTGGTCCTGGGGGGAGGGGGTGACCACCTTCTTGAAGTACTATGAGAGCATAAATATTTAATTTTGAAACTCTTTACAGCACATTTACAATCTCTCATTTTACTAAAACACTTCCCTAACATCTGGAAAACTGCTGTCATATAGCCAGTCCCTAAAAACCCCTTCCCTCATGCTATCGCTCATTTCATCCCCATCTCGATCGTCCCATCCATAAGGACAGTCCTGGATAAAACCATCAACAATCAAACCTGTGAATATATTTCAAAGTACAGTGTTGTTTCCAGATACCAGCATGGGTACTGGGCTTAAAGAAATTATATGACTGACCTCTAAAACCTAACAACCATATACTACAAAACATGGAAAAAAAGTATTCTTTCCATGTTTGTCTTTGTAGATCTCATCAAGGCCTTTGACCCGACTAACCCAAAAATTCTGGAATCCTCGCTGCTTCATGGCAGAGTTAGCAGTGAAGTAGGAAAGTAGTTCTTAAGCTTATTTCACAATAGATTTTTTGCAAAATCAGTCCTTCGTCTCCTATACATTTTTTCTTATAAACAAATTCCCCACTAGTTCAGGTCATTCCCTGCTATTCTCTGTGTATCAACTTCCTCCCATCATAAATGCGTGGTACACAAGTCTATCTCCATTCAGATGACATTTTCCTCTACAGATCTGCTGTCTCTTCGACCTTTACTAAAAAGCACCTGTAATTTATTGATTTATTATTATTTTTTTAATTTTAATTTTTATTATTTTTTTATTAATTTATTATAATTTGTTTAATAGTTAGGTAGACAGGTCAAAAGACCCTTTTCAGCCACAACCCAGGTACAGTTGTACACTTTTAAAGTAGCATATAATGTAAATGAAAAAAAAAAAACATTTTCAACATATGAAGTAATATATATAGTAAATATATACATAGATGTTTTATAAAATTATACTTGGGCATTTGAAAAATGTATATACCATTTCTCAGCTTGTATCATGAAAGCTTGATTATTTGGCTTTCTCAAAGGAGTTTTTCAACTTCAAGGCTTTTTTTTTGAAAGCCCCAGTTATACTATTATCCTCACTATCAATAGGTAAGTGGTTCCAAAGTGCAGGCCCTGTTCTGGAGAAGGCTTTCTCATCAATGGCTAGTTTGAACCTGCAGTTTTGTTCTCTCAGTGGTAGTTTCCTTCTGAGAGAGGACAGTATCCTGTCTTAAGAATTTTGAATATTAGCATTCCCAAAAAGAGAGTGACTCTATCCAGGATAGGCAGCCATTTTATTGCTTTAAGTACCTCACAATTGTGTTTTCATTGGTCAGCTAGGAGTGCAAATGTACATATATTTAATTCAGTGCCTTATTTTTATTGTCTGAGGAAGCTACTGTTCAACAGTGGCTTAAAACCTTATATTAAAACGTTAACCTGTCTTTTGTTTTAATTCAGTTGTCTGCATATTTTTGGCTGTTGTAGGTGGAGTGCCTATGGATAATGGTAGTGTGTATTCTAGTTTTTCAGGAAGAACATTTTTAGCTATGGATTTATGGGATGTAAGGGATAGCAAGTGGGAAATTCTGTAGGATAGTTTTAATTGGGAGAGAATTTCAGAGGTAATTTTTTTTCTGTGTCATTACTGAAGTTAAGGTGAGCATCCAAGGTCCAGTTTTAAGCCTGGGTATATCTCTTCATCAGCATTAGGAATAGTATTATCCTTAGTGTCTGTAATTATTAGTTGTGGTCAATAATGAAATTTCCTTACAGTGGAGGAATGTATGTCATTGGTTTTGACAACACTGAGTGGTAATCTATTTTGTTGAAGTCACGCACAGAGGTCAGCACATTTTGATTGTAGGTTTGTTTGAAGGGCATAATAAGTTTTATTTGCATTGAAGAGAAGTGCTATCTTTCAAATCTGTCAACTTGCATTTGCAATTATAGTCTTCTAATGAACTCCCCAAAACTGTCAACCAATATTTTTGAAACTAACTTGTAGCTAAAACTTTTCCCTGAGGATTGCTCTATCTCTGTTACATAAAGTCATCTTTTATTCATATCACTTGGTATATAGCTTGACCTAACACAATCCTTCAAATATCTTAGTGAACAAACAAAATCCAGAATTAATAAACTCATGTTTTGGGTGTGGAAAATCTCCTGCTACCAACCCCCTCTGCCAGAACATTAATAGGAAAAGGAATTTGTCAAATATGAATAGAATCAAATCTTTTTGCTCATTATTTCTACCTCAGAAAAAAAACTTTCTTCTGTACAAACCTGTGCTGACCAAATGTGCAGGTTTATTAACCTGCCCCACACTATGAATATCATAACTGCATCCTCGTTAAAATGGATCCCTACCAGAGATTGTTTTTGATTTTCTACTTAGATAATTTATCCTCAAAATTCATTATGTGCACACTTTGCCTTTACCAGCAGGTTAACCTGTCATGTCTACCTTCCTTTACAAACTAAGATCCAACACTAACAATCCTGAAGTTTTAAGAAGGCCTCAAAGCATGATCACTTTAATTGATCATGCCTTCACCTATAACATCTCCAAAATGTGTGATTCCCTTCCATCTTCTCTGAGAGTTTAAACTGACTATAAGCTATTGTGATCATAGCTGCTAAATGTCATCTGTGACAAATGCCTGTGTCATTATTTTTATCAGCCAGCAATTGCCTGAGGCTCCCTGCATTCTAGACTATCCATCTTCCCTTTCAGCAGTGGCTGGCACTCCACACTTTGATCTTGTGCTGATATTTGTGTATTGAAAGGGTACTTGTGTAAATGCTTAACCTGAATTCATATAACCGTGCAACACTCCTTTACCTGTAACGCAGCCTTGTGTTATTAATTGTTTACCTATTACACACTTCCTAACATTGCAATTCTTTTTTTCACTTAATGTTATTTCTTATTTAGTGGACAAGATGTAAAAATCCTCTTATGCTTATTTTGAATTTATATGTGCTCACATAAAGCTCTGAAAAGAAAACCTTTAATGTTTCTAACCTTTGTGCAGTGTACCATGCATCTGAAATAGGAAAATAGTATGTCACTACATTACTCTGATCAACAAATAATAAATAAAAACAAAAATTGCTTAAAGAAAAAAATGCCATTAAATGAACTCAAATGAAAATAAAATAAATTAAAACAACAATAAAACAATGCCCAGCCATGAGGAAATCACAGTCTCGGTGTCTTTTAGTTAATTTCCCCTTTCTTTTAACCCTGATTAAAATGTTTTAATATGCTTTATTTACAGGAGTAGACAGAGGAAATGTTAGTATCACTTTGGCCATTATTCAAAAAGCCAACAAAAGTGTTATTTTTCCCCATGCAGGGGTTTGCCACCCTGCTTCTCAGTATGGATAGCTGCAGGTCCCGGCAACACAAAATTGGGAAAAGTATAAATGTTGACATGCTATTTGCTCCCATCCTGTGAGATTTGTAAACAGTAACACAGGGCATGGCATGTGTTAGAAGCATATAGTCTGGATCTCCCAGTGGCCTGGTATGTAGCGCTCAGGGAATACATTAACTTTAACTCTAGTGGTATATTAGTATTACACAGATTCAGCACAGTCAACTGAATTCATTGATGAAGAAAAGACAAAGTAAAGTAACACAAATGAGGTGATTGGGCAAGTATAACTATAAGTTTTTGCCATTATCCCACGGTTGTGAACACATGCAGTTAGTATAGTTTAAATAAGAAGAGTGCAGAGGGTTTGTATCCCACATGAGGGGATGGGAGCTTGCCCCAATACGAAAGCACTGTTTTGTTTGTTTTTTTTTGTAGTTTTTTTTATGTTAGTAGCCTTATACTTTACTGAGCCAGTATTAGTGGTTTCTGTCTTACTGGTTTCAGTTAATTAACATGAATCCAGACTGCACTTAGCCAGCATCTAGAGTAAGAACAGCAGTTTCATTGTTGCACAGTCACTACATGTATTTCTCCTTCCATCTCTCCGTTGTTGTCACAGCTTCAGCATCTCTCTTTTAAACAGTAATCCCATCTTCCACACTCACATATTGTCATGTTCTCAGCATCTCTTATTTATGTAGCACCCCCCATCCATGTAGTAATATCCCTGATCTCCCTTGTTTAAGTAATAATTCCTTCCCTTCCCCTTCTTGCAGTCTCTTTATTTACCATTGGCCCCAAAGCACCTTCTTTAAATGAAGAATCATGCAATTATGCAATGTATAACATTGCTTAGATGGCTACGTCAGTTAAAAGATATACATTTGTATTAGTAGAGAACATTTATGTTACAGAAAGATAATGTAAGATCTTGCTACTTATAGAATAATTACACTATTTATATAGATAGAGAACAGTTTAAGGAATGCAAATCAAGTAAAAGTGCTATTTCTGAAGAGTGCAAACCAAATCTCTCCAACACAAAACACTTATGAGAAATTCAACAGAGATGATTTAAGAGGTGGGCCTTTTAAAAACAGAGTAGAGATGAGGGAAACAGAATGGTAACTAAGACTTAAAGCTGACTATTTTCCAGGTTTAAATGACACCATAAATATCAAATGTTTTTTAAAAGGACAAGAAATTTAAAGTGGATAGGTGTTTTTAGAAATCTTGTGATATTGTTTTTAATCTTGATTGATTGTATAGTGGTGTGTTAATTAGTTTTCATTATTGTATTAGAAGCAATTTGTGTGTGTGTGTGTGTGTGTGTGTGTGTGTGTGTGTGTGTGTGTGTGTGTGTATATATATATATATATATATATATATATATATATATATAAGGTATGAATCTTAGATTGATTTTATGTTTCTGATGAAGTCTGTACTGGACAAAAGCAGAAAATAAAAACATTTGTACGCTAAAGCAGATTTTTCATCTCCTGTGCTTTTTGTGGTTATAGTTATTTTTAATAAATTATATGATATCGAGTGGCAGAATAGAGATGTGGAACAGTTGTCATGCTATACTTTCTGAAGGGATGACCATCGTTTCTTCCTTAGTCCTCATACAATTCTAATTACTTAAATACCTCAAACTTTTTAGCCCTTAGCTGCATCAGGTTCTAGAAGCTTGATTCATGCAGTGTATTCCATGTTTTTTGCCATGCATCTGGCTTATGCACTACTCCAGCTGAGTATTCCTACATCATGTGTAGGATGAGCATAAAGGTAATTGAACTTGAACTTGGAGCTTTTCTCCCCAGGCCTCCACTGAAAATGGACATGTATCCAGTTGGACTAGCCTGGTTAACAAATGTAAAATAAATAAAATAAAAATAAAATAATCTACATGCTTCTCTACTAATGCACAGCATCTTATGACCAGATGGCACAATGGCTACAGGACATGTGTGACAATATTTCTCTGAATTGAAAATCACCATTTTTAGATTTATGCAAATAGTGAATTCCTTACAGAGTGCCTTCTGTCAGTACCTCAGACTTCACCAATTTCTGTGTTAAACTGTTCTTTTACCTTTTCTTGCAGATGCTGTTTTCCTCATTCTGCCGATCACTTTTCGTGATGTCCTAGACTTAAAGCATGACAGTAGATTTCCAGCACCTTAGTACTATTTACAGTTCTTAGCATTACTTATGCTCATAGACTATAAATAACCACATTAGGCTGATCAGTTATGTGGCACAGAGAGATAAAGCCCTAGTGAGATAGAAGAAACCTGGGTTCAGTTAACAGCCCCTGGTGCTGGAAGAGTCACTGAGGGATGATAGGTGGTTTGCCTATGCAGATGGGAAGGGAGGCAGTCCAGTCACTAAAGCACTGATGCTCTGCCATGTGGTGGTATGCACATCAGTCACTGAGGTGTGAGTTATAGGCTTTTAGACATGCCCCTGTGCTCTGCCTTGATAATGAAAGAAATGTGGATTGAGGAAAATTTGCAGTTTTGTGGTACAGGACAATTAGGGGCCAATCACTCTGGAATGAAGTCAGACCATTAAGCCACTGGGATGAGTTGTTTCCTGCTCCTGTAGCAGACATAACACAGAAAGGGGCACAAACAACCTTTATGCCTGCTTGGATGATGGCTCCCTTCTTAGCTCTTGCCCGAGTGAAGTGGATGGCTGCCACTGTCTGAGGAACAAATGGGCTCAAGACCACATGAAGGAAAGCTAATGGTTGGCAGGCAGTAGCCAAAAAGAATATAATCAGTGAAAATAATAATTACATTTAAATGATTCACTGAGAAACATTTTCATTGATTCATTTAAACAACTTTCTGATGGGTTTATTATCTCAACACTTTAATTAGTTATTTGCATTTTGGTTCTACTGAACATATAGGTGTTTCTTCAAAAAAGATAAGAGATACTCCAAAAAACAGATTTGTGACTAGGCATTAAAAACACAATGCAGAATATATTTATGCAGTTTAACTTAAAGATACAGATCAATTCATTATATATACAAAGTAAAATAATTAAGTTATAGAAAAGTACATCAAAGCTGACATAGCAGAAATATGAATATTGTACCATAGCCTCAAAAACATAAAAGCAACCAGTGATAATTAAGCTGTCTGGCATGGAAACGGTGAATAAGCAATTCAAAGTGCAAACTATAGCAATTGCAGTGAGCAGCAGAGGCAATGAAAAGACAATCAGAGTAGGAATACATTAGCAAACTAAATAACGTAATAAGCAATGACTCTAAGCAGAGCTAAGGAATGTAGAGGTTTGTGTGCATTAGATGTATATGGTTGATACTGATAGAAATTAATTAACAAGGAAATGGGAGAATAGGTCACACGATAATCCTGGTGAGATACAAACATAAATCAGCAGGTGGGTGTTTCATATCAAAATCACAGTAATGCAGTTCCAATTGTGCTTATTTTTATTTATTTGTTAATGGTAGGAAGACTGGTCTGAGGAAGAAACAACATGGGCCAGAAGGCAAGACAATATGACAACATACAACCACATTGAGTAAACATATCTTTACACTGACCATGCACACACAACATGAATTTACAAGAGAACAGTATTTATCAGTTGTGATTTCTAACATGAACATATTATAAACATATAGTTCATGTTATAGGATTATTACAACTTTAACTTGTGCAATTTAAACAATTATTAGCAACTTTAAATTGTGCCTCTGGTAATCAATCTAGCATGCAGCTTTTTAACCAAAATAAATACCCAAGTATTCTATCATACAGATTTTCAACCAAAATAGATACATTGAGGTCAGTCAATTAATGTAACCCAGCCACTGGAGATGCACAAGCCAGTGCATTTCTTCATGCAGGTCCCAAGCCCAGACAAATGGGGAGGGTTACATCAGGAAGGGCATCCGGTGTAAAACCTCTGCCAAATGACATATGCGGACAACAATATAGAATTCCATACCAGATCGGTCGAGGCCCAGGTTAACAACGACCGCCACCAGGACTGTTAGCCAACAGTGTTCTGGTGAAAATTGGGCTACTGTTGGTCGAAGGAGAAGAAGAGGAGGAAGGCATGCCCGAAGGCAGGAAGAGAGGAGGAAGGTTAGGAGTATAGTAGTGAGGGTAGGAACGTTGAATGTTGGCAGTATGACTGGTATAGGGATAGAACTAGCTGATATGATGGAGAGAAGGAAGGTTGATATATTGTGCGCACAAGAGACCAGATAGAAAGGGAATAAGGCCAGGTGTATAATAGACAGGTTCAAATTTTTCTATCATGGTGTGGATGGCAGGAGAAATGGTGTAAGGGTTATCCTGAAGGAACAGTATGCCAAGAGTGTTTTGGAGGTGAAAAGAGTGTCGGATAGTGTGATGTTTATGAAGCTGGAAATTGATGGTGTAATGATGAATGTTGTTGGGTGTGCAATGATGAGAAAGAAAAATTTTGGGATGAGTTGGATGAAGTGGTGGTGAGTGTACCCAAGGGTGAGAGACTGGCAATTGGTGCAGATTTCAATGGGCATGTTGGTGAAGGGAACATAGGGGATGAGGAAGTGATGGGTAGGTATGGTGTTAAGGAGAGTAATGCAGAAGGTCAGATGATAGTGGATTTTGCAAAAAGGATGGACATGGCTGTGGTGAATACATATTTTAAGAAGAGGGAGGAACACAGGGTGACATACAAGAGTGGAGGAAGATGCACATAGGTGGATTATATCCTATGCAGGAGGGCCAGTCTGAAGGAGATTGGAGACTGTAAAGTGGTGACAGGAAAGTGTTAAGCAGCATAGAATGGTGGTCTGTAGGATGATGTTGGTGATCAAGAAGAGGAGGAGAATTGTGAGAACAGTGCCAAGGATTAAATGGTGGAAGTTGAAAAAGGGTGATTGTGAGGTGGAGTTCAGGGAAGAGTTAAGACAGGCACTGGGAGACAGTGAAGAGTTACTGAATAGTGGATAACTACAGCAGAGCTGGTAAGGGAGACAGTTAGAAAGGTGCTTGGTGTAACATCTGGACAGGGAAAGGAGGTCAAGGAGACCTGGTGGTGGAATGAGGACCTACAAGAGAGTATACAGAGGAAGAGGCTGGTGAAGAAAAAGTGGGATTTTCAAAGAGATGAAGAAAGTAGACAGGAGTATAAGGAGATGAGGCGCATGACAAAGAGAGTCGTGACGAAGGCTAAGGATAAGGCATATGGAAAGTTGTTTGAGAGATTGGACACTAAAGAGGGAGAAAAGGACCTGTACTGATTGGCTAGACACCGGGACTGAGCTGTGAAACATGTGCAGCAGGTAAAGGTGATAAAGGATAGTGAGGGAAATGTACTCACAAGTGAGAAGAGTGTGTTGAGCAGATGGAATGAGTACTTTGAGGGGCTGATGAATGAAGAGAATGAGAGGGAGAGAAGGCTGAATGATGTGGGGATAGTGAATCAGGAAGTGAAACAGATTAGCAAGGAGGAAATAAGGACAGCTATGAAGAGAATGAAGACTGGAAAGGCTGCTAGCCCAGATGACATACCAGTGGAACCATGGAGGTACTTAGGAGAAATGGCAATGGAGTTTTTAACCAGATTGTTTAATAAAATCTTGGAAAGTCAGAGGATGCCTGAGGAGTGGAGAAAAAGTGTTTCGGTGCCTATCTTTAAGAATAAGGGTGATGTGCAGAGCTGTAGTAACTACAGAGGGATAAAACTGATCAGTCACAGCTTGAAGTTATGGGAAAGAGTAATGGAAGCTAGGTTAAGAAGGGAGGTAATGATTAGTGATCAGCAGTATGGTTTCATGTCGGGAAAGAGTACTACAGATGCAATGTTTGCTCTGAGAGTGTTGATGGAGAACTATAGAGAAGGTCCGAAGGAGTTGCATTGTGTCTTTGTGGATTTAGAGAAAGCATATGACAGAGTGCCTAGAGAGGAGTTGTGGCATTGTATGAGGAAGTCAGGAGTGACAGAGAAGTATGTAAGAGTGGTACAGAATATGTACGAGGGTAGTGTGACAGTGGTGAGGTCTGTGGTGGGAGAGATGGATACATTTAAGGTGGAGGTGGGATTACATCAAGGATCAGCTCTGAGCCCTTTCTTATTTGCAGTGGTGATGGACAGGTTGACAGACGAAATCAGACAGGAGGCCCCGTGGACTATGATGTTTGCAGATGACATTGTGATCTGTAGTCAGAGTAGGGACCAGGTTGAGCAGACCCTGGGGAGGTGGAAATATCCTCTAGAGAGGAGAGGAATGAAGGTGAGCAGGACTAAGACAGAATATACGTGTCTGAATGAGGGGGAGGATAGAGGAATGGTGAGGATGCAGGGAGTAGAGGTGGCAAAGGTAGATGAGTTTAAGTATTTGGGACCAACAGTTCAGAGTAATAGTGAGTGTTGAAAAGAGTGAAGAAGAGAGTACAGGCAGGGTGGAATGGGTGGAGAAGAGTGTCAGGAATGATTTGTGACAGATGGGTACCAGTAAGAGTGAAAGGGAAGGTCTAAAAGAGGATAGTGAGACCAGCTATGTTATATGGGTTGGACATGGTGGCATTGACAAAAAGGCAAGAGTCAGAGCTGAACGTGGCAGAGTTAAAGATGTTAAGATTTGCATTGGGTGTGATGTGGATGGACAGGATTAGGAATCAGTGTATTAGAGGGTCAGCTCAGGTTGGACGCTTTGTAAACAAAGCCAGAGAGGCGTGACTGCGTTGGTTTGGATATGTGCTGAGGAGGGATGCAGAGTATACTGGGAGAAGGATGCTAAGGATGTAGCTGCCAGGTAAGAGGAAAAGAGTAAGGCCTAAGGTAAGGTTTATGGATGTGGTGAGAGAGGACATGCAGGTGGTTGGTGTGACAGAGCAATATGCAGAGGACAGGAAGAAATGGAAACAGATGATCCGCTGTGGCAACCCCTAATGGGAACAGCCAAAAGAGAGAATAAGAAGAGAGTCAGTCAATTAATGTGATTTGTGTGGTGATCATCAAGCTTAGTGCTCATAGTTACCATGAATAATTGTTTGTTTTAAGGTTATCAAAGATACTTTGCCCGTGAAAACAAAACTAAAGAAGAAAAAAGTCTAAGTGAGCCATATAGTAACTATAGGAAGTAAAATTCATCTAAAATGTCACCTTACCCAAGCAATGAATGCCACAAGATAAGCTCTTGAAAAATAATATTTGTCTTATAGTGATGACATCCATTGTTGGGTAAAAGGTCATTCTGATTGTTTTGTACTGTCACAGTGTGGGTATGCTAATGTGAATTATATTCTGCAGATGGCCTTAACTATAGCTTGAAATCTCAACAAGAAAAAATATTTTTTCTCACTTCCAAACTCCAGCTCAGATGACCATAACTACCTCATATCTGCCCATTTATTCCCACCCCTGAGGTGAAGTGTCAGGAGCTGATGGAGTAGCCCACATCATATTGTGGAATGTGATTTATACTTTAGTGGATCTACTATCCCAAGCATTCCTGGATCACTCATTAGGTCACTGTGCAGCACAGTGCAGTAAATTCTAGAGCAAGGGGAAGGCATCACCTCCAGAAGCCTGTCACTGTCCCTGTTCACACCCAACCACTACTTTATGTTTTCAGTCTTTACCAAGAACTGGCATTAAAGGATTTGCTTCCTCGGAGCTCAGCCTCATTCCCAGTCCATGGAAGTAAGTGAGCAAACTTGCCTTTCCTCTACCACGTCTCCCAACATATTGTACACTGATCTTGCAGACTTTAATTGTAGCCAAATCTTAAGGTTGTGCTATTAACTAGGCCAGTAGCACAGAGTCTGGATTCTTTTACTTAACACTCGTATCTAGATTTAGAAATGCTCTCTAACTGCTGACGAGTCTGCTGAGAAGGACTGGCTACCAAACAGACTCTTTTCCTCATTTTGGGATGAACAAAAGTGATTAGAATTGGACTGGTCTCTTGTGGAAGCCCAAGGTTCCACCATGCATCATGCTAGGAAGTAGAGAAGAAATGTCATTAACAATAATCTACAAATAAACTTTAACAGAAAGAGCATTTTCTTTCATCCTGATACCAGGTGACCTAACACCTTGTATATCCTCTAGAGATGCAAAGGTATAACACAATATATGCCCTTTCCTTTGAGATCTGCACACAGTTGTAGGTTGTTGTAGTTTCCCAGATCTTTATGCTAATGTGCTAGTTATCACAGGAAAGCTATATACCAGGACACTTTTCTAAATTATATAATGACACGCACTACTGACCTTTAGCCTCTTTCCTATATGTCTGTAATAAATTAACATCTTCTTGGGACTGGACACAACATTGATAACATGCCACTTGGTGACAGCCAGCTGCTCTCTTAATGCTTGGCCACAACATTCATTCACTGAGGTCAGAGTTTGCCATTACCTAAAAGTGGAACACTCTGAAGTTGATTATACTGAGTCCACGGTGTAGGGGATAAAGCCTCCTATATGGCATGTTTGGGGCTTGCACCCCACAGAACAACAGACCACCTTGAAATATGCACTATTTTTGTTTGATTCAGACAGTGACATTCTTCAAAACTGTATGTACTGCATTTTCATGCATCTTTGTGAACAAAATATCTGTTGTGTACATGTTTTTTTTTTAATTATAGGTTAAAGAAAGGGCAGTGTTCTTTACCGGGAAAAATAGTGTAGTCCAAACTAGAGCTAGATATTATTCAGTATGGAAAACAATTGCATTGAATCATTTAATTTCTCTTTCCTTGTGACTATGTCTGCCCCCAAACCTCGTATATTCTGTGTATTTTACCTCTTTTTAGCTTTCTAAATAAAGTGTGAGGTAAATGTATACAAAAGTAATGCTGGTGTCTTTGGAGTTGCTGTGTAATGTATGCATGTAACAACCAACCACTTTATGCCAAGTTGTCTTTCCTTTATCAAGCATGGGTTTCATCTTGAGTATCTCTCACCATGGTCAGACTAACCAGGTACAGAAATAGTGCGAGTTGTTATTTTCTTTACAGGACATAAAGCTGATTGTTGCTTAGAAGTGGCAGTGCTTGGACTGCCATGTAATTTTGACCTCTCTAAAGCCCATGCTGTGATCACAATTAGTCGGCAGACATCTGGGTATGACTTACTCAAGGAGAAGACAGGGACAGGACTCGTAGTAGTGAGTTGTGTGTCACTGTGGATCACCACAGCATGCCTACTTCTTTGCTTAAGAATTCTGAACTGTTTGAAAGAGTAAGCTAGGATTTTATGAGTAGGCCATTTGAAGCACATGCATTCCTCTGATACAATAATAAGGTTAATTAGAAGGATATTTAGGATTGGAGGCAAAAATTAAAATGAGAAAGTTCCTCTCAGATAAGCTGTGTTTGAACAGAGGAACCAGGTAGGAGTGTCCTTTTTATCCTTGTTATTTGCTTTATATTTACAGCCATTGGCAAAGAAAATAAGGGACTCAGAAATACAAGGGTATAATTGGTATGGTAATCAAGAAAAGTTGGCTTTGTATGCAGATGATATTATTTTGTACCTGATTGATCCAGAAGAGGAGATCTAGGTGTTGTGGAAGATTTTGAGACATATAAAGTTGATAAAAATAAAGCAGGTGCTGTTGCCTTGGGATATGTGCCCACACATGAATTGGTTCAGCACTGCACATATTTTTGGGGACATGATGTGATGAAGTGTTTGGAAGTATGGATGGAAGGGGCATCTGATATGGCAACTAAGGATATGTGGTAAGAGACTAAACAAAAGATAATATAAAAACCGAGAAACCGAAAGTATTGTTTATGGATATGAATAGTAAGATACAGGTAGTGAGACTTTTTAGTCCTTTTAGTCTTGATATGGGTCAAGCATACTTTTATCAACCCAAGGATAACTTGGGAACAATAATTAATAAAGAATTAAGACTATTTATCTGAGAGGGAAAGAGTGCAAGAGGTAAGTGAGTAAGTTGCTCCTTCCAATAGAACAAAGTGGTTTATGTTTACCTGATTTGAAGGGATATTTTAGAGCTATGTAGTTAAGGTTCATGTACATAACACAAGCTGAAGGTTATAATTCAAAGTGGAAAGGGATAATAAAGCAAGGGGGAAGTTCAAGAAAATGGGAGAGAGTTGGATTTTGGATGCAGATCCTTAAGAAGAATAATAACAAGCATACAGAATATTATATTCATAAAGTAGCAGAAAGTATTCTAAGAACTAAGCCAATATGAGAATGGAGAAAGGAGATTTTGCCAATAGGGATGACTGCAAATAGGCATACAAAAAATAGGCAAGCAAAGGCTGGAATTTACTGGAGAAGCCTGGCAAAGGAGCCAAGATACTGGGAGCAAATAACTCAGGCAGGAAAGGTTAAAGAGTGGGATTAGGCCAAGAAGACATCCAGATTGCAGGCTAGAGACTGCCTTCCCTATCAGGGCTTGATCTCAGAGTACAGACAAAGAGAAAGGGATAGGGATATTTTCAGTGAAAAACCTGCTCTGGTAGAGTTTTTTTTTTAATCTAGAACAGAAGCAGCTGTTAAAAAAGAGATAATTAGTAGGTCATATAAAATATTGCTTGTTAACTATAAGAATCAATCAGAAGAGGTTAGAAAAGATTGTGAAGAGAGACTGGATGAGCAATTTACAAGGGAACAATGGGAAGCCATACGTATGCCTCTCAGGTATGCAACCAAGTCCAGAAGGTTTAGGATATTTGCTTGGATGTGTTTGCATAGGTATTTTTATATCCCTCAGGTAGATAGCAAATGCTGGAGGTATGATGGAGAAGAAAGAGGTAACTAAGAACATATGTTGTGGAGTATAATGAGTTGGCAGTTTTTAAAAATTCCCTGCAGAGTATCCTATCATAAATATTGAGTGAGCAAATGGTTGTAAATAAGGAAATGATTCTTTTGAGGTGGAATACAGGATCTGAATTCCCTAGACATAGTAAGGCCTTACTAAGTTTAATTCTGTAGGCTGTCAAAAAAGCTATTACTATAAAATGGAAATCAAAGTCTATGCTAACTGTATTTGAGGTATTCAATACTGTAAAAGACATAAAATAATTAAAATAGGGATCTTAATTACATAGAAGTAAATGGATATTGTGGAAGCAATACATGCAGAATAATATTCAGGAGAAGGAGGGGTGATATTGCAGGAATTCAGCAATTGTTTTTGTAATGTTGGACTGATGATAGTAGCAAAGAAAATATATATGATGTATAGTGTATTTAAATGGCAAAATGTTAAAACGGTTTGTTTTCTTTTCTGTTGATGTATGTTTGCCTATGCCTTAAGTGATAATTTAATAAATGTATTTAATGGGAAGAGTATTCTAAGCAAATCCAAAAATAATCGGGGGACAGAATCAAAATCAGGGACAGTTTTTAAATATTGCTCTAATTCACTTAAAAAGCTAATGGAACAACAGGTTTTGCAGCAATATGTATTTTCTGAACAATAAGAAGTACAAAAATCTAATGTCTCAGTGATTTCCCAGAAAAAAATCAAAACTTTTATGAGGGTCGTGACAAAAATACGAGGCAAAATGAGAGGCGCTCTTCAAACTAAGGGACAATTGAACAGTATGATCCCACAGTCCATTGGAGACAATAGTAAGAGTGCATACATAGTGTTCAGCCAGCAGTAGATAGCAATTCATTTCTTGATGTACTGATACAAGTGATTCCACGTTTGTAGTGAATGGCACTGGTGTTACCACCCAACATCTCCTGATAAGATATGTTGCTCTTTTAACTGGCTTTCATATTTGAATATCTACTAGGGAAATAAATTATAAGCAAACCGTATTCCAGTGGACTAAATACAATTCCTAAAATCTTCACTTTTCTTTTCCCAAGGAAAAAAATCAAATGATTCTAAGTCAACTATACAATGGACATTTGTATGGAGTAGGTCTAAGCAGGGACATTAGAAAAAAATAGAAATGGTGGTAAGATATCTTCTGATCGCAAGACACATAGCCTGCATGTATAACTCTCAAGTGTCCAGATTTCTGCTGAGTGTCCAGATTTTTGTTTCATATTTTGGTCTGCTCCACATAAAATGTATGTTTTTCTCTGGTTAATCATTGATAAAGTAAGTCATTATAGAATAACAAACATATGACTTTCAGATTTTATATCTTTTAGAAAATGCATGCTTATGCAAATGCTGTTATTCTATCAACTTTCTAAATTTATAACAGCAATAAATAAAAGCTGACCCTGATTTAAGGCCTTTGTTCCTGCATCATTATTGCAGGCTTTCCCCATATTTCTTGTGCTAAAAGACTGAGAGGGATGCCTGCATGCATATGTTTTACCACAAGGTTATCCCTTAAATATTATGGGTATAACATTCCACCTCTGAGTATATTAACTAAATATTAACCTCTGACAAAGTGTTCTAGGCTTGTGCGCTATAAATCATATTTAGGCATAGTTCAGCTTGTAGTTCATTAGAAACTGCCATCCTGTTTTCTGTTATTACTGAAAATAATAAACATTCAGACAAAAACTTTGTTCTTGTTAAGTTCATCCATTATGTTTGCATTCTTCTGAAGTTAGCACGTATGCCAATGGTCATGATAGCACAACTGCTTCCATGGCAACAGACTATTAATGTATAATACATGATTACAATTACAGGTAGGAAGTAAACAGCCAAGAGACGTCAACTCAAAAGGAATCCTAATAGGAAAATGTCATGCAGTTATTAATACTTGCACGTAGGATTATTAACAGACAAGTAGCTGCTAGAATAAAAATTGCTGTGATACAGTCACATGTACTTGATTGCCTGTCGGTGTTATGACAGTGTTTAAAATATGCAGCTTCTCAAAAACATGATAATATTTAAATTGGTTTTACAGTAATAGCATAGTCAAATACCCAATGTTCACTGGCAGTGCAAGATCACTGTAGTCCAATTGCTGCATGATAGTAAGTGTACCATTTGGGCTTCCTGTTACTGAATGTGCAGTTATATGAATGAATACCCACATAGTGCAGTGACTGGGAAGTTTCATTCTGATTTTAAAGCATTTCTGAAAACATTAATCATTAATATTTGAATGCTTAATAATTTATTTGATTATTTATAACTGACTCAATGAGTTTCTGGTCTGGTACTGCTCATTTATTCAGGCTGCCAATCAATGTCTGGACTCATCAGTACAATCAGTTAAATTCAGGCCCACATACTGTGGTGAAATATTGTTCGCAAATTAATAATATTTGGAATACCCATGTGTTCCTTCCATCCTCTCCCATTCAGAAAAAAGGATCTGTTTTCTAGAGTAGGGTGGTGGTTGCTGGGTCTCCCGCAACAACCCCCTGGAGGGCATCATCTTAACCAACACCATTTTCTGTTAAACAATTGTGACCTGCAGTGATGCTATTGCAGGGTGTATACTCCCATAAGGCACCTGCTAATAAGTCTGTCAGTCTCCAAGCTGCTGGACCTAATGTTACCTGTAAAGCTTGGTATTTTATGCATAGCAAGAAATGAGACCACCACAGTGAATAAGATGTAGCTAACTTGATAACTTTACAGCTGTGATGCAGCACACACAGTATGAACTCTAACGTTGATACATCCTGCTAATTCTGAGTAAGCATTCAGCTATAAATTAATGATATAGCACATAACTTATACCCTCCCTTCTCAACTTCATTCCTACAGTTATAGCTTGAAACTGTACACAAATATTTTTAACACCTTTAGATCAACAACCTACATAAAAATACAAACAACATTATTATTACTACAAATTCAGTGTTGTAAATGTTACAGGTAACATTAGATCCAGGCTCAATCTTAGGTCCGCTACTCTTTTCAATTTTCACTAATAACCTACACACCTCAATCCCACAAGCATCTCTTGTTCAGTACGCAGATGACACATCAGTCATCTGTGCTGCTACTGCCATAGATGAACTTCAGAAAGTAACACAACAATCCTTCCTAACAGTAGAAACGTGGCTAACTAACTCTCAGGTAATTCTTAACCCCCAAAAGAACAAATTCATGTTATTCCAGCCCACCAAATCAAATGCATCTCTGTGCTCTTTTAACATTACTTCATTAGATAGAACAAACATTTCATCCCTCACCTCATACCTGTTAGGTGTAAAAATTTACTGCAATATGAGATTTGATGCCCACATATCCCAAACAATAACAAAGTACATAAAAACATGGAACATTATATAAGAACAAACAATACTTTGCAAATGACACTAAAGCCAAAATTGCCCAATCTCATTTGATATCTACACTGTTATATGCATCTCCCATACTCACTAAGCTAAGAAAATCTGAATTAATTAAGCTTGAAACCTGTTACAATAAAATTGTTAGATACGCCACCAATTCCCCATCGAGAGCTCACCACTCTATCAACCTTAAAAAGCTCAAGTTGGCTAGAACTCCCACATCTTTTGTATAACCAACTAATCATGGCCCATAAAATATTCTACCAAGGTGAAAAAACACCTGCTCTCTTAAATATACTGCTACCACACTCCAGTACCAGAGCTTTACGCTCCACCAGCAAACCACTTATTAAAATCAATATAGCCAAAAACTTAGCTGGGGAATCACTACTCTAACTCTATAGGCAAAGTATGGAATTCACTACCATACAAAATATCATCTACCCGAGCCCTCCCTCAATTTAAAACAATGCTAAAAACTCACTTACAAAACGAGTGGCTATGTCCTTGTAATACCCCAGACTAAACCACATCTCTCTTTAAGGATATTAAAGACCGCATCTATACTCGCACTAACAATACTAAATTGAATGTATCAACTTGTCAACACACTTAGATGTCCTTAATAACAACTCGTGGAAATGGTTGTAAACATGTAAGTGGTGTACCAAAGTATAATCCCTACTTCTCTTACGGACATATGCCCAACTGATTTCTACTCCACAATTTAAAAGTGTGACTGTCTAATTTTATCTAATTCCTCTGTTATTGTAAATACTTTATTGTGTAAATGACATATCCTATACATTTGTTATCTAATTAGTTTCATTTGTTTCTTGTATAAATGTTATTCTGTATAAATGTTATACATTACTGTTTGCTGCATGTGGAGCTTATCTCCCCAAACCTCCGCTGAAAATGGATATGTGACCAGTCGGAGTTTCCTGGTAAACAAATGTAAAATAAATAAGTAAAAAGTGATGCAATTCTTTAATGTAAACGTACACAAGAAATTAACAGACTAGGCAACCCCTGATTTAGGTTGATACTAGTCCGTAAAAATATGCTGAAGTTTCACCCCCTGCCTTCCAGATCTGGTGTACTTGATGGGTTCTGGTGCATTCATCACAGAATCAGATAGACATGCCAAAACCACAGGATGTGGCAGATTTACTTTTGTCACAGTGACATCTGACTAATAGTCTGAACCATATTTGCTGGATGAATCATCTTTCCACTAATCTTTAGTAGGTGCTTTCTATTTATCCTGTGTAAATTATGTCATCTAATATAAAAAGAAGCTGCCTTTGCTTACTGAGCACATCTGCCTGTTGCCACGTAGTTTGCTAATACATCCTGAGTTTCTCTCCTTCTTATAAATCTGGTGGTGTTCTTGATTTCTTTCATAGCAGTATTTCTTTTTAAAATGTTTTTCCTTTAGTTTATCTTGGATTTGAACTTTATTCTCAGGAGTTAGTAGGATAGTAGAGGTGGTAATCTGGACTTTAGTCTATGACTTAATTAGAAATTGCACCGGGATAGCCCCCCCTCCTTGTGGTGAAGCACAGTTTTCCTCTTAGTTATGGACAAGCCAAAAATAATAAGAGGAAAAAGGCCCAAGTTCTGTGTTAGTTTTAAAATATTACTCTAATTCTCTTAAAAAGTTAAATGAACAACAGGTTTTACATCAGCACACATTTTCTCAATAATAAAAACGTTACGAAAGTAGCGGCAAAAGAACGCCAGTAACCGCAGACTGAAACTCACCAAAAGAACAAATTAGCTGCCTTCCTATGTAATACGGTGTGTGAGTAGTCTTCAAGAACGTTCAAAAGGAACCAGAGACAGCAGCCGTTAGGTGAATTAAACACCTCCAACTGCTTTGCAAAAAACAAAGAGATGCTGAACAGTATAAGAGAGGTCAGGCCTATCAGTGGGGAGGGATACACCAACCTGATAGACCAGAATTTAACCAAGGACCTACTGATAATGTGCACATTATGAATAAGAACCAACCCCGAAATGGAAATTATGCATATGATGTGTCTTATGATTATGGAGTGGAGTACATTCAAAATAACAATTAAGAATTTTCACCAGGGATGGAAAAATGGGAAACAGATAGAATGGAAAAGGGGAGGAAAATGGAGAAAAAAGAGTTTTTACCATCAGGAAGTGGAAAAAGGGAGGAAATGGTAATGGTGACAGATATAGGAACAGCTAGTTACGAAGAGTCTAATTATGATCAAGATATTGTGACAGATGGAGTTATTCATTGTTATAATCAATTTAAAATTTATAACTACACACATACTCCACTGGACAAATCATATTTTAGGTTACTATCGAAGGGAATGAAGTACATTCCTACTTCTAATTTTAGACTGGTTGACTGCCTAAGTGAATTTAAGTTATACATTAGGAAACTGAACTTAGCCTTATTATTTAAGGAAAACACTCATGAACCTGCACATAAGGCAGGAGGTATTAAGAAAAAGAGCACATTTATTCCACCTATGAATCCTAATGTTCAAATTTATGATAGATTGGTTACACAGAAGATTTATCAGACACAAAATCAGATTTTTAAGAAGAGGATGAGAAGTAACCTTTCTTATGAAGAACAAATGACACTTAAAGAGTTAAGGACTAATAACAACTTAAGGGTTATGAAACCCGATAAAGGAGGGGGTGTTGTTATATTTAACAACTTGAAATACATTTCTAAAATGCTTGACATTCTTCATGCATCTGGGAATTATGCAATGGTCTCCCTCAATGAAATTAATATAGCATACAGGCGAATAGACCTGCATATAGAAGAATTTTTATTGGATAGACGAATAACTGAGGACACATACCATTTTCTTAAGGTTGAATATCCTAAAATGGCCACTATAGTAGGCATTCCAAAAATTCATAAAGACATTAAGAATCCACCTTTTCGGCCAATAATAGCAGGCAGTAAGTGTAAAACTTTTCCATTGGGGGTATTAGTAGATACCATGCTTAAGAATTTATGTGGAGAAGAAAACATATGGTTAAGGATTCTTGGGAATTCTTAAAAAACTATCCAGTGGGCATATGGAAACAGGGATATTTATTTGTATCTATTGATGCGGTGGACTTATTTTCATGCATACCAAAAGATGAGAGTATGGAAGCATTTACCAACAGTATTAGGAAATACAGTCACCTTGTATGGGACAAAATATGTCTGATACTAGAACTGATGTCTATAGTTCTTGATCACAATTATATCTATTTTGAAGGTGAGCTGTTTAGACAAGCCAAAGGTGTTGCTATGGGCGCGGCATGTGCCCCCATATTTGCAAACTTGGTAATGCTTGATTGGGAGGAGAACACCATATTCAATAGTACATTTTATGAAAACAACATTAAATATTACTCTCGTTTCTTAGATGACATTTATATTTTATGGGATGGACATCAAGATACATTTAATGAATTCATGGAATTTTTAAACAACAGTAGTGAATTTTTAAAATTTACATTTACTAGCAGTAGTGATGGTGTTGCATATTTGGACACTTTTGTTACTAACACGGATGAAGGCTTTAAGTCTAGAATACATAGGAAAGAGACTTTTAGCAACTCGTATTTAGAATAGACTATCAGTCACCCTAAAAAATGATGCAAAATATTTTTAGGGGACAATGTATAAGAGCTGTGAGGATGACTTCTGAATTTACAGATATGTTAAGCGAACTTGGATACATTACAGGGTTGTTCAAGGAAAGAGGCTATGATCACAACATGATGAGAGAGGTAAATGAGTATGTAATGAGTGAATAGGAAAGAAATTCACCCCATTATTAGGTCTTAACAGGAATAGTGCTGAAGTGGTTAACAACATGAATTGCATGAAGAATATAGAAGTTTATAGTAGGGCCTGTGTCCTTGAATATGGACCACATATAAATAAAATCAAAGACATATTAATAGAATACTGGAATGTGTTGATGGTGGACCAGGATTCCATGGACATATTGGGTTTAAGACCAAATTTTGTTTATAAAATGGGGAAAAACCTAAAAAGTCTGTTGGAAAGAGGTTCAGGGGATTCTGGGACAGCTTACAGCACTAAGCATACTATTTAAAATGTGGTTGTTGTAATCAATGTTACGTTATTAATGAAGATGAAGGTATAGTCCTGAATAATATTAACAAGACAAGAATTAGGTTTAAACAGGGCAATTGCAATTCAAAATATATCATTTATTTAGCTAAATGCGTGGCGTGTCCAGGATACTACATAGGCAAAACTGAGTGGCAAACCTATTCATGCTACGATTTTAAATAAATGAAACTTGGTTTCACATTGTGTTTGTGGATACAATCTGTTGGACAGTATTGGATGCCATGTATATCTGTCTGTGACAGCGTATTGCTTTGTTTTTTGCAAAGCAGTTGGAGGTGTTTAATTCTTCTAATGGCTGCTGTCTCTGGTTCCTTTTGAACATTCTTGAAGACTGCTCACACACCGTATTACATAGGAAGGCGGCTAATCTGTTCTTTTGGTGAGTTTCAGTCTGCTGTTACTGGCGTTCTTTTACCGCTACTTTCGTAACTTTTTTGTTGTACAGGAACGCTTGTTGCTACTGATTCAGTTTTTCTCAATAATAAGTATAAATTCTTAATATCTGGCATTATTTACTGACTGTAATCCTTAGTGATTTATTAGGAAAGCAGACATTTTAAAAGCAAATGTATGAGACAAAATCAGCAATGTTCTACAAAATCATGGACAGTTGAGAGGTATGTGATAAATTTTTAAGGCATTCAAGTAAATCAGTGTACAGAATCCTATTACTACTTTGTGCCTTTTTTAGTATGTTTTTTTTATTGTTTAATCGGTTCCTTTGACTTTTTCATTCAAATGAGCATATCTTGGCTTGAGGTCTTGTGTTAAAACTCTAGTTTCTCAACAAAATATCCAAATTCTGCACACACAAATTGTGTGCAGGTGTCTAATACAACATTCTGTATACCATGCCTTGTGAAAAATGACCAGTGAAGTAAAGACACCATTTCTTGTGGTTTCACTGAAGTTCACAGGTTCTTAGGTTACTACTAAGCATAGTTTTGAGCAACTATATATATATATATATATATATATATATACACCCTTAGGCATTACCTCTTTAACTTGCAAGGGATGTTTATTCTGCAAATAGGTATGATACCTAGAGGATTCCCTATCTTTCTAAGGAGTTCATTTTATTCAGTAAGCCAGCTATGGAAATGATAGGACATCGTAGATTGTGAGGCAATACCTTTGATAATTAACTGTGGAATGAAAACAATTTCCTTAATGTAATTAGCACTTGATGATCAAATGACAGGTCATTGTTGGCAAAAGTGCTTTGATCTCTAGTGACTGTATTAGCAGGTTTAATTTTCACAGGGAAAGACTTGTTTCCCAAATGTGACTGCACTACATTTTTTGTTACGTCTAGGGCTGGGGTTAGATCATACAGTGCTGAATCTATCTAGCCCTTTACAGAGGATATAACAGTCTATGGAGAAATCAGTAGTGGCACCCAGTTTGCAGTCATCTGCAATCTAGGTCAAACACAAACCTTCCCATCTTTGCATTAGAGATGTAGGTGCCAAAGAGAAAGGGACCCATCACAGAGCCAGGAGGGACTTCACTAGTGATCTATTATATCATGTGTGTATGATCAGAAAGCTAATTATCAATCCATAAAGTAATATAGGTGTCAATATTTAGGATGCTAAGTTTATCAACAATGCCTGCATGGATAGCCATCTCCACAGAGTAGAGGAATAAAGCTCTAACTATGTTACAGATGATCAGTTTAACTAGCAGCTTGATTGCCTGTAGGAGCTACCTAGGGAAGATGGTAGTGAGTGGCAGTTACCGGCCTACCCATCCTGGGGGGAGAAAAGTGACTTTGGCTAGTTGTATGGTTGACAGCTAGCAGGAACGCTAGATATTCACCCAGTGAAGATTTATGCCAAATGAGTTCTCACTACTCTAGCAGCCACTCAGGAGGTAATAATTGCAGGCTCATAGGAGCTAATGAGCAGGAAGGGGGATGCTTCCATACGGAGAGGATAGATTGCTCCCTACTAATCGACTCTCAGTGAGGAACAGACAGCTGATGGGAGTTCCTAGGCAGGAACTCTTACATAGCCCAGGAATATCCGTCTCTCATTCCATCAGAAGGAATAGGCCAATTGGGCAAATGTAGAAAAGATCATGCAAGGCAATGGGGAGCACATAAAAAAGACACAATGCCTGCATGGGGACTCATGATGAATGCCTTAACAAGTTCAAAATAAGCTGCATAGACAGAATGTTTTTCATCAACAGCATCAGTCACACTGCCAAAAAAAGCAGCCAAACATACCTCTCAACTACAGAGATTTTAGCTGAATGTCCAGATTCTTGCCTCATATTTTTGGTCTAGTTCTCATAAAATTATGTTTTTTTGGCTAATCATTGAGGGTTAAAGTAATGATAATAATGATAGACATCTGAGTTTCAGACTTCAGACCCTTGAGAGAATTCATGTTAATGCAAAACCTGTTATTCATCAACTTTCTAAGTTTGTAAGAGAAATATTTAAAAATTGTCCCTATTTTTGTGCCTGTGTCCCCCCATTATTTATGGTTTTGTCCAGATATCTTGCTCTAAGAGGTTGAGAGGTATGCAACCAAATTAAGCAAGCAAGACCATACTGACTATTAGAGAGTTTGTGTGCATTACCAATTTCACTCTCAGTGAGATTAATTACAATCCACTGCATGATTTTATAGATAACATATGTGAGGCTAATGGGATGATAATTTCCAGGGTCATTTGAAATACCACCCTTATA
Organism: Protopterus annectens; assembly: GCF_019279795.1. Classification (NCBI taxonomy): domain Eukaryota; kingdom Metazoa; phylum Chordata; order Ceratodontiformes; family Protopteridae; genus Protopterus; species Protopterus annectens. The sequence continues at coordinate 752,804,807 of NC_056747.1, forward strand.
TAGAGACACCACAAGTACTGCTCTTCAGAGTTCAAGCAAATATTCTGTGGAGAAGCTGAGATTAAAACACTCAAGGAGTGGTTCAGCAATAATATAATATGCTAACCTGCTGTCCATGCTGTTATTTTAAGTTTTGGTAATAGTGTGCAGGATTTGGTTCGCAGTGATAGTGGGAGGAGCAGTTTTAAAAAGGAGGGGATACTGGGGTGAGAAGAAAGGTAAAGAATTGAGATAAATTTGTCAACCAGACATTTACAAGGCTTTAGTATCAGAATATGTAGTACCCATTCACTTCAAGTTCATTGCAGTACTGGACATTGCTCTTATTCCTAATATAGTTAAAAAATTCATTGTGATTATTCTTCAAGGAGTTCGCTACCTTTAATTCATATTAATCCTTACTCTTCCTAATGATGCCTTTAAGATCCCTGCAGACATGCAGTCTTTCTGACATGTGGTGAATTTTTTATATGAACCATATTTTTTTATTTGAACCATATAATTTACTCCTCCTATTATAACTGAGAGTTCCTTCAGACTGTTTTAACCTTGAATTTCTCACTATAATTTTGCCTAATAGATTGTGGCACATCTGTAAATTGGTTGAGATGGCTGCAAACCTCATGGATAAATGTGGTGTCTTTAGAAATTGGGTCAGCAGGGGATAAAGCACATCTGAAATTCTGAAGGCTTACACATAGGGATATAAAGTTAGTTTTTGAGTAATTCCTTTATGTTGTTGAATTTGTGAGCAATTATGTACTACGTTTGAGGGAAAACTGACAGTCTAATGTTCAGATTAACAAAGGAGTGGATAAAGTTAGCACATGTGCAGGCAAAGGCAACATTTGTAAGGACAAAGTCAAGAGCATTTTTCCTCTTGTAAGAACTTGGATAATTTGATCTAATGAATTGGTATTAATAATATCTTGGAAACACTGGATATATTTATCACCATTTTTTTAAAAACTTCCAACTTATGGATAAGATAATTAAAGTCACCAAAAATTAGGATATTGGGATAAATAGATATGCAATCCAATTTATCAAGTGGAAAAATCTAAGTATAGCATGGATAGACTACAAAAAGACATTCAATAGTATCCCATGTTCATGTGTTATGGATTGCTTACAGGTGGATAACATACACCCTACACTGATCAATTACATTGCAGTCACTATGAAATAGTGGCAAGATACTTTGTAGCTGAGTCATGATGAAGGGCAAATTAATATCCCAGGGATTAAATTAAAAGGGGAATATTCCAGAATGATTATTTGTCACCACTCCTGTTTTGTCTTGCCCATAATCAGTTTACTTAATAGACTAGGCTATGATTACAAGTTAACTTCCAGAAACCAACCTTGTCCAAAGACATTTCATCTACTTTTGTGGATTATTTAAAATTGTATAGCTCATCAGACAAGAATATGAAACCACAACTACAACTCTCAAATAATATAGGAATGTCATTTGGTCTTGATAATTGTGCAAAAGCAACATTTATAAAAGGAAAGTTGCAGCACCAAGAAAATGTCAGCTTGGACAGGAATGTGATATAAAGGGACTTGAACAAGAGGAAATGTATGAATATTTGGGAATAGATAAATGGTCAGTAATAAAACATAATAAATGAAAACAAAGCTTAGGAATGAATTCTTCAAAAGACTAAAGCTAATACTGAAAACTACCTTGACATGCAGGAGTAAAGTCCAAGCTACAGATAATGTGTTTCTTCCTGTTCTAATTAACAGGTTTAGTGTAATTGACTGGTCCTGAATAGCACTGTATCAGCTGGACAAGAAAACAAGAAAAATGCTTCATGCTTATCAAAAGATAAATAAAAAAACAGTGCATACCAAGTTTATATATCTCCCTCACTTTTAAAGAAGTATAGCCTCCTTGAAACTGATTATATTTACAGGTCTGCAGTCATGGGACTGCATAGATATTTGCTGACCTCATCAGATCCAAACATACTGAATGTTTCAAAGCATGAAGAAAAGAAGTCTAAGACGACACCTTTGCTTACTTTAGCAGAAGCATTTCCTAATGGAGTGGGAATGGAAGTTAGACCAAAAGTAGATGAGAAACAGACAGCAACTGAAAGAGCCAAAAACACGAGAACGAGTATAAAGAAAGGGACCAGAAGAAGAGGAAAGCAAATTGAAAACCTCACAAATGCACTGCCAAATGTAAAGGAATCCTAGAACAAACACATGCAGACCAAGATTTGACACAGGAATGATTAAGGAGAGGTGAAATTAAATCAAAAGATAAAAGGCTAATAATGGTTGTCGACGTACATGTTGGTTTACAAAGTTTAAAGAAAAAGTTGGAAAAACAGACAAATGCAGAGTCTATAAACCAGAACTGGAACCAGTTGCTCATCTCATTGTTGGTTGCAATACACTCATGACTGATGGTTTGTACATTGAAAGGCTCAGCTGTGTGGCAAGACTTGTACTGGGGATTGTGTAAACACTACAGTGTACAGGTAGTTGAGAAGCATTAGAAACATGGACAACAAAAAGTTATCGACAGTGATGATGTATGGATCCCATAACACCCAATACCAACAGTGGAGAAAATCGATCCAAGAAAATCAGGATTCATGTCAATCCATTGACAACATTTTCCTCAAGTGCTGTAAGACAAGTTTTGCCAAACCTTGGAGGTAATTTTTTTTTCAGGGGGCAAACCCCCCTGCACCACCCATGTGGGGAACACCCCCACATTCCTGAACTTAGATATTCCTACTCTCAGATCCCACAACAGTGGAGAAGAAAGAAAACTCCATTGTTGGTGAAACTTGTTTCACTCCTTTTCAGTTGCTAATACAACACTTGAGGAAAGTGCTTTTGATGGATTGACAGGAACCTGAAAATCAAATATAGTAGTCCAAGAAAAAGATAAAAGCAGCATTCACCATTGAAATTGCTACACCCATTGATTATAGTGTCTTACACTATAGTGAGAGTCACAGTCATAAGATATCAGGATATGCAAGCAGAAACAAGAGCAACATGGAAGAAAGATACCCAGCCAGTTCAAAAAATAGTAAGAGCAGTAGGTCTAATAAAAAATAATTTAAATTGTACTTAAATATGCTACCAATACCTATAACTCCCATAGGAACAGCAGAAAGAAACAATTCTGGATACACTGTGGGTGCTGAGAAAACACTTTTGGCTAAAGTCAAAGACTAAATAAATTCTAATTTCATGAACTCTAATCATATCCTAACTTAGGAATGGGGTAAACCCAAAACATTGGGTGAAATAAAAAAAAACTTGGGAATGACATTGTAACTGACTATATCAATTGTGACCAGATACCAAGGATCTTGAGCTTAGGTGAAGTGTTTGGTTTGAATTAATATTTGAGAAAATAAAAATAGATATGTCCACACCACTTTCCAGATGGTATGAAAGAGTGTTTGGAGCAGTACTCTGTTATACAGGCAGTGTTATCAGAACATTGAAATCAGACTTTTTTAACAGTACATGTATGAATATGTTGAAGTATCAGGAAGGCCTCCTTATCAGGCAGTTTATCATTCAGACTCCTAACAGAGAGCAGAGCAGAGCCACCATAATCTAGTCTGGATTAGAATTTTTTAGACTAGAAAGTCTAACAAATGAACTTTGCCTAAAAAAAGACACTATGGGGGCAGAAAAGGTCTTCGCCATTATGTGGGAACCCTGTGGGAAAGATGAATGACATCCCTGGCAAAGCAGGCTGGTCAGTCATCATCTTCCATGCTGGCACATACTGGATCCCTCTGGAATAGCACTAATTAATAAGCCAGTTCTTGAAATAAATTATTTATGCTTGAAATTGTGGTATCACTCTTAGAGAAGGTTATATACTGCTCAAGACCAGTGTATTACCTGTTTTGGACACATTTGTATGGAGAACAGCTATCCATCCATCAGTCCACAACTCGTTTTTCCCATTTTTTGCATGTGGGTTCATGGTGTCCCTTCAACAGTGACAATCACCTAGACCCAAGGTTGAAACCAACAGGTAGCTAGCCCTGCCATGGTTGTTCTTCCATACCACACACTTGCACACACACACTCACAGCTATGGCCAATTTAGAGTGTCCAGTCCATCTACTGCATGTCTTTGGAATATGGGAGTAAATTGGAGCACCTGAGGAAACCCATGCAAAAACAGGGAGGACATGCAGACTCCACACAGAAGGCACCCCAGACAAGAATCAAATCAGGGAACCTCTTGCTGTTAGGTGGCAACACTATCCATTGTATTACTGTGCTGCCAGAGAACACCTCTATGCATTCAGGCTTATGATGTTTCAGGCTTCTGAATGGGAACCCTGCCCAGTGGTAGCTGGTCTATGGTCATTCACATAAACATGGGCAGTAACAACAGTGTACTCGTATAAGAGGTGAAGGGATCTAAGGGCTTTGGTTATATATGAATCTTGGCACCAGACACATCTAACGATGATCCAATTATAAATATATTACCATGTGTGACTACAGCCTCAGGACTCTTTATTGGAGTAGGAGTGAAGCCAGGATGCCTCACTTTAGTGGTGTTAAAGGTGCAAATGAAGTTGTATTAGAGCAAATACTGTTACATGGCCAGAGTTTATTCAAATAAAGTCTTCACAGCATACAGAATGATTTCCTAACTACCTTAGCAAAAGCAGGTACCCTGTTAAGTGATTGCATTATGGCGTTAAGCTGCTTTCTGTTGTGTAGTGTGAGACAGGCTAGCCTCCACAATTAACAAGTATTTACACTTTTCACAAGTAGTATCAGTAAATAATAAGCATAGGTGATTGTCATTAAGAATGAAGCAATTTATACACTGCCTCAGAGTTACTAAAGTGAGCAGTCTGGCAACAGAAGGTGACAGAGCAAACTGCAAGCCCGTTAATAGAGCCCAGTTTGAGACCAGACATTTGTAACTATCTAAATGGTGAACTACTACAAACATTAAATAGAAGGAGCTGACAGCACTATTACATTTAAGCGAATGAACCAGATCAGAAGATTCAGTTTTAACTTGAAGAATCTCAGAAAAATGGTGAGAAATACAGAAAATCATGGCCACACCTGGTAATTACGTGCCAAGAGTATGAAATTTACTCTTGTGGTGCTGTAAGTAAAATACATCTTGTTTATCCTGCTGTGTTTGTCACAGTGGGTCCAAAGTCCGTGGAACAGGGACATAATTTATTTTATTTTTTATTTATACAAACAAAATCCACTTAGCAGGACTCCAGAAAGCTCAATACACCACAACTCAACACTATAGAGCATTAACATATGCTGCCTAACCTCCTTATATATTAGATAAACACCACTTAAAGGGGAAAAGCACCAATCAGCAGGAAGAGAACAACTTACAGCCAATTAGTAAGAAAAAAAAACCTCAGAACAACCAGTTCAAGCAAGCAGGTTGGAACCATTCCTTCTGTCACAAGGAAGAGTAACCACGACCACCACGTCCAAAAGCAACAAAAGCCAGCCCCAAGTCACTTACCTGATATCTGGTCCAATCCCAGATGAAACAGAGGCAGATATTAATGAAATACAATTAATGCAGCAGGTCCAAACCCAGGTGAAATGAGCACAATATAAGTAGATTCACAGATTCATTGATATGTCAAAGCCACTTAGTCTCATGACCATTCACCTTTTGCCAGCACACTACTTTAGGCTGCACTTTCTTTCTACAGGAGGGTCATACTAGTCAGTCCCAGAGTAAATTTCTGGATACCCATCCAGTCACCCAAGTTATGTTTAAAAGAAGATTATGACTCACACTTCTTAACATGCAGGGGAAGTGTATTCCAAAGGTTTTAGAGGCACTGGGTTATAAACCACCATATTTTATCTTCTGGTGAAGATTTAGGTCAATAGTTCTAGTATTGTTGGAGATATTAAACTTGTGGAGATACAGAGAGTCCAGGACAACTGGGTCTCTAATAGCGTATTAAGGAAACAGAGATTTCCCCACAAAAGTCTGTAAGACACTAAATAAAGGGATAGAGCTTCCAGTCTTTCTTGATAACTCAGGGACTTTAGGCCTGTGATATTTTTGGTTAGGAACATTTAGGGACTTTCTAATAGTTTAATATGTTTAGTGAGATAAATCCCAAAAGAGGCATTGTATTTTATAAATGGCCTGATGAGTGCTGAGTATAAGGAAGTGATTTACATATTTAAACCTTGTTGAAATCCCTTTGGCAATTATCTGGGTTAAATGAAAAAAATATATTGGCAACCATTGACACATGATGGTCAAAAGAGAGAGGGATATCAACTCAAGTACCTAAGTCCTGACTTTTTATTTTGCAGTGTGTTGTCTATAAAGTGGGTTGTCTAGCAAAAGTAATGATACTAAACATTTTAACATTTAGTTTGAGACCATTTTAGTACACCAAGAGTTTATTAGGGAGAGTTCTTTCTTGAGGGTTTTGGTGTCATAGGGTGACTTAAGAACAACCCCAAGGTTGCAGTTGCCTTCAAAATGTACTAGACAAAGGACTTGGCTTTCTGCTTGGAGCTCTGAGCAGTACATATCAAAAGGGAAAGGTCCCAGCCCCAAGCCCTGAGGAACACCACTTGTCACGTTCATACTTTCTGATGAGGTGTCCGCAACTTGCAATGTATAGGTTCTGCCTTTCAGGCAGTTTGCTATCCACCTTACCAGATATGGGTCAATTTTTAGAGCATTTATCTTTTATATGATGTCAGCATGGAGAATGGTGCCAAAGGTCTTGGCCAGGTCATGATATGCCACTTGCACTGCTTGACCACCATCTATAGCCTCCACAACACTTCTGAAAAAGTTTAGGCAGGATCTAGCTTTTAGAAAGTCAACCTATTGAAGTCAAGTCTAATAAAATTCTTGATATTGCAGCATATGAGATTAGTTATATGTTCCATGGCTTTGCAGATGAGACTTATAAGGCCAATAGGTCTGTAATTACCCAGGTCAGCTGTAAGGCCATCCTCATGGAGGGGCATCAACACTGCAGTGCACCACTCATCAGGGACAAAAGCTGTAGCTAAACTTAATTTAAGGAGTGTGTATGCAAGGACATATTTAACACTATTAATTAAGCTGCCACATGTATTTTCAGGCCCCTGAAGAAAGTACTTTTTGGTCTTAGTTAGAGTTTTCAGTATATGATCTTCAGAAATAATTGGGGAACTAATGGATTCAAATATTTCAGGGCTTTTCAAAGAAGTCTCATGGGTGAAGTTGGTACTACATTTGTTTGCAAGAACATTGCCAATATATATTAAGTCAGAACAGAAGGCATCATTATGAATGAGTTCAGAGCAATGTAGGGCATTCACTTTAGTTCTGTAACTTAGCTAAAGAAGGATTTATAATTATCTTTGGCTTCAGCAGACAGTGTAAGTGCATGGACTCCTTTAGTGGACCTGATTTTGTTCTTTTGTTCTTCAATTTTTTTTACTGCTTTTGATATTATCCTTGAAAAGATAGGCGTGGATGTACTAAATAATTTAGGGAGTTTCTTTATTTTGTTCTAAGATTTATTTCTGGCAATGGACCATTAGTGCAATTTGTTTTTGAATTTCCCATTATGTCTGGATCTGGTTAGGACTACTAGTTATGTGCGTTTTCCTAAATGGGTGTAGAATTCCTTAGTTAAACTTGCTGAGTTGCTGTATTAAGGTTAAAGGAAGAACAGTCATAAGTGGATTTTGATCATTTGTTACATAGTAGCTTGGGATTGACATGTTTGCAATCCTTAAATTCAGTGTGGTTTGTCACAGAAGCTTTTGAAAGTTTAAAAGAGACTGTCACAAGTTTATGGTCAGACTTCACTGAGGAAAAACCAAAGGAGTAGAGCAAAAGATGGCCATAGGATTTGTATGAATCAGGTCAACATACTATGACCACTAGTAAGATTTTTTACCAACTGCTCAAGGGAGTTTTTGTTTATTAAGTCTAAGAATCTTTGACCATAGAAGTGCAAAACCCTGGTATAGAAGGAGTAATCTCTTAATCTTTCAACCATATCTCAGTAACTATGCATAGTGATATTTTCCAAATGTAGGAATGTCTCAAGATCAGACAATGTATTGGTGAAACTTCTGGCAGTGAGGACAGCTACCTTAATATGATCCATTTTGGGACTGATATGTTAGTTTCATTGGAATGCCCATCAGTTGGACTCTGACTAAAATGACACTAGTGAAGCAATGAAGGCTTTAGCCAGAATGCAGACTGTCAAGCATTTTGGCCCATGCTGACACCAGCAATTATTGAAGCCAGTGATCTTTTTTGTATCAAGGCATCATTTCAGGTGAGGGAATGATTCCACTCAGGACTAGAGTCTTACTTGCATTTGTAACATGCACGGAAGGTTTTAGTATATTTCTCTGCATATCCCTTAGAGTTTTACATCACCAGTCATTCACTCCCACATGTGCAAATAAATGGACTCTAACAAGCTTAGTACATTACAACTCAGCTCACCTGTATAAAACCACTCCTGTGTAGTGATTTATAGACATTTAGAGTAGTACTCTACACATACTATATACAGAGTATCCTGATGTTGAAAGAGAGCTGTACCAGCTTTGAATCCTAATCTTCCTTGTACAGAGTATGATGCAGAATCTTCAAACTAGAAAAGGTCTGTAACAGCTTTAGACCCCACACTTTCTAGAACAGAATACAATTATAAAGGTTCTCTAGGGATGCTGCTTTGCTGAGAATTGTAGACAACACTTTGCAATGCCATATTTTCTATCTGTGTTAACATAGATGGTCAGTAAAAGATGTCTCTAGTGCTTTCCTTCCGTTTGACTTCCCAGATGTGACTCATGGATCCTGTTTAACATCTTGCCTCAGCTGATTGGTTTGATAAAAATAGCCTCTCTGCTTTACACCTGAGGATGATATGTAATTTATCTCCTCTATGAACGTCTAAAAGAAGAGAATATACTTCATGAAAGCATTTTTCCTGAGGCCATCCTTTCATTGCAACTCCCCTCAGTAGCATAATTTTATGTTCTTCTACTGTAGTCATTTTGAACTCTCTCAGTAAAATATAATCCTGTTAACCTCTGACTCCTCTACTGTAAGATCTTCATTCTGTTCCTCTAGGTAGGAATGGCATAGCTACCTGGATGAAGCTTTATGTAATTTTTAAATACTGTATAGAGGTTTGTGATCACTCCCAACTTCAATTTTTCTGGCTCCATATTGAAATGGACACCCCAAAAAGGACTGAAAAATGCATAAGAGTGAATATCAAACATCGCTCTTCTCCTTTAAACTTGTTTTTATAGGGTCATAAGTTCATACTAGGTTAGCTGCTCTTGTGAACAACTTTAAGCCTAGTCAATTTCCTTTTCTTAGGTGAGAATCAAACTCTGTACTTTGTGACTCTGAGGTAAATACCATAGCCATTATACCATCTGCAACCCTTCTTTCTTTACAAAAGTGTAAGTTCTGTGTAGTATTCTACTTTATTTTCTAATTATCTCACTATATTTAGCTGTTTGTAATGCTACTGTGTACCATTACAAGTCATCATCATCATCATCACCAACTCCCTTTTTTCAACATTTTTCTACATGGGGTTAAAGTGTTGTGCTAACTGTTACCATCTCTCTCTATTCTTCGGCACTCATGTCTGACGTCAAACTGCTGCAGGTCTTCTATCACACAATCCATCCACCTGTTTGCAGGACAATCTCATTTTCTCTTGCCTTCTTCCTGTCTGTCTCACATCTTCACAAAATTGTCTTCTGCTTTTCTGCACATGTGTCCAAACCACAGCAATCCAGTTTTTGTTTACCTTTTCTGCAGTTGGAGCTACTTTGGCTTCTGCTCTTATGTCCTCTTTTCTTCATCTGTCTCACAGTATGCATCCTACCACCCATCTCAGGGACTTCATCACCATCACCTCTAGCTTCCTCAACTGTTCTGCCTTTACTACCCTGGCTGCAATACTGTTTCTTACACCTTAATTTTCAGATTTGTTGGCATTCTTCTGTCATATACTACACCTGGCACTCTGTGCCAGTTGGCTGCAGCCCCTCTGATTCTAGCTTTGACTTCCTCTTTGAGACTTCCCTTCTTCTCAACCACCCATCCCAGATACTTGGACTGTTAACCTGTTCCACTATTTTCCCTTCTATTTCAATTCTCAGCTTCTTCTGACATCCTCCATTTACTGGCATTGCACCTGTCTTGTCTGTACTCTTTCATCCCATGCACCTTCAGTTTTGCATTGCATTCCCCTACCCTTTGCTGAAGTTGTTGCTCAGAGTCTGCCTGTAATGCCACATTGTCTGCATACAGCAACTTTGCTGATCTGTTCCCTCCAAGCTGTTTGCTAATGTAGTCCACCAGTATGAACAGCAGTAGGCTCAGAGCTGAACCTGGTGCACACCCACTCCCAATGGGAACCCCTCTGTTAGACCAAATGCTGTTCATATTTGTGTCATTGGGTCATTGTACATAGTCTTACATTAGTTCTACCAATGTTTCTGGGACTTTGAACCACCAGGACTGCCAAAACCTGCTTTCTTGGTACCTTGTCATATGCTTTCTCCAAGTCTAGGAATACCTAGTTTGACTCTCTTCCTCATCTCTAGCTTCTTCTCAACTATCTATCTCACTGCAAAGATTGGGTCAGTTATGCTGCATCTTGATCTGAGTCCGAATTTCTAATCTCCCATCTTGCTTTCTACTACTCTGCGTATTCATTTATTAGTCACCCAATCCAGAATTTTCATACAGTGTAACAGGAGTTTAATACATCTGTACTGCTTTCAGTTGTAAATATCCCCATTGTTCTTGAAGTCTGGCACTGGTATGCTTATTCTCCAGTCATGTAGGTTACGCCTTTCTCTCCACACTGCTGTGATTACCCTCAAGAGCCTTTCTTCCTTATCTTGGTCAGCATCTTTATCATTTATTTATTTTATTTTATTTTATTTTAGTTTACATTTGTTTACCCAGATGGTCCAACTGGGACAGTGCCCATTTTCAGTGGAGGCTTGGGGAGAAAAGCTCCAGTCTAAGCTTACATACAAATTATCACAACAAGTAATAGAAATTATAAACAAAATTGACAAAAAAATGAATGTTAACACATTTATTTATTTATTATTTATTATTTTACATTTGTTGACCGGGCTAGTCTAGCTGGAAATATATCCATTTTCAGTAGAAAATATATCATTACATGGTAAAAAAGGATTAAAAACCATATGATACAGTGTAACACTTCAGAAATTTAACATAGAACATAATCTTTCTTATAGAGGTGAATAGATGCACTCTAGTAAGAGATAAGTACAATAATTTACATCAGACTTGAGGCATTTAAGCAATACATTGAATAAAGTTTGGTTTAGTGATAGTCTTAGTTACGACTAATTATTATTATTAAATAAGAAGAAGAAGGAGAAAAAGAGGAAACAGGGTATATGTGTCAGGTTAGTCAGGGGTACAAGGACATAGCCAGTGACTTTTATATCACTAGGTAGCAGATTCCAGCTCCTTCCTGCTATTTACATTTCATTTACAGGATGAAAATGTAAAAACAAAAATATATACACCATCATATCTGCTGTGACCTCATCTGAGGCTGCTGCTTTCCCCAATTTCGTTTTCCTTAGTGCTGTTCTTACTTCTTCTATGGTAGGCTCCTCCTCTTCTTATTGTAGGTTGTGTCTGGGGCAGTACAGCTTCTGTGGGTGTTTCTTCATTCAGAAGCTGCTGGAAGTACTCCTTCCATCTGCCTTTTATGTCCTGTGGACTGGTGAGAAGGTTGTTGCTTACATTCCTTATGAAGGGTGTCTGACTATCTTTGTCTTTCTGTCTTTGCCTTGTAACCTGATAGTTTCTTTGTGCCATCTACTGACTCAATTTCCAGGAGATGGTAGAGTGCCTCTGATGCCCTCCCCTCCCACAAAATTATATATACCAACTCTGAGATTATCATATCTTGGAGAAAGGGGACTATTCTGAGAAATGGCTATCTCAGACTGGGAATATGTGAGTCCATTTTTTGACCAGTCATTCTCCATATTTTTGAATTCACTGAAATGGGTTCTGGTATTTCAAATGTTTACCAGTTTTTCTGCTATATGTCCTGGTGGAATGCTTCACATTGATAGACTATGGTAATTCTGATTCTATTTATACACTATTGTTTTGACAGTCTTTAAATACTATGTTGTCTATGATCATTCCCAACTTTTCTACCATCTCTGTACTTGTGGAACATCTCATGGCCATAGACAATGGTGATTAATTCCTTTTCCAGTTATGCACATATGTGATGTCAGTCTGCAAATGCTTGTGATCTGTATGATATAAATCTTCCATCTTGAAGAATGTCAGCTCTTATGACATCAGCACTGATATTGACTTGCAATGTCATGGGTTTGCTCACATCATAGAATATTAGCATTGGCATTCATACCACCATCATTTTTATTACTTTAAAAGTCCACAAAACTCTTTTCTCAACACACCAGTGCTAATATGTCACATTTTTAAGCACCTTTCTTGCAGAATAACTTTTGGCAAGTTAGAAATGAAATTAGCTGTGTAACTATAACATGCCCATTCATTTCTTTACTGCTTACTGGTCCACTTACCTTGTCATCATCTGGTTTAAGTCATCTGATGTGATCAAGTCATCAAAGTACCTTAATGCAGCAGTTCTGATCTTGTATTCTCTTAGCTGAAGGTTAAGCATAGAGAGCATATGTATGTGAATATTAGTTTAGCTAGTCTTATTAAACTGAAGGATACACTGCCTGGATTTTTCAAGTGGCATGATCATTCTACAGTTATGGTCTTCAACAGTTTCATTCTGGCTCAGGATGTCATTAATAATGTTGACCACTCAGCACAATTATTTAGTAATTTGAGCTACAGTTCTTTGGAACACTTCTGCAGCTGATGAGATTCCAAAAAAGCATGTGCAGAAATCCATAACTGTATTTAATGTGCACAGCCTGGAGCTTTTGTCATCAAGTAACATGGTTACATAAGCCAAGTCAAAGCAATTGGATGAGATTGGTCCTTCTGGAAACAAACTCCATCTCCTGATACTCAAGACAGACTTTCACTTATGTGTAACTTATGTGTAACTTTGCTATAAAGGTTATACAGAAGCAAAAGAAAACTTCATTCTTCAAACTCAACAAGCCACCCTACTACGTCACCCAAAGAAATTCTGGAAACAATTTAGCCTACTAACTGGGAGGACCAAAACCCATACCACTTCAATAGGCAATATTATCTACTGTTCCAGAGGTTCTGTTATCCCCAAAGGGCTTCCAGAGTGCAGCAATCTTCCCACACTTACTTCCCTAGCAACATCTCACACTATACACAATCTCCTCCAGAATACCTTCCACCATTCTATTTTAAACTAATAAAAGCTAAAGAAATTGAAAACTTGTCTGAAATATTCAAATTAATGCTTCAGCAGAGACATAAAAATCCCCTTGCATGGTTTATCAAGTCTTGCAAAGACTATACATTTAACAACTCCACAACCTTTCTCTCTGCCACATCTCATTACTTTCAATGCAGCAAAATTTAGTCATAAAACCACTAACCAAATTAAACAAACCCAACTCACCTTATGGCCTTTGGCCTATATCAGTCCTTATAAGCATCAGCAAGTTTCTAGAAAAAGACTTACCAGCAGAGTATATTAAAACTTATGTTCTTTTAGCTAGATGCCAGCATGGATTCTGAATAGGTGACAGCAACATCACTATGCTGAAACTATAGACTGATGACATCAACAAAGGCCATCTAACAGAGCAATTTTCATAGATTTTACAAAAACTTTTCATCAACTGGATAACTCCCTTCTTACCAACGTACTTCTGGCATGTGAATTTAGTGTCAAAGCCACTGACTTATTCCAAAACTATCACTCTAGCTGCTCTTTCACAGTCAAAACTGGTCCTTTTTCAGGTCTAGTAAAACTCACAAAAGTCATAACCAAAGGTTTGTTTTTGATCCTCTGCTCTTATGTTTGCTAACAGATTACCACATTGACCATCTGCAATTCTACTTAATACTCTGTTTGGATTACTTAGCAATTTACAGGTCTGAACCATTCCATAAGAACATAAGAAACAGATACAAGATGACTGACCTTCTCCTACTATATTCCTGATCAGAAAGGATGCATCTAATACTCAGCTACTAAAAAACAAAGCAGTGTTGTTTGAAACAAAAAAAGTTATCACACCACCCGTAGGCTGACTCTTTATAGACCAAAATAGTCAACCTTCTAGTTTGACCAGAATCTAAATGTTCAATTGAATATAAAGCTAAAACTCAATAGTTGCTGTTCTGGTCATAGAAAATGTCACACTTCCTGTCACAAGCAGCAAGGTATCCTTCAATCCCAGTTAGAATATGAACTTCCTACAATTACCACTACATATAGAAAGAATCCTGCCTCCCTTCACAAGTAACTTAAAAAAATATGTAAGTTTATTACCCCTACCTCTAACAGAAAACATCACTGAGCACTATTAAAAAACTAACTACCCATCCAACAGGGGACAGACATTCTACTAGGAGCCTTTCTTTTCAAACTCCTAAAAACTAAACTCCTTTCCTTATGTAACAGGCAACATATCGGTAAGAAAATAAAAAATGTTTGCAACCTCTGTTCCTAACCATGATATGTCCATTATTTGCAAACACCTGTTACAAAACTCCACAGCAGCAGTATTCATAGCCTTACTGTACAAAGGCCAGAACTCTGGGAATCACCATTATTAAAAATCTGAACATCTACTCAAAATCTTGCACTAAATGAAAATCCATATGCTTACAGAATCATAGCATAAATGCTTCAAGCATAATGGCATAAGAGCAAGGATTACTAGATGTAGCGCAAGCAAAAGAGTGTCTGCACAAAAATGCAAACAGCAGTGCTGTTTGTACTTAGTACCAGATAACACAACTTATACATATTATTGTACAAACTAATATCATTAGTGCCTACCTCTTGTATATCTGAAATTAAAGGCAACAATGTACTATAATAATAGAATTATTTATTTATTTATTTTATTTTACATTTGTTAACCGGGTAGAGTCCGGCTGGGCAAGTAGCCCATTTTCAGCGGAGACTCAGGGAGATAAGCTCCATAACAATAGTACAAAAAGATTTTTTAAAAGGTTTACAAACAATATACAAAAAGTTTGACAGTTGCCAATGATCACAATTTACAATAAAATATGAATGTAAAACAGAAAACATTACATTTCTTAAGCCTTATTACAGACAGTAATATGAAGCTCATTAGAAATATAACTAAAAACCATTGTGGTATTTTCATTTGGTAGATGTAAGACAAGAAGATAGCAGAATAGAAAACATTTGATCAAAGGCATGAGAAACTAGCCAGGAGTATTACAGGAGCATAGCCATTGTTGAGTAAGGTATTCCTCTAGGAGTTTTTTAAAGCTATGATAATCTGTGTTTTTTAAGATATTCTGGAGTAATAGGTTCCACTGTTTGGCTATTTTGAAGGAGAAGAGAGAGTCACCCAAGTAATGACGGGACTGTGTAACCTTGAATATAAGTTTTTTGGATGATCTAAGGGTCCTGGTGTTGGTATTTAGTTGCACTAGGTTGAAGAGTGCAGGGCAGTTTACAGGTGTGTGGATAATAGAGTGGGCAGTGGTGAGCTGATTGAGTGAGACCAGATTGAGAAATTCAAGCCAGTGTGTTTTTGAAGTGCAAGACAATGATGGGTCCTGTTGGTATATTAGCAGCAAATTTTACTATTTTGTTATAGCAGGAATCAAGTAGATATAAGTCAGACTTGTGCAGGTTAGTGAAAAGTTGAGAAGAGTAGATAGGAGGTGGGATCTGGCTGTGGCTAGTCTGGCATTTTGAGTAAGGTAAGGTTTGACCCTATATTCGTGTGGGTTTTCTCCGGGTGCTCCGGTTTTCTCCCACACCCCAAAGACATGCTGTAGGTGGATTGGACACTCTAAATTGGCCCTAGGCATGAGTGCGTGCTTGTGTGTGCCTTCTGTGAAAGGTTGGGGGCCGGGCTGGCAACTCGACACCGTAAAACTCCACTGCCAATCATGAGCGGACAGGTGATCCGCTGTGGTGACCCCTAACCGGGAAAAGCCGAAAGAAGAAGAAGAAGGATTGACCCTATATAGAGCACCAAGTTTGATGTGAACGTTCTTTATTGTGAGTGATATGTGTTTATTGAATGCTAGGTTGTAATTAAGTATTTTCATTACTAATTCTTTGTCATTGATACCCAATATGTGATGGATGACTGGCACCTAGGAATGTGAGGGACAATCCTGGGATACATTTCATTTTTCTAAATAGGTCTGATGTCTAAAAGAAGGCTAGTCTCTCAAATTACTCTACTATTATCTAACAGGTTAAAGTAAATGGAAGTGTATACAAAGCTGACACAATAAACAGATCACCAAATGCAATCTGGCCCAAATAGCTTAGAACTGCTGTTCTGTATATGGAATTCTAATATCCACATCCATACTAAGATTGCAGAATCTTTCAAATACCACCCCAGGACCCTTTCTTATCACTCTTCCTGTAAACCACAATGTTTCCCAGAGCCACTTTATCCACATAAACTGAAACTCGCGAGGGCATGCACACACACACACACACACACGCACACACACACACACACACACACACACACACACACACACACACACACACACACACACACTAAATACCCAGGAAAGGCTGGTAAAATTCTTCAATCACCACAGCTTTCTTCCTGTGACAGTACTACTGCCACCAGTCTAGATTTGTCCAAAGACTACGTTACTGGAATACTCTTGTTTTAGTCAAATATAAATTAGAACAATTAATATCTTTCACTGGTGGTAGCCAGAAGTGATTTAATTAATTGGAAATGGAAGCCAAACCTTACTGATCTACAGTGTTTAATACTTCCTTCCCAGATAAGAGATTACAATAATACATATATAAATAATAAAACTAGCCACCAGAGCTTGTATGTGAATAAGTAAAACTTTTACTTAAACAATAAGGAAAATAGTGCTAATAAAAAATAAATATGCAGAGAGAAAAGCAGTACATAGATAAAGAAAAACAACAGTCATACAGGCAAGAATATTTTCAAGAAAGCTACTACCATAGCTACATAAATAAATCCAACAGCCTCCAACTTAAAAGAGTACTGAATCCTTACTGTTCTAAGTCCCTAGAATATCAATGGCAGTATTCAAAAATAAACTTTCATAAATATACCAAAACAAATGCTAAGACTTAGACTAAGAGAAACATATGTACACACACACTCACACACACACACACACACACACACATCTATATATATATATATATATATATATATATATATATATATATATATAAATATATATGGATCTACTTCAGTACATCGAACATATTACAAGTTCGAACCACATATGGCCGAGACCATATGTTCGAACTTGTAATAGTTCGAACACTGAAGTAAAAAAAGAAAAAACAACAAAAAAACAAAATGAAACATCTGTAGCAGGGGGGCTATCCCCCCTGCACCCCCTTACTTAAATATACCAACTCTGACATCGCACTACATTGCGGAAAAGGGAAAATTTCCAGTTTCGCACTGTACGGAGATCTCCATTCAGTCCGATCGAACATAGTTTAAGATTGTGCACACTTATGCAACCAGCTTATTGTATGTTTTTTATTTTTTATATTTTTTTCTCCTAACAGATTTGATTTCCAACTGAATTGTACAGGTTATAGGTCACATTAAACGTGGGAAAAGTTTTGAAATGATTTATTGTGGTCTTATTTTTTTATATTACAAAAACCTGGTATTTTAACAGGGGTGTGTAAACTTTTTATATCCACTGTATATAATTTTATATATATATATATATATATATATATATATATATATATATATATATATGTATGTATATGGGTCCCCTTCAGTAGATCAAACATATAACAAGTTCGAACATCATACGGCTGAGACCATATGTTCGATCTACTGAAGGGGACCCATATACATATATATATATATATATATATATATATATATATATATATGTACAGTGGATATAAAAAGTTTACACACCCCTGTTAAAATACCAGGTTTTTGTAATATAAAAAAATAAGACCACAATAAATCATTTCAAAACTTTTCCCACATTTAATGTGACCTATAACCTGTACAATTCAGATGAAAAACAAATCTGTTAGGGGAAAAATATAAAAAATAAAAAACATACAATAAGATGGTTGCATAAGTGTGAACACTCTTAAACTAATACTTTGTTGAAGCACCTTTTGATTTAATTGCAGCATTCTTTCTTCGTGGGTACACACCTGCCATCAATTAAAGAGACTCTGACTAACCCCAAATAAAGTTTAGCTGTCCTAGCAGGATTTTCCTGACATTTACTCAGTTGCCTGCTACAGCAAAAGCCATGGTTCGCAGAGAGCTTATAAAGCATCAAATGGATCTCATTGTTGAAAAGTATCAGTCAGGAGAAGGGTACAAAAAAAATTCCACAGCATTAGATATACCATGGAACACAGTGAAGACAGTCATCAAAAAGTGAGGAAAATATGGGCCAACAGTGACGTTGCAAAGAACTGGACATCCTCCCAAAATTGATGAAAACGCAAGACGAAAACTGGTCAGGGAGGCTACCAAGAGACTTACAGCAACACTGAAGGAGCTGCAGGACTTTCTGGCAAGTACTGGTTGTGTACTACATGTGACAACAATCTCCCATATTCTCTATATATCTGGGCTATGGGGTAGGGTTGGAAGATGGAAGCCTTTTTTTACACAGAAAAACATCCAGGCCCAGGTAAAATTTGCAAAACAATACATTGTCTCCCAAAAGCAAATGGGAAAATGTATTATGGTCTGATGAGACCAAGGTTGAACTTTTTGGCCACAATTCCAAAAGGTACGTTTGGTGTAAAAATAACACTTTGCATCAACAAAAAAACACCATCCCCACGGTGAAGCATGGTGGTGGCAGTATCATGCTTTGGGGTTGCTTTTCTTCAGCTGGAACTGGGGCTTTAGTCAAGGTAGAGGAAATTATGAACAGTTCCAAATACCAGTCACTTTTGGCTCAAAACCTTCAGGCTTCTGCTAGAAAGCTGAAGATGAAGAGGAATTTCACCTTTCAGCACGACAATGACCCCAATCATACATCCAAATCAACAAAGGAATGGCTTCACCAGAAGAACATTAAAGTTTTGGAATGGCCCAGACCTAAATCCAATAGAAAATCTGTGGGGTGACCTGAAGAGGGCTGTGCATAAGAGATGCCCTCACAATCTGACAGATTTGGACTGCTTTTGTAAGGAAGAGTGGGCAAATATTGCCAAGTCAAGAAGTGCCATGCTGATAGATTCCTACCCAAGAAAACTGAAAGCTGTAATTAAATCAAAAGGGGCTTCAAGAAAGTATTAGTTTAAGGGTGTGCACACTTATGCAACCAGCTTATTGTACTTTTTTTTATTTTTTATATTTTTCCTCTAACAGATTTGTTTGTTTTTCAATTGAAACGTACAGGTTATAGGTCCGATTAAAATTGGGAAAAGGTTTGAAATAATTTATTGTGGTCTCATTTTTTGAATATCAGAAAAACCTGGCATTTTAACAGGGGTGTGTAAACTTTTTATATCCACTATACACATACACACACACACACACACACACACACACACACACACACACACACACACACACACACACATTTTTGCTTACCATTTCTGTTCCTATGGTCTTTAGATTACATAATTTCCTTTGCCACATAAAACAAATGTAATTATATTGCATCTGATTACATTGGTTTTTCTCCCCCCCAGAATGAGGGATAATGTTATAGCTAAGAGCAAATATCTATAAACTGCTTGCATTTTAATGACTGTTCTCTTTTTACATTTTTTGAGAGCTACTTCTTTTGAAGTACACTTTAACTACTTTTCATGACCATTTTTTCCTGTCCCAAAACCCTTGTGTGACTTTATCATATGCAAGCAATTGAGGCCTTTCCTGAGAAACTTACTGGAGGTTATATTTTACATTTATTTTAAATACAATATCATGAATTTCTCTACCTATCATCTGCTTTTAAACTCAGAGACAGAAAGGTAGCAAAGTTGTACACATATTGCAGAATAGAACAGAGTTCATATGTAGGTTACAAAAGTTTCAACAGTATTCAATAAGAAAGAAAGAAAACATATTTTAATTTAGTCTTTTTCAGCCTGGGACACAGCTGGCACCATAGTTTTCCCCATAAGAAACTCAAGCAAGTCTTCTGGAGGCATCCCTCAAGAAATGGAGTTTGAGATGAGGGTGTAGTCTCGTGGTACATTACCACATACCCTTTATAGAAATGCCATCTATGTTAGCATTAGCTGTACCATTTCTAAGCTAGATAGTCATGTTATAGGACTACAAGATTAGCCTCCATCTAAGAGTCTTTACATTGTGTCCACTTGCCCTGTGTAGCCATATTGAAGGGCAGTAGTCTTTAATCACTTTGAACCTCCTACCATATAGGTAGGGTTGTAATTTTTGCAGAACTCTGGCCATACTACAACACCCTTTTTCCATGGCTCTGTAAGATTCTTCAGTGGGTTGAAGTCTCTGATTCAATTACACAACAGTGTATTACTGACTGGCTTCCCCTATGAGGTAGCCACATTATAAGACCTGGATGAAGGTGTGGGCCCTGCCTGGATCTTTTTCTTACTGTCTTCTCCACAAGATCGCCTCCTTGCCTGGCTACATGTAACAGCATCCACAGAAAATACTGTATTGGCAAAGTTGTTCCCTATTTGGACATCAGCAAGAATGTCCTCAAACACAGCCATCTGTTATCTTCCCTTCCCCAGTCTCAATCCAGATAAACTTTGGCCAGAGTTACCTGAAACTGTTTCCCTCCAAAGACCCAGGCAAGTAGTGCTTCTGTCTGACCACTGCAGGCTTGACTATGGGGTTCTCTATTACGCCGTCGCAGACGCAGGTTGTCAAATGCATCTTTGTCAAACAGTAAAGTGCGAAAAGGAAAAATAACAAAGTGACATTTCAGCAAATTCTTTCCCTGGGAAAGAATTTGTTTGGCCGCTTTTGCTACTTTGCCTTTTCGGCACTGTAGTGCGATCTCTGAGTTGGTATATTTAAGTAGGGGGGTGTGGGGGGAACATTCCCCCCACATTAAGTAATGTTTTACTGGGTTTTTTTTGTTGTTGTTTTATTTCGGAACAGCGAGTGTTTTCCATTGGAAAATAATCGCTCTTCTGAAGTTTCGGCATTGTAAGCTTTCACTTTCATGGGGTTGATTATCTGTCGTTCGCTCTTCTGAGCGTGCGATATGATAATATAGACCCGACTACGGTTATATCTGATACAGTGTCCCTTTTAGCAATGGCCTCTTCCCCCTAACAGTTTAAGATATATATATAAAGATATATATATATATATATATATATATATATATATATATATATATATAAAGAGATATATATATATATATATATATATATATATATATATATACACACACACACACACACACACACACACACACACACATATATATATATATATATATATCTACGGAACTCCGTCGACTGCACTTTTATTGAACACGGAAAATCGAAAATGGTAATGTCAAACTCCAAAAGCCAACCTAGGAACGGGTTTTAACATGGGTCGAGATAGGTGTTCACTGCTATTGCCAAACTACAAACCTCTCCCCTATCTCGACCCATGTTAAAACCCGTTCTTAGGTTGGCTTTTGGAGTTCGACATTACCGTTTTCGATTTTCCGTGTTCAACAAAAGTGCAGTCGATGGAGTTCCATTCGAACATATAATAGCAAACCATATATACACACATATATTATATATATATATATATATATATATATATATATATATATATGGATCTAGGACGTTTGCTCGACTGAGCAAATGTCCAAATCCATAAAACCTGAGCACACTTTAACAAAAGTGCTTTTATCGAAAAAGCACTTTCGTTAAAGCGTGTGACAAAAAAAACACTACATTTACATTTTAGCAGGGGGGCTTCGCCCACCTGCACCCCCCCATGTGGGGGCTGTGGCCCCCACATCAACCCTACTTTAATATTCTCCCTCCGAGACCGCACTACAGTGGGGAAAAGGGACATTTCCTTTACCCGCACCGTAGTACAGCCTCGGCAACAGTAATACTTACGCAAAAGTGCTTCTTCTTCTATATTTGTATACTTTTGTGATAGCTAGGCACTGTTGTCTCTATACAGCTCACCAATATTGTGGTGCTAACCTTGTTTTTTGCTGCAGCCTGAGATCTTTGTTCTCACCTTGCTTTAGTAGACAATGAGACCACGTGAGTCTCTTTTGGTTACATCTAAACATTTAACTCCAAAATCTTGACATGTACCAGAAACCACAGCTTCCCCCTTTTCCTGTATATCCTGCTGTAATGGCTTAGGCTACCCCAGTGGTTTCCCTTATACCCATGTGTATTGACATTTAGACCCGTTCTATGCAGTAGAAACTCGCTAACTAGCTAGAGGTCACCTTCATCCCCATGTTCTTAACAGTGTTACAGTCCTGATCTGCTAAACAATCCTCATGTCCACAGGCTAAATACCAAGGGCTTGTTCCCAGCCTGTACAAGCATTTCAAATGTGTTGACCTTACATCCATTCATCCAAGATAAATATGTTGATCTTGTACCTGATCATCCATCTAAGATAAGTGCTGATTTCCGCAATATATTCAGCCATACTGTCACATGCCTTTCTTCTATGCTCATCTGCTTTTACACTTAGAGAGAGTAAGGTCACAAGGTTACACACATTGCAGAATAAGAAATAAATGAAAGAACTGCCATGTTAGTAGATTAGCAGAAAACACAAAGCCACTGGAACACAGAAGTGATGTAATGCCTTTTACTGGACCAAAATAGGTCTTGCAATTACTCAAGCTTTTGAGCTGGCATAAGCCCTTAATTGGGAGTTATTAAGTTACTGGTGTTAAATACAGTGCTTAAATATCTACTTGTGCCTAGAAAGGAAATACATTGCTTATCTCCAATTGGCTAAAAAAATGGTCTCACATTTTGTCCCACTTAACCACTTGATAGAGTACATTTTTGTGGACAACTAGAGGAATATTTTTGCAGGTTGAGACTGTGGAAATTCTTTCATGATACAGAAAAAGAAGAGAACAAAGATAATGTGAATCCAGAAACAGGTACAAAAAAACTTCCAAATTCACTTCCCCAAGTGGACACATTACAAAGCTAGACAGCTATATTGACTACAATAGAGAAAGTGTGAATCATCGAATCCTGAATGTACAGAAGCAGACCCATTTCAACCTTCCTCCCTTGGAAAGAATGGCAATAATGTCCTTGAAATCCAACCACAACATCATCATAAAAGAGGGAGAGAAAGAGTCTGCAGTGATTACCCAGAACTCTGTTGTATATATCACCAAAGCTAATAGACAGCTTTCTGATCATACTTAATACAGACAGCTGACTGAAGATCCAACTCAGCACCACACAACACACACTTCCTAGATTCCATTCAGGACAAAATAACTGACCTCATTCCAAATCAGCCTAGGCTAGGAGTTTTCTACATGCTACCAAAATCCATAAGCCAGAAAATTCAGGAAAACTAATAGTATCAGGCAAAAGAAATTTGACAGAAGAAAGATTTCTGGGTTTGTGGAGAAAATTCTGAAACCACTAGTCAGCAAGAACATCTATATTCAAGACACCACTCATTTTCTTTGCATTCTTTCAAGTTATCGTGACCTACCACCTAACACTGTTTTAACCACAATGGATGCTCCATCACTCTACACAAACATCCCACATGAAGATAGAATTTGCTGCCTGTCTCAATTACTTGCAAGAGAAAAGAGATCATCACAACATTGCTTTAGAAGTAGTGGGACAACTTATAAAATTTATTCTGACACGTCACAATTCTACCTTTAGTGGGAAATATTATGGTCAGACTATGGGCACTGCAATAGACAGTAGAGTGGCTCAACAATACGCAAACCTCCTCATGATAAACCTAGAAGTGGAATTTCTAGAACACTGCACACATAGGTCACTCGCATATTTCTGTTTTATTGATGACTTATTCATAATCTGTACACATAGCATCGACTCCCTTGAGGAATTCCACCAAGGAACCTTGGCTCTATTCATAAGCAACTTCAAAAAAAAAAAGTGAGCTTAGTACCCCTACCTCTAACAGAAAATATCAATGTTCACTGTTAAAAAATTAACTACCCATCCAACAGAAGACAGACATTCTACTAGGAGCCTTTCTTTTCAAACTCTTAAAACTAAACTCCTTTTGTTACATAGCAGACAGCATCTCAGTAAGAAAATAAAAAGTGTTTACAACCTTCATTCCTAACCATAATATGTCCGTTATTTGAAAACACTTGTTACAAAACTCCACAGCAGCAGTAATCAAATCCTTACTGTACAAAGGCCAAAACTCTGGGAATCACTTCTCCAGTATTAAAAATCTAAACATCTATTCAAAATCTTGCACTAAATAAAAATTCATATCCTTACAGTATCACAGCATAAATGCTTCAAGCATAATGGCATAAAAGCAGGGATTAAAAAATGTAGTGTAAGCAACAGTGTCCACCCATTTATTAAGCTCTCCTTGGAGTACTCAACTTCAAGTGTAACCTTCTTTGACAGTAGGGTTACTATATAAAATGAGACATTAAAGACATGTGTCTACAAGAAACCAACTGACAGACAGAAGCAGTAATCATCCCAGCCACAGAAAGAAGTAAGTTATTCACAGTCAAGCATTTCAATATCATCACTACTGTGGCAGAAAGAGACAAAGATGCCATGCTTGCTAAATGTCACTCAACCAGGGAGTTTGACAGAGGCATAGACAGAATGATACAGCTATCACAAGAGCAGCTGCTGTAGTAACAGAGTTCCACTAGTGACAACATATCATCCAGAACTTAAAAAAGTGTACAAAATTGTAAGGGACCTCCAACCAGTTCAGTCAGGATGCCAAATTGAAAGACATTTTTCAAGTGCTACGACTACTGTCATTTAAACAACCTCCAAATTTAAAGAATCTTCTTATTATAAGCACACACAGTCTAGTACAGAACATTGTCCAGATTGGCACAAAACCCAACAATCATCCAAGATGCAAAACATGTCACATGATTTGTTCGGCTTCAGGCATAACAATCTCACAGAACAAAAGTTTCAAATTACAGGTTAATTTATATTCACTTCTAAAAACATGGGTTATCTAAACAAATGCAGGAAATGTCCAAAGACAGGTTACATAGGATAAAAAGGACAGTTACTCAGAACTAGGGTGAATGCTTGTAGATACACAGTTACAAATAAGATGACTGACAAGCTAGTATCAGCACTCTTTTCCCAGTCTGATCATTCTGTGTCAGATCCCAACCAAATGACACTAAGCCACAGATGAAAACAAGTCCAAACAATTAAATCACACAGTCAAGAGAATGAAATCAAGTCACCATGGAAAGAAGCAAAATGGTCAATAATAAAACTTTATTCCACTAAACAAGCACAAAGGCTTTTGTAAAAGCTTCATCAGGTTTAAACAAAATCCATCCAAAATCACATTTAACAGTTAATAGAAATCACTTGGTATCAACACATAAATATCACTGGATGTGCCTAAAAGGGCAGGGCTGACCATTAATACATTCATAGTGATACACAATACAGTGCAACCACTATCCGATACCAACTGAAAAGCTACTAAGAAGTTACATAAAATTTATCAAAACTAAAATTCATCAGTCATAGCCGTTTAAGCTTGTATATTAGATCAACTGCTTTTTTTAAAACAGACTTCAAGTTCACAGTGTCTTTCAACCAAGGGTAAACATCAGCTCTTAAAGATATAATAATCCATTTGTATTCCATACATTCTGTACGACTGCACGTGTCACCAACCTTTCTGCTTACTAAAGTAAGTTCAAGTACCATGAATTTAAAAGTGTGATCTGAACCAGTTTCAGCTATATGTTTAAACAAGCCATTTTTATTCACATGGTATTTAATATCTGAAAGATGATTGCAGATGTGGTCTTTGAATTTCCAGTTTGTCTTCCCTACATAGAATGCTGTACAGATCTGACAAACAGCTACATATACTAAACTGATGGAATCGCATTCAACATAATTATTGCACTTATAAAATTTGGTAGTAATTGGATGAGTAATGGTGTTTGTGCAAAATAAAAATTTACAAAACTTACATATATCACAGGCATGAGTCTCTTGTCTTTGGCTATGACTATTATTAATATGGACATCTTCCGCTTTATAACATAAGGCTTGTTCAATATTGCAGCTGCTTTTCCAACCAAAAGATGGTGAATAACCAATAATTCCTTTAGGTAACTCTAATAATTGTAAAAGGTGCCAATGTTTAGAAATAATTTCTTAGGCCATACATTTGTCTATTTTAAGTACTGATGAACCTTAATCCATGCTCGTTATTAGATTTAAGGTCATTATGTATAGATGAAAAGTAAGGTTTAATACTTAACATACGTGCCCTTATAGTTGAAGAGTGTTCATTTTCCAATTGAGGGTGCTGTTTTTATTACTGACCATTTTACTTCTTTCCATGTATATCAGATATGACAGTTATGGTTCTTAAAGTACATTTCCATATACCTTTGAAAAGAAGAACAATGGAGATTAAGTTAATTCAGTTGGTCAGTCTGACAGCCAACAGTATGAGCCTGGATGCTGATTTTATGAGACACTATAATTCCTAACTTTTCCTTTTGAGTTGCTAACAGTGGACATAAATAGGTTATACTGAAAAGCAACAAATACCTTTTTTCCCTTTGGTTAATGAATGATTTGATGAATTGATTTGAATTCCAACTAATGACTATTTCAGAGTATTAACAGTAACTGCTGAGATTACTGGGGACTATACTTTAGCAACTGTATTTTATTCACAACAAGAGAATAGTTATTTTCACATAAGGCAACATTCTGGTCAGATTACTAGTAACCATAAACTTAAAAGTCAAGTAAGACAGCTTATATATGTATGTATATGTTCCGACAGTTTTAACATTATAACAAATTCTGCTGTTCTTCAGAATCTTATACTATGTAATAACTCCATTTTCTTTTTTCTCTCTGTCTTATTCTCCTTCTTTCTGTCTTTCTCTCACTTAGCTAAACACAACTTGTTTAGCGTTATTAACTGCATACAATATCCATATGCTCTAACCCTATATGTTATTCTCTTGGTAGTCCCTGTCTTTCTCATCATTGTAAAGTGCATATTATTATTAATTCATATTTCTGTTAACCAAAAGGTTGATATCACAAAGATTGCTTGTTTAGACAGACTGACAGCTTACAAATTAGAACATTTGGTTTTCCTTCTCTGGATTTAACTAATCTCTTTACACAACTCTTGTTTTGAGATTTATTGCCTCATTAAATGTCAGAGCAGTCTGTCTGAGTGTTATCTTCTCTGCACAATGAACACTAACTAATGTAACATGCTGTACTTTGATTGTATAGCATGTCCTGACCCTGTTTTATGCTTTCATTCTCTCTCTCTCTCTCATAAACACACACAATCACACACACACACACACACACACACACACGCACACACACACACACACACACACACACACACACACACACACACACACACACACACACACACACACACACACACACACACACATTCTGTCTGCCTCTGAGGTGTAACATGAGCTGCATGTTTTCCATCCTAGCATTTTCAAGACTTTTTTTAACTAATTGGAAATAAATGATGTAATTCCCTTCCTAGACACAAGTGGATAGTTAAGCATTGTATTTAACATCATTAACTTACTAAATACAGATGAAGGGCTCATGCCAACTCAAAAGCTTGAGTAATTCTAAAGCCTATTGGTCCAATAAAAGGTTTCATATCCTGTCTGTGTTTCAGTTTCTTTGTATACTGGAAATTAAAAGACTTTAAATACAGTTTACAAAGGTGCCAAAAGTCTGCAATAAGAGAGAAAAAAGCACATCATATTTTACATCAGTTTTCTTTAGGGTGGCACTCCCCTGGCACCACAATCTGTACTTTTACAATTTTTTAAATTATTTTATGAATAGACTGCACAGGTGTGGTTGCATATCCTATTGTATATTTTCACTGCCTGCAATAACTGTACTGCTCTTCATAAACCACTGTATTGCACTTTACTGACCACTTTATTAAAATTGGAAATCCTTGTCATTCTCAAATGTATTTATTTTGGTCTCTTTTATGATTGCCTCTCTTTTCCTGAGCCTGAAGTGGGTCCACTGAGATCAGTGCTCAAAATAAATTTTAATTAAATAAATAAAGTTTGATTTCCAGAATCCTGGGTTATTATCTAAAACAGAGATGAGTCCTGTATTTGGAACAGCACCAGTAACTTCTTTGGTAGTACAAGTATGCAGTATACTTTTTGATTACTTTGGTCTTGTTGGATTTGACTACAATAATCATACTCTTCTGTTTTTTTGCTTTTTTTTTTTTTTTTGCTTTGCATTTTATATACTTGTTCCAGTATTGTAGCTATAACATGTCTGTGTTTGTGTGTGTGTATATATATATATATATATATATATATATATATATATATATATATATATATATATATATATATATATATATATATATATATATATATATATATATATATATATATATATATATACCAACAGAAGGGGCAATGCAGAAAACAAACAGCTAGGTTGATAAGAGTTCCAATGCATACAGAGTGCATTTAAATAGCAGTCTGCTTCAACTTACAGCAGAAGCATCATCCGCTCAGATAAGCATCGGGATCATCAAACATTCGTTCATTAAAAGGTTTAGAGATGACCACAATGTGAAGTGTGCGTGGGAGATGAAAACCTATCTCACCAGAAAGTAAAATGCTTAACATTTCAGTCATAAATAGGGTACAGTTTACGTGTGAACTGCAGTTTCAAAACAGGTTCTGGAACAAGTTAGATGTAATTATTTTGCACTTAGGGAAAACTGTGTATGTTATACAGTGGATATAAAAAGTGCACACACCCCTGTTAAAATGCCAGGTTTTTGTGATATAAAAAAATGAGACCACAATAAATCATTTCAAAACTTTTCCCACCTTTAATGTGACCTATTACCTGTACAATTCAATTGAAAAACAAAACAACTCTGTTAGGAGAAAATATATAAAAAGTAAAAAATGTACAATAAGCTGGTTGCATAAGTGTGCACTCCCTTAAACTAATACTTCGTTGAAGCACCTTTTACAGAATTCAGTCTTCTTGGGTACACACCTGCCATCAATTAAAGAGACTCTGATTAACCCCAAATAAAGTTAAGCTTTTCTAGTTGGATTTTCCTGACATTTACTCAGTTGCCTACTACAACAAAAGCCATGGTTCTCAGAGAGGTTATAAAGCATCAAAGGGATCTCATTGTTAAAAGGCATCAGTCAGGAGAAGGGTGTGATGAATGGGGAGAGATGGGCGAAGGCTGCCAGCCTAGTCAAATAGAATTTGATATATAATTCTATCAACTGTATAAATAAATGTAAAATACAGGCTTGTGTTTTTAAATGAAAGAAAAACACTGTAAAATGTGAACTTCAAGATTGTTACAACATTGCCCCCTTGCTGTAAAGAAAAACTAAGTCAAGCCTTTCAAATTTGTCTTTTGAAATTGAAATGATTTTATGACATTCTTTGATCTGTAAAGTTGGTTCCGGTCAGGCTGGCTAAAGACATTCTGTTTATTGTGTTAACTAAGGACTAATTGCTAGAGTATATATGTGAAATGCCTTTTAGTTTTGTAGTCTCCTGTGCAGGTGTTAGCTTGCTAAATAATGTAAATGGAGTTTCTATTAGCCTGGGAACTCAGAGCAGGTGTCAAGATGATGCAATATGAATACTGGGAAAACCTAAGTGTCAAAAATGATGTAATCTGGGGAGGACCCAGAGACATGTTTGTTAGTGATGTTTTATAAACTGTGTCTCAGAGAGATATAGATCATTTTTATCTTGGATATCCACTTATCAGCACTCTGCCTTGTGCTCACATGTAAGTTTTAGCACTGTGATATCTTGTAGGAATAGTTAAAGCTAGTAAAGATTAATTAGGTATTTTTCTTTGAAATCAGACCTGTCCTACTGTATTATTTTAAGTTTCTGTGTGATCTGTGAACTCTTAGATATCTCTGTGATGTAGTAGTTTTGTCTTGTGTTTTAATTATTTATTATTAAATATTTTTAAAACCTTCTACCTTTGGCTGGTTTGTGTAGAAATAATCTCTAGAGTACATTGCATATTTATATAGAGTTTATTGTAATAGGCCACTCTGATAAGCCTTAAACTGTATAGTCACATTACCATAGGATAATAATATTGCACAGTAATAATTGGATACCCTTTTAAAGGCCTTTTAGTAGCTGATATTATTAACTGGGTGGTGGCAGTAATTACTACATTATAGTCTGGGTAAAGGGGCACAGCTGGAGAATCTGTGTCATCTTTTCCCAGGAGAGTCTGTGAAGTTGTATAAATACTTATCTCAAAGTGTGTGTGTGTGTTGTGTCAGCTACTTGGCAGGGACACAAAGCACTGGTTGGACAGAGAGGGTACTGGAGGTTCTAGCTTGCCCAGTTAGGCAGATACCTGGACTCTATAGCTGTGCCAGTGGGGAGTCATATTGGGGACCTGGTGAGCAAGGGAGCAGCCAGCCCCAGAATGACTGTGATCTCTATGTGCACTTAAGGGAAATTGTACTTCACTGTGTGTATTACTTATCCATTCCTCTCTCTCTATGAGACGACCTCCCTGGTGTTAGTGGTGAGGATTGAGGCTCCTTGATTGCTGGGCCAGGGCACGGTCGTCACAAAGGGTACAAAAAAATTTCCACAGCATTGGATATACTATGGAACACAGTGAAGACAGTCATCAAAACATGGAGAAAATATGGGACAACAGTGATGTTTCCAAAGAACTTGACGTCCCTTCAAAATTGATGAAAAGACAAGATGAAAACTGGTCAGGGAGGCTGCCAAGAGACCTACAGCAACATTGAAGAGCTGCTGGAATTTCTGGCAAGTACTGGTTATGTACTACATGTGACAACAATCTCCCGTATTCTCCATATGTCTGGCCTATGGGTTAGGATTGCAAGACAGAAGCCTTTTCTTACACAGAAAAACATCCAGGCCCAGCTAAAATTTGCAAAACAATACATCAAGTCTCCCAAAAGCATGTGATGTGGGAAAATGTATTATGGTCTGATGAGACCAAGGTTGAACTTTTCGGCCACAATTCCAAAAAGTACACTTTGTGGAAAAACAACACTACGCATCACCAAAAGAACACCATCCCCATGGTGAAGCATGGTGGTGGCAGTATCATGCTTTGGGGTTCCTTTTCTTCAACTGGAACTGGGGCTTTAGTCAAGGTGGAGGGAATTATGAACAGTTCCAAATACCAGTCACTTTTAGCCCAAAACCTTCAGGTCTCTGCTAGAAAGCTGAAGATGTAGAGGAATTTCACCTTTCAACACGACAATGACCCCAGACATACATCCAAATCAACAAAAGAATGGCTTCACCAGAAGAAAATTAAAGTTTTAGAATAGCCCAACCAGAGCCCAGACATAATTCCAATAGAAAATCTGTGGGGTGACCTGAAGAGGGCTGTGCACAAGAGATGCCCTCGCAATCTGAGTCTGCAAGAATTCTGAAGATGTAGAGGAATTTCACCTTTCAACATGACAATGACCCCAGGCATACATCCAAATCAACAAAAGAATGGCTTCATCAGAAGGAAATTAAAGCTTTAGAATGGCCCAACCAAAGCCCAAACATAAATCCAATAGAAAATCTGTGGGGTGACCTGAAGAGGGCTGTGCACAAGAGATGCCGTTGCAATCTAAGAGATTTGGAGGGCATTTGCAAGGAAGAGTGGGCAAATATTGCCAAGTCAAGATGTGCCATGCTGACAGACTCCTACCCAAGAAGACTGAATGCTGTAATTAAATCAAAAGGTGCTTCAACAAAGTGTTAGTTTAAGGGTGTGCACACGTATGCAACCAGCTTATTGTACTTTTTTTATTTTTTATATTTCTCCCCTAACAGATTTGTTTGTTTTTCAACTGAATTGTACAGGTTGTAGGTCACATTAAAAGTGGGAAAAGTTTTGAAATGATTTATTGTGGTCTCATTTTTTTATATCACAAAAACCTGACATTTTAACAGGGGTGTGTACACTTTTTATATCCACTGTATGCCAATCAGGGAATAGTTAATCAGGCATAGGTGAGAGCCATGGGCAAGCAAAAGCCACAAGTGCAATTGCTATGGTCAAAGGTGGTACACTGACTTAAAAGGAAAGGCGCCAAATCCATTTGTGTGCTAGAGAGAATGTGACATTGGATAAATAATATAATGCTAAAGGTTTTGATGAAGATAAGGGGCATTTATATAGCACACCCAGATATCAAAGCCAGGTGGCTGCAGATGCATCAGGTGGATAAAATGTACATGTAGGATAAAGGAATGTGGGCCAAACGACAGATTGTTTAAGCTAGGGCTAGACTAGACATATGGGAAACCTCCTGAGTGGAAACCTGAATCTCCTCTCCTTCTGTGGAAGAAGGCAGGATTGCTTGGGATGCCAAAGATAAATGGGGGGGGACACATTACTGACCAGATGGTCTTCTCACAGAGCTGGGGGCCCCAAGTGAGGGTCTGGATACTTACAAAGCTAGTACCCTTCAGCAGATTACAAGGCAGTTCATGAGCAGACATCATTAAGCTTGAAACTGTTATGGGAAATTTATGTGGATGATTAGGGACCTGACATTGACAATGCTGTCAACTCTATAGTGCTTTGACTGTATCATTTTGAATATGATCTTCTTGAAGATCCTACCTTGCATGCATCTCGTGAAGCAAACAGTTAAGAATTAGATAAATTGGCTAATAACTGGCAAAAAATGCATGGCTGCAGAGAATTTGATCCACCTTGTGTGTCCATGTCTTTCTTAACCAAGTAATGTGGTAAAACAATGTAAATATATAAAAGAATGTGGGTTTGTAAAGGTGGTTAGAATGAAGATGAGACAATGGGTTATTTAAATTATATCTATCTAAGTGATAGGTAGGGACAGATAAATAAATGCATAAACATAAGGTGTTTGACAATTAGTTCAAGCCTGCAGTGGTTTTAAGTGTATTAAAGTTTATTGTATTTTATCCAGGACATAGATTTATCCAGTCTCAGGCAATACAGGCTGACAATCAACTTGCAGCCATTTTCAGTTTGTCTAAGGTGGATTAGCTCAAATTTAGCTGAGCTGAGGGAAGGGGATTGAGGTAAGGGACAGGATTAAAGTTATGTAGGAACAGGATAGGTAAAAACAGTCAAGGTCAGTGTGTAGTCTGGTAGGTTGTGGCGAAGAGGCCACATGTGGGGTGGTCCTACCTTTTTTGGGATAAGAACAGAAGGATAACTCTCCACCTGACCCACCCCCTCATCAAAGCAGTAGCGTAAGAAGGCAGAATAGTTGGTTAGGGTGAGGAAGGCTTAACACAAGCTGTTAGGGTGGCACCTGTTGGCCTGAAAGGGTGAAATGGTGATAATATTAGGGACTAAGAAGAAACTTCATGTTTTTCACACAGAGGTTTTCTTAGGTTTTCACCTTCTCTGACTGGCATGGGTAGTGGAGTGCAGGCTGCAACAGTCATATAAGTATAAGGCAGGAATGGTAAGAATGGAAAAAATAGAACAAAACTGGCAATAAAGACATGGCTGTGGCCATTTTAATCCACGTTGCATCTTTCTGTCCTTCTTAATTAAATGAAGTTGAAAATAATGGAAGTATATTAATAAATGCAGCAGGTAATGGTTTGTAAAGATGCTTACAATGAAGTTAAGACAATAGGTTATTCTACTGATGAATATGTAAATAGAGTACTAAAAGGATACATGGCCCAAATAACATGTTCTACATGGACCAACTCAAAGTCTTGTTACTATACTCGGTATCCCATAACTGCTAAGAAGTTACCTGTATCTGACATACAGGGCATCCTCTGACCCATTACTGATGGATTTACAGCACATCAGCAAGTCAAATGGCATCAGAAATACTTGGTCTAAGGATCTAAGTCTCTGCTGCAACAGAACAGTTTGGAGGAACAGGTACATCTTGCAGAGGGCACCGCTGCTGTGGAACAGGCTCCCTATCCATATTAAACAAAGTTCATTCCTGTCCATTTTCAAGTTCAGCTTAGGGAAACAGAAAATTTACCCCAGGACTGCCCCCTGTACTACTAATGGATGGAGGCAGCTTCTAAATGCTTTATCCCATGAACGTGTTCCATCAGTTTAGCTATGGCATGATCTCAGTTATTCTCATTAGGGTTAATATATAATTATTGACCATGGGAAGGGTAAGGCCAATCTCTAACCAAATGGGATAGGTTATTTCAAGCACAAAAAAAGGAAATTGGCCCACAAGGACAGCTAGCCTAGTACTTACCTCATACCTGTGAGTAGGAAGGGACAAATGAATACATTCATAAGCACAGAGGGTATAACAATTATCTCAAACAGAGCTATGGTGGTTTATATCATTCAGGGCATAGCTATGCCTGATCTTAACAATTTCTTTAAATTTTATTTATGTAATGTTGACTGGGTTAGTCCCATTAGGCCTATGGCCTATTTTTAAGGGGGCTCCTGAAGTATTACTCATGCCAGTTAGGGGAAATTCGATAAGGTCACCCAAAAATTCCTCCTCTGTTTTCAGCACATGACATGGAATCCTTTACATCCACTTGAGCTACCACCAACTCAGGCACATGGGACCTTAGTTTAATGTGTCATCTGAAGGATGGCACTTTCAGGCATACAGCATGCCCTTTTATACTGCACTGCATTGTCAATTTTGGGGTAAATGAATCCCAGCACCTTGCTTTGGAATATGTTTTCCAGCATCAAAGATAAGTGTTGTACCTGTTGA
This sequence comes from Protopterus annectens, assembly GCF_019279795.1. Taxonomy (NCBI): domain Eukaryota; kingdom Metazoa; phylum Chordata; order Ceratodontiformes; family Protopteridae; genus Protopterus; species Protopterus annectens. Next base: position 752,839,986 of record NC_056747.1, read on the forward strand.
ACCACTGACACCAACAGCTTCCCATAGTTTTCCATCCGTTTTTATTGCACTGGCTACCACAAACATAATGTCTCTCAAAAGAGACTTAGGTAAATTTGTTAAACTGCCTGCAGAATAATTCGGATTAAGCTGAATTCAAACTTTATCTCACTGTAGGCTGTCTTTTCACTATGCCAGTCATTATTGCTTAGCTGGTCATTTCAGGTTAACAGCTGGCTAACTTGACCTTGCTATAAACAGAGAACTGCTGTCACAGCTCAGTCATGTGGTAGATAGGGATGTAAAGTCTTGTTTCAGTGTTAGCCAAGCTTTGCTGTTGACTACATACTACATCTTATCTGCATCTGGAAATGCAGAGTGCGAGACAGACAGGCACCAGAGCTGTCGGTTATCATACACTGAGTTCCTAACTAACAGAGTCTGTGGCAGTCTCACAATCTTACGGGTCTGCTCACATAATTTTGCTTGTTTTATTTATTTTTTCATCCTTAAACAGTTACTGTAGGAATAAATGGAGTCAATAAAAAAGTGAAAGCACTTCAGCAGAACAAGGAGACCAAACTTCTGAAAACATGTTCTAAAGAAAATAAAGTAAAACTGAAGTGCAATAAAACTGAGAACTTTAAGAAGAATTGATCATATGTTTTTAAATATAAAGCTGAGCAGCAGGAACTAGCCCTGAACTATACAGCTCCTTTTTTTCTGTTTTCCTTTTGATGTTTAGAGAAACAAACATCCACAATTCTTCTTCTAGTGGTTTAATGGTAGTATATCAGTGTTTAAGACCCAGACAGAGAAAAAGTGGAAGGTGCACTTGTGTAATTTGGTTGGAAATATGCAACAGTTTATCTTTTTGCACAGTTTTCACTGATTGTAAAATAACTGAATGATGGTAATGATTTAAATGGGTGTGTGACTATTTGTCGAAGTTGAGTTCTTTGACAGTGAATCCTCTAATGCCTGCATGATAAAAATGATTTCTTCACGACTGGGTACAGTGGCCCTATTCACACAGCAAATTTCCTTCCTTCCTTGCTTTAAATCACATTTTTCTCCTTGCCTGTTTCTGTTCATGCAGTTCATGTTTACCAGCTCTGCAACTAGAATGCCTGTTGCCATTGAGCAGACTTTCCATTTTATTTACATGACTTCACTATTCCTGTAATACCCATGCCAACATATACAATAAAACATAGACACCTATATTGGTTAAATGGTCTCAGCCATGTGTTCATTAGAAATTGTCCTAATCAAATGATTGTAAGCTAATTATATCAGGAGGTGTGAGCAGGAATTTCAGGGAGGCCATTTTCATATGAATAAGTCACCTAAGTACTACAGAGCAGGCAACATCATCGATATGCTGCCCTTCGACATTCATAGAATTCCCTTAACAGTTCAAGTTCAGACAGTTCCCTCCTTGCGTTACCTTACAATCTACCAGTGGGAGGTGATGAGCTGGACAGTCCCCTGCTCCCCCATCACCATTTGTGCCACCCACTCAGTGGAGGCCTCTACAATCTCTCATTACATGTATCTTTGGTCTCCATTACCTGTCCACCTTCTGTCAAGCACATCTAAAAACTAAAAGAAACCTAAGCCTATCCTAGATAATCCCACCTCTAGGACTTAGTAGAAACATGCATCTCTTCCAATGACTGGTAAATCCCATCCCTCTCATATATGTCGGGTGGCTGGCCACTTAGTCTTAATGTGAAAATTGGTTATATAAAGGCCTCCATACCCTCCAACAGTTTATCCATGGTACTATTAATCCTGTGGTGAATTCTCTACTGCCCAAATGGACTCCCCCCCCCTGTTCTGCTCAGTCTCTGCACTAAGTCTTATCAGCATATATTGGCTGTTGGCCACGATTCCTTAATAAGTTACATTTCTTGTGTAATCATTCCTAACAAATTTATTATCAGCATCTGACCTATATCATTCCCCACCAAATGCAGCAAATTAACCTCTGGACTCCTTTCTAAATTACTGCCTGTTGCAGCATCTGCCTAAACTGACATTGCTCCATGTCTGACACCCTAAGCTGTTAGATATTTTTTCATAGACAATGTTTGTGATCATTACTCCAACTTCGTCATTGTGTTGCAGTCAATGTTGCAATCTTTTTACATAGGAATGGATGATGGTCCATAGAAACACTTGGCTTGGTACTCTGAGCTTTAAACTTTAAACAAAGAAAATAGTTAAAGTAAACTGCACCTAGTATATATTCTAGGTGTCGGTCTTTCACCTGTCCAGTTGTTTAATCACATCCTGTGATACTATTACCCAATGAGCATATGATGTTGACCCTATCAGGAAAGAGTGTGGTGTGTATCTGGCCCTGTCTAATCCACTCAGTTCCACCACCTTGCAAAGTATAGCCCTCAACTGATGTTGTGTAACTGGTTTCCCTTGTTGCTGGCAAAAGAATGGGCTTAATAGCAAGCCACTCTGTGCTTGATAACTGCACAGTACCTCTGTAATGTCCCAGTGTAACACTGCAGGAGGATGAAGCCACACCTACCAACCCTTCCCTTCTATGATTTGTCTTGGACCTTGCAATATAAACACAAACTACTTCATTCAACACTCAAATATTTCCCCATGGTAAAACTATTAGCCAGACTTTTTTTCCTATTGGGCTTCACCTGCTCTGACCATCTGAATGGTCCATAAAAGGTTCACACAAAGCAATCCTTGAATAATGAGATCTCATGTTCACTTTAACAAAAATTTTAGATGACGTCTCACAAAGACTGCAGCATCCTGGGCTGTATGGGATACCTTTTGTTCTACCTACCTGGGGAATGTCTCCCACATGCCTTAAACTTGGCACTCACTTGAAATGACCTTGCTAAATCCCCCAGCCCCTTCCTTTGTGAAACCAGTTCAGATTACATAAATAACCTCTAGCTTTACCTAGGTTCCCACCCAAATCCTACATAAGTGTAATGCAGGCCCTGGTCTGTTAACTCGAAATTGGTCATTCAGTTTTCCATCCTCTTGAGATTCTAATTAAAAAAAAAAAATATTATCATCCTCTGTCATAGATTACCCTTTTACATGAACTGATGGAATTAATCATTAGTCTGCATTCTTGCTCACCCACAATTGGCCTGTGAACTACTCCAGCACTGGTTCTACATTTGGCCCCAACCTTCTGAAATGAGCCAACTATTAGTAAGAAAGTGAATCTGTCATGAGTTTTCAAAGTTATCACATGTTAAGCTTTGATAGTCACATTCAAAGTTAAACATCCAAGAGTAAAGTGTTCCTCCTCTTTCCACACCACAGTTCCAAAGCCACCACCAATGTGAAGAATTCCAGCTCTGTAATGGATATCCACACCTTGTTCTTTACCTCCAGTATCCATATCTCACCGAACCAACACACTTTAAAATATCCCCCAAAGTCATATCCACACCTTGTTCTTTACCTCCAGTATCCATGTCTCACCGAACCAACACACTTTAAAATATCCCCCAAAGTCAATGCTTCCCACCACATTTTTGAAAATCTCCAGCGATTCCCACTTGCTGGTCTCCTGCTATATAGCCACTCCATTGAAATCCTATAGGAACCTACACCATACTTCTTAATCCATCCTCATGTCTGTGGTAACACTAATCCTGTAATATGGTTTCTTGAAGCCTGACCCCTTTGCAACCAAATGCCACATGAAGGGTCTACCCACTGGAATGACTGCAAATGTACAATTTAGTAAGCCTGTTAATTTCTGCAGCTGTTTTAATGTAATTGATATCACTATTACCATGCCGACAAACAGAGGCCAGAAGTCTGACCCTCCTTCTTCCCTCTTTAACTTCCTACTTGCGCTATATTTTAACTTTTATTTTTTTTTCTGTGGTGCCCCTCCACCTCTGGGCCAGTAATCAAGGAGCTTCAATCCTCACCACTGTCACCAGTGGGGACCGTTCACTGGGAGGATAACAGGTACAGACACAGTATTTCCAGATGCAGCTCTCTGCGTCAATCACAATCAAGCACACTTTCCCTTAAGAGCACATAGGGAACACAGTCAGTCTGGAGGATGGTTCCTTTCTCTTTCTCCAGGTCCTCACTAAGACTTCCCACTGGCACAGCTATAGAGTTGAGTCCTTAGCCAGGGTTCCAAGCCAAGTCCTCCAACACTCTCTCTGTCCAATCAGTGCTTCGTGTCCCTGCCCAAGTAGCTGACACACACACACTCGAGATTTGATTTGCGCGCACACACACACACACACACACACACACACACACACACACACACACACACACACACACACACACACACACACACACACACACACACACACACACACACACACACACACACACACACATACACACACCTGGGAAAGGCTGGAAGCTGACAGGACGTAACACCAACCTGTAAAACTACACACACACACAAGGGCTTTTGCTCAGATCTGTGGTAGGTGCTGGAAGTCATAAAACAGTTTCATACCTCTACACTTCCAGAGAATTAATTAGTTCACCCGAAAGACAATGCAGAAAGCTTTCTAATGCAGACGTTATATCTCTGGCTGCATTGAAACATGTGAGATAGCATCTTTATGGCCTAGCCTATATAGTGATTTAATTTCAGACATATTTTAAAGTTTGCTGGACTGCGGTTTACCTCCTGATTTCTAGTGTCCTCTGTTAAAACATATACATTTAAACAGTTACAATAGTGCATGTACATTTCTGTTTTCTCCAGTAGGGCACACTATGGATACATTTCAAACACAAGTACTTTACAGATACCTTTTCATTACAAATGTCTGTAAAAATCAGTTTGATATATACACATGACATACAGTTCTAAAACATTTGTAACACCAGCATCTTGTTTAAATCAGTTTGATATTCACAAATGACATATAATTATTTACAAAATTCCAGCTAGCTGTGCTGGCAGTACCTCCTGTTGTTATGGTTTCCTTGGGGGGCTTGTTTTTGTTTATGTTTTATTACTAAAGTTAACCACAGAGTAACCATGACTCCTGTCAAACCAAGGCCTCTCATCCCCTCCCTAATTTTGCTATGACTCATCTATTACCTACACTAATGTGCCTAAAACCTCTGTTCTTTAGCTCCACAGCAAAGCCCTCAGTAAACCAATAAACTACCAATGCATATCAAAATAAACATAAAATAAAAATAAAATATAAAATAAATTATAAAATATAAACTTTAACTGATCTCTGTTGACTTTCCACAGTGAACTCAAGAACAGCTGTTTAGTGTATCTTCAACAAAAATGCCAGATGCTTTTTCACCACTCCCTGCCAGACTGCACTCTCTGCTCTAACCTTACCCTCCTGACTTATCCCGTCCCTACCTGATGCTAGCCCTTTCATCTTACTTTAACCCCTTTCTGACACTTTTGTCCAAGCTGAACCCACCTCAGATAAATGTTGGTTGACTGCAACCAACTTGTCAGCCTTTGATCTCTGTCAAAGACCTCATAAAGACAGGTCACACATCTGAGATGTCTGAACCTTTACTGAAAGCCTTGACAGACACCACACACATTTTGCAATTGATATGCTCTGTAAACCTGCTTGGATCTCAGAACATGTGACCAACAATTGAATAAATCCCTAGGAATTGTAAATGAAAGGGGAATGATAATGGGTTCAATGTTTCAGAATCAAGACTCTAGAACTATTTTCCATTGGATGTCAGGGAAGATGATTCCTTCAGTTCCTTTAGAACTAAACTAAAAAAAGACCTGAGTGAGGAAAGAAGGGCTAGCATGATGATTTGCCATGTCACAAGTCAAAGAAATTAAGGTTCAATAATGAATTTTTTTCAAGATTGCCAAACTGTGTCAACACTAAGCAACCCCCTCCCCATAAGGAATCATAAGATACTATGAGGTGCTACATTCTCTGAATAGGTTATGCTTTGTTGGTGGAATTCTTTTCCCCTCCATGGGTACCATCCCCCCCATTCATGACTTGTTTGTTTGATCATTTTTGCCAAACTTATTCGAATTATGCAAATTGTATTGCACAAGTATATAATATGGGAATCTTTAGTAGATTTAGAAAGTATGCATTCACGTCAATGAATCATTTAGTTTTTCTTCTGTTGCAGACATATATAATTTAACATTAAGTTGTTATTGATTGCCAAAATCATCTGTTTTATCCATAACCTTACCTTAACCCACCTCCACTGAATGATGATTCTTCAAAGTTAAATTTGCATATCTCACTGGTGCCAGAAAGAAATAAAAAAAACTTGACTGCTGTCCAAGTGACCTAAATTCAGTTAGGGCTCAGAGACCCAGCATAATTATGTAAGCATAGGCGTGGAGAATATCTCAGGAAAAAATCCCTCATACTCTGCAATATGATGGCACCTCATTGGGGTATTCTGGTTCAGAGGTTCATAGGTATGTACTAGGATATTGATCTGTGAGGATCTTTGGGGCCTAGACATACATTCTCATGAAGATTTTAGTCCTTATGTTTCAAGTATGAATATCCCAAAGATAAACAGAACATTGAGATGTTGCCCCTATCCATGAGGGACAATTGTGCTAAACAAGGGGTGAATTTGTAGTTACCCATTCGTTTGTCCAGAATACATTTGAATAGTGTAAGTGAATTACTTTTCCTTTATGTGGAGAGGAAGATGATTTAAGAGAAGTAGTATTCTCTGTGATACATACCTATCCCTCCAATGTGTTCTATTTATGTTGCAAAAAAGTTTGAGTTGTTTTTTATGATCCAGTTGTACTTATGAATGTGCAGTAGGTCTGACAGGATAGGGTCTGTTGAGGCTTTTTATCTGAGGTAGTTATCACCCCTCAGTTGTCTATATGACACCAAGAAGAGGGACAAGACTTTGAAATGGTCCTTATAGTTTTCATAATTTAGGCCCTTGATGTTCTTAAGAAAGTACTGTGGACATTTAAGATGTGTCAAATGTGTGGACAGGTACATTCCAAAGGGAGCATTATACTCATTGGTAAGACCAAACAGTGCAATATACAGTGGAATGATCACATCCCTGGACCTGGGCACCATACCCTTAGCAATGAGCTGTGCAATCAAAAAGGTCTTTCTTACAATAGTGGAGATGTGGTGATCGAAGGAGAGTTCATTTTCTACATAGGTTCTCAGGTCCCCTAACTGGATCAGTTTTCAGGGGTGTGTTGTCAATGTAATATTTACAAAGGACTTCTTGCTTCCAGAAAGATACTATTAAACATTTCTTGGAATTTAGTTTTAGTCCATGGTTTTGACACCAGCTATTGGTTTGGCAAAGGGCCAATTGGAGCATCTTGGTATCCTCTGAGGAGTTTATCATGGCACCAAGTTTACAGTCATCTGCAAATTTAGTCATCCATAAACCTTTAACAGTAGCTTTGACCTCTGAGAGGTAAATGCCAAAGATGAGTGGCCCAAGGACTGAACCCTGAAGTACACTGTTAGTGACAGCTCTTTTGGAGGAAATATAGTAGCCCAACTTAATTTCCTGTGTTCTATTTGTTAGACAATTTGCTATCACCTTTGTGAGATATAGATATGCTGTGTGTACTTTTTTGCCACATCTCTTGCTTCAGTAAACTTCTCAAAGAAGTCAACCAGGGTGAGTAAGCAAGATCTGTCCTTGACAAATCCAAATTGGATTAACTCAAAAGATTGTAGGTCTTTATTTATTATTTCCATAACAATCCTTTCTGTAGCCTTACAGATGAGGCTGGTCAGACTTATGGTTCTATAATTTCCCAGGCCCATTGATGCCTCACCTTTGTGCAAGGGGATAACAGTTACTGTTCTCCCTTTGTCTGGCACAAAGCCTGTTTGAAGACTGACACTGAATAGTCTCTGCAGGGGGTCTCACAGGTCCTATTTCGGGATGGCCAGCAAGCAGCCTGGTATGATATCCAGTTCGATAGAAGCAGTGTTCTTGGCTTTGGATAGTGCCTTGAGGATTTTTTATGGAAGATTTGATAGGAAGTGTAGATGTGGGTGTAAAATATGGGAAAGTAGGAGGGGAGAGGGGAGGTGAAGTTAGAAATAAATGTATCCACTAGTAGACTGGCTATGTCCTCTGGGTCCGAGAATGTGACATCATTTACTATTAGCTCTGCACAGTGATGGTCATTGTTTCTAAGGTTGCTAAAATAGCTAAAGAAGGCTTTCTACTTTTCTTTTGTCAAGGTGGCTGTTTCTACCTCCCATTTGGCTTAGGTTGATTTGATCAAAGTCCCCAGCTCCTTATTAAGTTTGGCGAGAACTAAGTAAGTTGTGGAAGTGAATAATATATTGTTCATATTATAGCATCATTCTTGGTGAGGGTAAAATGCTGCAACAGGCAAGGTTCATACCTGCCTCTGACAAATATTCCAAGAGCACCATCATGTCTGTTTTCATATAGTCCACAGCGGTACATCTCAAGTCATTTACATGCATGTGTATTATGACTGCATCATATGTGTACTTGTGGAACAAGGACACCAGTGCCTGCATGATGTCATGAATTCTGGCACCTGACGGGTAACGGACCATGACCCTCTCCTTGCACAGCCTTGTGCATGGTACATAGGTGTGCCTCATAATAGAATCACCCATGACTATTATGTTGAATTGTGTGCAGGTTTGCCTTATGGGCTTTTGAGCTGAAACACTGTGACTCTTGGATGTGTGTTTCAATGGGAGTGCTACTCATGTTACATGTTTGTGAGGTTGTTGAGAGTAGATGTTTCTTAGGTTACATTTAGGAGGCCTTTGTGGTTTAGGTAAGTCTATATACTTGGCGGTCTGATTTCTGTCTAAAATTTTGGTGTGGTGTGTATGGTACGGATAACCTGTGTGTTATTTGCAGTGTCTTCAGCATTAAATAACTGCATATCACACACACTGGGTCAGTTTATTTAAGTAGCAGGTGGTTGTTAGTAAACATGAGACAACTGCAACATTGTCTCAGGATGCCAATTTCAACCAAGCTGGCTACAGAGACAGTTGGAAAGTGCAAATCCATGGTTCCAGGTGGTTACTAATATGGGCTGAAGGGGTAGTAGTGCTTATTAGGTTTGGAGCTGATTACTAGCGGTGCTGTTTGGTAGTGGAGATAGTGCTGGTCTCAACACAGCTGCATGCAGCTGGGAATCAATGATCCTTATTTATTTATTATTTTATTTTACATTTGTTTACTGGGATACTCCGACTGGGCAACATGTCCTTTTTCAGCGGAGGCCTGGGGAGAAAAGCTCCACATAGAGAAAAATACAAAAGACAAAAACATAATTAACTGTAAAAAAGAGTTAACAAATAGTAGCCTAAGTGAGTCAATATTTTAGAACATGATATAAAATTGGACATGTTATATAGGTTTACAGAGGTTGATATCAGCAAATATGTACAAATAAAGATACAGTAATGTACTTAACATAAGGTGACAGAAAATAACAATGAGTTAAATTAGTATAAAATTTGTTGGTTAGCAGAGTTCCCACTTGAGAGGGTACTTAAGAGTTAATAGTACTAAAATACATAAACCAGTAGCAAAAGAGAAGCATTAATCCCAAGCTGCTTCCTGAGAAGTAGTGTTAACCTAGATGTTACTGAGTTCAGGACGTTCGTTATAGTCATTCAGTACATTCGTTATAGGCATCTCTTGGTAGATGTCTTACATAGAATCTACAGCAGTTGGATACAACAAACAACCAAGCTGCACAATAGCTCTTAAGAGGGTCTCTCCAAAACTGACCTTGTATTTACTTTAGAGGGAGACAGATGCATCTATGCAGCTATTTACATGTGTATAAAATCAGGCACCAGAGAACAGCAGGACTCAATGTTTTTATGCTCTTTTTCACACCAAAAGTGAAACAGTAGCATTATTCCAAGCTGGCTCCTAAGAAGTACATTTTCAGGCTTTCCAGTAATTCGTATTCTCTAGGAACACTAGGAAATAATGTCCCTCTGCTGCTTCTGTCACCAAAAACAAAACAGAACCACTAATCCCAAGCCTATTTATGAGAGGCATTTTCTAGGCTTTCCACTGATTGGTAGTCTAGTCTCAGATGTTACAGATTTTTAAAATAAGGTAGAAAAATGGATTACTTTCTGAATATTGCAGTGTGCAATTAATAAGTGGAATGATATGAAACAGAAACTAAATCAAGCTTTGACAGCCTAAGGGTGGGCCTTCCTAGTTGGATCATTCAGGGCCCACTAGAATGAGCAGATGAGATGAGACTGGGAGGAGCTTCCAAAGTCAGGTTTACAGTAGGGGTGGGTAACTCAAAAGCCGCTATTTTAAAATAAAAACGGAGTGGAAGGATGAGTGCGAAAAACCACAGTGCAGTCACACACTGACTGTAGTCTCTCAATACTTGCAGCTAAATAACAACAAAACTAAATAGTCTCTCTCTTGTCTTTCAGCTTTTCGTGGTTAGGGGTCGCCACAGCGGAACTCCGGTCCGCTAATGATTGGCAGTGGATTTTTACAGTGCTGAGTTGCCAGCCTGATGCCCAACCTTCAAAGAAGGCACACCCATTCACGCACGCACCTACCTGCATGTCTTTAAACGTCACTCAACTGTGGGGAGGACATGCAGACTCCACACAGAAGGCGCTACAGCCAAGAATCGTGAGAAACTCTTGCTGTGAGGCGACAAAGCTAACTGTTGCACCACCGGGCCAAACAAAGCTAAATAGTAATACACCTAAATAAGAAATCCAGTCTCTCAACTTCAACCAGTAATTAACTATATTTAATTCCTTTTTAGTCAGTGGGTGGAAAAGGATTTTTTTCTAACAGACTTAAGCCAAGAACTTTTAAAACTCCAAGAAAAAACTTTAAGGTAAAACAAAACTAAAAATAAATCAAACTGTTAAATAACAAGAGCAAATAATAATAATAATAATAATAATAATAATAATAATAATAATAATAACAATAATAATAATAACAATAGAAGTATCCAAACCTAAAATTAAGAATTCCAATCTAAAATTCAGTGCTGTCACACTCCAGTAGAAGTCTCACGGCACTTGCAGCTATATAAGAATGAAGCTAAACAGGAGGAATGCAGCTAAATACAAAATCCTGTTTTTTAATTCCTCCCACTAACTGACTAGATTTAATTCATTTTCAACCAGTGAATGGAAATTATTTTTTCTAACTGACCATAGCCAAGAACTTTTAAAATTCCAAGAAAAAAAATCTTTAAGGTAAGACAAAAAATTAAAATAAAACAGACTGTAATATGGTAAGAGCAAAAATTGAAGTACCCAAACCTTAAATGAAGAAATCCAATTCAAACTCCAATACAGTCACAACAGCAGACGTTTTGCAGCACTTGCAACTAAATAACAAATCCTATTTTTCATCTCATCCCATTAATTAGCTAGATTTAATTCCTTTTCAATCAGTGAAAGGAAAATTATATTTTTCTGACCCTAACCAATAACTTTTAAAAGTGCAAGAAAAAATTAAAGTACATAATTTAAAATAAAGCAATCTGTAATATTATAAGAACACAAAGAAAAATATAAGTATCCAAACCTTAAATGAAGAAATCCAGTCCAAAATTCAGTGCAATCAAACACCAAGAGAAGTTACACAGCACTTGCATTTAAATAAATCTTGTCTTGGTCTGCAGCATTGGTATATACATTCCCCCAGATCCTGTGCATTGTGTGTGCAAGGTGCTTTCCTAGTAGGAAGATCTTCTTGGCGCAGTCATACCAGGGAGCCTGCCAGAATATAAGGGAGCTAAACAGGTAGCATCATGGGGATCAAGCATGAGGGAGCCCAAGAACAGCAGTATTGGGGAGAAAATGGCTGACTTTGCAGTCAGCATATCACATTTACCACAAAGTGATTCAAATAAATATACTGCATTTAATCACAGTTACTGCGCTTCCAAAGTCTGGTCATGCACACATTCATAGCGCTTTCCACAATTTCATGGTATTAGCAAAGAGCAAATACTGTTTGTGCCTTACAGAATCATGTATTCATGTTACTGGATAGTTTCTGTTTTTTCTCAGAAGTTTCTTTTCTTTCTTCATACCACATAGCCTCACCAAATTGTTTCTATCTACCATACTGTAATGCTAGAAATGGCCAAAACTAACAATTGAGTGATGGGAGTATATATTGTATGAATACTCTCTTTGTCTTTTGACTTAGCATTTAATGTGCCATGTAGATATTACAGCTAGACAGTATGATACTTAATAAATCAGTAGTTCTGTTTAATGCACATGTTCTTCCATGTATACCTCGGTATCAGTAAGAGTACCCTGTCAAAATTAACACTGGCAACATTTCAAAAATGAATCACCTAAGGGAGGAAAAATGAGCATCCATCATCAGACCTGGAATGAAATTCTATACTATGAAAAAGTCATACTCAGATCTTTCTACATTTCAGCGATTAGCAAGATAAGGCAATAAGAACTGGGAGGACTGGCCAAAACTGGTACTGTTTATAGAACAGATTTTAATTATCTCACATAGCATCACCAAGCACCTAAATTATGTGGTCTTGATACCATGTTGAAATTTATGTCCTGCACTATTCAAGTTGTTCTACACCTGTATCCCCTTCTCTAAGTCGTGAATATGTAAATTTGTGATATGTCTATGTAAAATTTAATGAATTTATCTAAAAAAAAAAATTAACTAGTTCTTTGTAAGGTATACTGGTGCCTATGTATTTTTTTAATCTTTTTTTTGCCGCCACCCTCCCAGCCAGAATTATCATCTGCAGGTTGTCGGTGCCCTTCCATCCTACTACTCCACCCAACAGACTGGTTTGCCTTCCAAATGGGGCTGCCAGGCTAGGGATACAGCTATTAAAGCATTCAACCATTTCAGCGCGCAAGAGAAGAGAACGGGGTATCCTAACACTGCAGCTTCTGCTCCTAACCATAGGAATTTTGTATATGTTGCTATGAGCTAAGCTTCGCTGAGGGGAGGTGCATAGAATAGCATATGTGTGCAGCAATGGTCAACCCCGTTCATTGTGCATTGACATCTACCCTCTCCTCTGTGCATAGATGTATCTGTAATATTAACAGTGCTTTCTAACCTCTGCTAGAGAGCAGCTTTATGCAGCAAAAACTCAAACCCTCATTCTGTCATAGGTATTTTGAAATATCAGCTGCTCAAGCGTACTTCCACCAGTTAATCTCCCAGCTGTCCAAGTTGCTAGTTGATCCCAAGTCAAAAACGTTGCAGGCAGACACCTTGCCCAGTTCGTATGAACCACTCTTCTGTGTTTATGCAGTTTTAAAGACTGTAACCCCTGGTTGACATTTCTTAGAAACTGAGCCTTGTTTTATTTATACAGTGAATATGGTATTAGTTGTTTTATTCCACTGCTCACCTTAGTCATACAGGACTCAGGACTGCTTGTTTAGGTGGGTATCTATAATTGGTGGTTTTCCAAAAGACTGGTGGCTATTTTAATTTATAGTCAATGAATCTATGTTTTGCTGGGAATGTTAGATCCTGGACAGAAGATCAATCACTTTCAGTGGTTTGGAAGCTTCAGTATATAATCCAAACTCATAGACAGCAGCAGAATCAAAATAAACAGCTCACAGAAAAATTATTTCAGTAAAGAAGATCAAACTATGGACAGTGAGGATATCATGCCAGTTTCATAAGGCAAACTTTTCTTTCGCCTTATGTGAAACACATTTCTTAAAACTAGCACCCACATCTTGGAGTAGTCTGGATATGTACATGTTATAAAGATGCTGATTAACACCTGTCTCAGCTACAGTAAACATGAGAGATTCGGGCTATTACATCTGCTGTACATGTAATGCTTATTGCTCATTCATATCTCTAATTTCCCAGAATGCATAAAATGTATATATTGTATATACAAGAATAATTGCATGTTTAAATGTGTTTTCTCTGTCTCACTTATATTGTTTAGACATTGGCTTACATTTGCTATGCCTCTAAGCTTTTGTGTCCCTGCACCTCTGCGCTCTCTCTCTCTCTAGCTATATATATATATATATATATATATATATATATATATATATATATATATATATATATAGAGATATATCTTTTTTATTCACTTAGATATATGCAGTTGTTAAATATACTATGTGTTTTGACCTGGGAACTGGCTGAAAAGGGTCTTGTACCAGACCATTAACTGAGTTAATAAACAAAATAAATAAAATGTATGTGGCTTGAACAGTTTACAATGTCTATCACATCAAAGTTAAATATTTTAATCAGCATTTTCTTCTGGTATAATATTTGGATATACAAGATACTATTATGCCACCTTTTGTGTAAGAATTCCCTGTATAAATTATTTATTATTTATTTAACATTTTTTTGCCAGGATAGTCTGACTGGACAACGTGTCTGTTTTCAGTGCTGTCCTGGGGAGAAAAACTCCATAAGTTTACAGAGAGAAGAAAAATTTACAAAATAGACATTACAGAGTGGTAGCATACAGATTGTAGACTTTACAGCCATTAGAGTACAATAAGAGGATATTCCCCCTTTTGGTTGAAAATACAAGTGTACAAAATATACAATGAGAGTAGATAAGAACTTGGTAGAACATTGCAAGATATTTCACAATTGAATATGAGTATATAAATGTTTAAGTTTTCCATATATACATTCAAGCAAATATACATGTAAGAGCATATATATATATATATATATATATATATATATATATATATCTATACACACACAGACACACACACACACACACACACACACACACACACACACACACACACACACACACACACACACGTACATACACTCATATATAGGTTATTGCTCACACATGGATAGGTTCCGTGCCCGGTCTTTATGACAACTGCATTTCCATGGTCTCTTCTTTAATTTTTTCTTTTCAAAGTCTGTAGAACCTTCTTTGGCAGACCATTACATGAAACGACAAATGGAGCAGAAGTTACTTGGTGAATTACCTTTGTATTCATTAAGTTTCCAAATTCAGAATTAGTAAAACAAGCTCCGTTATCATACTCAAGCATTTCTATTATACCATGCAAACAATAGAGAGTCAACTGTCTGAACTAATTGGGACCTAGAGTAGATCAGATAATCAAATTGTTCGGATAATCAAACATATAATTGAACCAGATACAAAACTTCTAAAATCTTGTTTTTTTCTGCATGCAGGAATACACTTTTCAACCATTCAGTGATTCCAATGGACAATAAAGAATATTTTTCACACATAAGCTGGCTACAAGCTCAAAACACATGCTCAAGCAAATACGTATAATGTTTACATATTCAGACTTTATGAATTTCCTACCCAAAAACTTTGGAAGGCTGGTTCTGCTAATTGACTTTTTTGATAATCGACATTTGGATAATCGATTCTCTACTGTACTAAAATTTTGTCTTGTTTTTTAGGTACATAATGCATACCAAAATTGTGGAACAACCTTCCCCTAAGCATTAGGGAATTAGAAACCTTGAAAATTTTTAAAAGTCAGCTCGGCAGTTATATTGCAGAGAACAAGTATTTATGTAATATGCAGGAGACTGTCTAGCTGGCCGATGGCAAAAAGGGATTAACTATGTAACTAGCTGCTTGAGAAGTAGAGACAACACTCTGGCATTCATATGCATTGAGTTAGTGTCCATGAGAATTAAAACCACTTTTGAAGGAATGGGCCAGCGTAGTCAACATTCAGTGTGTCCTTGACATGTCAGGCCATTCCCATGGGTTAAAAGTGGTGATTTCCTGTTTGCTTGACACGTATAACACATCTCTACTTCCTTTTTTATATCCCAAATCATGCCATGTCATCAAACTTATAATCTGCCTTTCATTCTAGATATTCCAGAACGAGTCTGGGGTAACCTTTTTTTGGTAATAGAGAAGAATTCAACAGAAGAGATGACACTACATCTCTAATAGCCATACTGTTTCTGACACTTAAGGTTAATTTTATGGGCTAGTGTGGCATAAACTCTGACTTGTTTATTACAAGCCAATTATCCATATATTTGGTAAGTCATTTGTTCTGGAGAGGGACTTGAGGGTAGATCAGACTTTCTTATCCCCAGCAACAGTCTTCAACTCATTTTGTGGGATTCCCAACATTTCAAGGCAAGATGAGAAATCTAATCTGTCCAGTATGTCCTAGGTGTACCCTTTGGGCCTGCCACTAGACAGCAATGTTTGGTGCACCTCCAATAGGGGGCACCCAAGGGAAAGTCCCACTTGTTGCCCCAACCACCTCAACTGACTTCTTCCAACCCATAGGAGCAATAGCTGTGCTCTGAGATCTTCTCACACTGCTGAGCTCTCTCACCATGGCATGGAGAGTGAGCCCATCTGGTCTACAAAGGAACTTCATGTCTTTTACTTGTATTGATGACCTCATGCTTTCATCACTACTGAAAGGACATGACTATAAGTGGAGATAGAGACATAGACTGACTGACAACTGATAGCTTCAGCCTAAGATTCAATTCTCACTTCACCACCACAGTCTAGCATGATACCTACAGTACTGCCAACACTGCTCCTATCCTGTGAACAATCTCTCAATTTCCTCTGCACGCTTTCACAGACAAGATCCCATGATATGTAAACTTCTCCCCTTGAGGTAGCTGCTCCAGCCTCATCTGCAGAGATCAATCTATTCAATTTTGGAAGAGAACAGTGGCCTCTCATTCACAGATGCTGATTTTCAACCCAATCACTTCCCACTTAGCAATGCACTGCTTCATTGAATGCTGGAGATGATACTCACCTGAGGCTTAGAGGGCAATATCTACAAACAACAATCAACTCTTCTGTCCCATACCTTGGCTGTAGTTTGATATGCTACCCATGAAGACGACAAATAGGAAGGACAACAATACACACTCTTAACAGAGTCATATGTTCCCTTTGATTTCAGCTGACTTAACAGTATGCAGCCATGATCCTGGAATCCCATGCTGTTTTAGAACCTCCCAAAAGTAATTCCAGGATATGCAGTGGTATGTTGTCTTCAGATTCACAAACAATAGTAAATTGTAATGGCAGTTCCCATAACCATTCCTATATCTGTGCAACAGTATTTAGGTAAGCCACTGTTCCATGGCCAGGACTGACTCTGCTTTGTTCCTCCTGAATTACAGACTTTTGGATGCAGCCTCATTTTCAGCACCCTGTCATAGGCCTTACCAGACAAGGTGAGGAGCAATATCCCTCTATAACTGTGACACACTCACTTCTCCCCCTTTTTAAAAAAGAGACCACTACCTCATTTTACCAGTCCAGAGGTATTGTCCCCACTTTCCATGCAACACTGAAAAGCTATGTTAAACACAACACCATAACAATGCTCAGCTCCTTCAGTATTTCCAGAAAGATTGTATCCAGTCTGTCAGCTTTGGCACAGTACAGCTGTTTAATGACTGCAGTTATCCTACCAGCTGTTTCTACTGGTTTCTCCTCTGAAGAGGTCAAATTGTTCAGAATTAGGAGTTCCTCAAGGTGCTCTTTCTACCTCCAGACATTGTCCCCAGGTAAAGTCAACATTTCTCCATGCTTGGTAGCCTGTGCTTTTGGCATAGAGGGATGAAGCTTGACTATGGCCTGGGCGATTCAGTTTCAAATACTAGCTCAAGCACTTGATGGCACAAATAGTGAGAATAGGCATGCCCATTCTGGGGGATGTGTACACATGCCTGGATGCTTCATCACAGTCGATCTGCAGTGTAGGCTGTAGCTGCATGGTAGGGTGCAGTGTAGTCTACAGGGGGAAAGGCTATGACTGAGTCACACATAGAGGCATGGATGATACACTAGTGTAACTCCATGCATGCCTTACCCTGGGACTTGATGAATTAGCACAAGGGATGGGCTGTTAAGAAAAGATACTCCCCAACAGCAGTGTGACACTACCTTAGGGTACCACAATCTAATCACTGGCCCCAAATATGAGTCATAGTTAGTTCAGGGGAGGATAGTCAGGTTCAGTAGACCTAGTGGATGACAAGAGGTCATAGGAGTAGTTGACGGTCAGCTATGACAAGTGGAGAAAATACCACAAAAACTTTCCTTTCTCCATACTTGCTGGAAACAGCCTAGGTTATGTTCCCTTCTGAATCATAATATGGTTTTATAAAACCTCTTGAGGCCATCTCAGAGTCACATTCCATAAACTTGTCAAACATCTTCTGTACCTAGAGCTTCGTTTTGATTACTGCTACTGCCTTCCTTTCTTGTTAGTTCTTATCCGTCAGTTGCTGAGGCTTATGTGTTAGCATTACACAGATGGACTCTTTCTTTAACCTAATGGCATCCCTCACAACTGGTATCCAGCAGCAGGTCCCAGGGTTACAGTATGACAAGCATTGATCGCCATTTAGCCACAGCTTCTTGTTGCCACTTCTACTGTTGAAGTTCTGATTAGACCAGGGTCTATAAGCATTCCTTGTTCCAATCTCCTTGGGTATAAGGAAGAATAGGCCAAAAATACATATTTTTGTACTTAAAATAAAAGTGCAGTATTATATTAAAAGAACTTTTAACAGTATAACATTAAATTTGCTCAGAATGTACTGACATATTTACTGTACCATTTAACACTACTACCTGATTAGCTGTACCCATGCTTATATGCTTTTCTGTAATGGAAAAACTATTCAGTGGATCAACATTATCATTAAACTTTTCTGGTCTGTAGACAATCTTATTTGCCCTCTGTAGCACTGCCAGTCACTGTTCTCTTGGTGAGACCATTTGTGGAACAGGTTTCATTTGACTGTGTAATGCAATCAGTGGTTTGTGATCTGTGTACTTAGTAAAAACATGACCATACAAATATTTCTATAATAGATATATTTCAGAAATTATATGTAATTCTTGCTTGCCCAATTTTTAATACTTTCTCAGCAGGTGTCATTGTTAGGGTTATAGAATCCAGTGGTTTCTCAATACCGAAGAGAATTCTCTTTGGAAGGACACATTTAAGGTCAATATGGGAAGCATCATAGGAGAAGATTAACCCTGAATGGCAGCTGAAATAACAAACAAAAATGTCAGCAGACTGTAACAAAGTTTTTAACTTTTTAAATAATATTTCCTTTTCTTTCCCCCATGTTTGTGGTACTTTTTGCATACAAATGATGCAAAGGGTTTGGTAAGGTTACCATGTTGGGTAAAAACCTGTTATAATAACTGTGGAAATTTAAATATGTTTTCTATTCACTAACATTTTAGGAGATGAATTCTACATAATGGGTTTTACTTTGGTGTCTACAGAACATAAACTGTATGCAGGTATTACAAGGTCTATATTAAAAGAACGAATGTTTACTTACCCAAATACCCAAACGCCGACACGTCTTCATCGAACCGCACAAACATTGATCGTCCTGAAGCACAAAATCTGAAATGTCAAATCGTCATGGTTGGCCCTTCTGCGATATAGCTCCATAAGGTAAGTGTGTGATAGTTACGGACCTTAGGGTTATGGTGCGGGTTAAGGTAAGTGCATAGATGGTAATGTAATGTATGTTAGATTTCGTGTAGGGTTAGAAGTAGGGTTTTGTTAAGGGTATTTGTGTGGATTATTTAGTTTGTTTGGGTATAGCTTTTTAAGGTAAGTGTGCGATAGTTACGGACCTTAGGGTTAGGGTGTGGGTTAAATTAAGTGCATACATGGTGGTATATGCAAGATTTAGTGTAGGTTTAGAAGTAGGGTTTAGTTTAGGGTTAGAAGGGTTTTGGTTGGTGTATGTATGTGGTTTATTTAGTTTGTGTAGGTATGTAGCAGGCGGTGGGGTGGGACAACTATGACGGTTTGAGTGTTTGAATTTCGCGGTTTAGGGCATTCTGTGTATTTGCGGTTTGTGGCGTTTAGGTATTCGGGTAAGTAAACATTTGTGCTTTTAATATAGACCTGGTATTACATTCCTTTTCCACTGTATTTCTGTTAAAAAAGTTTGTTTCTCTTAACACTCAGACTTGTTCTTCAAGTTTTCCTCAACAATTCACAATTCATTAAAGTTCTGCAAATGTTCTTCTGATATGGACTCACTGGCTAGGATATCATGCAAATAAATTGCAACATGTAGCACACACACTGTAACACCCTTTTTAAAATCTTCTGAAACATGGGTACATAGACTGCCATGCATGTGGTTCTGGGTTTGGCCTAAATCACTGCAGTTCACTAATTTAGCAAAGCAAATCCAAAATCACAGGCAGTAGACGTGATAAGAGTCTATGGTGTTTTTTCTACCATGTTGCATAGATGGTTGTATTTTTTGTTGGTATATAAGTAAATACTTCATATAGGATAGATTTAACATGGAAGAATCTGTTTTAATTGATGAGCAATAAAAACATTTGTAAACATGTCTATAAAACCAACTGTTTAACAAATCTTTTAAGAATCTTTACTTTCAAGTAAGACTTTTGGTTCAGACAGCTAAAACTGAATCACTCACGGGTGTGTGAATAACACAAGCATAATTTATGTATAATTTGTGAGCCCTCACTTTCTGGATTTATTTCTGCTTCATCTTTAACCAGTGAGTATGTCATAATCATAATCTGGACTAGTCATAAACCTTCAGTAGATTTGCAATGCCACTGAGATCTTTCCATATGCTGCTGTTTCAAATGGGTGCTAGGCAACTGCATCTCATCTTAAGAAAGCCCCTGTCAGAATTGGGGGATAATGGTTGTCTTTTACAAAACACTTCTTTTACTTGTAAATTATTGTAAGTAATATAACTTGCTCTTATAGGCTCATATGTAAGTACTAGACTAGTTGCTCTTGTGGGTCATTTTACACCTAGCCAGTTTCAGTAAGCATGACCTGCCCTTGATAAATCCAAACTGAGATGGCTCCAGTGTTTGGAGAATCCTTGTGTCCTTATTGATTAGTTCCATGCTAAATCTTTCCATGGCTTTGTATATGAGGTTTGTCAGATTTATAGGCTTGTAATTGCCTGGGTCTGTGGAAGGTCCTCCCTTATGTAAGGGAATGACTGTAGCTGTTCTCCATTCACTATGTACAAAACTTGAATGAAGGCTGGATTGAACAATGTTGTTAGGAGTTGGCTAAATTCTGCCTCATGCTATTTAAGATTCATCCAGCGATATTGTCAGGACCCATTGAAACAGTATTTTTGCTTTTCACAGTACTTTTAGGAATTGGTCTTGTGGAATAGCTGGAGGTGAGACAGTTTCAGGTATATCTTGAGAGACAGATGAAGGGGAGAGAGAGGTAAAGTTAGAGCTGAATTTATCAGTTATTAGGTTCATTATATCTTCAGTACATGTAACTTTGTTTACACTCAGCTCAGCCACTGCTACATTGTGCTTTTGATATTTTTGACATAACTAAAAAGGCTCTGTGGTTGCCTTTGGCTTGGGTAGCTAATTTAGGTTTGAATATGGTTTTGGTAGATTTTATTAAACTCTTGAGTTGTTTGCTTTCTTCAGTGATGAGGACTCTTATTTTGTGACTTGCTCTTCTTACTTTTGGTCAAAATTCTCTTCCTTTTACTGTAAAACTTGTTGATATTATGGTTCCACCATATGGGGTTTGTTTCTAGGGTTTGCCCTGTGCTTGTTCCTACTAGGTATAGCTGCAACTTTGCAGCTATTTACATGCTGGTATAGTGTGATGACATATGTTTCTGCTTATTCGGAGAAGTTAACTGCATTTGGCAAGGATTTGAAGCTTCCCAATGTATCACTTAGGAGTAGGTAGTTTGTCTTAGAGGAATTTCAAAAGGTACCTTGGGTGAAAGGGATCTTTGGTTTCAGTTTTATTTTGAAGAAGACAGCTTTATGGTCAGACATAACAAGTGACAAAGATACTCGAGAGATGTTGCAAGATGCCCCTGTATTAGTAATGATGAGAGCCAAGATGTTGTTGCCCTAGTGATTACTATAAGTAATTGTTCCAGGTTGTTTGCATTGACAAAGTTCAAGAATCTCCATGCTTGTGCACTAGTGTTGGTGTAGGTTTCGCACTCTATAGTTGTATAGTTTAGATCATCTAGAAAAATGGTACTGGGTTTAATACTGAGTGAGTCTAGCTCCTGTCAATAGGCATTATGTTTAGCAGCCTCAGAATTATTTTATTTTATTTATTCATTTATTTATTGATTATTTTTTAATTTTTCCTTTGTTTACTGGGAAAGTCCAGCTGGGTTTAGCTAAAGCCCTTTTCAGCAGAGGCCCAGGGAGAAACGCTCCTTAGATTTTTTACAAAAATTATCACCACTACATGTAGAATGACAGTGTACAAACAGTATACAGGTATTTACAGAGTACATGGCATTTTAAACAGTGTGCATACATTTTCAGAATACATGAATACTTAAGCAGAGTGTATGCAGGTATATATATATATATATATATATATATATATATATATATATATATATGTATACACACAAACACAGACACACACACACACACACACACACACACACACACACACACACACACACACACACACACACATCATATCACAATATATATATCTTATTTGTGAGGTGGCCTTATGAGTCTAAGTCAGTTGTAGTGTGGATTCTTTTCCATTTGGTGGTGTAGTAGGGAGAGAAAAAAATAACAGAGTATAAACCATGTGTTTTCTTAAAAAAGGAGATAACAGGTTTCTTATAGGAATTATTTTTGCGGTTAGTATTTACAGCCCCAGTCTTTAACGATAGGGAGCGAGAACAAGTTAAGCAGATGTTATTGTTTTGTTTGATGTGTTGAAGAGAGAGATTCAGTGAAAGAGAGAGAGAGAGAGAACAGAGAAAAGGAAACAGGTAGTGGAGTAAGAGACCTCTGTATATTAAAGGTATAGAGTGTCTTGCTGTTGGCAAGGTTATCATGGTAGAATTTCTGCAGGTATATTAGTGTGTTACATATTAGGATGGATAGCAACAGGAGTGAAGGTAGGAAGGAGGGTGAGGTGAAGGAGTGGATGTGATGGAGGTAGCAGTAGTCGGGATAAAGGACGAAAGAGACTGAGTAGGAAGGGTGTGTGTGTGGGAACAGCGATGGGAAGAGAGGTGGTACTACCACTGGGGTTAGGTGCGAGTTGTGAGTGAGTTTAGGAAGAGCGAAGTAAGAGTGAAAGTAACACTGAGAGAGAGTGAGAGGTGGACAGTATCTCTTATTGGGAGTAGGCTGGATCAGTTGTAGGCTACGGATGCAGAACATACCTCTCAACTGTCCAGATTTTCACAGACTGTCCAGATTTATGTCTCATATTTTTGGTCTGTTACTCATAAAATTTGTGCTTTTCTAGAAAATCACTGAGGACTGAAGTCACTAAATGATATACGTTTGATTTCAGACCTCATATCCTTCAGAAAATGCATGCTATCAGAATTTCTGGCATTCTAGCTACTTTCTAAGTTTATAATAGCAATATTTAAAATCTGTCCTTATTTTGGGGCCTGTGCCCACTCATTGTTTTTAGGATTTGCCCAGATTTCTTGAGCTAAGAGGTTGAGAGGTACGACACAGAGTTAGACTAGTGAGGAGACCAGTCAGCAGTAAATAGATGAAAGCTACAGAGCTAGCCTGTGGGAATGCAGGAGCAGAGCATTTGTATATCACATGAGATTATAATTGGGTTTAGAAAGAGCTTAGTTCCTGGCTTTATTTTTAGTGTTAATGGGATGTGGTGCCAGGCTTTGGCAGTGCCAGTTGAATACAGGAAGTTTCCCGCACTACTGTACACTTTGGTGATAAGTGAGAAGTGATTTATTTCTAGAATATAAAGCCCTGTTTGGGGATTATGGCTGAATGATGTTTAGGGATGAGCAATTTTATGGCCTATGGAGAAATCTGTATATTGTCACTAGTATGTGTTAAGTAATGTGAGAGTTCTAACCAGTTTAGTTCTTGAGATCTAGACAGTGGCGTCTTCTGAAGTGCAAGTTCAGTGGCAAATTTTGCTATTCTATTGTAACATTGCCCCAGTTTGTTTAGCAGTGTGACTTGAAGGTTAGAAAGTGCAGTATATAGGAAAGATAGCAGTAGAAAAGCAGTGGTCATATGTTTTATGGCTGTGCCAGTGAGGTATGCTTTAGATTTGATGTTTCTTTACAGCTTATGATATGTGAAGGTCTAGTTTTAGCTGCTCATTTATGATGATATCTAGTAGTTTTGCCTGCATTATTTGCTCAATCCTTGTGTTGCTGGTAAAGGTTAAGAAGAAAGATGTCTTTTGTGTAGACAGTTGTTTTGGAGAAAAGAGTATTAGATTGTTTTGTTTTTTTGGGGGGCGGGAGTGGTTAGTAGGAGTTGTGAGTTACTTAACCATGATTCAACAGACCATGATTCTTGTGTGAGATCTTGTAGTTTTGCAAAAGTTTTAGCTACAAATGTGGCAAACAGTTGCTACAGTTTATACCCTGTCTGCAGGAAGTGCTACAGTGCTCAGGTTTTAGATTAAAAAAAAAAAGAGAGAGAGAGTTTAAACTATAGCAAACTGTTTGCTACAATGTAGCAAGCAATTGCTACAGTTTAGACCACACAATGAGTGCTGCAGTGCTCAGTTTTGACTCCAAATGGAATACCAGCTTTTAAAAGCCAGTATTGCATCAAAAAGATTGTCTCTTTGCACCAAGGACAGTTGTTCCTCTTCCCTCACCCTAGCTTTGCTACTGTGAAAGCCACAGCCTTTGCATACTTTTAAAAATGAATTAAAAGAACACCTATTCAAAGAAGTCACCCCTGCATGCTTTAAAGATCATGGTTAAGAAGTAAAAAGCCACAGTATTCTGCTACATTCAATGACTGTGATGAGTTGTTACACTTCATGTTAATTTACTTACTGAACCTGATTTCTATAACCGCTCACTTCACGTTAATTATTACTTACATGCCAGTCTATTATCATTGTACTTGATTGCAGTCCTACTGTTCTGTTGTCCTTGTGGCCCGGCTTATGACTGAAAAGGATTGTTGACCAGCTCACCTATCCAGATACCCAAATTGGAAATAAATAAACAAATGTCCTGAGATCTGATTCAGTTCCTCCCATTGTTTTTTAAAGTTTTCATATTAATGTTTCTCCTGGAGCATGTTTTGCAAGATAAGGATCTGTCTTACTTAACACATCCTTCCTGCCCTGATCACAGTCACCTGATTTTCAGGGTCCATTCCCTGCACTTATTTTTTGCTTCTTTCTTTCTCTCTTTCTGTAGTCACTTTTATTCCCTCTGTATTATTGCCTTCCCACCTCTTGCAGTCAGCCATCCATCATAAATGTCTCTATCCAGCTTGTTTATTCCATTATTTGTCCATAAAGTTCATGTTTGAGTTGCCTGTAATATATAGTACCCACACTTCCAACTCCTTAGAACTCTCACTTGTCTGTCTCTGCTTCTAATTCTTTTTCTGTCCTTGTGTCTGAACCTCCCATGGGAGAGACTTCCATAACTCTGAACCTGTTAGCACAAGAAATATGGACAAAGCCTGAAATAATGTGGGGACAAAGGACCAAAAATAGGGACAGATTTTAAATATTTCCCTTATATGCTTTGAAAGCCACTAGAATAACAGGTTTTATGTTAGAATGTAGTTTTTGAAGGATATGAAGTCTGAAACTCAAGTGTCTGTCATTATTTTGTGACTTCAGTCCTCAGTGATTTGTCAGAAAACCACACATTTTATGGGGAACAGACCAACGTGTGGCAAAATCTAGAAAATCTGAAAATGTGAACAACTGAGAGGTACGGAGACTTCTCATTCTTCTGACCCTTTGATATAATTCTTTCATTTGTTCCCCTCCCTGGTCTTTCCTTCTTCCCTGTAAAGGTTTCAGCATCTGACATCCCCCCAGTGTGTCTGCATCCTTTCTCCTATATCTAAAGTCACTTTCCCAGTCCAAGTCTTGCAGATGATTCAGATTTTTACTGCCCCTTTTGTTCAGATGGCTGTTACACCTTTGTTTAAACATTTAAATATTTAAACATATTGTGTAGCCTGAACTATCCCCCTTCCTGCTCTACTGCCAGAATTACGACTGGAGACACACAAAATGCCTTTAATATACCAAAGGATGAGCGCTTTCATCTGACAAACAATACAACTGGACTTCATGAATGAATTTCTATAGTCTGTTTTTCATAAATAATGTTCTGTTATTCTATGAAGCTGTTCCACCAATCAGCTTTAATTGTTAATTGTTCTGTTTATTGTTTGTTTCAATGAGCTGTAATTTGTTTTAAAAAGTGGGCTCGTCCTTCTGTTATTTACACTGATTGAATGGCAACAGCTAAAAATAAGAAGTTTTGTACCTAGCAAATTTCTTTAAAGATGGAAGCTATAATTAATATTGTAAATGTTTAGTGTGTGGTAATAAGCCTTATTGCAACTGGGGTATATTTTTACTGTAACATAACACTGACAGAGAGGATAGGAAGTGAAGTAGCTTCAAGATCACGTACTATGTGTTTTAAACTTTGATGGAGATTGTTCTATTGAGGGGAGAGGATAGGTTCCTATTTTAATGGAATTTAACTCTGTAAGAGTAATGGGCTATTTTAAGCATTGTGAGTATTTAAGCAATAATAATGGTGGATATACCTATGGTTGGTGTGGTTTGATAACAAGAATAATTTTATTGCTCTTATAAACTTAGGAAGTTGCTTGAATAAGATGTTTTGTGTTAGTGTACATTTTCTGATGAATATGAATCCTAAACCTCAAATATCTGTCATTATTTAATGACTTCAGTCTCTTGTGGCTTACCAGAAAAATACAGCTCTTATAAGGAAAAGAATATAACTGTAAGGCAAAAATCTGGATATTCTGTGAAAATCCAGACAGTTCAGAAGTATGACATTCTGCTGAGATTTAAGGATGGGCAGCAGAGAAATACAATAAAATCAGGTACATTTCTGTTTCTTTAGTTCTGCAGAGAATACCCAAATTTTCTTGTATTTTGCTCTATTTTCTATAGCATATGCCAAAAGAAAACTCTGGCTGCTCAATGGTACTTCAGCAACTGGACTTTGTTTTCTGTTGGTATATGCTTGATTTACAACAGGCACACCAGTTGGTCTAACCAATTAGCATGCATGTTTTGCATGCTAATGAGACGTCATTGTATAATTGCTATTTTATCATGAGTATAGTTACTGATTTGTGGTTATCAGGTTTTATATGTTTGGTCTGTGTTTACTGATCTTTTTGAACAATGCCCTTCTCTTGTGAGTGGACTGTGGGTACAAGCAGCTTCTTGTAAATTTTGTTTGAGCTAATTTATTCTAGACTATGGAGGGAACCTTTAAAGTTTTTCTTGAATGTAAATGGGCTCACATCATCTATTAAGAGAGAAATGTTTTTTCTGTCTGTCTATAAAATAGGTCAGATGACACTTTTTTGCGAGATAATTGTTTGGATTCTAAGTGGCATGAGAAGTTATTCAGATTCAGATATATGGCATGCCATTTATTCCTCATGGTACAAAGCTTGTAGACTTTTTCATGTTGAAATGTCTCTGGTGCTGAAGTTATACAAAATGAGTTTCTTGAAACAAAACCTTCCAATCAGGGTTATACAGTTTGTTTTGTTTTTGACTATGTTTCTTGAGAAGTATCTATCAAAACCTAATTGAAGTGTCTAACGTGAGAACACTCTGGCTTCGGCCAGCTTTGATACACTGTCATCTATGGTAGGGAGAATGAAGTTCTTCCTCATGGAGTTGGGAGTTGGCCCACAAAAGCAACTAACATAGTAGTTACCTATAAAAGAGAATATTTTTAAAGGGTTGATGGTTGATAATAAGATATTTACCTCATTGTCATAAGGTACAGAGTTTGGTTCTCATATTTAGAAGGAAAATTTGATAGACTTAAAATGGCCCTCAGGAGCAGCTAGCCTAGTACTTACCTATGACTGCATCATTTAACTTATCAGAATCAATACAGACTCTCATATTGCCATTATTTTTGATAAGTAGAGCCATAAGTGCACCCTTTTCATTTAATTTTGTTGCACATTTAATCGCACTAAGTGCTTGCATATATTCAAGCTCTGTCTTAACTTTAGACAGTATAGAAAATGATATACTTTTGGGTGGGTCAAGGCATATGGGACAATGTCTGACTTTATCTTCACCATCTTACAGTTAAACAGATCTACTTTGCCAAACACATCTACATTAATTTTGTTTATTCTGGCAATCAGACCCATATACACATGCCAGAGTTCTACTGAGTAAGTTATTTATATACAGACCTTCCAGCACATAGACTCAGAGTTCATAGCTATGCCTCCTGAAATCAGATATTGTTACTGAGGATCTAAAGATCAGGAATTTGACTTGCTGTCTGATTCGGTGTTTGGTACAGTAGTTACTGAACCCAGGAAAAGTGCTTTCTGAACAAAGTTCTCACTTTTATTCTCAGTGGCTACTTCTTTTACTACCTTAGCTTTGCACACAATGGCAAAAGGGTCAATCTTGAAGACTATCTTATACCTTGTGCCATGTGTGGAAACACTGTCATGACCCAACGTATAAATAATCACATCTCGTATATCTGCCAAGCTTGTATTCTGCTTCTCATCTGAATGCTTACTTTGGCCATTATCATACCTCTCAACCATACAGATTTTCACAGAATCTCCAGATCTTTGCCTTATATTTTTGGGCTGTTCCTCATAAAATTTTTGGTCTTTTGGCAAATCATTGAGGACTGAAGTCACTAAACAATGACATACATTTGAGTTTCAGACATCATATCATTCAGAAAATGCATAGTAGCACAAATCCTGTTATTTTAGGAGCTTTCTAAGTTGATAAGAGCAATATTTAAAATATGTCCCTAATTGTAGGCCTTTGCCCCCCCCCCCCTGTTATTTTAACATTTGTCCAGATGTCTTGCACTAAGAGGTTGAGAGGTATGGCCGGTATCATGTTTTTTTTTTCTCAATTTCCCATTTTCTTTGCCCTTTAGTTTATACACATCATTTGTTGTGCATATACTATCATTTTGTCTCTTTACTAATTCAGCTGCTTTGGAATCTGAATTATTGCCCTTACAAAGTTAAATTCACTTCTAGCTGTAACATCTGAGACATTTCAGTATCAGCCAACCTACTTACTATTCAGTCTCCAATTTGTTGTCAAGTTAAACTTTCCTTAACTTTGAATTCATCTGTAGACGCATGCTCACTCATGAATAATATTGCTTTTTGGTACAAAATACTCTTTGAGTTTAATTATTACTGATTTATACTTATGATTTATATTTATTTATAAACTGGTCCTCAGAAAATGAAAATTAACTTTATATAGATTCCACTTCTTTGTCCATAGCACAAAGTATTTACCTGGATTTCTTCAATTTCATTATCCAACTTTGCTGCAGTTTGAAAACGTAATTCTCTGCCACCCAATGGTTATGCAAATGGCTTCTTGACGTTGAATGTTTCTGGTGACTTAAACTTGTCCATTTCAGTAAATGTTTAGTTATTTTAGGCATTATGGTTGATAACTGGAAACATTTTTCTATGTAGAAATAAAATGGCATTTTTTAATAAAAATTGCTTACACTATGTTTTGTGGCATTTATTTGTCTGTTTGGTATGATTTTCTGATCTACATGACATTTTCCAGTTATTTTATAAGAAAAAAATCCTATTTCTGACATTGTGCCACATGCACACCGAGAGTTACCCAATTCTCTTTTTGTGTGCTGCTAATAATATTACTTTTCAGATATTTTCAAAGTTATATTGAAGCTTTAATTCTTCACAGAATGCTAGCAAAGTAAAAGGTAGATGGCATCACAGTCAGCTTCTCTTCAATTGCAGCAGCAGACTCTAAAAGCTTTATGGGTCTTTATAGTCTTAAAGGCACATGAGCTGTAATACATATTCACATATAATGCGTGCATTAAAAGATGACTAGATTAATACCATCACAAAACATATTTATGGTAGGCAAGTTTATATGGACAATAACTGCAAACCTTAACAGAGCATTTTTCTTTAGTCATTACATAAAACATGTGTCTATAAGGAATGTTGTTATCCTTTCCCAGATTTGATTTAAGTAACCAAAATCCATACTGCAGGATATAAAAACAAGAAAAAACAAAACCACAGATGCCTAGAAGTAGCAACATGATACCTTTATTAAATAAGCACCTTCATCCACTTACTCTGTTGTGGACTTCATCAGAGTAGAGTACGTGGATGAAAGCACTTATTTAATAAAAGTATTGCATTGCTACTTCCAGGCATCTGCGTTTTTTGTCTTTTCTTTTTTTTTTCCAGATTTGATTTGATAATTGTATATAAGCTCAGCAAATGCATATTGCTGGTGCACTGAGCATAGTTGATATCAAAGAGGCAAAAGTGGCCTTCTTAATCATGACTTAGAAGTAATAATCATTTTTCCTTACCTACCACTGTAGAGAAAAAACTCCCAACTTCGCAACCAAAACAAATACTTGAGAATTAAATTGTCCACTAGATGGTGCTACATCGTTGCCTATTTAAGTGCTCCATAGGAAGAGTTTTTGGTGCAGTGGTAGCATTGTTGCCTCACAGCAAGAGGTTCTCCTGTTCTATTCTCAGCTGGAGTGCCTTCTGTATGGAGTCTGCATGTCCTCCCCGTGGTCGAAAGACATGTGTGAATGGGCGTGCCTTTGCTGAAGGTTGGGCGTCGGGCTGGCAACTCAGCACCATAAAAATCTACCGCCAATCATTAGTGGACTGGAGTTCCGCTGTGGCAACCCCTAACCAGGAAAAGCCGAAAAGACAAACAAACATAGGAATTTTTTTTTTTTTTATCTGAAGTTGTTCTATATATTTACAAGAACAAAAACTTCTTATCAAATAAATGTTCCATTTGTGAAATTCCTTTGGAGGCTTCATTTTTGTTTTACCTACCACTGCCTAAAGAAAGGCTGCAAGAATGTGTACAGTGTACAGAAACAATGCAAATGTGACAGATATGGTAATGTCAGGATGCTCTGATAAGTCTAGAAAAGCTCCAGTTCATATTTACCTGTACCAGTTCATGATGAAATCAGGTTTGTATAAGATCTTTTATTTAAACTCAACAATAGCTAACACTGTAGTTTGAGTTGTGCAATAGTAGCACACTTGCCTTTGGTGCAGAAGGCTATCATTTCTATTCCCACACCTCGTAGGTCAATTTCTGACATTGCAGTGTGGCATAAGGGGAGTTCTGCACTCTTGAGTCGGTCATCCTTTGGATGAGACATTAAACTGAGGCTCCATCTGCTTAAGTTGGTGGTACCTCAGGTGGATATAAAAGATTCCATGGCACCTACTGAAAAGAGTAGTGGTCCTTTATTTATATACGGAAAGAACTCTTACTTACAACATATGTATATATTTACAAACATACAAATACATATAGATATACAAATATATTGACATCTTTATTCCAGAATTGTATACCTAACACAGACATTTCCTTTACAATAATTTAAAATTTTCATCCCTATTAGACTCCCACTCCTTTTTCCATAACCAGTATCTGATTTTACTTAATATTGTTGCTAAAATCCGTTTACCATTAAACATAATTTCTTTTCTTTCATTACTTATAACCCATATGACATAAAATAACTTATTATCCATTCTTTTAACATATTCTTTACTTCTATTCTTGAAATATCCATATTTAATCATATCCATGTTTATTTTATCCACTTCTTTATATCTTCAAAAAAATCTTCTTTACATAGTTTCCCCAATAACTTTTTTACTGTTTTACATTTCCAAAACACATGTTCCATAGTTTCTTCTTCTTATCTCCATAGTTTCTTCTTGCTGTTCTTTTTATAGGAAATATTTCCTTTTTCTGGTAATTTATCTATTACCAATCTCCAGAAAAATATTGACATTCAACTTTCTGATTACACTATTTGTTTCTTATTTTTATGGGTTTAATTTTTTCATCTGTTAGATTTTCCCTTAGTTTTACATAATAATGTTTTATCGTTAAATTCTTATATAGAATTATATATATCTTCTTCTATATCATCAATTTTTCTTTTTCCACAAAATATTTTTTCTTGATAACATTTCATTTCTTCATTTCTTTTTGTCTTTTACTCTTTTTTACCATACCCCAAAATGTATCATACTTATATGTATACAAATTACTACTAATCTCTCACATTTTTAATTTATCCACTTTAACACTTTGTACAAATTTAATGAAGCAGTATATACAACTTGGTTAACTAACTCTTAAGCTCCTTCTTCTTTATTTATATACAAACTCCTCTTTTTACTGGGTTTAATCTAGAAGCTAACATAAATGAAAAACCTGTCTGCAATCATTCATTTTCAAATACTGTTGGCAGCATAAATATACTTGCTAAGTATGCTGTTTTTCCCATCAGTACTACATTTATCAATAAGCCTTGCTCTGAATGATAATTTATATGTTCTCCAGAAAATAAAGATTTGTTTTATTTATTTGATTGTTTTTCCCATTGAATTCTACTTACATCTTTATTCCCAAATTTTTTACCTAACATAGAAATTTCATTCATTGTAAAACATATACCCCCATCTTTACTATATCACCTAAACTTTTACTTTTCTCTTTATTTAAAGCCATCCCTATCATCTCTATACACACACTTGTGTAAATTATCGCTTCTTTTCACCTAATTTTTTGCAATTATTATAATGTAGTAGTGTACCTAGCATATTTGACACACGAAGACCACATTTTTTAACACCCCCCTCTCCCGCAGACATTCCCCTGCACAGAGATTTTTTTCTAACACTTCCTCCCCTGTGACAATTGTTTTTTTAGTAATAATCATGAAATGATACAAAATAATGGCCAGCAGGGGGCAAGCTAAGAGCAGTGATCAAATCCCCAAAAGAGTCAGCCATCCTACAGGAAGGCTTATCCCAAACAAATAACTAGTGCCAGAACCATAGACTAAAGCTAAATGTCAAAACTGTATCATCGTCTCCTTTGGAAAGTTGAGTACGACACTGGCAACACACCCATAAGAACTGACACAGTAGTTTGTAGGAACATTCTGCAAAATCAGGAACAGTTTCAACTTGGTTTTACAAATACAGCACCCAGAGAGAGAGAAAAAGTTTAAATATTACAGAACGTTTCATGCAAATGCAAACTAGTCATGTAAAGGCAGACTATAAGCCAAACATGCAATATGAAAGTAACTTGCAGACCAAACGTATTTGGCAAATACGAGAACATTCTATAAAACTAGGACAGTTTCAAATGTGTTTCATACAATATTCCAATTTATTTCACACAAATGCAGAGTAGCCAATAATGCCTGACTTTAAACTAAGAGCCAATTATTTCATCAACAGTACAGCTATTCACCCCCTCTCAAGGAAAAAAGTATAAATATTCCAGTTTATTTTGCACAAAATGTGGCCCCTAACCGTAAAAAGCCGAAAGACACAACAACAACATTTTGCACAAATATGCAGTAGCCAGCTCTTAAGTAAGAGACATTAAGCTGACCAAATGAAGACGATAAGTTCCCATAGCAGAGCTAGTGGCCATCCACCCCAAAAATTCAATTTATTTCACATAAATGCAGACCAGCCAGCCTTTGAAATAATATGTAAAGAACAAAGTTACTGCCAACCCCCACGCCTAAAAAAGCACAAATATTCAAATGTATTCACACAAATGCACCTTAAGAGTGGAATTTAAACCAACCAACCAAAGAAAAGAACAAGTTACATTCACCCACAGCACAGCTGGCCAACCATCCCCCCCCAAAAAGATAAAAAAAATATTCCAGTTTATTAACATAAGTATTTATATGCCAGCTTTAATGACAGAATTTAAGCTGAGCAAGTGAAAGGGTAAGTTACTTTAATCCACAGTCCAGATAGCCCTCCCACACACATCAAAACAAAAAGAGGGCAGAAGAAGACTACAATGAAAAAGAAGAACATAACCAGTTTCAAAATATTTAAACAAATGCACAGACACACACACACACACACACACACACACACACACACACACACACACACACACACACACACACACACATTAGCCTAGACACCACTCCCTCTCCTTCTCCAAAAATAAAATAGAAAATCTGGTTATATTCACATTGAAAAACGAAAGCTTACCTTCATTCCGGTAGTCCACAATGCCCTGGCTGATTCACTTGCCGTGATTAATCCAGATCACCAGGTCCAGTTAAACAAAAAAAACAACATTTTCACTGCAAAACTCTTGACTGCATTGTACTACTGTACAACTAGAAGGCTGCGGTTAATTTTAATTATAAGTGGTTCTCTCTGGTCTTGTCTGTAGCTCCTTCTGAGTTCCCTCCAATCCTGTACCACGTTTTCATGCATGGACCTTCATGCTGTGGAGTAGAACACACAGCCTTCTGCATCAGAAGCAAATATACTACCTCTTATGCTATGAACATTTGCTAAACAAAACAGTTGAACATTGAAAACAGACTTAGCATGAGCAACAGTAAAATTCTCTTCCCTTGAAGCTCACAATTCCTTGAAAATGCACCAGAAAATGCACCAAAACTCATTTTTTACTAGTTTGGTGGTTAGTGTAGAAGATTCAGGCTCTTGTTTCCTGTAACCAAGGTATAGGGTTTGAGTTTGAGGAAAATAAGTAACATTCCATCCCTAACTAGGGCATTGCACAGACACACACACACACACACACACACACACACACACACACACACACACACACACACACACACACACATAGCACCCTCCCACAGCCACTGTGTCATTACTTGGCTATTTCTCCCCAGTTGCCATAACACTGTTCAAACCTCTCAGTCTGCATAATATTTTATTCTTTACTTCTACAAGAATTACAGATATTTGGATTTAATTTAAAACTTATTTCAAATTTTACAGCAAAACACTGACAGACATTTGCTAAACAAAAATATACAGTCTCACAATAAAAACAGACTTAGCATTAACAATAAACGTATCTACTCTTGAAACTAACATTCATTGAAATGGCATTGAAACCCACATTCAAAGAAAATGCATCTGGCCAGTGGCAGATAAAGTTTCCCTTTAGCCAGTTTTCAAACTATAAGCGCCCTGCACACATTTTAAGACCACGTATACACGCATATGTTCTTTGATTCTCCTTCCTGATTGTATTACTTTATATTCTAAGACCACGCATACACGCATGTGTTCTTTGATTCTCCTTCCTGATTGTATTACTTTATATTCTAAGACCACGCATACACGCATGTGTTCTTTGATTCTACTTCCTGATTGTATTACTTTATATTCTAAGACCACGCATACACGCATGTGTTCTTTGATTCCCCTTCCTGATTGTATTACTTTATATTCTAAGACCACGCATACACGCATGTGTTCTTTGATTCTCCTTCCTGATTGTATTACTTTATATTCTAAGACCACGCATACACGCATGTGTTCTTTGATTCTCCTTCCTGGTTGTATTACTTTATATTCTAAGACCACGCATACACGCATATGTTCTTTGATTCTCCTTCCTGATTGTATTACTTTATATTCTAAGACCACGCATACACGCATGTGTTCTTTGATTCCCCTTCCTGATTGTATTACTTTATATTCTAAGACCACGCATACACGCATGTGTTCTTTGATTCTCCTTCCTGATTGTATTACTTTATATTCTAAGACCAGGCATAAACGCATGTGTTTTTTGATTCTCCTTCCTGATTGTATTACTTTATATTCTAAGACCACGCATACACGCATGTGTTCTTTGATTCTCCTTCCTGATTGTATTACTTTATATTCTAAGACGACGCATGCACGCATGTGTTCTTTGATTCTCCTTCCTGATTGTATTACTTTATATTCTAAGACCACGCATACACGCATGTGTCCTTTGATTCTCCTTCCTGATTGTATTACTTTATAGTCTAAGACCACGCATACACGCATGTGTTCTTTGATTCTCCTTCCTGATTGTATTACTTTATATTCTAAGACCACGCATACACGCATGTGTTCTTTGATTCTCCTTCCTGATTGTATTACTTTATATTCTAAGACCACGCATACACGCATGTGTTCTTTGATTCTCCTTCCTGATTGTATTACTTTATATTTTAAGACCACGCATACACGCATGTGTTCTTTGATTCCCCTTCCTGATTGTATTACTTTATATTCTAAGACCACGCATACACGCATGTGTTCTTTGATTCTTCTTCCTGATTGTATTACTTTATATTCTAAGACCACGCATGTGTTCTTTGATTCTCCTTCCTGATTGTATTACTTTATATTCTAAGACCAGGCATACACGCATGTGTTCTTTGATTCTCCTTCCTGATTGTATTACTTTATATTCTAAGACCACGCATACACGCATGTGTTCTTTGATTCTCCTTCCTGATTGTATTACTTTATATTCTAAGACCACGCATACACGCATGTGTTCTTTGATTCTCCTTCCTGATTGTATTACTTTATATTCTAAGACCACGCATACACGCATGTGTTCTTTGATTCCCCTTACTGATTGTATTACTTTATATTCTAAGACCACGCATACACGCATGTGTCCTTTGATTCTCCTTCCTGATTGTATTACTTTATATTCTAAGACCACGCATACACGCATGTGTTCTTTGATTCTCCTTCCTGATTGTATTACTTTATATTCTAAGACCACGCATACACGCATGTGTTCTTTGATTCCCCTTCCTGATTGTATTACTTTATATTCCTTGTATAATACAGCACCACTTGTTAGAGTGTGTTTTAAATGTGTAGCTTTGAATATTTTCCAGTAAGCAATGAAACAAAATGTGTGACCCAGTAATGACAAAACTGCCCATTTCAGAACATTTTAACTGTAAAAGTCTACTCAAACGTATGTCATTACAATCCACCAATACTAGTCAATATGTACAATCTCTGCAGAAGTAAAAGCCATCTGAATAATTCTGCATTAAAGAGATCTGTAACTAATGAAGAGGTTGCTGCTAACAAACAACTTTATTTTTCAGTGCTTCATCTTCAGATTCACTGGCCTGCTACCCATGAAGGATACGTTGTCTATGTTACATCAGAAAAAAAAAAATTGGTAACCTGGTAATATTGCAATAGGGGATGGATGGCAAACCCAAAACAGGTTCATCATTACTAGGCATTTCATCCAAAGGAGGACCCACTCAGGAGTGCAGCACCCCCTCCTCCTTATTAAAGTACAACACAGTATCAGCCATCCATCTTCATGCTATGGAGTAAAAATCACAGCCTTCTGCATCAAAAGCAAATATCTTACCTTTTATGCTTATTTTCTTTTGTACTTACCCCTTTAAACTTTCCACTTTCACTTATTTTCTTTTGTACTTACCCCTTTAAACTTTCTGCTTTCACTTATTTTCTTTTGTACTTACCCCTTTAAACTTTCCGCTTTCACTTATTTTCTTTTGTACTTACCCCTTTAAACTTTCCGCTTTCACTTATTTTCTTTTGTACTTACTCCTTTAAAATTTCTGCTTTCACTTATTTTCTTTTGTACTTGCCCCTTTAAACTTTCCGCTTTCACTTATTTTCTTTTGTACTTACCCCTTTAAACTTTCCGCTTTCACTTATTTTCTTTGGTACTTACCCCTTTAAACTTTCCGTTTTCACTTATTTTCTTTTGTACTTACCCCTTTAAACTTTCCGCTTTCACTTATTTTCTTTTGTACTTACCCCTTTAAATTTTCCACTCTTGAAATTAACATTCATTGAAATGGCATTGAAACTCCCATTCAAAGAAAATGCATCTGGCCGGTGACAGATAAAGTTTATCTAGTCAATATGTACAATCTCTGCAGAAGTAAAAGTCATCTGAATTATGTCTGCATTAAAGTGATCTGTAACTAATGAAGAGGTTGCTGCTAGCAAACAACTTTATATTTCAACGCTTCATCTTCAAATTCAGTGCCTGTTGCCATTGAAGAATAAATTGCCTATGTTACATTAGGAAAAAAAACAATTGGTAAGCTGGTAATATTGCAATAAGGGATGGATGGCAAACCCACAACAAGTTCATCTTTACTAGGCATCTCATCCAAAGGAGGACCAACGCAGGAGTGCAGCACCCCTCATCTTCCTCCTTAAAATACAACATGGTATCAGAAATCCATCTTCATGCTGTGGAGTAGAACACACAGCCTTCTGCATCAGAAGCAAATATACTACCTCTTATGCTATGAACATTTGCTAAACAAAACAGTTGAACATTGAAAACAGACTTAGCATGAGCAACAGTAAAATTCTCTTCCCTTGAAGCTCACAATTCCTTGAAAATGCACCAGAAAATGCACCAAAACTCATTTTTTACTAGTTTGGTGGTTAGTGTAGAAGATTCAGGCTCTTGTTTCCTGTAACCAAGGTATAGGGTTTGAGTTTGAGGAAAATAAGTAACATTCCATCCCTAACTAGGGCATTGCACAGACACACACACACACACACACACACACACACACACACACACACACACCATACACAACCTCTTAGTGCAAGAAATTTGGACAGTCATACCCTCTCAGTTTCTTAGTGCAAGAAATCTTGTCAGAGCCATAACTAATGGAGGGGGCAAAGGCCTAAAAATAGAGGCAATTTTTAAATATTGCTCTTATAATCTTAGAAAATTGATAGAATAGCAGGTTCTGCTTTAGCATGGATTTTCTGAAGGGTTTGAAGTCTGAAACTCAAATGTCTGACATTATTTTCTGACTACAGTTTTCAGTGACATGCCAAAAACACTAAAATGTTATGAGGAACAGACCAAAAATATGAAACAAAAAACTGGACATTCTCTGAAAGCCTGGACACCACCTCCCTTATTTTGTTATTTATTTAATATTATTACATTCATAACTAATGCAAAGAGTATACACCTCATTGGACATCCCTGTCTTACACTACTCTTCGTATGTACCTCTTGGCTTAACCAGCCATTTAAAAGTCATTTTCATTTATTATTACTATATGCTGGCATACATAATTTCCTAACTTTCTTACTTATATTATACTCTTTCATTTTTACCTACAAAATTTCATGTTCAATTGTATCAAATGCTTTATTAATGTCTCCTATCCTAATTTTCACTTCTTCTTTTCTATTTATAATATCATCCACAATTTCTCTAACTATCATTAATAATTCTTGACAACCCTTTCCCTTTGTACTATATATATATATATATATATATATATATATATATATATATATATATATATATATATATATATAAAATCTTCCATAAGATTTTCCATTTTGGTTTCAAATCTCTTTTGGATTATTTTCATAAAGCTCTTATAATCATTATTATTCAGTACTATTAGTCTCTTTTTTTTTAATTGTCTTTTATCTTCCTTCTTCCATATGCATCTAAATATTCTACTATGTAATTATTAATAAATAAAACCTTCATCTAACCATCTGTGTAAAATCTTTAAAAAAATTTTTTTGACAATTCCTTAAATTTTTATACATTTCATAATGCTATTCCATCTGGTCCTGCGGCTGAATCTTTATTTACATGTCCTAATACTTTATCTAGCTCATTTAAAGAAATTTCCTTTTCCAAGTTTTTGTTCTCTTTTTCTTTTAACTTTTTTACTTCCCATGTGTTTTTTACTACCTTCTTTTTTCTTTAACCATGTCTTGTACAGATTGCATTACAATATTCAAAATCTTTTCCTAAGTTCTTTCTATTCATAGGTCCATAGGTAGGTACTAGGCTATCGGCCCGACGGCATTTATAAGCCTAGCCAGAGTCTGTCGGCGTTTGCCACCCCATTGATTAATTAACTGATCCTCTGTCAAGCAGAGCCATTGAAGTGATCCCAGGGGTGTATTTTCTGTTACCCATCCACTCGTCAAGGTTTCTCTTGAAGAGTCTTAGTGAGGGGCTCTGCCTAATGTAGTTTGGAATTTTGTTCCAAAGCATGGGGAGTCTCTGTGACAGGAATCTATCCCTCCAGCATGTTCTATTT
Source organism: Protopterus annectens (assembly GCF_019279795.1). Lineage (NCBI taxonomy): Eukaryota > Metazoa > Chordata > Ceratodontiformes > Protopteridae > Protopterus > Protopterus annectens. The sequence continues at coordinate 752,880,007 of NC_056747.1, forward strand.
GTTGTTGTGGCGAGGTTTAGCTCACTAGAGTGCGTGGCTCGCAGTGATTTGGATTTCTTTAGGTGGAGCATGTCCATCAATTCTGAGTTGGACATGGCTTTGTAAGTCAGGCAGAGATCACCTCTGAGTAAGCAATATGCCACTGAGTACAAACGAAGTATTTTCAGTTGGGCTGCATAGGACATGTGTTTGAGGCCAGTAATCTTCTTGGTGAGATACTTTTGTGGTCTTTCCAGCTGTTGGAAGTGTCTTGTGAGGTACATCCCAAATGGGGCATTGTACTCTATGATGGGTCTAATGAGTGACGAGTAGAGGGGCACTATAACCTCTTTATTTCTAGATGTGAACCCTTTAGTAATTAGATGGGCCACATAGAAGGATTTCCTAATTACTTTGGCAATATGATTCTCAAAGGAGAGATTACTATCTACCTGGGTCCCCAGATCTCTTATTACCTCTTCTGTATTGAGGGGGTTGCCACCTATGTGGTAATTCGTGGGTGTTTTGTTTTTCCCAATGGGATGACTATGCATTTTTTGGCATTTAGCTTGAGGCCATGGCTTTGACACCAGGTGTCCATCTCAGTAAGGCCATTTTGGAGAATGTCCATGTCAGCTGGAGAGTCAGTTATGGCTCCCAGTTTACAGTCATCGGCGAACTTGGTTAGCATAGCCCTCCTGTGTTTGCCTGTACTTCTGAGAAGTATATGCCAAACAGTAGGGGTCCCAAGACCAAGCCTTGTGGGACACCACCTGTGACTGGTTTAGAATTGGACCTTGAGCCTGCTATTCTTACCGTGTGAGTTTTGTCTGTAAGCCATTTGGCAACCCATCTCGTGACGTAGGGGTTTATGTTCAGGCTGGTGAGTTTTTCTGCAATACTTGAGTGGGGAATGGTGTTGAAAGCCTTGGCGAGGTCAAGGTAGGCTGTGTGAACCACCTTTCCCTCATCTGTGGCCTTGGTGACTGTCTCAAAAAAGTCAACCAGGTTTAGTAGGCATGATCTGCCCTTAACAAAGCCGAACTGGGTCAGGTCAAGTGTTTGGAGGTTCCCAATGTCTTTGTTAATGAGTTCCATGATGATGCGTTCCATAGCCTTGCAGACCAGGCTAGTCAGGTTTATGGGGCGATAGTTACCAGGGTCAGTTGTGGCCCCTGCTTTGTGGAGAGGAATAACTGTTGCTGTGCGCCATTCTATGGGCACATAGCCTGTGGAGAGGCTGAGGTTGAACAGCATGTTTAGGTGGGGGGTTAGTTCGTTCTGTAGTTCATGCAAGACGCAGCCTGGGACACCATCTGGTCCCACTGATGCTGTATTTTTGGCTTTTGAAAGGGCTGTTTTCACCTGTTCGTCTGTGATTTTTGGGACACTACACTTTTTCAGTATTGTTGTGGGCCCTTTTGTGGGTGAGAGGGGGGTGAAGTTTGCACTGAATCTATCTGCCAGGATGTTGGCAATATCAGTAGGTTCAGTATATTTTGTGCTATTTTGCACTAGTTCAGTGCATATCTGCAAGTTGCCACTTAGATTCTTAACATAGCTAAAGAAGGCTTTGTGGTTATCTTTTGAATCCTTGGCTATTTTTCTTTCAAAGTTAGCCTTGGATGATTTCATGAGGGACCTTAGTTTCTTACTGATACTGATCAGGAATGTCTTTCCTTCTTGGGACTTGCTTTTTCTGAACTAATTTCCTCCTTCTATTGTATAACCTGTTTATGACAGGGGTTCACCAAACTGGTTTCCTTCTCTTAGAGGAGTGAGTCTTGGTTTTGCTAGTGATGGCACGATCCATGTATCCTTGTAGGTGCTCATAGAATGCATTTGTAAAGGTTTCTGCATCTTGGGCAGTGTTATCCTGTATAGTGGGGGCTGTGAAACTTACCACCTCTGTCTTAAGGAAGGTGAAGTTTGCTTTAGAAAAGTTTTTTACTGTGGATTCCGTAGTTGGGGGTGGTGATGGGGTGTGGACATCCAGAGTGATTAGTTTATGGACTGATCTAACCAGTGACGGGTTGACCTCCAGTGTGGAACAGCTGTCACCCATGTTGGTGATGACCAGGTCAATATGTTTTCACCTCTGGTAGGGGAGTTTACCAGCTGATCCAGGGCATTTGAGTTGATGAATTCCAGGAAGCGCTGGGCCTGAGAGTTTGTACTCGAGTAGTTTTCCCAGTGAATGGTAGGGTAACTGAAATCGCCCAATATCAGGGTGTTCGATAGGACCTTCATGTTTTTCAGTGTCTCCAGAAAGGTGGAGTGGTGGTCCTGGGTCATGGAGGGTGATCTGTAGCAGGCCACAATTTGCATTGCAGATTTGCCCAATGTTAGTTTCACATGGATGATCTCAGAAGTATCATGCTGCACCACTGACCTGGAGGTGTAGGTATCCTTGATGAATATGGATACACCTCCTCTTTTTGTGTTTTGGTCCGTGTTCTGTGGCCGAAATGTGTGGTATGAGTTGTAGCCTGGTAGTGCTGGGGTGCTCTTTGGAGCCTTGAACCAGGTTTTAGTTACTGCACAGATGTTGACGTTCTCCATACTGAGGAGAGATTCGAGCGCACGCATTTTGAGATTTAAACTCCTGGCGTTGAGTAGCATAACCCTCAATTTTTTGTTAATTATGCTGTTTACGGAGGTGGGTTTGACTTTTGAGCCTTGCCTAAAAAAACACTATGGGGGCAGCAAGAGCCTTGGCCAGTATTTGAAAGCCTAGGGGTGACAGGTGCAAGCTGTCTCTTGCGAAGCAACGTGGCTTGTCGAGCATGTCGTCCCAGGCTGACAGACACTGGATCCCCTTTGAATGACACCAGAAGCTTAGCCAATTGTTGAAATTGATCATTTTTTCTTTATACTGAGGTATTATTCTTGGTGAGGGCAGGATGCTACTCAGGGTCAGGGTCATACCAGCCTGGGCTACATGATCAGAGAGCTCTTCCATGTCTCTTTTCATGTAGTCCAGGAAGGTACGTCTCAGTCATTCACACCAACATGAACAATGACAGAGTCATATTTGTACTTGTTCTGGAGTGACCTGAGTACTTGTGTTATGTGGCGGATTCTGGCTCCCAACAGGCAGCTAACAGTAAATGTCTGCTTGCCCAACCTAGTGAGTGGGACGTCAGTGTGCCTGACTATAGAGTCACCTATGACTAGTGTGTTAGGTATGTTATTTCGCCTTAAGGGCTGTGATTGTGCGGCACACTGATTTTGTATTTTATGTGTTGTCTGGTTTGAGACGGGAGGTGCAGGTTGTTTGGGTGTCTGCTTTGGAGGTCTCTGATGCTTTTGCAGGTTTTTATTTAGACCCTCTGAGTATGATTTTGTGTATTTATGTGTATTTTTTGCCAGTGCTGTTTTAGTAGGTCTGTGTGCGGCTGGAGGTGTGGTGCAAGTGTTAACCTTCTCCTCTTGACTGTTCCAGTCTTGGGGGGAGACAGCTTAGCTTCCAGTTTGGCTGTATAATTACATCTCTCGCATATGTTAATGTTTTGTGATAGGAGGAGAGGGTTGTCTATGTACATGAGGCAGTTGTAACATTGCCTCAGGATACCCAGATTCCCCAGCTGGACTGGAGAGTACACCTGAAATTGCCCTTTGGTCATGCCTGAATAGTAGGGTGAGCTGCTTAGTTGCTTAGTTGGTGAGGGGATGAATAAAGAGCCTTGCCCTACTGGGCAATCAGTGTCAGGGTATATTAGTGCTTGCTATTAGGTCTGAGCAAGTGCTGGGCTGTAGAATGCTTTTTGAGTGCTTAGGTTGAGAGTTAGACTAGTTTCAAGGGAAAAACTGAAGAGGAGACTTAGTGGAGCCGGGAATAATGTAACCGTAGCTAACTGGCGCTGCCCATTCTGCAAAACCATGCAAACGCAGTTTTTATAGTAGGGAAATGAAAGATATAGAAATTAGCCCAAAATGGCCAATAAACTACTAACTTCGGGGCTGGAACCACTCTTCCAGGGACAGATAGGTTTCTCAAAGCTCCCCTCTCTCACAGGTGAACAGAGAAACTTCCTTCTATCCAAGTAAGGTATGGGCAACTCAGAAACTAGTATCACAGCCCTGAATTCAGCACTAGCCTGAAAACTGGACTATATTAGCTTAGAAAGGCGGGAAACAAGAAATGTTTTTGTTTTTTTTTAATTTTTTTGAAAAGATAAGGCAAAAACAGTAAAAAATACACTTAAAACAGCTTTAAACGACTACAAACAATCAGAAAAGGCTATCACACTTTAGTGTGTAGCCTACAACAGTTAAACAAATTATTTAAACAAAAAACAACTTTTTAAAAGTGCAGGCAGTCAAATAAGTACAATATGTGAAAAAAACAAGCTTTTAAATCACAATAAATGCTGGAAAAATCTGTGTTTAGGAGGAAAACAGTTAAATACAGCAAGAAAGTACAGAAAACTGATACTTAATCACTCCAAAGTCTCTCTTCTAAGCTAGAAGGCTTGCATCAGTTTAAGGCTTTCTAGTGCTACCCAGTAGATTAGTTACAGGAAAGATGGGAAACAAGCGCAGATGTGGTCTTTTAAACCAGAAAGTTGAAAGAGATGGACAAACTGTCCAAATGGTCAATAAACTACAATTTCTGGGCCAAGAACCTCTCCTCTCATGGTAGACAGGCTACCTAGTGGTTACCACTCCCACTGATAAGCTAGAAGGCTTCCCTCCAACATAGAAAGACTTGGGGGGGCTCAGAAGCTTACAAGAGTCCTGGATACAGCAAATCTGTACCTGGACTGGACTAGTTACAGGAAAGGTGGGGAACAAGTACAAATGCAGGCTTTTAAGCCAGCAAGTTGAAAGAGATGGAAAACTGCCCAAACGGCCAAATAAACTACAATTTCTGGGCCAAAACACACTCCTCCCATGGTGGATAGGCTACCTAGTGCTTACCACTCCCACTGATAAGCTAGAAGGCTTCCCTCCAACACAGAAAGGCTTGGGGGGGGCTCAGAAGCTTACTAACAATCCTAGATACAGCAACTCTGTAACCAGTCTAGACTAGTTATAGGAAAGGCGAGAAACAGGCGCAAGTGTGGCTTTCAAACCAGAAAGTTGAAAGAGATGGAAAAAACTGCTCAAACAGCCAATAGCTACAAATTCTGGGCCAGACACCACTCCTCTTGTGGTAGATAGGCTGCCTGATGCTTACCACTCCCACTGATAAGCTAGAAGGCTTCCCCCAACATGGAAAGGCTTGGGGGGCTCAGAAGCTTACAAAGAGTCCTGGATACAGCAAATCTTTACCTGGACTAGACTAGTAACAGGAAAGGCAAGAAACAAGCGCAAACACAGGCTTTTAAATCAGCAGGTTGAAAGAGATGGAAAAGCTTCCCAAATGGCCAATAAACTATAATTTCTGGGCCAGAAACCACTCCTCCTGTGGTAGATAGTTTACCTAGTGGTTACCACTCCCACTGATAAGCTAGAAGGCTTCTCTCCAATACAGAAGGGTTTGGGGGACTCAGAAGCTTACCAACAGTCATGGATACAGCAAATCTGTACCTGGACTACACTAGTTATAGGAAAGACAGGGACCAAACGCAAAACGGGCTTTTAACCAGAAAGTAGAAAGATATGGAAACACTGCCCAAATGGCCAATGAACTGCAATTTCAGGTTCAAAACCCACTCTTCCCATGGTAGTTAGGCTACCTAGTGCTTACCACTCATTCCACTGATAAGCTAGAAAGCTTTCCTCCAACACAGTAAGGCTTGGGGGGGGGCTCAGAAGCTTACCAACAGTCCTGGATACAGAAAGTCTGTATCTGGACTTTACTAGTTACAGGAAAGGCATTTCTCCTTTTACATTTTTTTATTTCTCTCACTGCACTACCGTCTTCCTTTACTAATCTACTTAAGTAACGTGATACTTATTCCTTGTAAAATATCTTTGTTTATATAACAATTCTTGTATGTTTTCTTGATTTCTTTCATATAATTGTTTTTCTTTGTCAAAGTACCGTCTATCATTATATTCTAAATCTTCTAATGCATCATTATATGTTCTTTTATATTTTTCTTTCTCTATGTTTTCTCACATCATATTGCCACTGTAAAAAACATTTTTTTATATTTTTCCTTAAATATCATCCACCATTCAGACCATTTTTTATAAAATGTTCCCATAGTAATATGATCTTTCCATTACTACTCTATTTCCTTCTTCTTTGCATGCTTTCTCGTTTATCCCTTTTTATTCATTTGTCTGTTTTTATTGGTTTCCTTTATCTCTAGCCATATTTCAAGATGATTAGAAAATCCTGTTTCAACTACCTCCCCTTCTCTTATAATTAAACCTTCTGATACTATAAAATAATCTATTTCTGTTATGTACATGCCCGTTTTGTAACTCCATGACTTTTTGTCCCAAAGTTTTAACTTTCCACATCTTATAACTTCTAACATTTTTCTTATATCATTTCCTTTCTTTTTACACTTGCCTCTTAAATCACAATTAAGGTCTCCTGTTATTAAAATATTCACATTTATCACACAGTCTAAAACCTGATAAAATAAGTTTTCCCTTTCTTTACAATTAGTATAAGCATATAATATTATAATTCTATATATTTGTTCTTTACATTGTAGTATAACAAAATACCAACACCCAGAGTGTGCATTGAAAGCTGTTGTTACTTGCCTGAAATTACTTTGAATGGATGTAGATAGGTTATAATACACTGACAGTGTTAAAACACCAACATGCAGTGTATGAACTTGAGCCTGTTTATGTCTCAGTAGTCAGCGTAGCCAAGCTGCCATTGTATGCTGTTTATGTATACTGCAGTCATTCCCATACCCAACTTTATGAAAGATTCTGTATTTTTTCACTAAACTAAGCTACTGTAATAGATGGATTCACATTTATCGATTGTATTTATGCTGTTGATATGTGCTTTTATTAAAGTAATGTGGCATGTGTTGAAATATTGTGCTGTAGTGAACACGGTGTTTTCCTGCACCTGTGCTGTCTATAAAAATATTTTCCTACTCTATTTTCTTAACTACTCCTACTTTACTGTTTTTAGAAAAAAGTAACCCTGCAAACACCCCTGAAATTCAGGTTCATCCTGCAGCTGTGTCTTTATTCACCTCTACCACTCGTAGCTTACTAGTACGCCTCAAACAGAACAGCTAAGAATAAATAACCAATGTAGGTTATGGTATAGTAGAAAAGTAATTATTCCTAAAGCTGTGCTCATCTGTCTTTGCTGTGTGTGTCGGTAAACAACGCCTGGGCCATCTGATGCCCCCCCCCACTCTCCAACTTAGCTGCCTATTTCCCTTACAAAGTTTTAAAGCTTTTAATTTGTTGTAGTCTATTTCTTATGAATTGATAGCAAAGCATTCCATTGGCATAATTAATAGACTATTTCGACCCTTTGAAGCCACACTTTCTAGGCAATAATTTTATAGTGGTGTTCATTATAACCTCAAAGACATTTATCTCAGTAAGATTCCTCTGGTAAAAACAACACAATATAGAGGCTAATGATACCTGTATTTTCACTTGGCTCACAGAGTTCTGCTGATAACCTTTTCTCAGTATCTTGGGGACCAAGGTCTCTTACGCTTGTAAAATGTATTGTTTGAATCCGAGCATGTTTTTGATGTACTCTAACAAATGTTAGTCACTAAAACTGTTATACATTTTCTCTTTATTTACTGTGTTAAGTATGTAGAGCATTGCAAATGTTGGCCTAATCTGTAAATACTATTGTATGTATCATTCTGTGTTATATAGGGACCTTTTCTCCCCGGGTCTCCACTGAAAAAGGACTTGTTGTCCAGTCAGACTTTCCCGGTAAACAAATGTAAAATAAATAAATAACATTTTAAATCTACAATGGTTAATCTTCCCATTTTTGATAAAGTTTCATCTAATATCTTTACTGTATTCCTATAGAATATGGCTATTCCAGAACATCTCTCATTTCCCAAATTCCAGATTACCTTTCCTTCCCATACTTTTTCTGTCTGTAATCTTTCTTCTTCATTTGTTAAAAATATTGTGTCCTCTAATATAATTAAATCTACATCACATGTATTACACCATTCCAAAATCTATATTCTCCTTATTATATTCTTAATGCTATTCACATTTACAGAAAGCACTCTAGAATGTTCATTTTCCCTTAGATTAATGGTTTCATAAATTCATAGCTAATTACTAGGCTAGCTTTCTTAATGGGTAATTCTAAATCTAGCTAACTACCCTCCCAAAGATGAGAAGCAAACACTGTACCTTGTGTCTTAAGTCAAGATTTTAACCATTATAATAACACCAATCATTAATTGTATATATTATTTTTCATCCATTTCCTTTCTTTTTTCTTTTGTCCTTATCCCTTTAAATTTTCTTTTTTTGTCTTTTACCATTTTACCAACGGAATTCTTTTTTTCTTTTCCTTTTTACTGCCTCCCAATTTATGTCTTCTTCATCACTTATTTCAGAACTTTATTTTATGTCCTCTTTGTTATTTTTTATCTAATTTTTCTTCTATTTTTTTCTATTTCTTCTCCTTCTAAAATGTCTTCTCTTTGTACATTTTCCTCTCTTTCTTTTTCTTTTTTATTACTCTTATTTTAATTTTTGCAATCTGTCATTAAATGTCCAGTAAATTGTGTTACATTTATAACATTTCAATTCACATTTTGCATCATGCCCCATTTCCTCACAAATATAACATTTTCTTTTACCACAGTTACTTGTCAAATGTCCTTCTTTTCCACACACACACAAAAAAAAGTTTAGGGTTGTCCCCATTATTGTGCGACACCCTATTTCCCTTCATGCTTAGTATATGTATATTTTTTCTCTTTTTATTTTTAACACAATATTATAATCCCACCCTCCAGCCAATAAAACCCTTTTGCATTAAACTTTTGCAATGTCCAGTACATCTTCACAAAAAGTTTTCAAATGCCCTTTCAAAGTCTCTCTTTCTACCTCTGTTCAAAACTGCTCTCTTTCCACCTCTGTTCAAAACTGTACACAAGTTTAATTTTTTTGTTTCCTTGTTAAATGCTTTTATCACTAAGATTCCATGGGTTATAGCCTTTCTTTTTTTCATATTCTCCAAGAAAATGTTCTATTGAAAAAACAGTCTCAAATATAATATCACAAAATGTCTCTTTATTAATAAAAATAAATGTTCTTTCCTCATGCTTTTACATCCAAATAAGCTATTAAATTGTCCCACACTTCATACCAGTCCATTTCTTTGTCTTCTTTACTTTGAATCCTAACCATGTACTTTTGTTTTTCATTTTCTTCTGCTTTCTTTTCTGCTAGCTCTCCTTTTGTCTTATTTTAATTTCTCTGCATATGTTTTCTTTTCCATCTTACCTCTATTATTCAGTATTGTCTCTACATCCCCATCTTGTATTTTCTCCATAATACCCCCCATGGAATATCTCCTTCATTTTCTATCTCACTGTGCATCAACATTTCTTTAAGTAAGTCATCCCACAAATCTCCCAATTTGAGGGTTGTAATTATATATCTATCATTTGCTGACACATCTCCATGAAACAGATTTCTTTGAAATATCTCTTCAGAATCCTGCACACATTCTCTGGTCTTGATATTTGCTTTTTCCTCTGTTTCTCTCACCATTCCATTATCTCTAGCTCTCCATCTGCCTCCCTGTTTCTCTGGGCTGCCACTGTGCCTGGAATGGAAATAGGAAGTGCTCCTGCAAAATGGGTCCCACTTGCAACAACGAAGAGTAGGGGAAGTTCCCTGGTGCTTTGACCAAATTTTCCCTAGTGGTATAAATACCGCACCAGGTCTCCCTTGAAAAGAAGCTACTAGCAAGATGGGACTAACCCACTCTACAAAGGATAAATAAATAGTACCTGGTCCAGTGAGAAACAAAATCCATGGAGCATTCAAGAAGAATATAGCAAGATAGTAAATACAAAGATACTTCATGTTTTGGTATGGTACAGCTCATCAAATTAAAATGGCTTCCAAACCAAAGAATATAAAGGTCACACAGACAAATAATTTTGTAAAAATTACAAGAAAGACTCAGAAAAACTTGAGCTTTCACTGTGTAATACCTTAAGCCTCAAGTACTGGAGGCCTGTGGGATATCTGCAAATGATCCCTTAAGAACATAGAGTTTCAGCTGTATGGCTACTGAATGCCCATAACGTTCTACTTTTACTTTTTTTACATCTTTAGTAGTGCATTCATGCCAATAAATGCAGACCTCACCAGCTGTAGATATGCCACGTTTTACCCTTTTTATGAGCTGGACAGTACAACATAAGTGGATTGTTTGACCACACAATGATAGATATATACCTTCTACATTGCCCACCTTATCATGAAGGGATTCTCATCTAGATCAAGGGAGGTCATAGTCTCCCTATACTCATCACTCATCAGACCAATGATTGAGTACAATGCCCCATTCGGAATGTATCTGACCCGACACTTGCAGCAGCTGGAGAGGCCACAAAAGTTCCTCACCAAAAGGATAAAGGGTCTCAAACATCTGTCCTACGCTGCCCGACTGAAAGAACTCCAGCTCTATTCAGTCGCTTACCGCTTGCTCAGAGGTGACCTTTGCCTAACATACAAGGCCATGTCAAACACAGATTTGATGAATATGCTTCACCTCAAAAAATCTAGATCCGTCAGAGCCACAAGGGCGGGAGACTTAAACCTCGACACGGCTATTAATAGGACGTGCTGGAGGGATAGATTCATCACCCAAAGACTCCCTATGCTGTGGAATAAAATCCCGGTATATGTGAGGCAGAGCACCTCGCTGGCCTTGTTCAAGAGAAATCTTGACCAATGCATGGGAGATCGCAGATATACCCCAGGGATTACCTCAGTGTCACTGCTCGACAGAGGCACAGCAAAATAATGGGTATAGTTCCCCATACTAAAGGGGTGGCGTAAGCCACAAAACTATGGGCTAGGCTTGTAAATGCCCTCGGGCAGATAGCCTAGTATGAACCTATGAACCTATGAACCTATGAACACTTTAGAAACACAAAGCTTATAAACAGTTGCCCTAATGTTATGGACATCAGGCTTGCTTATAAGCATTGTGTTTCTAAAGGATGGGGTTATTTATGTGTGTGTGCATACATATATATATATTTTATATATATATATATATATATATATATATATATATATATATACACACATACACACATACATACATATATATATATATATATATATATATATATATATATATATGTGTGTGTGTGTGTGTGTGTGTCTGCTTTACTATCAAAATCTCAAACATCAAAACACATTTTGTGCACAACCACTGAAAAAAATTCTAAATTTCTGAATAATAATTAGGTAAACATGTCAAAATATGTTGACATTTCCAAACGTTTACCTGCTAACACTTACCTGCCTGCTTCCCAGCAGTAGTAATGTATACAGTTCAGTACTGCACATCACTTTAATTAACATTTTTGTAGGAGGGCAAGCCCAATGCACCCCCTACATCCCCTGAAAATTATATATTCCAACTCCAAGATCACACTACAGTGAGGAAAAGGGTAAATTTCCTGATCCGCTGCTATCATCCGCACTGTACTGCGATCTCTGTTCATAACGTTGACCTCATATAAGCTCATAGGTTCATAGGTGTTTACCAGGCTAATGACCATAAGGGTCTTTTTAAGCCTATCCATGCATCCCAAATCTGTGACAAGTTCTGATACCCTTGTTAAGTGCAAGCAGGGGTTTGGGAGATGAAACATTTACAAACAGGGGCCTGGAAGATGAACCATTTACAGGTTGCCTGTGTCCATTAGCAATATAGGTGCCAAACCAGGGATGTATTTACTGTTCCCCATCCAATTGTCCAAGTTGCACTTGAATTGGGTTATGGAGGAACTATGCTTTACATGGAATGGGAGCCTGTTCCATAGATGGTGTAGGCTCTGGGATGCATACCTGTCTGTCCAGTAGGTCCTCTTTATATCACAGGCAAGGTTTAAATCTTTAAAACAGGTAATTCTGGTACTGTTTGTTTTGTGGATATGCAGGAGGTCCATCAGAGTGGGGGCTGACAATGCCCTGCATGCCAGACATAGATCTCCCCTCAAAACCCTGTAGGAGACAGAATACAGGGATAGGGCCTTCAGGTGGTCTGCATAGGACATTTTACTTACGCCCGTTATTCTTTTAGTGAGGAACCTCTGTGGATGTTCCAATTGTTGGATATGCCTGGTTAGGTACATACCAAAGGGAGCATTGTACTCAATGATAGGTCTGATGAATGCCAAATACAGTAGAACAATGACTTCCTTGGACTTATAAGTTGAGCAACATAGAATGATTTCTTCAGTACTGTAGGCACATGATGGTCAAAGGCTAGATTACTATCTATGTATGTCCCTAAGTCCCTAACTACTGGGTCAGCTCTAAGGGGTGTGTTGTAAATATAATAGTTACCAGGGGTAAATAACTTCCCAAAGGATACCATTATGCATTTTTGGCATTTCGTTTTAGTCTGTGGTTCTGACATCAGTTGTTTGTCTATGTCAACCCCTCCTGGAGAACATTTGTGTCAGTGTGGGATTCAATGACAGCTTCTAATTTGTAATCATCTGCAAATTTAGTCAGCCAGACACCACTGACATTGGCCTTGACTTCACAGAAGTAAATGCCAAAAAGGAGAGGTCCAAGGACTGATCCCTGAGGGACTCCACTTGTGACTAGCCTCTTTGTAGAGGTGGACTCCCCAATTCTAACTTCCTGTGTCCTGTCTGTGAGCTAGTTGGCTATCCACTGGGTGAATACAAGTTTGTAACTAACCTCTTGAGTTTGTCAACAATGCCCAAGTGGGGTATTGTGTCAAATGCCTTGGCCAGGTCAAAGTAGGAAGTGTAAACCGTTTTTCCCTCATCCATTGCTTTGGTAACCTTCTCATGCCCAGTGGCATTTGCTCATAGCCGGCCTTAGGCATAGGTCAACTAGGCGGCTGCCTAAGGCACTTCTCTAGCATGAGCACTTTTCCAGTAATCTGAATGATGTAGGTATGCCAGGATGGGGGCACCAAGTGGTGTGGGGGGGGGGGTGCTGTGGAGCCCTTTTGCCTAGGGCACCAGTTGACCAAAGGCCAGTCCTGCATTCGCTAAAGGGCATTCGTAGAATTGCAGTTTGGCAATATGGGAATCAGCCAACACACATTCGGCATTCCCGTGTTCTCCTAACTGCACTTCTACATTTTGATAGTAAACCTAAATATATATATATATATATTTATAGATGGGTGTGTGTATATATATATATATATATATATATATATATATATATATATATATGTGTGTGTGTGTGTGTGTGTGTGTGTGTGCACACAGACATACATCACTGCTGCTCTCACAGAATTGTAAGTAGAAGTTATTGAGCACCACAGCAACATCTGGATGGGAACACTCAGCATAGGCACTGAAAGATTCTGGGGGGGACCTGCAAGTCGATGGCATATAAACAGTACTGCCTTTTTGTAATCCCATTTTTGAGTCACTTTTTCCTTTATGCTTACCGACCATTAAGACTCCCCTTGATCAGATATAAACAGAGGGATCTGTCACCCTGGCACCAATGAGGGTGCCTTGATTTCTTGCAAGCATTCTAGCAATGAGAGTGTTTTTATGGCTTAATCCTACCACTGGTGGTGATATAGTTTGTTAATCGAGTGAACGTGTAGGCAGTTTAATGAAGTCACTGATCTGCAGTCATTAATCCAGCAAGGAAGCTGCAGTACCAAGAGAAAACCCATGGAGAAGTAGGTAGAACTTGCAGACTACACACATACAGTGAACAAATTTCTAGACTAAACCCATGGTGTGCTTTTTAATTTACTTGATTATAATCATTTTATGTTACTTTTCTGTCAAGGCTGTGTCTGAAAAAGGAACACTGTGTCCCAAGCTACCAACCAGCATAAAACAAATATGACCTGAGCTGTGAGGCAAAGATCTTACCACTGAAGCAAAGTGTCACAAGGAAGCTGGGCAGAAGCAAGAATACTCTAGCTACGTATTTGCACAGTATTGATAAGCAAGAGCAAGTTTTTCCTATCACTTGTGCATTTGAATGTTTAAGCAGTAGTAAAAACTTATAATTCCCACTATTACCACAAGGTGTCAGCAAAGTCTACAGAATATTACTTTCTAAGCCTATCTGCATGGTACACATTTGTAGTGTATATTACACACTTCTTAATGACATGCAGACCATTTTGTTGTGTAGCTAGCTAAGGATTCCATTGTTTATTGTTGAAAGTGAAAATAATTAAGTACATTTTAAAAGTCTACTTGTATTATTTACTCTTAACTAATGGCATAATACTGTGTAGCAAAAAGTATTTGTCTTTGTCATGAACTGTCTAACCACACAGAATTATAAAATGTAAGATAAGATAAGAGGCCTTTATTTTCATTGCACAAAGTACAAGGAAACTTGTAGCAATCCTAAAGGCGCATTCACATATAATGGACATAATTAAATAGAAAAAGACAATACAATACAATACAATACCGTACAATACAATGCAACACAATGGAACAGCTGAGTTATTGCACTTAGGTATATTGTACATGTAAAATTAAAAAAATGCAATTGGTAGTGTTAAAAATTAAATAAGATACAGAAGAATGTAAACATATACTTTATAGTGCAACAGTGACTGTTGTTTGTGCTGATCAAAATCAGTCAGTGCAAATGTTGGCAATGTTCACTTCTCGTATGGCTCTGGAGTAAAAGATGTTCTTAACTCTATTTGTCCATGATGGAATGGGCCAAAACCATCTGCTAGAAGACAGAAACTCAAACAAGTAATGCCCAGGGTGGGAAGGTTCTTTTGGGATATTAGCTGCCCTGCTGAGGCAGCGAGAGCTGAAAAGTTCCTCCAACGAGGGTAGTGTGCAGCCAATGATTTTCTGGGCAGAGTTTATCATCCTTTGAAGAGGTCTCCTGTCTGCCAGTGAGCTGCTGGCATACCACACAGAGATGCAGTATGACAGGACACTCTCAACAGAGCAGCGATAAAAAGATACCAGCAGCTTCTGTTGCAGGTTGTTTTTCCTGAGAATCCTCAGGAAATGGAGTCTCTGCTATTCCTTCTTAACACTGTAGTATTCATGGACCAGGAGAGATCTTCTGCAACATATATACCTAGAAGCAATGAACAAGCAAACAGTACCAAACAAAGAATTTAACCACGACCTTGGAGAAAAAAAAACGAAACTGTGTTATAGACCAAAAAGATAGTTTTAATTCCAAAAGTATTCCAATTCGACAAGTCACAGGAAGAAATCACACAAGCGCTTTCGCTCAGGTAGTCCTGAGCTTTATCAAGTATACAAGTTGTAGTATATTGCAATGCCTATTATATACCCTGGCAATTACACAATTGATTGGTAAAACCTGATATTCAAGTGCTCCAGTGATTTAAAGCTGTATACTAGAAACTAGTTTTCATTACACCAATTCAAAATAGAATACGCACATATAAAAATATATATAAAAATAAGACAACCAACATAAAAACATAGAAATTCTCAGATATCAAGGTTTAAAAATGGAAGTTAAAAATCTCATTGAGGTTAAAAATTATTGAAAACTATGTTATAGTGTTAAACAACTGAAAAATACTTGTTGTGTATTGTTAGAGGACACTGTTAGTTATATATTGGATATTATTGGTGCCCATTTATATTGAATTTCAATGTTAGAAATATTTTTGAATTGAAGCTTTAAAACCATATATACCTAGAAGCTTGGAAGGCAGAAACCCTTTCCACATAGTCTCCATTGATATGTATTGGGTTGTGGTCTTTGTTGTGCCTCCAGAAATGTATTATGAGTTCTTTTGTTTTAGTAGAGTTCAGGGTAAGATTGTTCTTGGTGCACCATGCTGTCATTCTTTGGACTTCATCCCTATAGGCTGTCTCATCTCCTCCTGAGATGAGTCCAACCACTGTTGTGTTGTCCACAATCTTAATGATGGTTTTGGTAGAATAAGAGGGGACACAGTCATGAGTGTAAAGAGTATACAGAAGGGGACTCAACACATAGTCTTGTGGGACGCCAGTGTTGATTATAAGGGTGGAGGTGAGATAAGGGCCTAACCCAACCATCAGAGAGTGGTTTGTCAGAAAATCTTTGATCCAGTGGCAGACAGATTGTGAAAGTCCTAAGCCAACAAGTTTGGTGAACAGTCTGTCCAAGATGACTGTATGAAAGCTGAACTAAAGTCTGCAAAAAGCATCCTCACATAGCTCCCCTGCTGCTCAAGATGGGAAAGTTCAGTATGTAAGGCAATAGAGATGGTATCTTCTGTAGACCTGTTTGCTGTATAAGTACACTGGTGTGGGTCAATGGTGACTGAAAGACTGTCTTTGATGTGTCACAGGACCAGTTGTGCAAAGCACTTCCTAATGACTTGAGTAAATGCCACTGGACGGTAGTCATTAAGACTGCTGATGATAGGCTTCTTTGGCAGTGGAATGATCATAGTAGACTTCAGACAGGATGGAATAATGGACTTAGACAGGGACAGGTTAAAAATCTTTGTAAAGACCTCAGAGAGCTGATCTGCACATTCAGCACCCGTTTTCTCACTCCATCAGGGCCAACAGCCTTTCTTGGGCTGACCACTCTGAGCACACACCTCACATCATGCTTTTTCTCTATGAAGGCATGGTTATAAAAAGTTGATGTAAGTGACATAAGACTACTAGAGCCTAGAAATGACTGCCTCTGCTGTTCCCACCTCAAAATGAGTAAAGAAATAATTAAGTTCCTCTTCCATCAAGATATCTGTATCAACAACCATATGGTTACTGGTTTTGTATTTAGTGATATGCTGAATGCCTTGCCATAGTTGCCATGGGTCACTGTTAGTGAAATGATCCTCAATCTTCCTTTCATAGGCTGCTTCAGTCTCTCTGATGGCTTTCTTTAGGTTGGCTCTAGCCATGCTGTAAAGGGCTCTCTTACCAGATCTGAAGGCTGTATTAAGTTGCTTGAGGAAAGATCTAACCTCTTTCATCATCCAGGGCTTCTGGCTGGGGTGCACATGAATATGCTTGCTGACAGTGACATTGTCAACACAATTTTTTATGTAGCAAAGTATACTTGATGTGTTACACTTACAAATCCTGATCCTCAAAAATGTCCCATTTAGTCCTCTTCCTGAATCTAAACTGTCTGGCATTATCTGAGCACTAAATTGAGATATCCTTCATAACAGAGGGCTCTCCTGCATCCTTGTCACAGAAGAGTGTAGACAAAGACCTATCCGAGTGGAGATTGTTGGAGTAAGTCTCAGTATCGAGCATTAGTATTGGTTAGCTTGTTTAAAAAGTAATTAAGTTTGGTTATATTTAAGCCCCGTGTTTGCATGCAGCTGCACACCATGCAGTGGGGGTTAGTACCAATTGTTATAGACGCAAATTTTCCCTTAGTTGGTAGCTTCTGGAGAATCTCCCAAGGCTTCCTTGCTTCTCTGCATGCAACTAAATTGCACACCGCTGCCCGGACAGCAATTCAGCTGCACATTTTTTGGCATTGCTGCAGGTCTCCACCCCATAGTCTCCCATAATATAGCTCATTATTATTAGTCTTACAACTGAACCAGACCCATCTAGCTCACTCCCCACTACTTGTCTAAGAATACTCCTAGCATAATGGATGGACAGTTTCCCACCATTTCTCCAGCCAGCCTGATCA
This sequence comes from Protopterus annectens, assembly GCF_019279795.1. Taxonomy (NCBI): domain Eukaryota; kingdom Metazoa; phylum Chordata; order Ceratodontiformes; family Protopteridae; genus Protopterus; species Protopterus annectens. The sequence goes on from NC_056747.1 coordinate 752,897,749, forward strand.
AGACTGGCATCTTGAGGCAATGTAGCAATTGCCTCATGTATACTGACAACCTATTACACCGAAAATATTCAAATTCAACATGTGAGAGATTTATCTATACTTTGAATCTAGAATCTATGCTGTCTCACTCACAAAACATTAAACCAGACACTGAACAGGTTGTCAGTACACATACTTCACCTCTTACACTAACCAAGTGCACAGAACACAAGCCCACATACACCGAGGTATTCTCCAGAGGTACCTGAAGAGCAGAGACCTCCCAAGAGCAAACAACCTACACAAAATACAGTCCCAGCAGAATCCACTATACATAAAAACACATGCATCAGTGTCTCACCTAACAAACCCCTAAGGCAAAACACCTCAAAACCAAATGTCTTGGTCATAGGCGACGCCACTGTGAGACATACAGATGTCCCACTCAAAAGGATGGACAAGGAGAAGATCCTGGTTAGCTGCCTGTCAGGTGCTAGGATCCAACACATCACACACTCACTCAAGTTTTTCAACAAGTACTGTTATGACTGTCATAGTCAATGTTGGAGTGAATGACTTGAGACTTACCTCACTGGACTATGTAAAGAGACACATGAGGCTCTTGCTACCCCCATAGTGCCTTTTTTAGGCAAGGCTCAAAAGACAAACCCACCTCCATAGGTATCACAAGGGATAAGAAACTAAGAGTAATGCTACTCAACGCCAGAAGTCTAAACCTCAAGATGCACGCACTCAAAACTCTCCTTAGCATGAAGAACATTGATATCTGTGCAGTAACAGAAACCTGGTTCAGGGCTCCCGAGAGCACCCCAGCACTACCAGGTTATACCTCATACCATGCTTTTCGGACCCACAACTTGGACCGAACCACAAAAATAGGGGGAGTATCGATATTCATCAAAGATACCCACACCTCCAGGTTGGTGGCAAAGCACGAAGCATCAGAGACTATCCATGTGCAACTAACAGTGGGTAAAACTGCCTTCCAGTTTATAGCCTGCTACAGACCACCCTCCCAAACCCAGGAACCCCACTTGGCCTTCCTGAGAACACTGGAAAATATGAAGGTCTCTCCAAACACCATTATATTGGGTGACTTCAACTACCCAAAGATAGACTGGGAGCATTACTCTAGCTCCAACACCCTAGCCCAAAGGTTCCTAGAATTTATAAACTCAAATGCTATGGAACAACTTGTTACCACTCCCACCAGAGGGAAAACATACTGGACCTGATCATCACCAACATGGGGACTCTATGCTCCAGACCAGAAGTGTATCCCTCACTGGTAAGATCAGACCATAAACTAATCTCACTGGATATTCACATCCCGACCCCACCCCTGCCCTGAAAACCACAGTGAAAAACTTCTCTAAAGCAAATTTCACACTCCTCAAAACCGAGGTGGAATCCTTCAAAGGCCCCGGGCCTGTGGAAAATACAGCCCAGACAGCAGAATCCTTTATAAACGCATTCTATGAACACCTTCAGGAATGCATGGATCATGTGATCCCAAATAAAACCAAGACCCAATCCTCCAAAGGCAGGCGTCCTGTCTGGTGGACCCCAGCCATAAACAAACTATACAATAGAAGGAGGAAGCTACTAAATGATAGAGCAAAATCCCAAAAAGGGAAGGCATCACTGATCAGTATTAGCAAAAACTACAGGCACTCATAAAATTGTCTAAGGCCAGCTTCGAGAGAAAAATTGCACAGGACACTAAGGATAATCACAAGGCTTTCTTTAGTTATGTTAGGAACCTGGGTGGTAATTCCCAAATATGCTCAGAATTAGTCCAAAATGACAAAATACACCGAACCCACAGACATTGCCAACATCCTAGCTGACAGGTTCAGCGCAAACTTCTCCCCCACCAAAAGGGCAAATATCTATCCCAGCAGAGTGCTGCCCCTGACATCTCAGATGCTCAGGTAAGAGCCGCCCTCTCCAAAGCAAAAAACACAGCATCAATGGGACCAGACGGTGTCCCGGGCTGCGTCCTACATGAACTCCAAGAAGAGCTAAACCCAAACATAAAACTACTGTTCAATCTCAGCCTTACTACAGGATATGTGCCCAAAGAGTGGTGTACAGCAACAGTGGTCCCTCTCCATAAAGGTGGTGCCTCAACGGATCCTGGAAACTATCACCCCATAAGCCTGACTAGCTTGGTCTGCAAAGCTATGGAAAGGATTATCATGGACCTCATAAATAAAGATATTGGAGACCTACAGACACTGGATCCTACCCAGTTCGGCTTTGTTAAGGGCAGATCCTGCCTCTTAAACCTGGTTGATTTCTTTGAAACAGTCACCAAGGCCATTGACGAGGGAAGGTGGTCCACACAGCCTACCTGGACCTCGCAAAAGCCTTCGATACAATACCCCACTCGGGCATTATAGATAAGCTCACCAGCTTAAATATAAAGCCCTATGTCACTAGATGGATTGCAAACTGGCTCAAGGACAGAACCCACATGGTTAGAATTGCTGGAGCCATGTCAGACTCCAAACCAGTTACAAGTGGTGTCCCACAAGGCTCAGTCCTGGGACCTCTCTTGTTCGGTATATATTTCTCAGAGGTACATGCCAACACAGAAGGACTGTGGCTGACCAAGTTCGCAGATGACTGCAAACTGGGCACCATAATCGACTCTCCAGCCGACACAAGCATCCTCCAAAAGGGCCTCATAGAAACAGACAACTGGTGCCAGAGCCATGGCCTCAAGCTAAATGCCAAAAGTGTATAGTCATCCCTTTTGGCAAAAACAAAGTGCCCACAGATTACCACATAGGTGGTAATCCATTAAGTACAGAAGAAGTAATTAGGGACCTGGGGACCCAAGTTGATAGCAATCTCTCATTTGACAACCACATGGCCAAAGTGGTTAGAAAAACATTTTATATAGCCCACCTAATCATGAAGGGATTCACATCTAGATCAGGGGAGGTCATCGTGCCTCTTTACTCATCCCTCATCAGGCCCATAATTGAGTACAATGCCCCTTTTGGGATGTACATTACCAGACACCTGCAGCAACTGGAAAGACCCCAAAAGTACCTCACCAAGAGGATCAAAGGGCTCAAACAGATGCATATGCTGCCCGGTTAAAGAAACTCCAGCTCTACTCAGTGGCTCACCACCTGTTCAGAGGCGATCTGTGCCTGACGTATAAAGCCATGTCCAACCCGGAATTAATGGACATGCTGCACCTCAGAAAATCCAAATCCCATCGAGCTACGCGCTCGAGAGACTTGAACCTCACCACTGAAATAAATAGGACATGCTGGAGGGACAGATTCATAACCCAGAGGCTCCCTTCACTCTGGAATAAAATCCCAGTCCAGGTTAGGCAGAGTCCCTCATTGACTCTCTTCAAGAGGAATCTTGATGAGTGGATGGGAGATCATAGGTTTACCTCGGGTATCACTTCTGTGTCACTGTTAGACAGAGGCACAGTATACTAACCTCGAAAAAGGGCATAGCAAAATAAATTTAAAATGGGTGGCGAAGGCCAAACACATTCTGGCTAGACTTATAAATGCCCTATGGCAGATAACCTAGTATGAACCTATGAACCTATGAACCTATGACTGAGCTTTCTGATTATGTGTCCCAGGCAGGTATGTCCCTAGCTCTAAGCAGCATTCTACCTTTACCTAGGATGATACCACACTACAGACAAAAAATGATTGACTTTAACAATTGGCGTAGCTTCTGGTGTCAACCCAGGGGGGATCCTGTACCTGTCAGCCTGAGATGATATCGTTGATAGACCATGCTGTTTTGCCAGAGATGGTCTTCACCTGTCACCACTTGGCTTTGGGTTATTTGCAGAGGTACTTGCCTCCCCCATAGTGCCTCTTTTAGGCAATGTCATGAGAACAAAATTCACAATGTAAAAATATCCTCTAAAGACAAACTCAGGGTTATGCTGCTTAGCGCTAGAAGTCTAAATCAGAAACTGCACTAAGTGGAAGCACTCCTTACTTTGGAAGATGCTGATATTTGTGCAATCACTAAGACAGAGTTCAAGGCCGCAGAAAGTACCCCGGCCATGCAAGGCTAAATGCCTTCCACATGTTCAGACTGCAAAATGAATGTGAAAGAACTAATGGAGGAAGAGTATCAGTCTTCATCAAAGATAAATACACTCAAGGCTGGTTAAACAGAATGACCCCCTAGAGTTACTCCAAGTACAACTAACTGTAGGAAAGATCCCCCTCCATGTCATTGTTATATATAGGTCCACCACCATGAAACATGATAACCACATTGCCTACCTGGACGTACTTGAGTCACTTGCAATACAGCCAAGCACTCTGGTTATGGGTGACTTTAACTATCCTTCCAACGACTGGGAAACATATACAAGTCCAAACATGCCTCGCCCAAAATTTACTGGACTTTTTTAACACAAATGCCCTGGAACAGATAGTTTGCACCCCCACAAGGGGCATAAATGTCCTCAACCTAATACTCACTAACATGGGGAATAGCTGTATCCACCCTATGCTCCCTGGTGAATTCTGATCATAAATCAGTGTCATTCAAAGTAGCAGTCATACCCCCCCCCAGGAGCTATCAGGTTGAAAATTTCACCAAAGCAAACTATAGCTTCCTAAGCAATGGGATTAATAGTTTCAAACCCCCTGTCCCCACTGACAGCAAGGACTCCTATATCAAAACAAGGTATTCTAGAACATCCAGCATAAATAGGTTGTATAATAAGAGGACGAAAACGCTGTCCAAAAGCAAGAGGGAAAGGTTTCAGCAGTTCAGCAGTGGAAGAACACCCTCCACAGCTTGAATAGGCAAACTAGACATCCTGTAAAATCATCTAAAGCTAATTATGAAACTAAATTAGTATCCCTAACTAAGAATAATCATAAGGCATTATTTAAATATATTTGAAATCTAAATGGAAAGGTTCAGATTTGCGCAGAGTTAGTAGTGGATGGTGCCATCCATACTGAATCTGTGAAATAGCCAACCTGTTAGCAGAAAGGTTTGACGAAAACTTCACTCCCCCGTACCCACCAGTCATACTTCATATGTTACCTGTCACCAGTCCTCCACTCTCCAAGGCCAAAAGCACATCCTCTATGGGGCCTGATAACATCCCAGGCTGCATACTACATGGTCTAAAACACAAGTCAGTGGAACCATTGAGTACTCTCTTTAACCACAGTCTAAGCACTAGCTTTGTCCCAAGTGAATGGAAAACAGCAACCATTATCCCTTTGTACAAAGGGGGTCCATCAACTGAGCCTGGGAACTATAGACCCATAAGCCTAACCAGCCTTATCTGCCAAACCATGGAGACAATCATCATAGACCTAATCAATAATGATATAGGAGACCTTCAAACTCTTGACCTGACCCAGTTTGGTTTTGACAAGGGTAGCTCATGCTTGTTAAACCTGGTGGACTTTTTCAAGAATGTCACCAAAGCCCTGAATGAAGGCAAATCAGTGCATACTGCCTATCTAGACTTAGCTATGGCCTTTGACACAATCCCTGACTCAAGCATCATTGAGAAACTCACCCTGCTGGGGATCAACCCATACGTCATTAGGTGGGTAGCCAGCTGGCTCACTGACAGAACACACACAGTCAAAGTTGGGGCTCCCACCTCTACCAGCAGACCTGTCGCCAGTGGTGTTCCACAGGGATCAGTGCTGGGCCCTCTACTGTTTGGTATCTATTTCTCAGAAGTTCAGGCAAAAATAGATGGTCTGTAGCTAACAAAGTTTGCTGACAACTGCAAACAGGGGGCAGTCATTGAATCCCCGAACAACGTCAACATACTACAAAATGGGCTCACACAGACAAATGATCGGTGCCAAAGCCACAGTCTTAAACCCAATGCAAAAAAATGCATTATCATTCCCTTTGGCAAGGGGGGATGTCCCTACAATAATAACACCCAAAGTTCAAACTCAGTGGTGAGAGATGTGGGAACACAGGTTGATAGTTTCCTTAGCTTTGATCAGCATGTGTCCACAGTGGTGAGGAAGGCCTTCTATGTTGCTCATCTCATAAGGAAAGGCATAGTATCCAGAGCGAAGGAGGTTATAACTCCCCTGTACTAGTCCCTCATCAGACCAATAATAGAGTACAATGCTCCCTTTTGTATGTATCTTACCAGGCACCTGCAGCAACTGGAAAGACTTCAGAGGTTTCTCACTTAGAAGATTCAGGGTCTTCAGCACATATCCTACATGGACAGACTGAAATCACTGTCACTGTACTCTGTATCATATAGACTGCTTAGAGGCAACTTGCGCCTGGCCTACAGAGCAGTCTCAGACCCTGCCTTAATGTAAATGCTACACATCCATAAGTCAAATGGTACACGATTTCCTCGATCTAGGTGTAGATCAGAGTGTGTGATATACCTTTAAGAAGCTTTCCAGTTAGCAGGCACGTGTATATAAATACTGAGCACGTGCAAGCAAGAGTGCCATGTTGAGTGAGCAATCAGAGTGAGAGCATGCATGTGTGTAGTAGTCAGTTAGTACGTTTAAGTTTAATGTTCCTGCTATCCATCCTGATGTGTTTTCAGGTAGTAAAGTACTTAAACAAACACCCAAGCCTCATCATCTTATTCAAATACAGAAGATGAGCGACATAGTGTCAGAATGGGATCCAGAGTCAAAACCATGAGGCACACAGCTAAAGCTGGAGGAATATACAGGAGTGGATCATCCCCACTGCTCAAACGACTCACAAACAGGTCAGAAACAAATTCCAGGTACTCAAACTTGCTTAAATGCTTTTTTACTTAATGAATATAAAATAAAGCACTCAGAATGCTCAAAACAAAATTCTAATTAAACGAAATGTCTGAAACTGCGACATATTGATAAAAATATTCAAAATAATTACGAAAATATTTGAAACAGTATCTGAATCACATAAAATGTATAAAAAAGGGAAAACAACCATATTTTTTCACTATGTGCTACGTTTTCACATTAACTAAAGCTATTTGAAGTATCCGAAGTGTGCAAAGTGCTGGCAAGTGTGTACAGTATTACACTGCTGTTATTTCTCAGAGCATAGTCATTTCAGAGAGATTTTGTGCATTTGCGTATTATTACAGGAACCTGATGTGTGTGCATATTTACACATAATTACAAGGGCCATACTTGCATTGTGTTTAAACATAATTTGTTGGCATGGCATCAGGATTTTGCAGACCAAGTCCACTTGTGTTTGATAACAATATTGGAGTAAATTGGAGAGTGCTTGAGCAAGAATACGACATTTTCATACAGGCTGCTTTTTCTCACATACAGAGGCATTTTTTCTGCTTAATTTAGCTGGTTCAGAAGCCACTTGAAAGAGAGCATTCATTTGTGTGTGCAGGGGAGGGGGAAACAGAAATCATTATATAGTGGTGCTGGCTGAAACGTGGGAAGACCCTGAGTGTTTAAAATGTAAATTTAGAAAAACATGTAACACCAAATGAATATTACAATGGAAATGCACATATTTTACACAAGCGATCAAAAGTCTGGTGAACCTTTTGTAGCATATATAACCAACTTGAGAAATAAGCCAAAAATGTGCAGATTTCATGATTTAAGAGATGAGTTGATAAAATACAGGGTTGTGCGTGGTATTAAAGATGATGCAGTGAGAAAGATTTTGCTCTGGCAGAGTGATTTAACTTTGAATAAGGCCGTAGACATTTGTCAGATATACAAACTTACAAAAAAGCAGACAAATATGCTTACAAATGAGAAAAGCACACACATGGCTTCTGCTATTGCTCATATAGATATTATGCAGCACATGGTTAAAACGTGCAGACCCAAGGCTGGGGCAGCTTCAGTGAAACCCAGAGCCTTTCTAGCAAAATCCAGAGCATGTTCAGTGAAGCACATGGGTAAGTCAGCTAAATTAAATAATGTGCTCCTACCTAGCCTCATAGTCAGCTGTTGTAATTGTGGTGGTAATCATGAATCTAAAAGAGAAAAGTGCTTAGCTTTTTGTCAACAGTGCCACAAATGTAAAAAGTGGAATCATTTCAAAAGGTTTTGTAAATCAAAAGATGCTCATTATTATATTAAAAAGAGCATTCAAATAGACAAGTTGATCAATTAGAAAGCTACAACCCTACTTTTTATGTTGATGGTGTGTCTGTGCTTGGTGAAGCAATCAATGCAATAAAACTATCTGTGCACCTTTTGGAAGTTTGAATTATATGATTTTAACATGGAAAGTTTTGTCTGTTTTAAGAAGATTTGTGGAACTGTATCCATTTGCAGTGATTGACTGTGTTGAACTGTGACTTTTAATAAACTGTATAAAGGTAATCACTGGCCTTTTTTCTTTTTTCATTGTGGTGGTGAATTACATCTGCTATGTAGTGGTGATATTGTTGGATATGGCCAGTGATTCCTTTAAGTCTCTTCCTAGAATATTCAGAGAGACTTCACAGGAGACATCTCAAAAAACTTTGGACAATTTTTTGGCAGTGATTCCTGAAAACATGGCATCGGGTAGCCAGAATAAAAGCCAGGAAGTAATGGGTGCTTCAGTTCAGAATTCTAGTGAAGCAGCGTCTTCTTCCTTCCAAATCTGGGGAGAAGGCAGAAGTCAGCGTAATGGCAATCCATTTTCTACAATCGGTAGAATCAGAGAAGTGGCAGCTACCCCTGAGTTGCAGCAGTTATATGATAAGGTGGAGAGACTGGTATATAAAGAAACTTTGAGTTTTTTTTAATACGTTAAGTCTACAAAGGTATTTGGAACTTAATATAACTCCTCCTGGTTTGAGAGCTATAAAAAGTCCATCTTATCCATTTAATCTTGAAGAGGAAGAGGAAAGGAATTTCCATGCGAGATGGGTAGCTGCCACTCACAAATGCAGTACTGAGTGGGTGAACATCTTAATTGAGAGAGACGACCTTCAGAGGCGGAGAATGGTGATGGAAACCAAGGAGGTTTGCCATAATATTGTGCAAAAATCTAATAATGTCACCCTGGAGAGTTTTTTGGCAGGGATGAATGAAAAACTGGTTGGGTATGAGAAGGAGCTTATAGCCCATAACAATGACAAACTTCTGAGGGACATCCGAGACTATGAATGAAAAACAGCATTCATGGTCTCTTCAAATCAATCAAAACGTTGCCAGCGAGTGAGATTTCATCAGGAAACAGGAAGGAGAGCCAGTAATGGTTATATCTCTTCAGCAGGGAGTGAGTCTTTGTTTGTTAACGGAGACAGTGAAGACGACAACCATTTTTCAGGACTACCAGAGCCAGCTAATCCAGGTTATTTATTCATCCCTATGGTTTTCCCAAGGGATATGAATTAAGAACTGAAATGGGTCTGAATGCCACTCATGATGAAAATGTGTATAGTGATGATGATTTAAATGAAACAAGTTTTCTTCATGTGCTTCTGATTTCGAATCAGATGCTTATTGTAATTAAATGCAGAAGGTGTTTTATATAAAAGTGATTTTGTTCCTGTTTGCAAGGATGACAGTATTCAACAATTTTCAAATATATTTCAATTTTCTGTATATAAAGAATATGATGTTATGAGCAAAAGTAGAAAATGTGAAATATAATTTAATTAAGGAAGAATGGGAAAGTTTACAGAAGTTAAGTCAGAATAGGGAATTAATTTTCAGTCATCTGACAAAGGGTGCAAGTTAGCGGTGCTTCATTATACACAGTACTTAAAAATTGCTATGTTCATCTGTGAGATGTAAATGTGTATGCCTTAGTGGGGATGGAGTGTTATCAGGAGGCAGTGGCCAAGTATAAAGAACTATTAATGGAGGGATTAAGATTAAAATATTTCTCACATGAGGATGTATATAACAAATTTGCAGTAAAAGATAGTGCTATAGCATATTTTTTTGTGTCCCCAAGATACATAAAAGTATGGTGGATCCACCGGGAAGTCCGATTGTCTCGGTGTGTGACTATTTTACACATAATCTGGCCCTTTTTTTACATACATATTTGAAGGTGGAAGATGAAAAACCATCTTCATATATTAAAGATTCTTTTGATATTTTAAGAAAAATAAGGAATATTAAGTGGAAGAAAGGCATGTTTTTTGTGGTGATGGATGTTACCAGCTTGTACACAAATATAGAACACATGCATGGATTGGAAGCTATAGTATTCTTCTTTAAGGATACACCTAAAACACATTTTATTATAGAATTGGTATATTTTTGTTTAAATAACAATATTTTTGAATTTAATGGGGAATTATTCAAACAGCTTCGAGGAGTTTGTTTTACAGCTGTTGTTTGTGCACCTTTTGGAAGTTTGGATTATAAGATTTTAATGTGGAAAGTTTTGTCTGTTCTAAGACGATTTGTGCAACTGTGTCCATTTGCAGTGATTGTGTTGGACTGTGACTTTTAATAAACTGTATAAAGGTGATCACTGGCCTTTTCTCGTTGTGGTGGTGAATTACATCTGCTGTTTATTGGTGAAATCAGTGCAATAGATTTGTTGGCAAAGAATGAAGTATTTTGTACTGTTCGGATTAATGGGAGACCTGTAGAGCTCAAAGCTGATACTCGTTCAAAGTGCAATGTTATGTCAGCAGAAACATTTGCTAGAGTAAAATCTGGTGAGAGGCTTGATCTGGCGAAGTGTGCGAAGCTTGTTGTTTATGGTGGTGAAGAAATTCAGACCAAAGGCTCAGTAGTGCTTTCATGTTACTCTGCTGGGTACAGCTATGACTTGCAATTCTATGTAGTCAAAAGACAAGTGCAGTCATTATTAGGCCTCGGAGATAGTTTGAAAATGGGACTGCTTTCATTTAATAAGGAAGTCCACCATGTAGGCTTGAAGGATAACAGCTCAAATTTCACCCAGACTATTTTTTCTGACTATGCTGCTCTTTTTGAACACAAACTTGACAAACTGCCAGTTGTGTACTCCATGAAGTTAGACCCTGAAGTATGCCCAGTCATCAGACCAGCACAGAAAGTTCCAGTAGCTATGCAGAACAGAGTCAATGCTGAGCTAGACAGAATGGTGCAACAAGGAGTATTTTGTCCAGTTGAAGAACCAACTGAATGGATATCCTCCATGGTGATAGCTCATAAGAAATGCTCAGATGATATTTGAATATGTATTGACCCGAGAGACTTGATCAAAGCACTAAAAAGCCTCATCATCTAATGCACACAGTCGAAGAAGTCACTGTTTTTATGCCAAATGCCTCTAGTTTTTCTGTCTTAGCTGCAAAAAGTCCATTTTGGAAAATTTTGCTTGATCATAAGTCCTCATTGCTAACCACATTCAGTACAGATTTCTGAGAATGTCATTTGGAATAAATTCTGCCAGTGAAGTCTTTCAGAGTGCCATGGAGCAAATTTCTTCTGGCTATCCATGTGCTATTATAGTAGATGATATTTTTGTAGGAAGTAATGGTGAAGTTGAACAAGATAGAAACCTCAAGACAGTTTTGGAAAGAGCTTGTGAAGTGAATCTTAAGCTGAATTCTCAGAAATGTAAGTTCAGGCTATGAGAAGTTACCTATGTTTGTCATTTGTTTACCAGTTCAGGCTTACAGCCAGATCCTTCCAAGCAAACAACAATTCTTGAGATGCCAGTTCCAAACAATGTCCAAGCCCTACAACGTTTACTTGGTATGGTCAGCTGTCTAGGCAAGTTAATTCCAGATTTGAGCCACCTTTCAGCACCACTCAGAGAGCTCACATGCAAAAATGTATCCTGGTCCTGGTCAGAAAACACCAAAAAGCATTTGATGTCCTGAAACAGAGAATTGCCAGTCTACCTACTTTAAGATACTATGAGGTTCACAAACCACTAATTCTTTCCCGTGATGCTTCTAAGTTTGGTCTTGGTGCATTCAATCTTCAAGAGGGTAGACCAGTAGCCTATGCGTTGAGAACTCTAACCCAAACCGAGATGCAGGAAGCTCAAATAAAGAAAGAGCTCTTGGCAATTGTGTTTGCATGTTCGAAGTTCCATGATTATATTTATGGCTGACCTATTCAAATCGAGACTGACCACCAACCTCTAGTCACTATTTTGAGAAAACCAATGCACACAGCTCCTGCTAGATTGCAACTTATGATGCTCAAATTACAAAAGTGCAATTTCAATCTTATTTACATAAAAGGCAAACTTCTTTATCTTGCTGATGCTTTACCCAGATCACCCAGAAAAAACACTGAACAGCATGAAAATGAAAAACCTGATTTTAAAGTCATGGAAGTGAGAATTTTTTCTTCCATATGTCTTGATGAGCTTAGATCCCACATAGCTTCAGATTCAATTCTTCAAAAGGTCGACCACTTCCTCAGTCAAGGATGGCCTTCAAAGCAATCTTGTTTACCAGTAGACGAGCAACAGTATTTTCCTTACAGAGACGAGAGTTTGTCTGACAATGGTATCATCATGAAAGGTGCAAAAGTGATTGTTCCAAAATCCATGCAACAAGAGTACATCAAGATCTTGCATCGTGGCCACCCAGGAACTGAGTCTACCAAAAGAAGGGTGAGGGGATTAATATTTTGGCCTTCTATGTCAAGAGACATTGAGAAAGAACTCTCATTTTGTTCTGTCTGTAGTACTACTAAACCACATCAACAAAAAGGACCACTTCAATTAAGCCAGATTCCTGAACTACCCTGGTCGACAGTAGCCACTGACATTTTCGAGTGGAATGGTCAACATTGCTTGGTATTAGTAGAATCTTATTCAACTTGGTTTGAGATTGACTTACTTCCTAACCTAACATCCAATACTGTCATTACTAAGTTGAAGAAGCATTTTTCTGTCCATGGTAGTCCACACAGAGTCATTGTTGACAATGGTGCAAAGTTTACAAGTCAGCAGTTCAAGAGATTTGCTAAAATGTGGGACTTTGTTTATATTACAAGTAGTCCTGAATACCTGCAGTCAAATGGCTTGGAGGAACATGCAGTTCAAAGTGCAAAACAGCTGTTAGAGAAATCAAAATGAGACAATACCAATGTTTTTCTAAATCTCCTGAATCTCAGAAACATTCCTCACGATAATCATCTTGGTTCACCTGCCCAGAGACTATTTCGAGACAAAAAAGAACCACACTACCAGTTAGCAGTAATTATTGGTTCCATGTGCCCTAGAACAACAAAGCAGTGAAAGCTCAACTCCTGAAAAAGCGTTTGTCCCAGAAGTCCTATTATAAGACCAGCAAACTGCTCAATCCATTAAAAGAAGAGGAGATAGTGAGGATGCAAACAGCAAAAGGTTTTGATCAGATTGGATTTGTGAAAAGTTTGTGTCAAGAGACAAGATTGTACATTGTGGAATCACAGGAAATAGAATTTAGGTGGAATTGTAAACATTTATTACCGGTATCCGAGCCAGTGTTACACTATCTTGCCTGTAATGGAGACTCTAGTTCTCAGAGTGACTTATCCAATGTTCTAGTACCTGAGGGCATATCAGCAGATATCCCTGTTCCTGAGAATATCCCCGAGAGTTCTAAAGCAGAAAATTCACCATTGACTGTCCCTGTTGCTAAACCCAGTCCTAACTATTACATTACAAGATCATATGGCATTTCCAGACCCAGTTCCAGATACATGGCAACTTGGACATGAATGTTCTTTTGTTCATTATTGTCTGTATAATTTGCATGCCTTTTCAAACATCATTATCATTGTAAGACAGCTCAGTAAAAAGGGAGGCTGTAGATCAGAGTGTGTGATATACCTTTAAGAAGCTTTCCAGTCAGCAGGCACATACATATAAGTACTGAGCACGTGCAAGCAAGAGTGCCATTTTGAGTGAGCAGTCAGAGTAAGAGCATGCATGTGTACAGTAGTCAGTCAGTTAGTTAGATTGTCGAAGTTTAATGTTCCTGCTATCCATCCTGATATGTTTGTATGTAATAAATTACTTAAATAACACCCAAGCCTCATCATCTTATTCAAATACACAAGACGAGTGACACTAGGGATCTTAACCTGGCTTGTGACATAAACAGGACTTAGAGAGACAGATATGTCTTCCAGAGTTTGACACTCCTCTGGAATAAACTACCAATTCACATTATACAGAGCTCTTCTATGACCCTATTTAAATGTGACTTAACTTAGATAACTGGATGGGAAATCACAAATTTACCCCGGGGATTCCACCTGTGTCCCTCCTTGATAGGAGCAGTCGGTGCTCATCGTACATTTCCATACTAATACAGACCATATCTCCTGGTCTACAAGGAAACAAGGGTATAACATGACTAGGCTTGTAAGGGCCCCATGACCATTAACCTAGTATCATATGATTTTTTGGCATTTAGTCTGAGCCCATTTTTGGTAAAGCTTGAGTTTACCTCTGAGATTCCATGCTAAAGGGTTTGGGTGTCAGAGGGTGACTTACAAACAACAACTTGTTTGTAGTGATCTGTATATTTTGCAAGCCAAATGTCTTGTTTCGTTGCTTAAAGATCTGAGAAGTCAAGGCCAAAAAAGAGAGGCCCTGGTTCGAAGCTCTGAGTGACACTACTGATCACTTTTATATTTTCTGATGATATACCTGCAACTTGCATTGTGTGGGTTCTGCCTTTCAGCCAGTTTACTATCTAATTTAACACATATGGATTAATTTTTAATGCACTTAGCTTCTGTATGATGTCAGCATGGGGGTTAGTGCTGAAGTGAAATGCATACCACATAGCCACCATCTACAGAGTCTATAACCCTTCCAAAGAATTAACCAGATTCAGTAGACAGGATCCACCCTTCATAAAGCCACGCTGCAGGGATCAAGTCAAATAAGATTCTTGATCGTGCAGTTAATAAGGTCAGTTTTAACAGTTTCCATGGCTTTGCAGAGAAGGCTTGTGAGACTAATTGGTCTGTAATAACCTGGGTCAGTTGTACTAGATGCTTCCAATGGAATCAGTGTCTTAATATTTGTACAGACCTAAAAGAAAATAACAAAGAAAACAGTTCAGGACAAGAACAAGTCATGATTAAATGAAGGAGTAAACTATTTACTTTGCTATGAATTTCCATATCTAAATGTGAACTCAGCAAGCCAAAAGCAAAAATTTGTGAACATAGCATGTTATCAATAAACAATGAAGTTTTTACCCAGCCACATGGCTTAGCAAAGATATTTGCAAAATTTTGTACAAACTTCATAATAAGCAAAGCATACATCAGAGTGCTATAGACATGAGAAGACATCCCTTATATTACAGCTATAACTGCTGTCACAAGTGAAATTAAATTTCGGGTTCTATGGAACCCAGCAGTATAAATTGTGGTTTCCAATACAGAATCAAAGAAACCCTGAGGAATTTCCTATCAGTTAACACAAGAATGTGTCCCTGAACTATAGTGACTGGCTGTAGTGGTGCCACTTCATAAAGAGTGTGTGTGTGTGTGTGTGGGGGGGGGGTCAGACCCAAACAATTTTAGACTCATCAGCCTGACCAGTATTCTATGAATAATAAGGATAAAAATCATAAATGAGCTTCTTCAAAATCACACATAGGACCTATTCCAGTTGGTAATGGAGCTAGATTTGCAAAGAGGAGCTCTTGCCTTTTTAAACTTGTGGTACTGTTTGTACAGGTAACAGCAGCACCTGATGAGGACATACAAACAGTGCATGCTGCTTATCTTGACCTTGCTAAGATCTAATACTATTCTACATAATAAAATGTGTGGTAATTTAAAAGCAATAAATATCAGTCTATACATAATTCAATGGGGAAACACTCATTTTGCTTAGTAAGACACGGTAGGTTAGGGAGAAGGTGAGGGATTACCTGCCCATCCAAGTGAAAGTTAAAAGATGTGTCCCACAAGGCTGTGTCCTAAGGTCACTTTTTTGTACTATTCTTTTCAGATATCAAAGAGGGAACTGTGGGAAATAGGCTCTAGATAGCCAGATATGCTAATAGCAGAAGACTAAATAACATAATAACTTCAGTAAAAGATGCCAACGTTCTCCACGATGATCTACAAGAATGCCTATCTGGTGCAGTACTGCTGTACTTGTCTGACAGAGCAGAGGATTAAGGCTACAAGCTGCTAATGAATTGCTTCCTGTGGTCCACAGATTGAGTCCCTAAGCCTCCATTTCCCTACTGTATGACACTGAGCTAGTCATTTAACCAGCGCTTTGGGGCAATTTGAAAATTGGGCTTGGCTCCTCAATGGTCTGTTGTCCTACATGTCTAGAAAATACCCATGACCTCACCATTAATGTCAGTAAATATACCATCATGAGATTTTGCAAAATGGACACAAATTATAGTTAGAAAATAAATAGTTAAATCATACAAATTATAGCACTGTTAAATATATAGGGACATTGTGGGAAAACTACATGTAAACTTTAACCATTATGTAACTCCAGAGTCAGAAAGGCATATTCTATAGAACTGCAAATAGATCATTGCACCTCTTTGTGCTGTGCTGATCTGCACTATTACCAAATACTGTTCTGCATTTTGTAGCTTCCGACAAGTCACCTGAAACAACTTGAAAATATGCAGTTAATTTCTACAAGAATTGTACTGGAAAGCTTAAACTAATCAGAAAGGCTACAGGAGAAAGTCTGATCCAGTTGTGTTTGAAAGTCGATGCTTAGAATGCACTGTTGAGGAAGCCAGCACTAGGTAATGACCCTAATACTAAAATTAAAAAGCAATTATTGACAAATACATTTTGATGACATATCAGGTTTCTGTATTTTTTGCTGCATTTTCATATTGCATATCAGACTTTTGTATTCTTCAACATCCAGGCTGAACCTGAAAACAATGCATCTGGGTCAGTCTTCTACCTTAGTTAACAAATCCTAAATAGAGTAAATAAAATAAGATAATTAAAAAATGTGACAGATGTGTTCCATTTGAGAGGTGAATGGTATTAACATGATGATACAGCAATCAAGCCTATTGAAGGCAGTAGGCTGTAAGCTTGACAATCAAGCCTATGATCCTCCGAACCCACATAAATGCTGAAATCTACTTGTATTACATCAGTCAGTAGTTGGTACTCTGTCGATCAGTGCACCTATTGTCTCCAAGAAGGGCAGTTGCCATTCCAAAAATAATGAGTCATTTTTTTTCTGCAACTCATGACCCTCATGATGAGGTGACCCCCTCATCCTATGGGACTATATACACATACATAGATGATATATATATATATATATATATATATATATATATATATATATATATATATATAAAATGCACACACACACACACACACACACACACACATAACCATACACACACACACACACACACACACACACACATATATATATATATACATACATATATATATGTATATGTATATCTATATATATATATATATATATATATATATATATATATATATATATATATATATAGATATGGGTATCATTGTCAAATGGTGTGATGATCACACCAAAAAAAAAAGTGTGCCCAGCTGATTGAAAATCAGCTGATTGAACATTGCCGGCTTTTTGCAGTGTGAGATCATGAACAGTGGAGATCGGTGAGTTTGCCCTTTCCCCACTGTACAGCGATCTCAGATTTGGTATATATATATATATATATATATATATATATATATATATATATATATATATAATTAGCAAGAGGTGGATGGTGTGGGGGACTTGCCCCTCTGCAAAAGGACTGGTTTTTTTTTCAGTTTTTTTTTTTTTGATGAACTATTTTTGGTTGATCTTGTTGCTGTTGATTATATGAGGATACGTCTACACAACTTTGGTGTCTTTATCCATGTAAGACAAAATAATCTCACTGAGAGAAGGACTAGGATGATTTTGAAAGAGTGTGAAGAAATGAGAAGTGGCCTTAAGTGGTATTTATTTGTCTGACTGAAGATTAACTTATCAAAGCTTAGAGTCATGGATAAACTATGCTTTAGCTTAAAGTATTTATAACTTACTCGTGAGGTAGTATGACCTTGAAGATAGTTATTGTAGTTAGCAGTACAATGAGCAGAGCCCCCCATATGTAATGAGGGGGGCTTTGCCCCCACAGCATAAAATATTATTGTTAAATGTCTATTCAGTCTATCATTCTTAACCAAACAGGCCTTAATGAGTTTTATTTACTCAGATAAACCACTGCTTGATCATGGCATAAGTAAAGAAAAATATTTTGGATCATTAAGATAAGCAGGTGGCAGGGCAACTGTTATATTGTTTTAGGAACTGACTTCACTGTGGAATGTGGATCCATCTGAAGAGTGCAGACCTATAGTGTATTGTCCTCTTCATTTGCCTAAGAGGGAAAACAAGATCCTTGGTCCCATGTTGGATTTTATTAACAAAAATTTAATCTAACCATGTCCTGGCAGTGTGAACAGTGGTGCTAGGTGATGGTCACTGTTGATGCGACACCCCGACCTGTTGTACAAAAATGGCAAAAATGCAGTTGATGTTGATGTGTGAGTTACACTTACTCATCTTGGAAGTCCTGGTTTCTTTCCTATAAATACCACTATATTTAGTAAGGTAAGCTCCATTACTATGAAAAAGTACAGGAGAATTCATAGAGTTAAAAAACAAAAAATATAATGGCAATATACAAATGGATAAGGCAGTCAAAAACGTTTATAAAAAGGGATAAATACTAGATAACATATGATGACGTATATCCCCTTATATAAGGGAATGGATTAAACCAATAAAACATACAAATAAACATTGAGAGAGAAATGTCACTATGGGCCACAGTCATACCTCTCAACCTTTCAGCTCACAAATAGAGAGGTTTTAAATATTGTTTTCATAAACTTAAAAGTTGGTAGAACAACAGGATTTCTGCCAGCATGCATTTTCTTAAGGGCATGAAGTCTGAAACTCAAATGTATGTCATTATTTAGTGACTTAGATTCTCAACGATTTGTTAGAAAACCACAAATTTTATGAGAAACAGGCCAATAATATGAGGTGAAAATTTGGACATTCTGTGAAAACTTGGGCAGTTGAGACATATGGCCATACTACAGACTGATGAGTTTTATGCAGAACCTTTTTCATTGAAATTTAGTATGAGAGACTTAATTTGAAACACCTCGACAGCAAGTTGCACCTACAAATAGCTAGAAATGGAGCCTACAAGAGAAAAGGCAGCCCAGAAGCTGATATTTTAAATTAGATAAGAGATCATCAGTCCAGATATAGTAGACATTTAGGAATTAGTGATAAGAGATGTGGTTCATAATCATCGTAAAGACCACGTCCAATGGCACAAAACAAAATGCAGCATCCATATTCTGTTTCCACCATTATCACTGATTTGTTGGCTTCTAGTGATTGCTGCATTCTTTTTACTTACAAAACAGTACTTACAAAACAGCTTGAAAGTGACAGTTTTCATAAGAGTTCACTATCAATGGTGATGTTCACGCCTCTCCTAGGAGGTATATGAGAAGGGAGCATTTTTGGGTGGCATAGTGATACATTTAGGTGTCAGACGTCTTCCTTTTCCATTTCTGCTGTCTCCAGAACAGAAGCAGGCTTGAGTTCAACTAAGTAAATTTTGAAAAAAACGTACTTTTCTTTAGAATTTTCTGGGATTTCATGCAGGGAACTTGCATTGTATTATTACCTCATAGCACAGCTTTGCTATAACAGAATCTTTTTTCAATATTTTAATGGGCTTTCTCTATGCCGTTGTAAGAAGTAGAGTGTTATTTGACTATCTTTATGTAAGGTAGGATGCTAAGTGTAAAATTGTGTTTTTACTATGCAGGAGTTCTACTGGCTATTTTTGAAATACTGTTTTCTAAGTCTTAGTAGTACTATATTATTTTGATAACAATCATAAGTGGACTGTATTGTGCATGTTGCCCTGTATTGGCTAGTAAGATAGTAGAGTTTTCCATATAATGTGAATAGTTTTTGGTAACAATTTGAGCTGCATTGTCTGCTAAAGATCTATAGCATCAAACAGTAATAGATTAGATGCAAACAAATATTTCAGTTTAAGATCTACAAAATGATGTTTAACTTAATTATTGCAATATGTATTTTTAATGCAGTCAGGGCTATTGTGGTCGAGTAAGGTGTAAATAACCCTACAAAAAGACACCTTTTCTAAGACATAGACTGCTGTGGAATATTATGCAAAAGTCATTATTTAGAATACATTTTCTACTAAGATTATTTCTAAATGTTATCATTTCATTAAAAGTGCTAATAGAATGACACAGTTTTTACATAATTTAAGTACATGACTGAGGTTGAATACTGTAATCACATTCTCTGTTGAAATTAGTTTTATAGTCTTATTTGCTTCTCTGCACAAATATTCAGCTTAGTTTAAAATTATCCTAAGACTGCTGAAAATTCTGGAATGCTGGAAGCATCTCAGACACCGCAGAGCCTGATATACCTGTGGAGATGAAATACATTGAGTGGGGGATATTAAAATGCTACTTATATTAATTTTCCCTCTCGAGATACAGAATCCTAAGTTCATTCTGTGCAGATCAGGCTGATGCTACCAGCCAAGTGAGTGTTCTTACTGATTCTTAGAAGAAACGTGTACCCAGCAAGCAGCATACCTGGAAAAACAACAGGGATTCAATATTTTATTGAAGTGCCTGAAGGTCTGCAATTATGTTCATGAGAAGTAAGCTGAGAGATGTTTGAGATGTGACAAAAATTCAAAGATACCGCCTAAATGTTATTTTATGTATTATAATCATTGAAACTATCCGGGTGACCACGGTGGTGCAGTGGTTAGCATTGCCGCCTCACAGCAAGAGGTTCTCCAGTTTGATTCTTGGCTGGGGTGCCTTCTGTGAGGAGTCTGCATGTCCTCCCTGTGGTCGCGTGGGTTTCCTCCGGGTGCTCCAGTTTCCTCCCACATCCCAAAGACATGCAGTAGGTGAAATGGACTCTCTAAATTGGCCCTAGGTGTGAGTGTGTGCATGCCTTCTGTGGAAGGTTGGGTGCCGGGCTGGCAACTCGACACCGTAAAACTGCACTGCCAATCATGAGCGGACAGATGATCCGCTGTGGTGACCCCTAACTGGGAAAAGCTGAAAGAAGAATAAGATAATCATTGAAACTATCCACCAGTGCCATTACAGAGAGAATGATAGCAAATAAGGCTTGCATTTAACACAGCGAGTCAGAATTCATCGATGTGGGTGGTAACTCATCAGGTCAATGAGTTTTAATGGCTTGTTTTCTCAAAAATTAAAAACTTCTGTCCTGACCATTGTGGGGGTTTTATACTTTACCCTCAACTAATAGAAACAAACTCCATGTAATGCAATAAAGGGAAAATGTAGAAATCAATCCATTAAAACCTAATTGATGGGATGAGTTGGGGCTTGATGAGTTTTTGCAGTGATGAACCATACAGTTTCCAGCAAACAATGTTGTATAATGCATATTCACAGCATTCCATCATGCTATTCATAATCAGAACCTACATAACCTGCACATTTTTAATACAATGGTAATGAATACACTCTGTTTTCTATATAGCTTAGTTTGTATCTGTGTATTTCTATAATAGTATTAAAGCAAATTCACCCCTTAACAGTTGCCCAGTGGCTATCTAATGTATTCCTTATTTCAGTTCAGTAAGGCCCCTGAACATTTTCTTCTTCAATTACTGCGTTTCATTCATCCACCACCTTTTCTGCGAAATAGTACCTATTCATATCTTCCCAACTTGTAACTTCATACCATATCTCTCAACCCAGATACATCAAAAATAGCTACAAAGGCTCTTGAAGGTTCTTGAAAAGTGGATATATCCAGCCAAAATCTGGCTATATAATTAATATAAACTTTGCATATGGAGTAGCAAATAACTCCTTCCACATCCAATAGAATTATAGGATACTTTTCAGATGCACAAGTTTAAAAAACTGAGAGTAACAAAAATTATACAAACCTATAAGCATATTATCAAAAGCATGGGTAAAATGTATAGTCTTTAGTAGTATTACAATAAATCTACCTCACAAAATCATTTATTTTTCCTTCCAAAATAAGACATATTATTGGTGCCACCAGTCAGAAGTGTAGCTGGTTCAACCAGTGCCTTGTGCCAGTACCATGAAGCAGTGCCATATCTTCTCATCTCTTCAAGTAAAGAGCAAAATAAGTTAGAAAAAAAAATCACTTCACTGTAGTAAAGCGATCGCTACATTGTAGCAACCAGCTTAATACAGTTAGATCCACACTCCTCCAGCTCTTCCAATGAAGAGCAAAAAAAAAAAAAAGAAAAAGTCCATTCCTTCTACAGGAATGCCTACCATGTGGCCAGATGCATCCACGCATCCCCTCCTTCTTGTCCCAGCCATTCAGATCTCATTTCTCTGCCCTGCGCCTCCTTCCTAACATTTTATTAAATAAAAACAATAATAATTTCTTCTATTAAAATGTACCAAACTGCTTGCAAACAGTTGCTACAGGTCATACCCTGCCTGGATGGACAGCTACAGGTTTTAGTTTAAAAAAGAGAGAGAGAGATTTTCTTTTTTTTTTTTTGTTAATTTTAAACTGTAACACACTGCTTGATACAATGTAGCAAGCAGTTGCTACAGCTTAAACCACACAAAAACTGCTACAGGAGTCAGGTTTGACTGCAAATGCAATACCGGGTTTTAAAAGCCAGTATTGCATTAAAGAGAGATCTGGATTGACTGATTGCGCCGCCCCCCCCAACACTTTGCACCCAGGGCAGTTACTCCTCTCGCTCATCCTAGCTACACTACTGCAATCAGTATGCTAACCATGTGGTTTGGTTTCATGTATACTAAACAACTTTATAATTGTATGCAAGGTTGGGGAACTTTGGAAGATTGAGTGCAGGAATAAATCAAACCTGAAAATAGGAACATACCTCCAAAATAAGTACAGTTATTCAGAAAATTGTTAGTTGGAGAAAACCAAGCCTGAAAACAGGAATGCTTTTCCGAAATAGATACTGTTGAGAGGATTGTTTCATACATTGTCTGTTATTTGGGATCGATAATCCTCTGGGGCAGGAATATGCCCTTTCATCAGGAATTGTGTGATGTAGATGTTAGTATATGTAATTTTGCAGGGATTGTGGGATGAGCAGGTGGCGTATCTCCCTGCATAAATAATGTTATTCTGATAGGGTTCATGTCACTGTTGTACATCAGAATTATTATCTTAGCTGCTATAAGATGTCCTTGATATTATATGTTTTGACTTTGTGTACATTCACTCATATGGGCAGTCAGTTTTCTGGTCTCAGTGTTTTGAAAGCTGATGTTATGGTACGTCAACTTTCTTACATAGAAAAACAATGCTCATACTTAAGAGTGAACCTGCAAGCTACCCTAAAAATTATAGACCAGTAACTTGCCTTCCAATGACATATAAACTATAAAATATTAAAAAACAAACCAAACTAAGAAACAACAAAAAGAAAGTGGTATCAACAAATCACGCCAGTCTAATGTAAAAACCCAAGTGCTTTACTTTGTTAGCGCTTTCATGCAATACATTAAATGCACTTCTTCAGACAAAGTATTACTCATCAAGGTATACGCTTATATACGTATATAATTAAATAATTAACCTATTACAATCAACTCAACGTATTTAATTACTTAGAGATGCTAGATTAGATATACTTGTTTTTAAAAACAGCTCAAAACATACTTATAAAAAACCAAGACAAATTCAAACCACATAATATAATATACATGAAACTTGAATAATGCCTTAAGCTTATAGAACTTATTATAACTTACATAAAACTTGTTAAACCAGTGAGTGTTCAAGTTAAAAACCTTTACCCTAACCATTATTAAATAAAAAACTATATGTGTCACAAAATACCCAGTTAGAATAGTGAAAAAGAGATTATCAAATATCTAAACTGTTATGTTTCTATCAAAATGATGCTTTACCTGTCAAGAGCTTTTAATTACAAAGATATAGTCATATGGTATACACGATACCAAGACGATATCTTTATGATTATTAAAGGTACAAACAAAGAAGCTATGAAGTTAGTTGAAGTAATGAATTCTTTTACATCATTTTTTGATTTTACATATAAAACATGACAAAATGCAAACAAAACTTAGTAAGGAATATTTTAGGTGACTTAAATTAATCCTGAAAACAGCATTGACATCTAGGAACAAAATTCAAACTATAAACCAATTTGTTCTCCCTGTTCTAACTTTCAGTTTTGGAATTATTGACTGGCCCCAAAATGTGTTGGATTGATTAGACAGGAAAACAAGAAGGATGCTTCATGCTCACCAAATGATTTATAAAAATCAGTGTATACCAATACTATATATTCCCCATTCTGAAGGAGGGATGGGCCTTGTTTTTAATGGATTAGATGTATAGATCTGCATTCGTGGGACTGCACACATATGTGCTGACCTCATAAGTCTCAAACGTAGTGAAAGTTTTGAAACATGAAGAGAATAAATCTAAAATGACTTCTCTGCTTAGTCTAGCAGAAGCATATCGGCATAAAGCAGGAATGGAAATCAAACCAGAAGTAGATAAAAATCAGGCAGCAACTGAATGTGCCAAAAAAAACAAAAGAAAGAATATAAGGTGAAGGACCAGATGAGAAGGCAAGAAATATGGAAAAAGCATAAATATAGTTGCAAGTATAGAAAAGTTCTGGAAGAACCTCGTGTTGATCAAGAATGAATGCATGAATGGTTAAGGAGAGGCAAATTCAAACCAAGAGATGAAAGGTTAATATTGGCAGCACACGATAATGGGCTACGTACACATTGGTTTACAAAGTCCATTAAACATGTGGGAGAAACAAACAAATTTTATTTTTGTAAAACAGAATTGTAAACAGTCAGCTGCACACCTCATTGCTGGTTGGGACATACTAATGGCAGAAGGACTATATACCGAAGGGCATAATAATGTGACAAGACTGTTGCACTGGGGATTGTGCAGACATTATGGTACTGAAGGGGTTGAAAAACTCTGAAAACATAAGCCACAAAGCATCATAGAAATTGATGATGGCTACATCACATGGGATCACCCATTACCAGCAGTTTAAAAGACAGATGCTAGAAAACCAGATATAGTGATCCATGAAAAGAAGATAAAAGTAGCATTGATTGTTGAAATCTCCACACCCAGTGACTATAGTGTCTTTCCTTCAGAGAGACACAAAGTCATAAAATATCATGATTTGCAGGCAGAAATGAGAGCAACATGGAAGAAAGATATCCAGACAGTTCCAATAGTAGTAGAGCAGCAGGTCTTATAAAAAGGAATCTACAATTGTAGTTAGATATGTTGCCAATACATGTAATCCCATACGAATTGCAAAAGGAGTCATTACTGGGCACACTGCGGGTGCTGCAAAGAGCACTTCTGTCTGACATCAAAGACTGAAGCAATACTAATTTCATGAACTTTAATCATACTTTGACTAAGGAATGGGGTCCATTCTCATCATGGTATTAGAAACCCAAAAGACTTAGAGAAACTAAAAAGAGCAAAACCATATTGTAAAGATTGAACCACGAGGAAGAACTATTTATATGTGCACCCCCAAACTGACACCATCCTGGCTAACAATAGAAAAAACAATATTCCTACTTAAGAGCAAACCTGCAAGCTATCTTAAAAATTATACACTAATAACTTGCCTTCCAACGAGATATAAACTATACACTGGAATTGATCCTGATAGAGTTTATAGTCATTTAGGAGAAAACTCAATCATGGCAACGGAACAAAAAGGTAATAAAAGAAAGTCATATGGAACAAAGGATCATTTTTTGTTAAATAAAGTTATAATGGAAAACTGTAAAAAGAGGAAGAATCTAAATATGGCATGGATACACTATAAAAAAGCATTTGACAGTGCCCCATATTCATGGATAAAAGAGTGCTTAAAAGTGTAAGATACACCCTGTGGTGATCGATTACATTACAGCGTCCATAAAACAGTGGCAAACCACTTTGCAGTTAAGCAATGATAAAGGACAAATTATTATTCCAGGGATAAAAATTGAAAGGGGAATATTCCAGGGTAGCTCTGTCACTGTTTCTCTTTTTTATTGCCCTTAACCCATTAAGTTGTCTACTTACAGATTAGGTCATGGCTACAATTCAGCTCTCAGAAAACAACAAAATATAAAGACTTCTCATCTTCTTTTTGTTGATTATTTAAAACTGTATAGTTCAGATAAGGAACTGAAAGCACAATCGCTTGTGGTCAAAACTTTTTCAGATGATATAGGAATGTCATTTGGCCTTGATAAATGTGCAAAAGCAGCCTTTAAAGCAGGAAAACTGCAGCGCAAAAAACATCAGTTTGGGACAGGAATGTGATATAAAATAATTTGAGCAAGAGGGAGTGTATAAATATTTGAAAACTGGTGAAGGATCAACAATAAAACATGAACAAATGCAAATAAAACTTAGCAAGGAATATTTTAGAAGACTTAAATTAATACTGAAAACAGAGTTGACATCTAAGAACAAAGTCCAAGCTATAAACCAATTTGCTCTTCCTGTCCTAACTTACAGTTTTGGAATGGTTGACTGGCCTCAAAAGGTGTTGGATAGGTTGGACAGGAAAACAGAAAGGATGCTTCATGCTCATCAAATGATATATAAAAATCAGTGTATACCAAGACTATTAATTCCCTGTTCTGAAGGGGGTATGGGCCTCCTCAAGACTGATTACATGTATAGATCTGCAATCATGGGACTGCATACATATCTGGTGACCTAACAAGACCCAAATGTATTGAAAGTTTTGAAACATGAGGAGTATAAGTCTAAAATGGCTTCCCTGCTTAGTTTAGCAGAAGCATATTGGTGTCAAGTGGGAATATATATCAAATCAGAAGTGGATAAAAATCAGGCAGCAACTGAATATGCCAAAAAACAAAAGAAAGAATATAAGGTGAAGGATCAGATGAGAAGGCAATAAATGTGGAAAATGCATAAATATAGTTGCAAGTGTAGAAAACTCTTGGAACAACCTCATGTTGATCAGGATCGAATGCAGGAATGGTTAAAGAGAGGTGAATTTAGACCAAAAGATGAAAGGTTAATATTGGTGGCCCAAGATGGTGGACTACATACACATCAGTTTACAAACTCCATTGAACATGTGGGAGAAACAGACAAATGGAGGTTTTGTAAAACAGAATTGGAAACAGTCGCACATCTTATTGCTAGAAGGACTATATACTGAAAGACATAATAATGTGGCAAGGCTGTTGTTGCATTAGGTATTGTGCAAACATTATAATATTGAATTAGCTGAAAAACACTGGAAACATGAGCCACAAGGCATCATAGAAAATGATGAAGTTTATATCACATGGGATCATCCATTACCAACAGTTTCAAAAACAGACACAAGAAAATCAGATATAGTAGTCCATGATAAGAAGACAAAAGTAGCATTGATCATTGAAATTGCTACACCCAGTGACTACAGTGTCTTACGTACAAAGGGATACAAAGTCATAAAGTACTGGGATTTGCAGAAATAAATCAGGTCAGTGTGAAGGAATGATGCCCAGACAGTTCCAACTGTAGTAGGAGCAATGGGTCTTATAAAAAAGAATTGACAGTCATACTTAAATATGTTGCCAATACATATAACTCTATACGATTTGCAAAAGGAGTCATTACAGGGTGCATTGCGGGTGCTGAGAAAAGCACTTTTGGCTAACATCAAAGACTGAAACAATACTGCTTTCATGAACTTTAATCATATTTCGATTTAGGAATGGGGTACATTCCCGTCATGGTATTAGAAATATTAAAAAAGCCAGAAACCATATATATATATATATATATATATATATATATATATATATATATATATATATATATATGTGTGTGTGTGTTTATATATGTATAGGTGTACCACTTATTAATGAAAGCACCCAAAGTTGACTGACTGAATATCAACTGCATATGGTCAAAAACATGGAAGTAGACATGTAACTACAAATGCACCAAGAAATAGCCCCAGTGCTTGCAATGCCCTGCTTTCAAAAAATACAATACTGTTTTTTGCAAGGGGCAAGCTGCCCTGGAATTTGTGTGATCTCAGACACCTGTCTGTCAACTGCCTAGTCTACCATATGCAGTTGACTGGACAGTTGTCAACCTTACACACACTCAATATATTCCCTAGCATCTCTCTCTCTCTCTCTCTATATATATATATATATATATTTATATATATATATATATATATATATATATATATATATATATATATATATATATATTTTATATATATATATATATATATATATATATATGGGTTCCCTTCAGATGGTCGAACTTTTAAAAGCTCCACTTTCATATGGCCGAGACCATATGATCGAACTTTTACAAGTTTGAACAGTCTGAATGGGGATCTCCACAGAGGGCAGAACGGGAAGATTTCCCTTTACTGCAATGTAGTGCGATCTCGGAGTTGGTATACTGAAATAGCGGGGGTGTAGGGGGTGCAGGGGAGCTTGCCCCCCTGCTAGCACTGTTTATTTATATATTTTTTATTTACTTTTTTCACATTGTCGAACATTCAAATGTTCGATCATATGGTCTCGGCTATATGAAAGTCGAACATTTGGATGTTCAATTATGTGAAGTAGACCCATATATATATATATATATATATATATATATATATATATATATATATATATATATATATATATATATATTACTGTGGTGGTGGTGCTGCAGTAGCGTTGTCACCTCACAGTAAGACGTTGTCCTGTTTGATTCTCAGCTAAAGCGCCTTCTGTGTGGAGACATGCGTGAATGGGCGTACCTTCGTTAAAGGTTGTGTGTCAGGGCTAGCAACTCGGCATGTAAAAATCTACTGCCAATCATTAGCGGACCAGAGTTCTACTGTGGCGACCCCTAACGGGGAAAAGCCGAAAGACACAACAACAACAATAAATATATATATAGACACATACATACAAACACACACATATATAGTTGCATACTGTAGCGTTTACAATAATAAATCCAGTGCATGCAAAATAAAAAAAGGAAAAGTACTTTATTGTAACAAAATAGGGTAATTAACAGAAACCAACATTTAGTTCATCTACCACAATCTTTCCAGAGCTAAGTTCACAGTTGTAGTATTCCATCATGTAGCCAAGCAAAACAATATTTAACACCACTGTTGTTTTCAGCAGGCTTTATCACACAAGTAGAAGTAAGTTCCAGAAGTCTCTCAATAGTTCCTTTTCTTGATACAACTTTAGGGACACTTTCCAGGTGTCCATTTTTCCAGGATAACTTGTAGACTGCCTTCTGTAGCTCCTTGGGGACTTTTCTTCAGTACATCCTTTTACCCCAAGTCAGAAATCTGATGTCTTGCCTATGTAGTGGTCATTATATCTCACAAGATGCACCTGTACTTTATTGATTGCTATAGAAATGTAGAGGTAAAACCAGGTTCTCTCACCACAGGAAAACGTAACCAACCAAAGTTTGAAGTAGACAGTCAAACAGTCACAAATGAAATTTCTTGCAGTAAATCCACATCAATGGAAAAACTTCTATGAATATCGACACGAAGGCAGAATGTAGATATAGAAAACCAATAT
This sequence comes from Protopterus annectens, assembly GCF_019279795.1. Lineage (NCBI taxonomy): Eukaryota > Metazoa > Chordata > Ceratodontiformes > Protopteridae > Protopterus > Protopterus annectens. The sequence goes on from NC_056747.1 coordinate 752,927,361, forward strand.
TTATTAGTTAAAACGTGAGCGCTTTCGCGTAGCAACTACTACGCTTCATCAGACAATAATGAAAATACAAAAACTTCTTTTTATATACAGAGGCTGGTAGAAAAGGCGCCAAATCAATGACAATTAGTAAAAATCAATTGTTTCATTAGATAATTGGGCAAGTAAAGCTTGCAGCTTGATTAGGTGTTTTTTAAAAAGATATCTATGAAGAGTACACATTTATAAGAAGAAAATTTTTTAAAATATGACTGACAAGTTATTTGCAAATCATTCAAAAATAATGGTTGTAAACAGCAATGTTATGTTCAATGATGGTGTGCAAAATAATGCGAATATAAGACCAGCTTAAAATCTGACTCAGTATTTTCTGCATATGCATGAATGAATAAATAAATAAATGCATGTATAGGGTAAACAAGCAAAGAAACTGAATATCATGATGAACACTAATGCTCAAAATGATGCAAGTATAAAATTGACATTCAATCTAGCTGCATAGTAACTATTTGTATATAAATAAATAAATAAATATAGATAAATATATAGGTAAAAATGTACACTCTGAAGTTATATACATGTTAAAAGTTGAGTGTTAAATAAATGAGTAAATGAACAAATAATTAAATAATTAATACATAGATAAAGATTTTTTAGCTTTTGGACTGAATAACAAGTGTAAAAAATATAAAATGAAAAAAGCTTCAAAAGCAATTTTAAAACAGCATTAAAAACAACATAACAACATTGTAAGGAGGCAAGAATAAAGAAAATTATTTGTTCAAAGGATGCATTTAGATTATTAGGAATAGTTTATAATGGTAATAATATATTATGCACTTTTATATATAAATTAAAATTTTTTTTTTTTTTTTTTATATAAGATCTATATAAAAAATGTGTAAAAATATAAAAATCTATATATAGAATCTATATGTATATATAATAAAAACGCATTCAAATTAATTTTTTGTTTTTGTTTTTTGTATAGCAACTTTATAACATCATGACTTATCTTGCCAAATACAAGATGAAATAACATGAAAAAAGGGGGGCAATGTTAGGTCTCAATATTTACCTGGCTTCTAAAAATATAAATATGAGATAATAGAATATGGAATCTGAGGTGTATGTATAATAAAAACGCATTCAGATACATTTTATATAACAACTTCACAATGTCATAACATATCTTGCCAAAAACATGATGAGATAACGTGAAGAAAGAGGAGACACTGTTGGGATTCAATAGTTACCTGGCTTCTAAGACAGGCTTAATGGAAATGTAACTGTTGATGCCAGGAGGTATATGAGCTGCTAACCTTAAAATCCATTTTAATTCTTTGTTACTTAAGTTCAATGTATTGTCACCCTCTCTTCTGTTGGGTTTAATTACTTCCAAAATCCTGAAGTTAAATAGATGTGAGGGTTGCTCTAATGTATGCTTCGCTAATGCGTTTAATTCATTTTTTGTTTTTATATCATATAAATGACCATAGATTCTATCCTTTAGACATCTTTTAGTCAAGCCGACATAAAAAGCTTGGCATTTATCACATGTTGCAAGAAAGATTAAATTCTTAGTAGAGCAATTAGCATAGAATCTTGGTCTAAATATAAAATTCATGGTAGGATGATGGAATTCAGATTGGTTAGCAATGTATTTGCATCTGTTACAATTATGGCAAGGAAAAGTCCCTGTCTTGTGAGTAGTGAGGGCTGTTGTAGAATGAATGCTGTGATTATCATTACATAGTCGTTGTTTAAGATTTAAACTATTTCTAAACATATAGTGAGGTTTTGTTCCTACTACCTGTTTAATAAAGGGGTCCATGACTAGGACTTTCCAATTATTATAAAACACATTCTTAATGTGACTAATGGTGCTTGTATAGTTCAGAGTTATGGGTATGAAATTCATTTGTTTATTTGAATTTATGTCTGTTTTAATGCTAAAGGGTTTATCCTCTGTGTGTGTATTCATGTTGATAATGCTGTTTTTAATGGTTTTAACCAGTTTTAAATCATATCCTCTTTCTAAAAATAAAGATACTAACTTGTCTGCCTCAAGATTTAATACATCAACATCCTTGCAAAGTCTGGTTAATCTAACAAACTGGCTTTTTACGATACCAGGAAACACATACCTGGGATGCATACTGTCAAAGGTGAGCAGTGTGTTTCTCCAGGTAGGTTTCCTGTATAGTGAGGATGTAATGGAGCCATGTTCTGTGATACTTAAAGTCACATCTAAGAAATTTATGGAAGTGTGAGAACATTCCATAGTGAATTTGAGGAAAGAAGATGTAGTTTCTAAAAAATTTAAAAAGTCTCTGAAGTCATTTTCGGTACCCTCCCAGATAATAAGGATGTCGTCCACAAAGCGTTTATACACTTTTATGTTGGAAAACAAGGGGTGAGTAAAGAGGCATCTGCGCTCCCAATCAAGTACAACTAAGTTTGAGTAAGTGTTAGCGCAGGGGGTGCCCATAGCTACCCCCCACTTTTGTAAATAATAATTATTTAAAAACATGAAAGCATTATTATTTAAGACTAGATCGAGTAGTTGACCTAAAAGTATTTGCCTATCATTTGTAAAAGATGTTTCACTTAATAGTATTTCACGTACTGCTTCAATGCCCAGATCATTGGGCTTTCCAGAGCTAAGTTCACAGTTGTAGTATTCCATCATGTAGCCAAGCAAAACAATATTTAACACCACTGTTGTTTTCAGCAGGCTTTATCACACAAGTAGAAGTAAGTTCCAGAAGTCTCTCAATAGTTCCTTTTCTTGATACAACTTTAGGGACACTTTCCAGGTGTCCATTGGGGACTAAATGAATAGTTGATAAGTAATCAAGCAATTGATATGTATCTTTCAGGATAGTGTCATATGAATCAACCACTGGTCTAAGTAAAAACTCTATTAAGGAGGAGATATTAGCAGTCACCCATTTATCTCCTGAAACAATGGGTCTGAGTGGGATAGGATGTAGGTTCTTGTGTATTTTAGGTAAGCCTTTGATAATAGGTATGGTGGGGTTACCTATAATCAAGTAGTCATAAATTTCTTCACTGATCTGTCTGCAGATAAGCATATCATATAATGCATCATGTACATTTTTAATGATCTTATTAATTTCATACAAATTCATTTTTTCATATGTAGAGTCATCATGTAACATCATGAGCATGTTTTCATTGTAATCAGCAGTATTCAATATGACTACCCCACCACCTTTATCAGCTGGCTTAATATTGATATCTTTGTGGTTACTTAGACTTTTCAAAGACATAAATTCTTCTGAAGTGAGATTATAAAATTTTGGTTTTAATTTGTTAGAAAATAATACATAAAAATCATGTTCACATAAGTTTAAAAAACACTCAACATTGTGGGGTAATGGGGGAGTAAAAAGGCTTCTTTTTTTAAAAACAAAACCTGCATTATTGTTTGTAAAATCATTTTTATCTTTGAAAAACACCTTTAAGGCTACCAGCCTACAAAATAGTCTGAGATCTATTAATACTTGGCTCAAAATATCAGGACAAGCTGGTATAAAATTGAGCCCACGATTCAAAAGAGAAATATCCGCATCAGAAAAAACGAAGTCAGAATAATTATATAAAAGTTTAGTCACATTTTTGTTCTTCTGCCCGAGTTGTAATTCTCCTGTGACAGTTTCCTTTTCCTGGGTCCTCGACTCACAGAACGTCCCCTTCTTTGGAACTGTTGTCTCACTGGATATGGTAAAAAAGAGGACGAAGATGGCCCTGAGTTGTTAGTAGAACATGTATCCTTTGGTCTAGCTCCTAGATTATTGGAGGAGCGATGTAACGCTAACTGGTTAGGAGGGGGCGTGTCAAACGCAACGGTGGAAACACTATTAACACCCTCTAAAGGTGTAGCTGGTAAAAGTTCATTACTTTATTGTAACAAAATAGGGTAATTAACAGAAACCAACATTTAGTTCATCTACCACAATCTTTCCAGAGCTAAGTTCACAGTTGTAGTATTCCATCATGTAGCCAAGCAAAACAATATTTAACACCACTGTTGTTTTCAGCAGGCTTTATCACACAAGTAGAAGTAAGTTCCAGAAGTCTCTCAATAGTTCCTTTTCTTGATACAACTTTAGGGACACTTTCCAGGTGTCCATTTTTCCAGGATAACTTGTAGACTGCCTTCTGTAGCTCCTTGGGGACTTTTCTTCAGTACATCCTTTTACCCCAAGTCAGAAATCTGATGTCTTGCCTATGTAGTGGTCATTATATCTCACAAGATGCACCTGTACTTTATTGATTGCTATAGAAACCTGTATTGTTCTAGTTCACCTGCCTGCTCTGTATATCTCTCTCTCCTGCAACACGTTATGATAACGGCAATAGCTCACACAGCTCCACAATGGGAAGTTCATTCTCCAGACTCAGTAGTCACTATGACACATTACTCTCCAGAGAAGAACCACTACTTATAGCATTCTTATCTGAACATAAGCCTGAGACAGCCCATCTTAGTTTAAGTGGCTGTGACCTGGACAATATTTGATCATGAAATTATAGTGTAGGAATGTCAAAGCCCATATGGGCAATTTTGGGTTGTAATTTTTCTGCCAGTAGAGTCATCAAAAAAGGAAAGGTTGTAAAGAAATACAAATTCCCTACAGAAAAATAAGTATTTCAAAGTGGTGAAGGTCCATTTTGTGGCAATACATTCTCAGTATATCTGAACATAGCACTCAACATCTTTGCTGAAGAATTCTGGACAAATCCATAAATAATGGGGGACAAAGGCCTCAAAATCATGAGCAATCATTTTAATATCATTATAAATAGCTTGAAAATCTAATAGACCAGCAAGTTTTGCATCAACATGTATTTTTCTGAACAATAAGAAATATGAAAACTCTAATGTCTGGAATTACCAACTAACTGCAGTCCTCAGTAATTTACTAGAAAATCAAAAAAAAATTATGAGGAGCAAGAGCAAAAATATGAGGCATAAGCAGGAACATTCTGCAAAATTATGGACATTTTGAGACATCTGTAGCTGAATAACATCTCTCAGCATTGCTGAATTTTCATTCTATGTAACAGATGGAATGCTCGTCCCTATCTATAACCTGAGACAAGACCATCTCATTTAGGGTGATGTTTTTTTCCAGTCTTGAGAAAATATGGCCATATTACCCAGGTAGGCTGCTGCACATTGTGTCTAGAGGTCTAAGAATTTTGTCCATCAGCTTCTGGAATGGTAAAAATGCTCCTTGGAGAGCAAAAGGCAAGACTCTGTAATGGAAAAGTTCATCTGGTGTGGAAAATACTGTTTTTTTTTGTTTGTTTTTTTTTATTTAGCTTCTGGAACTAGTGGAATTTATTAATAGCCATTAATTAGATTTAGTGTGCACAGAAACCTAGCCCTTCACAATTTTGCAATCAATTTGCCCACTAGACGCATGGGATATGGATAAAATTTAAGCATGACAATTAATTTTCTGAAGGCAAAACCTTATATCTTCATCTGGTATGGGTACCAGTACAGTGGGGCTATCCACTCACTTTGAGATTCTATATCTCTTCCTTAATTGGCAGGTGCTGGGTTTCTTGTATTGAATATGGTTTCATTTTTTTCTTCCTCACTAGACAATTTCTTCCTGTACTTGGTTAAACTGGTTCTATCAGACAACTCTGAAAACCTGTCTTTCTTCCTAAGGACACTTCCCTTACTTCTTTCTGAGTCATTGATAATGTCTCCCCTGTTTTGACTTAAGGACATGCTGTGGGGGCCTTCACATCTTCAACAAACATGCCTACTACATAAGCTTCTGTTTCTAAAACTTCAGAACATTTATGTGGTATAATTGTGTTGGTTTCTTTTTCCTGGCTGTCTCACCTCATAATTTACTTCTCTTAATTTATCTTCAATTTTCAAAAGGTCTATTCCAGTTTGAAAGGATTTTTTTTCTGCAGTGGAGACGGACACAAGTACTATATCTCTACTATATCTACTGGTATGAATTCTTTGAGATGAGTATTTTTGTTAAATGCCCCCTGCTGCATCTCCTGTGCTCCATCCATATGTTCCTTTACTATAGGCATTACAGTTCTTAGGTTGTCCTATAGGTCAGTATAAAGCTCTATTGATTCTTAAATGGGTTGTTTTCCACCTCCCATGTTTCTTTTGCTACACCTAGCGTTCATCAGGGAAGTTTGACACATATCAGTTCAAATGGTGTGAATCCAGTTGAGGACTGGGGCACTTCTCTTACAAAAAATAATATATGGAAACAGCTGGTCCAAGGTCTCCTATCCAGTTCTATAGCCTTTTGTAACACAGACTTGGAAAATGTTATTAAAACACTCTACAAGTCCTCTATTTGAGATTGATAAGCAGATGTCCTTAGATGTTTTACTTGAAAAAAAAAGAATGACAACGTTTATACATTACTCTGGGCTTTGAATGGTGTAACTTGATCAGTAAGAAATTCTCAGGAATTCCTACCCTAGAAAAAATTAGTATTAGTTCTTTTGCTATTAACGTTTCATTAGGTCTTCATAGGGTATTGCCTTTGGATTATTTATTTATTTATTTATTGCATATTCAGTGATTACTATAATATACTAATGGTTCTAACTTAATTTTATAAATGGACTTGCAGTGCCCATTGCTGTTCTCTCACATTGGGCTTCCGTGATAGGTAAAGGTATCAAAAGGGTGGTTAAACTCTGGGCTGGGTGGCATGCTTTGACAATCTGGGCAAAGTGCTTAGAAATAGTCTCTGTCCTGTATAACAGTAAGGTAGTTGAATCTAGTGAAAAACACTAGCTTTGTCTTACCTCTTCATAAATGGTCACCCAAAATGTGGCTATGTGCTAGCTTTATCATCAGCGTTCTACAATGCTTGAAACTAGTAACAAATTCAGTATATGTTCTCTCCCCTTGGTTACCCTATACAGCAAGTTTCTTTTTAGCTCAGAGTATGGGTATGAAGTGTTTTTTTTTCTGTTTCTTTAGCTTCCTCTCTACTCTTGCTGTAGTCTCTCTAGCTCTACTCAGTGTATTGTCTTCCCACTGTTCCTTTTTGAAGTTGGTATGGCTTATCTGGTGGTCAGCTAAGTCAGCATTATTTTTGTCAGTATTGTGATATGAAGCCATGGCCTCTTCACATTTAAATATAGGTACATGCTTTTCCTCTTCATCCCATTCATCCACTATAAAATATATCTAAAAAAAATAATTTTTTCCACTGGGATACTGGAGGTGTCTGTTTCTCTCTCTCTACATTAGTAGCTATCTTACTTTAAGTTTTGGAGTCTTTTTGTAAGACCCACCTTACGTATCAGTCTCTACATGTACTTATTTTATTACTTTAACTACTGAGGTATATTGGTAAGACTTATATAACCCTTCCACCCACAGCCAAATGTTAGTTCTGTTTATTATATTTTTATTATATTTTATTTCCTTCTCTTTACTGGGGCTATGTCTTTCTGGTAAGATATTTGGTTGAACATCCTCCTATAACTTCCAAAGCTCTTTAAACTTGTGTAAGTATTGTCCAAATATCACATCATGTGCAGTTAGGCACTAGAGCTAATGGGTACAACACTCTGCCTAACAGGTTTGTATTTTACTTCTGTTATAGGCTACTTCCTTTTGTCTCCATGTTCACACATTAATTCAATTTTCTGTTTACTAGTTGTTTTATGTTTACAAACATGCTGTGATCTAACCAATGTAATCATATTCCTTGAGTCGAACAACCCCTACATCCTTTCTATTTTACTACAGTAGTACATTTAACAAGTTTAATAACAGCACAATGATAAAAACAGATTCTACAGTTCTAGTAGTTAAAAGTTCAGTAATGTCACATTCCATGAATATGCTTTCAACCATAGCTGGTTGTCCAGGATTAACAGCTTTTGAATGTAGAGTATTGCTGTTAGTAACTGTACAGTACTTTGCTAAGTGCCCTTTTAAGAACATTAGAAACAAACTACCACAGATGATAATATTTTTGATGTCTGCAGACAAAACCATACTTAAATTAAGATTTACTATTAACCCTTGTTGCATGCAAGTTTGACTTTTCATTTAGCAATTGGTATTCAACTGAAACAATTAGCTGTTCAGAAGACTTAGGGTTACTCTGGGATAACCTTTTCCTCAGGTTTATAGGGAATGCCTTTTAAACTTATCTACAGCCAAGATTTCTAGAATTTAACTTACATTATTTACACAAGGTTCTCTCTACAGTTTTATAATATGTATTATGTCAATCATTTGTGGCCTTACAAATCTGTTCATACTGAACATCAAGTTGTGGCACTTAAGGGAGTGTTCTTCCTGTGAAACTCTAGCCCTATCCAATTTTTTTTTGTTTCAGTTTCTGGTAGTTGTATACATTAGCATCTTCAAGGCTTCGGTTGTCTAGTTGTTGAAGGCTGAGCAGATGATGATCACAGGCTGCACATCTTTCCTGAAAATCTGCAGCAGAGTTCATCAAAGTCTCATAGCAGTTCACTGACACATCAATGAACTTTACTTCTTTGAAATAAATATAGTGGCTACACTTTCATTTAATGCAGGTTTGGGCTTTACAAGAAAGGTTTACAGAAAGAAAAAGCTGCTACACTTTCAATACACACAAGTTTAAATCTGCTTGATCAACAGGTTCAAAAGGTGATAGGAATCAACAGAAAATTACTTAAAGAAAACTCTTCTCACTGCCATGACAATGGCCTCTGCTAAAGCGAATCCCCCATACAGGCAAAATAATTTTTATGTTTCTGTCATATTTTACTACACAGGTTGAGAAGCATCGATATTCCAGACCAGTAAGGTTTACTTAAAGCTGTAACATATCACTCAGAAAAGCTGCACTCCCTTCTGAGGTGGAGGAAAACAACTCAGGTAAAGGAAAGTAGCTTAGAGAGTTACAGTTTATATAAGAAACTGTTTTTGTATGCCCGATGTAAGCCACCAATGTAGCATTCTATAGTGCTTTCAGTAATAAATCCAGTCAGTGGAAACAGCTTTTTTGGGTTTACATGAAGTTAAGCTACTGGGAAAAAAAGTAAAGTACTTTCTTGCAAAAAAATATGTGAATAAACAGAAATAAAAACCAAGTTCATTCACCAGAGACTTTACAGATCTTAGTTCACATTTGCAGTTTCCTTTATACAGGGCTTTCTAAAACAAAAGAGTGGCGGTATTCATTCGCACTGCAAAGCAAAATGGCACTTACAGTCACCATTATTTTCAACAGGGTTTAACACATAAGTGGAGTAATTTCCATTAGATTCTCAACAGCTCCTTTCCCTATTCCAACTTCACAGATACATTTCAGTCTTCAAATGTGAAGGACACCTTCTAGACTGCCTTCTGTAGTTCCCAGAGACTCATCTTCAGTACTTAGTTTCTCAATCCAGGTCAGGAATTTGATCTCTTTACTAGATAGTGGCCATTATATCTCTTAAGATACACCTGTTCCTCATTAGTTGCTAGAAAAACGTAATGCTTTCTAGTTTGCCTGTTTGCTCTGTATCTCACTCCCATGATCAGACACAACCCCACGAAGGACAGGGTGCAGTGCATCCTCTAGAAAAAAAAGTGTCCAAGTATGCATACATAAAAGATATTTAAGTACATACACATATGCATATATATGTGTGTTAGTGTCATTCATCTACTCTGTCAAATGTTCAGTTCATTGACAGAAGGAATGACTCTGAAATATAGTTCAGTGTTCCATTCATTAAACGTTGAAGATATTGGAAGAAATAAGATCGAATGCATGTGGGGAAGGAAGTATAAGTTTGGGATATTAATGCTGGAACTTAACGATATAATGAAGGTTTCAGCATTTGAAAGTTGGAGTGTTTGTGGGAGTGTTTGTGGCACAGAGTTAGGACTAAGTAAGGGGAAAGAATTACTGTATTTTGTGTGTGTGTGTGTGTGTGTGTGTGTGTGTGTGTGTGTGTGTGTGTGTGTGTGTGTGTGTGTGTGTGTGTGAGAGAGAGACTGAGTGTCTTGTTTAGTGGTAATGTTATAGAAAATATTTTTCTAAGTTAAGGTGCAGGGTTAGTGTTTGGAGCAAGGTTAGGGTTAGAGTTAAGGTTAGCACATTTTACAAAGGTGGGCGGTGGTGTTGTGCAGGGTTTAATCTGAAGTTACTGGTTGTTTTACTTTTTGAAGAGGAAAGGGGATGGAAATTGAACTTCCACTATTTAACAGAGAGTGTGGTGACACTGGGACAAAAATTTTAAGGAAAAGTAGTGACAGCAAGGTCACTAAAATATTCTTAAGATCCTAAGATGAGTTTATATGACCGAACCATTTCTATCATGAATGAAATCAAGAAGTGATGAAAACATGGTGATGCATGTGAACAGCACAGATTGCATTGCCATGACTGACATATTACATGTACTTACATATTAATCTGGCTACACATATTTATAAAACTAACTCAAACGTTTCAGTCTTCTTCATTTCTAAAATCAGGGTCTTTTCTAAGAATCCTTTATCTAATTCTTAATATGCATCCTATAATGTACACAAGAGAAACTTACAGTTACTGTAATGTGCAGCCTACGAAACCGATCCTAAGCTTTCTATTGAACACATTTGCTTTCTACAATTTCATCAACACTCTTAATAAATGGGTTTTATCTGAACAAAAAAAGAAGACAGAAATTATCCGAAAAGGAAAGTTTGGATAATGTGACCTCCATGGAGATGCAGTGAGATTTCAGAAATCACAATTTAGAATTTCATTTTTAAAAATCAAATGGAGATTTTCTTTTATCTACATGCTTTACAGAAATAGCTGTGCGCCTAGATAGACACATCATAACATATATCTTTGAACAGTAACTATTTCAATGTCCACATTAGGGCTATATATCCATGGTAAGGCAAACATGAGTCTGAATTCATGGTATTAACACAGTGCAAAGCTTATGTCACAGAGAGAGAGAGAATGGAATTGAAGAGGTGTGAAAAGAACAGTGGGGTTGGAATGGAGGGTGAGTGTGGACAGCAAACATACTGGTACACACACACATGGGGTGATGTGGATACACAAAGGAGTGAGACACAAACACAGACAGAGGGTAAACAAATGGATGGGGACAGGATGAGATACAGGTAGTCTGTCAGCTGTTGACTGTTTCGGGGGGTGGGTATTATTGGGACCTAGTAGGTGGTGGTCCTGGGTCTGAGTGACTGGTAGTAAGGGACATACCCACTGCTGGTGAGGTGATAGCATCAGCCAGTCAGTTCAATAAGTCAGCTGCTTGCTATAAGGGGGTTACTGGATGGCAACCTGGCAGGTCATAACCAGGTCAGTCAGTCTCCACTATGTGCTCCAGCTCCAGTCCACTATAGCCAGTGATCGGGATGGGCTACCTGCCTGGCATGGACCAGTGGTCTTCCAGATGAGGCAGTCCCACCCCTCTCACTAGCCTTAGCAACAGGCTTAGCCAGGGTGGCAGCAGGCTGTGGTTGATGGAGGACCATGGAGACCTGCAGAAAGGAGACAAAACTATAAAACTTAAAAGTAGTGAAGATGACCTAGAAGTGATGCGATAGTTATAATCCAGCTAAGATATAATGCTACTAACTACACTGTGCCTGAAATGTCTGCTGTGTCACTTTGCAGCTGGTAGCATTCTGTGTATGCTCTGTCTTTGCTAGAAGACAAAAGGGATAGGCAAGCAATCATGTACAGATGTGAGTGTGGTGATACGCAAAAGACAGTGCAACAATACACCTCTAAACCTACATGTAAGCAACCAGAAGACATAAATGATTTTTGCAGCAAAACACAGAAGTATGTCGGGAAGTACAAATGCAATGGTACAACAAGCAGACAGGTTCCTACCTTGCAGAACATCAGCTCATGCTACCACATTTACAATAAATTAGTCAAAGTAGGTACACTTATGCAGTTAGCTGTAGCCAAGAAGACACAGCTAAATTATATATACCTATGAACAATGATGCAGAACCAAGAAATGGTACCTAATATACTCCAGGGTCACAGCCTTGTGCACAGTCCAACAAAACAAAACAATACAATAGCTGATATCAAGAACACACTCAAACAGGCATCTAATCATCTACAGCAATCAGCCTGTAATATCCTGGGATCTAACAAATTAAGTAAAAGCAGAAAACCAGGATGACTCCTGTTAGAAACTGCAAAAACAATCGCAAAAAAAAAATGACAACACTTCCCTAAGAGTTGACTCAGTATTTTGGGATTTGGGAACTTATGTGAACTGTGACCCAATCCAGCATATGTCCATTGCCGTATGAAAGTCCTTCTATATTGCATAGCTTAGAAACAAAAGGATTGTGTTTAGATCTAGGGGTGTTATTGTCCCCCTTTATTCAGCCCTCATTAATCCAGTCATTCAGTATAATGTCCCCTTTGGTATGTATCTGTCCAGAGACATGCAACAACTGGAATGCCCACAGGGATACCTTACTAAACAGATACTAGACAATTAACAAAATTAATATGTCCTACATGGATGGACTTAAAGCCCTGTTACTATATTCGGTATCTTACAGACTGCTAAGAGGAGAACTGTGTCTGACATACAAGGCATCCTCGCACCCAGTACTGATGGATTTACTGCACATCACCAAGTCAAATAGCATCAAAAATAGATAGTCCAGTGATGTAAACCTCTTCTCCAAAATTAACAGAAATGTTTGGAGGGACTGGTATATCCTGTAGAGGATACAACTGCTCTGGAACAGATTCACCATCCATATAAAATAAAGCATCTCTGTCCATGTTCAAGCACAACTTAGATTTATGGATGGGAAACAGGAAACTTACCCCAGGACTGCCCTGTGTACTACTAATGGACAGAGGCAATTCCAAAATCCTTTAACCCATGCATGGGTCCTCCCAGATTATCTATGGTATGATCCTAGTTATTCTCACTACAGGTAATATATAATTATTGAACATAGGATGGGTAAGGCCTATTTAACATCAAATAGAATAGGTTAATTCAAGCATCAAAAGGAAATTTTTCTAGATTAAAGTAGCCTACAAGGGTAGCTAGCCTAGTACTCACCTCAGAACCTATGAAACATTCATTAAGTGCAATACTGTACCCAGAATTGTTCAGTATGGTGGATACCTAGCATACTGTTTGGAGCATCTTTACATAACCTCCACTTTCCAAGAAAGGAAGTCTTCAGACTTATGGTGATGCAGGTCATCATATGGGTGCCTGTATTCTCACTGGTATGTGGGATACTGACTGCCCTGGACAGTAGGCATCCACCTTTCTGAATGCACTGGTATAGAGTAGTAATAGCCATTTCTTGAATTGGCCTCAGAAAAAAAGAGGGTAATTTTGTTCTTCTTTGCACTCCAGGCAGTCACTATATATAGAGCAGAAGCAGTGGCAGCTATCTCCACAAATTTATGGAAAAATAAAATGGCAACATGAAAATCATGCCCTACATGAGATTCTTGAGCATGGGAAGCACATCCTTGCGAGTCACAGATGTGTAACCTGCTTTCATTGACAGCTTACATAAATGAGAAGATATGCATGGCACAGTAGTAACATGCAGCTGAAGGTGTCTATAGCTCAAGTTGCTGATGCACTTCTGCAAAACTCAGTGATTCATAGACAAGAGGTGGAATCTAGTCCCAGTAACATAAATAAGGTGCAAACTTGTACTTAGTAGAGGCTACTATGGATGTTCACTATTTTGGATGCCAAAATGTGCAGGGAACAAAAGATTTGTGAGGAATAGTAAACCTATTTCAGCAGATTGAATCATTTTCTGCGCCTGCACCTACCGTTTAATTAACACTGTGGGTGTCTTTGTGCACAAAGTGGCGACAAATATGGTTTGTGTGCCGCATATGGGAATCATGGCAACTACATGTGTAATGTGCTAATGCAGCTGTGATTAGCCTCTGTGCATGGCACACTACCTGACATTTGATGGAATAGTAGCCCTTCTTACTGATATAACTAGATCCATGAATACCAGGTGGGGCCTTTATTGCCACATGAATGCAATGTATGGTTGCCAGCACTTCCAGGAAGTGCATTATAACACAGAAGCCATACATGGTGATGATGGCACTCTCCACTGGTGCATTAAGAAATCAGATGTACTCATACACATGTGAAACAATGTATCAATGAATGTCTGAGCATGCTGCAAGCTGATGCCTGCAATATTCCCAAGGTATTTATTTCTGTAGATTTCTTGTATCTGGTATGATATCCATGGGTATAGAAAGCTGAAGCATTTCTCCAGTTCCAGTCTGTGGGTCATCCATATCAGCTGACACCTGTATAATGTCTCTCCACACACAACTGGTCCCAGACCTAATAATCTGTCAGCTGGTGGGAGGCAGTCCTCTATCCATACCATTTTCTATTGTATTAGCAGCCTTGTGTTACAACTGGGAGACAAATATTTGAGCTTAACAAATTCTAATTATCAGAAGTTTCTGCCACCACCTCTGCTGTCAATATACTGCTTTCAATACCACAATATTTCTTGGTGTAATTTCTGCCTTTATGCCCAGAAGTAAATACCTGCACCATTTCATGCCTGACTATGAATTGTAATTTGCTTTCTCCATCTGACTTGCATGTCATTATGTACTGATTTGACTATGTTTTTTCATTTGCATGCCGTTATGTAGTAATTTATATAACCCCTTTTCTGTGCTCTTTTGGGTTGTTACCCCATAATGCTACATGGTTCTATGAATCACTACCTAGCTTAATGTTCTGGTTTTCAGTAAAAGAATACAATGTAAACTTCACTATTTCATAGGTTCATAGGTTGATACTAGGCTATCTGCCCTAGGGCATTTATAAGCCTAGCCAGAGTGTGTTTGGCTTTTGCCACCCTTTTAGATTAGTTGACTGTGCCTCTGTATAGTAGGTCACAGAAGGTAGCCCTTTTAAGATTAGTTTACTGTACCTCTGTCAAGCAGGGACACAGAAGAGATCCCAGGGGTAAACTTACGATCTCCCATCCACTCTTCAAGATTTCTCTTGAAGAGGGTCAGTGAGGTGCTCTGCCTAACATGGATTGGGATTTTGTTCCAGAGTGGGGGAGCCTCTGGTATATGAATCTGTCCCTCCAGCATGTCCTATTTATTTCTGTGCTGAGGTTCAAGTCCCTGGAGCATGTAGCCCTAAGGGATTTGGACTTCCTGAGCTGAAGCATGTCCATTAATTCTGGGTTGGACATGGCTTTATACGTCAGACACAGATTGCCTCTGAGTAGGCGGTATGCAACTGAGTAGAACTGGAGTTTCTTTAGCCGAACTGCATAGGGCATCTGTTTGAGCCCCTTGATCCTCTTGGTAAGATACTTTTGGGGTCTTTCCAGTTGCTGCAGGTGTCGGGTAAGGTACATCCCAAATGGGGCATTCTATTCAATTATGGGCCTGATAAGTGATGAGTAGAGGGGCACAATGACCTCTCCTGATCTAGATGTGAACCCTTTCGTGATAAGGTGGGCTATATAGAAGGTCTTTCTAACCACTTTGGCAGCGTGATTGTCAAAGGAGAGATTGCTATCTACTTGGGTCCCCAAGTCCCTAATTACTTCTTCCGTACTTAATGGATTACCACCTATGTGGTAATTTGTGGGCACTTTGTTTTTCCCAAAGGGGATGACTATGCACTTTTTGACATTTAGCTTTAGGCCATGGCTCTGGCACCAGTTATCCGTCTCTGTGAGACCCTTTTGGAGGATGCTTGTGTCAGCCGGAGAGTTGATTACGGCACCCAGTTTGCAGTCATCTGCGAACTTGGTCAGCCATAGTCCATCCGTGTTAGCCTGTACCTCGGAGAAATATATACCGAACAAGAGAGGTCCCAGGACTGAGCCTTGTGGGATGCCACTTGTAACTGGTTTAGAGTCTGACATGGCACCTGCTATTCTGACCATGTGGGTTCTATCCCTGAGCCAGTTTGCAACCCATCTTGTGACATAGGGGTTGATATTTAAGCTGGTGAGCTTATTTATGATGCCCGAGTGGGGTATTGTGTCGAAGGCTTTTGCAAGGTCCAGGTAGGCTGTGTGGACTACCTTCCCTCATCTATGGCTTTGGTAACTGTTTCAAAGAAGTCAACCAGGTTCAAGATCTGCCCTTAACAAAGCCAAATTGGGTAGGATCCAGTGTCTGGAGGTTCCCAATGTCTTTGTTTATGATTTCCATGATGATACGCTCCATAGCTTTGCAGACCAGGCTAGTCAGGCTTATAGGGCAATAGTTTCCGGGGTCTGTTCTGGCACCACCTTTGTGGAGTGGGACCACTGTTGCTGTACGCCATTCCTTGGGTACATATCCTGTAGTAAGGCTGAGATTGAACAGTGACTTTATATGAGGGTTTAGTTCTTCTTGGAGCTCATGTAAGACGCAGTCCGGGACACCGTCTGGTCCCATTGATGCTGTGTTTTTTGCTTTGGAGAGGGCAGCTCTCACCTGTGCATCTTTGATCTCAGGAAGGCTACACTCTGTTGGGATAGACATTTGTTCTTTTGGGAGGGAATGGGGGGGAGAAGTTTGCACTGAACCTTTATGCCAGGATGTTGGCAATGTCTGTGGGTTCAGTGTATTTTTTGTCATTTTGCACTAACACAGAGCATATCTGGGAGTTGCCTCCCAGGTTTCTGACATAACTAAAGAAGGCCTTGTGATTATCTTTAGTGTTTTGTGCAATTTTCCTGTTGAAGCTGGCCTTAGGTGATTTTATGAGGGATCGTAGTTTCTTGCTAGTACTGATCAGAGATGCCTTCCCTTTTTGGGATTTTGCTCTATCATGTAGTAGCATTCTCCTTCTGTTGTATAGCTTATTTATGGCTAGGGTCCACCAGACAGGTCTCCTGCCTTTGGAGGAGTGAGTCTTGGTTTTATTTGGGATAGCATGCTCCATGCATTCCTGTAGGTGTCCATAGAATGCTTTTGTAAAGGATTCTGCATTTTGGGCTGTATTTTCCACTGGCCCGGGGGCTTTGAAGGATTCCACCTCGGTTTTGAGAAGTGTGAAGTTTGCTTTTGAGAAGTTCTTCACCGTGGTTTCCTTGGCTAGGGGTGGGGACAGAATATGGATGTCCAGTGAGATTTGTTTATGGTCTGATCTTACCAATGAGGGGTATACCTCTGGTGTGGAACATAGAGACCCCATGTTGGTGATGACCAGATCCAATATGTTTTCCCCTCTTGTGGGAGTGGTGACCAGTTGTTCCATAGCATTTGAGTTTATAAATTCTAGGAACTGTTGGGCGAGGGTGTTTGGGCTTGAGTAGTTTTCCCAATCAATGTTTGGGTAGTTGAAGTCACCCAATATAATGGTGTTTGGAGAGACCTTCATATTCTCCAGTGTTCTCAGGAAAGCCGAGTGAGGTTCCTGTGTTTGGGAGGGTGGTCTCTAGCAGGATACAAACTGAAAGGCAGTTTTGCCCACTGTTAGTTGCACATGGATGGTCTCCGATGCTTCATGCAGTGCCACTAACCTGGAGGTGTGGGTATCTTTGATAAATATGGATACTCCCCCTCCTTTTGTGGTTAGGTCTGAGTTTTGGGGCCAGAATGCATGGTATGAAGTATAACCTGTTAGTGCTGGGGTGCTCTTGGGAGCCTTGAACCAGGTTTCTGTTACTGCACAGATATCGATATTCTCCATACTGAGGAGAGTCTCGAGTATGTGCATCTTGAGGTTTAGACTTCTGGCGTTGAGCAGCATTACGCTTAGTTTTTTTTCTTTGTGTTGTCTATGGAGGTGGGTTTGTCTTTTGTGCCTTGCCTAAAAAAGGCACTATGGGGGAGGCAAGAGCCTTTACCAGTATTCAAAAACCCAGGGGTGACAAGTGCAAGCCATCCCTAGCGAAGCAACGTGGCTTGTCGAGCATGTCATCCGAGGCTGACAGACACTGGATCCCCTTTGAATGACACCAATACTTTAGCCAATTGTTAAAATTGATAATTTTGTCTTTATACTGTGGCATCATTCTTGGTGAGGGTAAGATGCTACTCAAGGTCAGGGTCATACCGGCTTGGGCTACATGATCAAAGAGCTCCTCTACGTCTTTTTTCATGTAGTCCAGGGAGGTACGTCTCAGGTCATTCACACCAGCATGGACAATGACAGAGTTATATTTGTACTTGCTTTGGAGTGATCTGAGTGCTTGTGTTATGTGGCGGATCCTGGCACCCGATAGGCAGCTTACAGTGACCTTCTCCTTGTTCAGCCTGGTGAGTGGGACATCAGTGTGTCTGACAATAGAGTCACCTATTACAAGTGTATTAGGTGTGTTGTTTAGCCTTATGGGCTATGACTGTGTGGCACACTGACTCTGTGAGCTATGTGCTACGTTGGTATTGTTTCGTGGTAGGAGTTACTTGGATGTCTGCTTTGGAGGTCTCTGCTGCTTAGGCAGATTTTTATTTAGAGCCTCTGAGTATGATTTTGTGTGTTTATGTGTTTGGTTTGCTGATGCGATAGGTCTATGTGAGACTGGATTTGTGGTGTGTGTGGTTACCTTCTCCTCCTGACAGGCTGTACCAGTACTGGGTTGAGAGAGCTTAGCCTCCAGTTTGGCTATATAGTTGCATCTCTCACATATATTTGAGCTTGTTGGGAGGAGGAGAGGGTGGTCTGTATACATAAGGCAGTTGTAACATTGCCTCAAGATTCCCAGATTCACCAGCTGGACTGGAGAGTAAACCCAAAACTGACCTTTGGACATGCCTGAATAATATAGGGAACTACTTATTGACTGATCAGAAAGAACCAATAGGGAGCAAGTGCTTAAAAGGAGTATAAGAGGATGTAGTGCTTATTTTATTTGTGTTTACCTATGAGATTACTTATACGAGCAAGTGCAGAGCTTTAGAATGAAAATAGAGTGCTTATTTTGAGATTTAGAGCAGTTCTAAGGGAAAAAGTGAAGGGCAGACTTTGTGGAGCCGGGAATAGTTTAAACCTGTTTAAGCGGCGCTGCCCGACGCTGCTCTGTGCGCAAGACTGCGCAAAAAGAGAGTTGCAGGGTTTTAAGACAGAGAAATCAAGGAGTTTGGAATTGACCCAGAATGAACACAGAGACTTCCCTTTAGCCCAAGCAAGCACTGGCCTCCAAGAAACTTACAAACAATTCAGAACAGTAAATCTGTAACTGAACTTTCTTAAATTTCAGAAAGTGGGAAAAAAGCAAGATTTTTTTTTTGTTTGTTTTAGTTTAAAGGTAGCAGACATACACAAATAGCAAAATAGTCAGAACAGTGCAATAAATGACCCCGCACTTGAGTGCTAGGCCAGAGTCAGGTAAAATGCAATTTTAAGAAAAAAAAAGATTTTAAATTAAGTGCAACACAGGAAATGCAGTAAACAGGCTCTAGATGTGTTCTAAATACTGTTTCTAATACAGATATCAACTTTAGCAAGCCGGAAAACGCCGAAAAGTAGGTGGCAAAGCAGTAATTTTAAACAAAGGATCAGAAGAAAATACTTAAAATCTCAAATGTGGATCCTTTCTTCTCTCAGCGTTTTCTCCTCTTGGTAGGTGCTTCAGCAACAACTATCAAGCCTGGAAAGACACCAAAACCACAAGGCAGCAGGGTTTTAAGAGAGAGAGATCAAGGAGTTTGGAATTGACCCAAAATGGCCAATAAAACTACAGCTTCTAGGCAGTAACCAATCCTACAGGGACAGGCAGGCTGCTCAGTGTTAACCACTGCCACTGGTGAACACAGAGACTTCCCTTTAGCCCAAGCAAGCACTGGCCTCCAAGAAACTTACAAACAGTTCAGAACAGCAAATCTGTAAATGAACTTTCTTAAATTTCAGAAAGTGGGAAAAAAAGCAAGATTTTTTTTTTTTTTTAGTTTAAAGGTAGCAGAGATACACAAGTAGCAAAATAGTCAGAACAGTGCAATAAATGACCCCACACTTGAGTGCTAGGCCAGAGTCAGGTAAAATGCAATTTTAAGAAAAAAAAATGATTTTAAATTAAGTGCAACACAGGAAATGCAGTAAGCAGGCTCTAGATGTGTTCTAAATACTGTTTCTAATACAGATATCAACTTTAGCAAGCCAGAAAATGCCAAAAGTAGGTGGCAAAGCAGTAATTTTAAACAAAAAATCAGAAGAAAATACTTAAAATCTCAAAAGTGGCTCCTTTCTTCTCTCAGTATTTTTTCCCCTTGGTATGTGCTTCAGCAACAACTATCAAGCCTGGAAAGACGCCAAAACCACGAGGCAGCAGGATTTTAAGAGAGAGAGATCAAGGAGTTTGGAATTGACCCAAAATGGCCAATAAAACTACAGCTTCTAGGCAGTAACCACTCCTACAGGGACAGGCAGGCTGCTCAGTGTTAACCACTGCCACTGGTGAACACAGAGACTTCCCTTTAGCCCAAGCAATCACTGGCCTCCAAGAAACTTACAAACATTTCAGAACAGCAAATCTGTAACTGAACTTTCTTAAATTTTAGAAAGCGGGAAAAAAGCAAGATTTTTTTTTTTTTAGTTTAAAGGTAGCAGAGACACACAAGTAGCAAAATAGTCAGAACAGTGCAATAAATGACCCCACACTTGAGTGCTAAGCCAGAGTCAGGTAAAATGCAATTTTAAGAAAAAAAATGATTTTAAATTAAGTGCAACACAGGAAATGCAGTAAGCAGGCTCTAGATGTGTTCTAAATACTGTTTCTAATACAGATATCAACTTTAGCAAGCCAGAAAATGCCGAAAAGTAGGTGGCAGCGCAGTAATTTTAAACAAAAGATCAGAAGAAAATACTTAAAATCTCAAAAGTGGCTCCTTTCTTCTCTCAGCGTTTTCTCCCCTTGGTAGGTGCTTCAGCAACAACTATCAAGCCTGGAAAGACGCCAAAACCACGAGGCAGCAGGGTTTTAAGAGAGAGAGAGATCAAGGAGTTTGGAATTGACCCAAAATGGCCAATAAAACTACAGCTTCTAGGCAGTAACCACTCCTACAGGGACACCACTGCCACTGGTGAACACGAGACTTCCCTTTAGCCCAAGCAAGCACTGGCCTCCAAGAAACTTACAAACAGTTCAGAACAGCAAATCTATAACTGAACTTTCTTAAATTTCAGAAAGTGGGAAAAAAGCAAGTTTTTTTTTTTACGGCCTACTTTTCGGCATTTTCCGGCTTGCTAAAGTTGATATCTGTATTAGAAACAGTATTTAGAACACATCTAGAGCTTGTTTACTGCCTTTCCTGTGTTGCACTTAATTTAAAATCGTTTTTTTTCTTAAAATTGCATTTTACCTGACTCTGGCCTAGTACTCAAGTGTGGGGTCATTTATTGCACTGTTCTGACTAGTTTGCTACTTGTGTATCTCTGCTACATTTAAACTACTAGACCACTTTCACAGAGGCTCTCTTAAAAAATCTTCCCAAATAACAGAGACCTCCAAGGCACAAATGCAAGCAACCATTGCATCCAAGCCTAACCCACAAGACACATAGCCCACACAAACAGTGTGCCATTCAAGCTGAGCCCCTAAGGCAGAACAATGTACCAAACACATTAGTCATAGATGACTTAATTGTAGGGCACACTGATGTCCCACTCACTAGGATAAATAAGGAGAAAGTCACGGTCAGCTGCCTGTCGGGTGCAATGATTCGCCACATAATGCATGCACCTGAGTCTCTCCACAGCAAGTACAAATATGACTCTGTCATTGTACACATTGGTGTGAATGACCTAAGACATACCTCCCTGGACTACATGAAAAGAGACATGGAGGAGCTCTCTGACCTTGTAGCTCAGGCAGGTATGACCCTAGCCTTGAGTAGCATCTTACCATCACCAAGAATGATACCACAGTACAAGCAGAAAATGATTGACTTCAACAACTGGCTAAGTTTCTGGTGTCATTCAAAGGGGATCCAGTATCTGTCTGCTTGGAATGACATGCTAGACAGACCTCGATGCTTTGCCAGAGACAGTCTGCATCTGTAATCCCTGGGATTCTAGATACTGGCCAAGGCCCTTGCCGCCCCTATAGTGCCTTTTTTAGGCAATGCCCCGAAGACAAATTTACCACCATAACATCTGCTAGAAAACGCATCCTAAGGGTTATGCTACTCATCGCTAGAAGTCTAAACCTCAAAGTGCACTCACTCAAGTTACTCCTCAAACTGGAGAACATCGACATCTGTGCAGTAATAGAGACCTGGTTCAAAGATCCTGAGAGCACCCCTGCGTTACCAGGTTACAATGCATATCACACCTTTCAGCCCCCAAATCTGGACCAAAGCCCTAAGGGATGTGATGACCAAACCTCCAAAAGCAGAGGTGTATCCATCTTCATAAACAATACACACACCTCCAGACTTGTTGCCCAACATAACACATCAGAAATACTTCAGATACAGTTAACACTGGACAAAACTGCAGTCCATGTTGTAGCCTGCTACAGATCCCCCACAATGTCCCAGGACTCCCACTCTGCATTCCTGGACACTCTGGAAAACATCAAGGTCCAGCCTAATACCCTTATACTGGGAGACTTTAACTACCCCTCCATTAATTGGAGCAACTACTCCTGCTCCAACTCTTTTGCTCAAAGTTTCCTGGAATTCATCAACTCCAATGCCTTGGACCAACTCATCCTCACCCTCACTAGGGGAAAGAACATTCTTGACCTAGTTATTAGAAACATGTGGGACTGCTGCTCTACTCCTATGATAAACCCCTGCCTGGTTAGATCCGACCACAAGTTAATCACCATTGATATCCAAATCCCGCTCCCACCCCAGAAAAAGGAAACAACAGTGAAAAACTTCTCCAAAGCTAATTTTGAGCTTCTAAGGACAGAAGTGGCAAGCTTCACGTCATCCATAGAAATGGGGAATGGGAGTATGGCTGCTGAATCATACACCAAGGCACTGTATAAGCACTTACACAACTGCATAGATAGGGCCATACCAAACAGAACCAAGACATTCTCCTCTAAAAAAAGGAAGCCAATCTGGTGGACCCCTGCCATTAACAAACTCTACAACAGAAGGAAAAAACTGTTGCAGAAAAGGGTAAAGTCCAATGATTGGAAAAATTCCCTTGGAAATCTCAGTAAAAAACTGAGGTCCCTCATCAAATCCACCAAAGCTAGTTACGAAAGCAAAATTGCTACAGATACTAAGGACAACCGTAAGGCTTTCTTTAGTTATGTCAAGAATCTGCATGATAATATGCAGATTTGCTTGGAGCTACAGCACAATGGCACCACTTATACTGAACCAACTGATATTGCCAATATCTTGGCAGACAGGTTTACTGCAAACTTTACTCACCCCCTAAAGGGCCCATCCACATACCCGAAGAATACCAAATCTCTATTATCATGACTGCACAAGTAGAAGCCGCACTGACCAAAGCCAAGAATACAGCTTCCATGGGACCAAATAATATACCGGGCTGTGACCTACACGATTTACAAAATGAACTGGCACCACACCTGGGTGCCCTGTTCAACTACAGACTCAGTTCAGGCTTTGTTCCCACTGAATGGTGCACTGCTACAGTCATCCTAGTCCACAAAGGGGGAGCAACTACTGACCCTGGGAACTACCACCCCATCTGCTTGACGTGCCTGATCTGTAAGGCTATGGAATGTGTTATTATGGATCTTATAAATAAGGATACAGGGAATCTTCAAACCCTGGACCCCACGCAGTTTGGGTTTGTGAAAGGCAGATCATATCTGCTCAGTCCAGAGTGGTGGATGAAGGCAAGGCTGTCCACACAGCCTACCTCAATCTAACCAAAGCCTTTGACACCATCCCACACTCTGGAATCATTGATAGGCTCACTAATCTGGGCATTAACCCTTACACCACAAGATGGGTTGCCAACTGGCCCACTGACAGAACCCACAAGGTGAAAGTAGCTGACTCCAAATCTGACTACCGGGCAGTTACAAGTGGAGTCCACAAGGATCGATTCTGCATCCTCCTGTTTGGTATCTGCATCTCTGAAGTTCAAGCCAACACCAAGGGACTCTGGCTAACCAAATTCATGGATGACTGCAAACTGGGAGCTATTATTGATTCTCAAGCTGATGTGGACATCCTACAGAATGGCCTCATGGAGACTGACTGGTGCCAAAACAATGGCCTTAGGCTCAACGCCAAAAAATTGCATCGTCAGTCCCTTCAGGAAAAACACAGTGCCCACAAGCTACCATATTGAAGGGAACCCACTTAACTCTGAAGGTGTTACAAGCAGGCTAGGGACACAGGTAGATAGCAACCTCTCCTTTGAAAACCACATCGCCACTGTTGTTAGGAAGTCCTTCTATGTGGCACATCTTATCACAAAAGGTTTCTCAAACAGCAAAAAAGAAGTCATTATCTCTCTCTACTCATCACTCATCAGACCGAATATAGAGTGCAATGCCCCATTTGGCATATACACAGAAGTTCCTCACTAACAGGGTCTTAGGACTCAAACATGTGTCTTATGCAGATAAACTTAAAAAACTTAAACTTTACTCCATCTCATATCGTCTACTTAGAGGTGATCTCTGCTTGATATACAGAGCCCTGTCTGACCCAATTTTGCTAGACATGCTTCATCTGAAAAAATCTCAATCCCTCCATGCTACTCACTCCAAAAACCTCAACCTTATCTTCACATTAAACAGAATCTGCTGGAGGGATAGGTTCCTAACCCAGAGACTTCCAATACTCTGGAATAAACTCCCCATTCAAGTCAAGAAGAGCACCTCACTGGCCCTCTTCAAGAGAAATATTGATGAGTGGATGGGAAATAGGAAATTCACCCCAGGGATCAGTTCAAATGCATTACTAGATAGGGGCACTGGGAACTAACGTCTGGTAAGCCAGATGACTGGGAACACTATTGGGCTAGGCTTGCATTGGCTCCAGGGCCATTAGCCTAGTACTTAACTATGAACCTGTACAATTCAATTGAAAAACAAACAAATCTGTTAGGGGAAAAATATAAAAAATAAAAAACGTACAATAAGGTAGTTGCATAAGTGTGCATACTTTGTTAAAGCACCTCTTGATTTAATTACACCTTTCAGTTTTCTTGGGTAGGAGTTTATCAGCATGGCACATCTTGACTTGGCAATATTTGTCCACTCTTCCTTGGAAAAGCACTCCAAATCTGTCAAATTGCAAAGGCATCCCTTCTGCACAGCCCTCTTCAGGTCACCCCACAGATTTTTTATTGGATTTAGGTTTGGGCTCAGGCTGGGCCATTCCAAAACTTTAATTTTCTTCTGGTGAAGCCATTCTTTTGCTGATTTGGATGTATGTTTGGGGTCATTGTCATGCTGAAAGGTGAAATTCTTCTTCATCTTCAGCTTTTTAGCAGATGCCTGAAGGTTTTGGGCCAAAAGTGACTGGTATTTGGAACTGTTCATAATTCCCTCCACGTTGATTAAAGCCCCAGTTCCAGCTGAAGAAAAGCAACCCCAAAGCATGATACTGCCACCACCATGCTTCACCATGGGGATGGTGTTCTTTTGCACCAAACATACCTTTTGGAATTGTGACCAAAAAATTCAACCTTGGTCTCATCAGACCATAACACATTTAGTTTCATAGGTAAGTACTAGGCTATCTGCCTGAGGGCATATGTAAGCCTAGCCAGAATGTGTTGGATTTTGCTGCCCCCTTAGATTCGTTCCCTGTGCCTCTGTCCAGCAGAGCCATTAGTTCCCTGTGC
The DNA here is from genome assembly GCF_019279795.1 of Protopterus annectens. Taxonomy (NCBI): domain Eukaryota; kingdom Metazoa; phylum Chordata; order Ceratodontiformes; family Protopteridae; genus Protopterus; species Protopterus annectens. The sequence goes on from NC_056747.1 coordinate 752,953,113, forward strand.
CTCTGTCCAGCAGAGCCACTGCAGTGATCCCTGAAGTAAATTTTCTGTTTCCTATCCACTCATCAAGGTTTCTCTTGAAGAGCGTTAGTGAGGGGCTTTGCCTAATGTAGATTGGAATCCTGTTTCAAAGCATGGGGAGTCTCTGGGACAGGAATCTATCCCTCCAGCAAGTCCTATTTATTGTTATGGTGAGGTTTAGATCCCTAGAGCATGTGGCTCTCGGGGATTTGTTTTTTTTTTAGGTGGAGCATGTCCATCAATTCTGGGTTGGACATGGCCTTGTATGTCAGGCAGAGATCACCTCTGAGTAGGCAGTATGTAACTGAGTACAGCTGGAGTTTCTTCAGTCGGGCTGCATAGGGCAACTGTTTGAGGCCAGTAATCCTCTTGGTGAGGTACTTCTGTGGTCTTTCCAGCTGTTGCAGGTGTCTTGTAAGGTACATCCCAAATGGGGCATTGTACTCTATGATGGGTCTGATGAGTGATGAGTAGAGGGGCACAATAACCTCTTTTGTTCTAGATGCGAACCCTTTTGTGATTAGGTAGGCCACATAGAAGGATTTTTTAACCACCTTGGCAATATGATTATCAAAGGAAAGATTACTATCTACTTGGGTCCCCAGATCCCTTATTTCATTTTCTGTATTTAGGGGACTACCATGTATGTGGTAGTTTGTGGGTACTTTGTTGTTTCCAAAGGGGATGACTATGCACTTTTTGGCATTTAGCTTGAGGTCATGATTTTGACACCAGGTATCCGTCTCAGTGAGACCCTTCTGGAGAATGTCTGTATCAGCTGGACAGTCAGTTATGGCCCCCAGTTTGCAGTCATCTGTGAACATGGTCAGCCATAGTCCTCCTGTGCTTGCCTGTACCTCTGAGAAGTATATACTGAACAGGAGGGGTCCCAGGACTGAGCCCTGGGGGGACGCCACTTGTAACTGGTTTAGAGTCGGACCTAGAGCCTGCAACTGTCACTGTGTGGGTTCTATCCATGAGCCAATTGGCAATCCATCTCGTGACATTGGGATTTATGTTCAGGCTGGTGAGCTTGTCTATAATACCAGAATGGGGAATGGTGTTGAAAGCCTTTGAGAGGTCTAGGTAGGCTGTGCGGACCTCCTTTCCCTTATCTACAGCCTTGGTAACTGTCTCAAAGAAGTCCACCAGGTTTAGGAGACATGATCTGCCCTTAACAAAGCCAAACTGGGTGGGGTCCAATGTGTGGAGGTTCCCAATGTCTCTGTTAATGAGTTCCATGATGATGTGCTCCATAGCCTTGCAGACCAGGCTAGTCAGGCTTATAGGGTGATAGTTCCTGGGGTCCATTGTGGCTCCACCTTTGTGGAGTGGGATAACTGTTGCTGCGTGCCAATCTATGGGTACGTAGCCTGTAGAGAGGCTGACTTTGAACAGTGTGTTTAGGTGAGGGGTTAGTTCATTTTGGAATTCATGCAAGACACAGCGTGGGACTCCGTCCGGTCCCATTGAAGCTGTGTTTTTGGCTTTGGATAGGGCTGTTTTAACCTGTGTGTCAGTGATTTCTGGGGCTCTACATTCTTCTGGTATGGTTATGGGCCTTTTAGGGGGTGAGGGGGGGGGGGTGAAGTTTGCACTAAACCTGTCTGGCAGAATGTTGGCAATATGAGTCGGTTCACTGTATTTTGTGCCATTCAGCACTAACTCAGAGCTGATCTGAGAATTTCCACTTAGGTTCTTGACATAGCTAAAGAATGCTTTGTGGTTATCTTTGGAGTCCTTGGCAATTTTTCTTTCAAAGCTAGCCTTGGATGATTTTATGAGGGATCGTAGTTTCTTGCTGATACTGATCAGGGATGTTTTTCCTTCTTGGGATTTTACTCTTTTATGTACTAGTTTCCTCCTTCTATTGTATTGCTTGTTTATGGCAGGGGTCCACCAGACTGGTTTCCTTTTCTTGGAGGAGTGAGTCTTGGTTTTGCTTGGGATAACATGATCCATGCATTCTTGATGGTGCTCATAGAGTGCCTTTGTAAAGGATTCAGCAGCTTGGACATTGTTGTCCTTTAGAATGGGGGCTGTGAACCTTAACACCTCGGTCTTAAGTAACATGAAGTTTGCTTTTGAAAAGCTTTTCACGGTGGCTTCCTTGATTGGGGGTGGGGGCGGAATGTGGATATCCAGAGTGATTACACTATGGTCTGATCTAACCAGCAAGGGGTTGACCTCCGATGTAGAACACCGGTTGCCCTTGTTGGTGATGACCAGGTCTAATATGTTGTCACCTCTGGTGGGGGTGTTGACCAGTTGATCCAAGGTGTTCAAGTTTATAAATTCTAGGAAGCGTTGGGCAAGGGAGTTAGTACTTGAACAGTTCTCCCAGTTAATGTTTGGGTAATTGAAATCACCCAATATTAGGGCATTTGGTAGGACCTTCATATTTTCCAGTGTCTCCAGAAATGCAGAATGGGGGTCCTGGGTTATGGTGGGTGATCTGTTGCAAGCTACAATTTGAATTGCAGTTTTGCCCATTGTTAGTTGCACATGGATGATCTCTGTGGCATTGTGCTGCACCACTAACCTGGAGGTGTGGGCATCCTTGATGAATAGGGATACACCCACACCTTTTGTGTTTCGGTTCTGGTTCTGTGGCCGAAAAGTATGGTATGAGTTATAGCCTGGTAGTGCTGGGATGATCTCTGCAGCCTTAAACCAGGTTTCTGCTACTGCACAGATATCGATGATCTCCATAATGAGGAGTGCCTCGAGTGCATGCATTTTGAGGTTTAGACTTATGGCGTTGAGTAGCATTACCCTTAGTTTTTGGTTACTTGTGCTATTTATGATGGTGGGTTTGTCTTTTGAGCCTTGCCTAAAAAAGGCACTATGGGGGCGGCAAAAGCCTTGGCCAGTATTCAAAAGCCTAAGGGTGACAGGTGCAAGCCATCTCTTGTGAAGCAACGTTGCTTGTCAAGCATGTCATCCCAGGTGGACAGATACTGGATCCCCTTTGAATGACACCAGAAACTTAGCCAATTGTTGAAATTGATCATTTATTCTTTATACTGTGGCATCATTCTTGGAGAGGGCAGGAGGCTACTCAGGGTCAGGGTCATACCGGCTTGGGCTACGTGATCAGAGAGCTCTTCCATGTCTCTTTTCATGTAGTCCAGGGAGGTACGTCTCAGATCATTCACACCAACATGGACAATGACAGAGTCGTATTTGTACTTGTTCTGGAGTGACCTGAGTGTTTGTGTTATGTGGCAGATCCTGGTGCCTTACAGGCAGCTAACTGTAACCTTCTCATTGTCCAGCCTAGTTAGTGGGACATCAGTCTGCCTGACTATTGAGTCGCCTATTACTAGTGTGTTGGGTATGTTATTTTGCCTTAAGGGCTGTGATTGCATGGCACACTGATTATGTGAAGTATGTGTTTCATGGTTGGTGATGGGGTGTGAAGGTTGCTTGGGTGTCTGCTTTGGAGGTCTCTCTTGCTTTTGCAGATTTTTATTTAGAGCCTCCGAGTATGTTTTCGTGTATTTATGTGTGTTATTTGCCGGTGTTGGTTTAGTAGGTCTATGTGAGACTGGTGGTGTGTTGCAAGTATTTTCCCTCTCCTCTTGATGGTCAGTTCCAGTCTTGGGTTGTGAGAGCTTTGCCTCCAGTTTGGCTGTATAATTGCATCTCTTGCATATATTAGTGTTTGGTGGTAGGAGGAGAGGGTTGTCTGTGTACATGAGGCAGTTGTAACATTGCCTCAAAATGCCCAGATTCACCAGTTGGACTGGAGAGTACACCTGAAACTGCCCTTTGGACATGCCTGAACAGGTAAAGTGAGCTGTTTTACTGATTGGCTAGTAGGGATGAATAGAGAGCCTTGTCCTCCTAGACAGTATAGGGGGGTCTAGTGCTACAGTTAATTAGTGCTTGCTATGAGTTTTGAGCAAGTGCTGGGCTGTGAAATGAATGGTTTGAGTGCTTAAGTTGAAAGTTTGTCTAGTTCCAAGGGAAAAATTGAAGAATAGACTTTGTGGAGCCGGGAATAGTGTAACACTAGCTAACCAGCGCTGCCCGGCACGCAAAACTTCACAAATGCAGTTTTTATAGCAGGGAAATGAAAGAGACAGAAATTAGCCCAAAATGGCCAATAAACTACTAACTTCTGGACTGAAACCACTCCTCCAGGGACAGACAGGCTGCTCAAAGCTCCCCTCACTCACAGGTGAACAGAGAAACTTCCTTCTATCCAAGTAAGGTATGGGCAACACAGAAACTTGTAACACAGCCCTGAATTTAGCAATAACCTGAAAACTGGACTATACTAGTTCAGAAAGGCGGGAAACAAGTATAATTTTTTTTGTTTTATTCAGAAAATAAAGCAGATACAATAAAAAAAAACACTTTAAATGCACAGAAATGGCTATTGCACTTTAGTGTGCAGCCTACAACAGTTAAACAGATTAGTTAAACACAAAAATTACTTAGTTCAAGTGCAGGCAGCAAATAAGTACAATATGTAGCAGAAACAAGCTTTTTAAATCACAGAAACGCTAAAAAATTGGCGTTTTAGGAGGAATTAGTTAAAGACAGCAAGAAAATGCAGAAAAATGATACTTAGTCACTCCAAATTCTCTCTTTTGTCTTTCTGCTGCTGTAGAACTCTGCAGGACATTTGGCAGGCACTCGCTGAGCTGAATACAAGCACAAAAAATGCGCAAATACGGTTTTTATCGCAGGGAAATGAAAGAGAGAGAAATTAGCTCAAAATGGCCAATAAACTACTAACTTCTGGGCTATAGCAAACAAGGCACACAACTTTTAGAAAGAAACAGTTCAAATAAGCAGGCACAATAAGCCTTTAACCAGAAATTCCCAGATCAGAATGGCAGGATCTTGCCTCTTCTCCCACAAGAGTTCAGACCACAAACCTTCTTAATGTAAAATAACTGGCCTGAAGCCCAAGTGCTTAAACCAGAACTAATGCACTTTTAGAATAACAGACACTGAGCCTTCAATCAGCAATTACCAACTTAGAAGGATGTAAGCTAGCTGTCCTGCCACAACAATGCAGTACACAAACCTTCTTAATGTAAAACAACTGGTCTGAAGCTCAAGTGCTTAAACCAAAAGGCTTAGAATAACAGTTACAATTGAATCAGGCTACTACCAAGCAGTAATAAATGCAGCAGAATAAATGCAATTAAGTACTTTTAAGAAGAAGCACAAGCAAAATAAAGTAGGAAGAAATGCAATTACAGTAAAAGCAGATGAATAAAGTGCATTTTTTATAACAATAGAAAACGAGCAAACTGATTTAAACAAATTACCCAATTAACCAGTACAAAAACTCAAAAACTGAGCCCTGTTCCAGCAGTCTTCAATCAGACAAGTTCTAACCGCACACTCCTGCCACTAGGGTGCAGGGGAACCTTCTCCAAAAAAGATGGCCTGGATTAGTACTCAAGTTATACAAACAAAGCTAGATTCAGCAGGCCTGAATCTAGTCTATGCTACAGCAGACAAGGAACACCAATATCAGAAAAACAGTTCAAACAAGCAGGCACAGTAAGCCTTTGGCCAGAAATTCCCAGCTCAGAAGAGCAGAAACTAGCCTCTCCTCCCACAAGAGTGCAGACCACAAACCTTCTTAATGTAAAATAACTGGCCTGGAGCCCAAGTGCTTAACCAGAACTAATACACTTTTAGAATAACAGACACTGAGCCTTCAATCAGCAATTCCCAACTTAGAAGGATGTAAGCTACCTGTCCTGCCACAACAGTGCAGACGACAAACCTTCTTAGTGCAAAACAACTGGTCTGAAGCCCAAGTTCTTTAACCAAAAGACTTAGAATAACAGTTACAATTTAATCAGGCTACTACCAAGCAGTAATAAATGCAGCAGAATAAACACAATTGAGTATTTTTAAGAAGAGACAAAAGCAAAATAAGGTAATAAAGTAGGAAGAACACAACTACAGTAAAAGCAAGTAAAGTGAATTTTTTTTAATATACTGGAAAACAAGCAAGCTGATTTAAACAAATTACCCAATTAACCAGTGAAAAACCTCAGAAATGAGCCCTGTTCTAGCAATCTTCAATCAGACAAGTTCAGGGCCTAAGTGGGTATTCCTACTCAGATGTTATTTCTGTATTAGGCAGGATGAGCTAATGAGACTAGACTAGGACAGAGCTGGGACACGGCTGAACAGATGGGAATGGTAGAAGTGTCTGAAATTAAAATATGACCCCACTGTACTCAGTTGAGTGAGCAAATGTGATGGGCCCAGGAGGAGTGTTCAAACACAAATTTACAAGAGGGGCAGTCAATTCCAAAGCCACCAAGATTAATACCAAAACAAGAACAGGAAGGCTGGGTGGGGAAACTAACTGCAGACACAGAGAGAACTCACAATTTTCAGTGAACAAATAAGCAGATAAATGCAGTACTATTTTAACACAATATTCAATGAAACAATAAAACAGAAAAAAAATGCAGTACTCTTATAACACTGCAAGTTTGTACTTATCTCAGCTTGTAATAAAGTTGTTGCAGCTCAAGTATGCAACTATTCAGCAGAAATAATTTCAGAGATAAGGGACTAAGACTTTAAGGCACAGAGAAGCCCTCTAGGCTAAGACTTCTATACTGAATATCAATGAAGTGAGAAGAATGTTGGTTGTCTTTTTGGCTTTTCCCGGTTAGGGGTCACCACAGCGGAACTCCAGTCCGCTAATGATTGGAAATAGATTTTTCACAAACGCCGAGGTGCCAGCTCGATGTCCAACCTTCAACGAAGGCACACCCATTTACGCATGTCTTTTGAATGCCACCCAAACGCAGGGAGGACATGCAGACTCCACACAGAAGGCACTCCCCGTATTCCAGTCAAGAATCAAACGGGAGAACCTCTTGCTGTGAGGCAACAACACTATCTCTGCTCCACCGTGGCACCAACTAAATGCAGACACAGAGAGAACTCACAATTTTCAGTGAACAAATAAGCAGATAAATGCAGTACTATTTTAACACAATATTCAATGAAACACTAAAACAGAAAAAAAATGCAGTACTATCTTATAACACTGCAAGTTTGTACTTATCTCAACTTGTAATAAAGTTGTTGCAGCTCAAGTATCCAACTATTCTTTTGGGAGACAATGTATTGTTTTGCAAATTTTAGCCAGGCCTGGATGTTTTTCTGTGTAAGAAAAGGCTTCCGTCTTCCAACCCTACCCCATAGCCCAGCCATATGGAAAATACAGGAGATTGTCACATTTAGTACACAACCAGTACTTTCAAGAAATTTCTGCAGCTCCTTCAGTGTTGCTGTAGGTCTCTTGGCAGTCTCCCTGACCAGTTTTTGTCTTGTCTTTTCATCAATTTTGGAGAGACGTTCAGTTCTTTGCAACATCACAGTTGTCCCATATTTTCTCCACTTTTTGATGACTGTCTTCACTGTGTTCCATGATATATCCAATGCTGAGGAAATTTTTTATACCCTTCTCCTGACTGATACCTTTCAACAATGAGATCCCTTTGATGCTTTATAAGCTCTCTGTGAACCATGGCTTTTGCTGTTGCAGGAAACTGAGTAAATGTCAGAAAAATCCTACTAGGACAGCTAAACTTTATTTGGTGTTAATCAGAGACTCTCTAATTGATGGCAGGTGTGTACCCAAGAAGACTGAATGTTATAATTAAATCAAAAGGTGCTTCAACAAAGTATTAGTTTAAGGATGTGCACTTTTATGCAACCAGCTTATTGTACATTTGTTATTTTTTATATTTTCCCCCTAACAGATTTGTTTGTTTTTTAACTGAATCGTACAGGCTATAGGTCACATTAAAGGTGGGAAAAGTTTTGAAATTATTTATTGTGGTCTCATTTTTTATATAACAAAAACCTGGCATTTTAACAGGGGTGTGTGATGTTTATATGTAAATATATATATATATATATATATATATATATATATATATATATATATATATATATGTATGTATGTATGTATGTGTGTGTGTGTGAAAACATAAACTGATGTGTATCACATCCCATAAAAATCCATAAATAAAACCTGATTTTCACATCTAAGAAGGAATTATGCATCTATCCCTGGACAGTCTGCATTTATGAAGCATGATCATTTGCATTCAGTATAAAATCAAGTGCTGCTCATCTTAAATAGGTAATGGTGTAACTCTGCAGTAATATTCAGTCCTGTTTTTGATTAGCCCTTAATTAACAAAACACATATTTTCCCATTAAAAGAATATATTAATATTACCACCTCAAGGGTGGGCCAGTACTTTGTAGACATAAAAGCAATGCAAATCATGTGTGTTCCTGTCCCTAACAGTGTAATGTCCCACATATAATTTTCATAAAAGTTTGTCTCATTTGCCTGCATCTCTACTGTATACACTGGGCTTCTGTTATTGTGTAGTTTGAAGCAATGGAGTGTCATCCTAGTTATCATAGGCCTTCTCATTAAAGGCCCGACTGTTAAAGGTCACTGTTCAGTCATGAACTCTTGTCACCTGTGTATACTTACCAAATATTTGTTGTTGTCAAGATTGCAACTGGGTTATGTGAATACATGTTGTTGATTTCTGTATTTTTCATCACTAGACAGGACAGAATTATCTCCTATACGATATGAAAGTATTGTTTTTTTTTTGTGTTTCATATATAGGAGAAAATCTAATTTCTTGTAGAGGGGTGAAGCTGTGTGTCATTGTGAGATGTAGTCAGTTTTGGGATTTGGTTATTGGGGCTTGCATGCTAAATATTTTTAAAGCAAAGATTTGTGTGAGTGGTTAAGAGGCTGCTGGTTGTTTTTTTTTTTTTTTTTTTTTTTTTTTTTGTGGTTGAAGAGAGTTATTGCATGCTTGGTGCTTATAAGGACAGAAGTATTTCATTTACTGAGTGGTCAAGTGGTCGGTGAACATATGGATAGCACTCCTTGGTATAGGTAGTGATTTGTTTAACTGGGCAAGGGCATATTGCTCATTGTTTTTGTAGTTGGAATGAGTGCAAAAGTGATTGGCATACAGAGGCATGGGAGGGTTCATCTCAGTAAAAGGTAAAGTGCTTAGTAGGCAGAGGGATATGAATGTTTGGTGAAGGTAGGGATTTGTGTGATTGTTCAGGTGTTGTCTGTTTTTTCTGTGCTTGGAGTGGTCAACTGCTTGGTACAGGTAGGGTTGGTGATATAATTTTTGGAAGGCAGGGGGACTTGCCCTCCATGTTATAAGAGAGTGTAATGTATATTTGTTTGTTTGTTTAGTTTGGTTGACTGTTATGAGACATGTGGCTGAGTTTATTTATGCATTTCTGGTGGTTAAACTGACTGTAACGTCAATAACTATGAGTAGTCAACAAGCTAGTACTACCGATGTGTTTACTTCAATGGCTAGGTCATTGACTTCTCTGCTGTGAATATTTTAGACATAATCTAAATCTGAAAATGGAACTGAAATATCACATAACCTGGCATGAGTAGTAAGTCTTACATTAACAGACCCTAGTAGAATTGAGATGTTTCTCATCTGCTAACACTTTGCATTATGTTTTACTGGCAGAAGTCTGAGGCCTCATCTTAATGTTATATATCCCCGTGTACCTCAAACGTGGACACTGGCCATCGGCAGTGTGGTGGTGACCTCCAATTTGGAGTACAAGCCAGGAAAGGAAGGTAGTAAATGGCAAAGGTACTACATGTGAGGCAATTCCTCATTGAGGGAAAGCAGATTAAAAGAAGGGACAGATACAAAATCATTACAGAAAAACAGATATTTCATTTTTTGTTCCTATTTTTCCATAAATAGTCAGTGAACTGGAGTGTATGGCAGCAGTCAGATGTCTACAGAAAAGAGGTCTTTAACCCTTTGTAACCACAGCTTAAAACAAATAAGTCAGCTGTAAGGTCATATGCTGACTCTGTAGTACAGGGGAAGGAAGCCCTCTCTGCAATCCAGATGTCCCAAGACTGAATATCAGCCCAGGCACTGGAGGAGCGAGTTAAGGAAGGTGGGAGTAAGCATCCTCTCTTAGTGCATCACTCCTGGCAAAGGCAGACTGCTAAATCCATTGCTTTACTCATGCTCATCAGAGGCTAGACATCAGTGAGAGTATCAATTGGGCCATGACATGCACATGCCTGCCAAGCTGTGTACACTTTGCTGGCAAATATGTGTAAAGGTGCTCATATTCAGCAGACCAGTACTGTAGGCCATACATATTAAGCAGACTAGGGTAAAATGAGCTGTGGATATGCAAAAATACCCCACATGTCTGCTGACAGGGACACAGTGTAATTCACTGGCCTGGAAATAATTAGAGGTCCCTCTTAAAATGTGGACAGCCATGGTCTATAGGGTAAAGCCAGACCTTCAGGCCATTGTAATGAAGATGATCCTAGGTTTAGATTTAGCAGAGAACATTGTGTTTGATAGCACTGACATATGGGGTCCAAACTGCCTTCATGGCTGCCTGGATGACAGCCTTTTCTTGTAAACAGAGAGGGGTTAGTGGTTGACATGCAGAAGGAGGAACTAGCATATAAAACTCAAAACTTAGGGCAGAACATTTTATTGTGAAGGAAACTGGTACTTAGGTAGTTCATACCTCACATTTTGACATTCATGTAAAAGCAGTCTTGCTCTAACAGAGGACACATTTTAACCAGCAAGTCACAAAAGAGAAAGATCATTTCATCATCAGATTCAAATAAATGTACACCCGAGATCGCAAGTAACAAACAGTTAATTCAGTAATGTAAAGCATTTTGTCCGACCTCACTAAATTTCTTAGAAAAGCACAGCATATATCTTATAATGTAGTTCATTGTTTCAGAAGTATATTTACACTAGAATATTTGTCTCCACTGAGATATTGCAATATCATATCATATCAGCTTCTACCAGGAGTACAGGGTCAACTGAGTACCTCAGTTCACATTCAACCAATAAAGTTATACAGTGGTATAAAATTTAAATAAAAAAGAGACCTGCTATGAAGATTATGCCAGTAATTTTTAATAAAATGGTAGACTGTGTGCGTGCACAACTGACTCATGCTCTGTATACGTGCACACTTACCAGCAGGGGACTCCAGCCATGCAGCAGACTTTCATAAGAAATGACACACTGAATATCAGCTTCAGTCTCCTGATGTATTTATTCATGTCTTGCTGTGAATGTACACTTAAAAGAACAATGAAAAAAACTACAAATAGTTGTCCATTAGAAAGATATTTGGAAATATTCATTTTATAAAATAACTTAAGCAAACTGAGTTTAGGGCACACAACATACCTCTCAACCTCTTAGAGCAAGAAATCTGGACAAAGCCATAAATAAAAAGGGGACAAAGGCCCAAAAAGTAGATACTTTTTAAATACTGCTCTTACAAACTTAGAAAGTTGATAGAATGACAGCTTTGGTATTAGCATAACTATTCTGAAGGATGTGAAGTTTGAAACTGAAATGTCTGTCATTATTTTCTGACTTCAGTCCTGAATGATTTGCCAATGATTTGCCAGAAAACCAAAATTTAATGAGGAACTGACCAAGAATATAAGGCAAAAATCTGGACATTCTGCAAATATCTGGACAGCTGAAAGGTATGACACACAAACAGTTGACTTTAATGACTATGTATTGTGATTTTTTTATCTAAACTGTGTTTAATAAGAAATATAATTAAACAACATTAATGGGTATAGCTACAACTGGCTGTTTTTCCTGGTTGTAACCTCATCCATGTGTGACTCAATGGATCATAGTGGAAGCTTTTGCAATAGGGAAAGCATGCAAGCAAGTTAACTGCGCATGCAGTAGCTGTGGCATTAATAAGGAGGGGGTAGTTTAATGTTGAAATGCTGAAATAAGTGAAGAGAGTGGATTTCTAGCACATAAATGGTACAAAAGCGAAATCCTGCAGTTTTTTCATATTATAGAAAACAAATCTATGTGGAAGTACTACAGTAAAATATGGCTACTTAAAAAAGAGTAAGCACAGATATTATGAAAGTGTATGTATGTGTTCACACAAAATGATAATTATTTTTAAACTGGTAGTTCAAGTGCTTGATTATTGGTTTGAATGTGGTTGGAAATACTTAACAGTGACATGTCTAAATGTTTTAGAAGGTTTGAATATGCTGCTGTTTTAGTGCTTTTGATATTACTAGGGAAGATTGGACAAATAGCATTGAAAGTATAGAACAACATTATTTAGCAGATAATATTCCAGGATAATTAAGTACCAGTATAATTAAATGTAAAGTCTGTCATTACTCCTTTTCTCTTGCATAGCTTGAGATCACTGGCTGATACATTTGACAAGTTTTTTTTTTTTTTTCAAAAAATAGCAGACTTTTAACAGTCAAACATGACTCCAAAACCGTTAATAATTACAGAGTGCTTTTGTGATTTTGTCATACAATAAATCAAATGACACAGGAACCTTTTTGAATATATGACAAGGATACATAGACTAGCTTATTAAATGCAAGTTTGTAGAATTCATAGATGCAGTAACACAAATCAGTTAAGTGAAGTGGATGTTTTGAAAGCATGCAAAAGAGATTGCTTTCTAAGGAATATATATAACCAGAACAGCCACTAAACCAAGAAGCACGAATGACAATATCAGCCAAAGATACTCCAGAACTCTTTTAACAGGATGAGTATTTTACTGTTAATAGACTGTCTAGTAATTCTCTCAGGAATAAAGCATCCTTTAGGGCTGTTTTTTTTTAAACATGGCAGATTGTCACATAAACAGAGTATATGTTTGTTTTAACAAAAAGAGTATAGTGTGTGTGTGTGTGTGTGTGTGTGTGTGTGTGTATATATATATATATATATATATATATATATGTATGTGTGTGTGTGTGTGTGTGTGTGTGTGTGTGTGTGTGTGTGTGTGTGTGTGTGTGTGTGTATGTGTGTGTGTGTGTGTGTGTATATATATATATATATATATATATATATATATATGTGTGTGTGTGTGTGTGTGTATATATGTGTGTGTGTGTGTGTGTGTGTGTGTGTGTGTGTGTGTGTGTGTGTGTGTGTGTGTGTGTGTGTGTGTGTGTGTGTGTGTGTAGAAAAGGTCACACTGACACAATGTACATCTGGAAGAGTAATAGGAAAGACGTGAATGAGAGGCATACAGTGCAAGATGGCAACTATGAATCACAGAGTGTGTGAGGGTGGTGAAGCAGGCACTGCAGATTTACACAAAGCAGAAGCTGACTTGTGCTAAGGCTTACATGTATGAATCAGACTGACTGAGACATTATTTGGATAACTAAAAATAGCAGGGGTAGGACTTAATATAGAGTCGCATATAGGAGCTGTTTTTAGAAAGATTTTTATAAAAGAACATGAAGAACTGCTCTCAAGTATACTATTGTGTAAATCTAAAGTGTTACTCAAGACATACTGGTGATAATGTTACTCTAGTGCATAAACGGGATGCTCAAAGTAACATTTGAAGATAAAATAAAGTTGAATTTATATGATTATGATGCAAGGAAAAACAGTACTGTGTGGTAGATTGTGAAGAACTATGCAATCTAATTGCAGATGGCAGCTAAGCACAAAAATAAATTCACTGGAAATAAAATGCTGTCATACCTATTGGCTGACACTAAGCAGATAGTTACCAAAGACATGGAAAAGCTGAAAGACTTAAAGGAAAGGAATGAACTACAACCAAATACTAGTCCAAAGTTCAATAAAACCAGGGTGGTGCCTTAAGTCTTAATACCCGAAATGGAAATTAAACTAAGTAAGTTGAAACATGTTGAAATGTTTTCAAAAATAAAGAGCAGTGAATGGTTTACACATGTAGCACCAGTACTGAAGAAAGACAAATCAGATGATCTTCATATGTGGAGGTTTCAAACTTACTATCAATCAAAAATTTAATGTTGCACAATACTTCCTGCCAACAAACAAATGGCATCTCTCATTGGAGGACAGTTTTCCAAAATTGCAGGATATACCCAAAGGGAAATAAAACACACTTCTAAGACGTTCCAGTCTGAACAATTAAAGACTTGTTTCATCGTAACAGAATGATTTTTCAGTGTAGTATATAAACCTGTTCTTTGACAGAAGGCAATAAATAAATGATCCAAGGAAAATCTGATTCCTAATTTTGACAAAATGCTATCCCAGTGATGGGGGATAATGGCAAAGAATGCCTAAAGAATCCACGAGAAGTCTTAGACAGCCTAAAGGAGCACAATTTCAGAGTAAAAAGAGACAGAAGTGAAAGTTTCAAAGATGAACCTGTTTGTTGTGCACATGTAACTGACAAAATACTGTGCAAGGTGCAAGACAGCACAAGAGGCTATGCTACAGGTACCTAGACCGCAGAATGTTTTGCAACACCAATCATATTTATGACTGGTGACGTAATAAAATGGGTTTATTAGGGTGACTAATACCACAGTTTTCTACAGAAACTCATAACAATACTATATGACTAGAAGTGTATGCATGGAAACTTTGAGAGGACTGCAAACATGCCTCTAGAGGGTCAAAGGAATGGATTACCGTGGATGCAGTATCCACCTTCATCCACATTTGGTCCATTAGCCTACTAGGCTCTCGTTGTCATGTTTCTTATTGAGCTGATACTGTGCTGTTGCACCAAATTCTGGGATGTTACAGAAAGGCCTATAATATGTGTGTTGTTGATGTTCACTAAAGCTGAATGGGAACATGTCTGGATGGATCTCATCTTTAATTCAAGGGCAACCTCACTGAGATTCCATTTGGAAACCCAGAGAGAATAGGGGAGGCTGTCATAGTAGGATAGGAATGTAGGGCTCATCTGTAGTTTATTTATTTATTATTTTATCATCTATGTTTTGGGTTTTTTGCTACACTATGCAACTCTTTATTGAAGTTCAATATATTAGTGCAGGTAGACAAACTTTGAATTTACATTATGTTCAGAATATTTTGGCCTTTACTGCCCTGGTATTTGTACATTAGGTTTATGTGTATGTGTATTGCTTGGTGTTATAAGGATGGTTTGTGAAGCATGTGTAAGTGAGGATGCAGTACTGACTGAATCTTTCCAAGACTCCAGACCAGGACAAGTTTCTCCCGATCTATAAACAGATAATCCTGTTTGGCATTCATGAGTGATCTGAAGCACATGGTGTATGTACTGCTATACTATTCTCTGGAGTCTGAGCTATAAAAGCTGCTATTCCATACAGTGAAGCCACACTTTCCTGAAAATTATTAATCAAAGTTGCATCCTGAATTTTCTCATGTCAACAACTTGGGATAAGGAGTAGGTACGTTATATTAGTATCTGAAGACAGCATCAAGACATACATAGTATCTGAAGACAGGATCAAGACATACATAGTATCTGAAGACAGGATCAAGACATACATAGTATCTGAAGACAGGATCAAGACATACATAGTATCTGAAGACAGGATCAAGACATACATAGTATCTGAAGACAGGATCAAGACATGCATAGTATCTGAAGACAGGATCAAGACATACATAGTATCTGAAGACAGGATCAAGACATGCATAGTATCTGAAGACAGGATCAAGACATGCATAGTATCTGAAGACAGGATCAAGACATGCATAGTATCTGAAGACAGGATCAAGACATACATAGTATATGAAGACAGGATCAAGACATACATAGTATCTGAAGACAGGATCAAGACATACATAGTATCTGAAGACAGGATCAAGACATACATAGTATCTGAAGACAGGATCAAGACATACATAGTATCCTGAAGACAGGATCAAGACATACATATCTCATTATTGTTATCGTACTACAGCAACTGAGCTAAGCTGGTCTCCATGTCATTGCTTTTTGGCCTCATGGTTTTCAGGTCTATATTAGAAGCATGAAATGGCTTTTGAGTGACCGCATAAAGAGTGACATATATTCATCGAATTGCATTTAAGCAATTTGATGAATATATCACAGGGCAAGGCAAGGAGGTAGTTGGCCAACTACACGGAGTTGCCCTTTCTTTCGCTATAGTGTGATCTCGGAGTTGGTATATTTAGTTAAAGGGGGTGTGGGGGGCACACCCCCCCATGTTGGGGGGTGGGGGTGAAGACCCCCACCTGATAATGGTTTTTAATTTTTATTTTTTCCGAACGGCCAAGTTAATTTTTTCACTAGGAAAAAATTCAATTATGTGGCCGTTCGCTATTTACATGTTTCGCGTATTATGTGTTGACTTTTATGTAGTCGCACATATGCACTTTCATTGTTCTGATATAGACCCTGGTTTTCTATTTTATTTCTTTTATTGTACCATACTAAATCAACTGCTCTAAGGTTGTTTGCGAGTCACAGAAGCAGTTAAGCTTCTTGGGTATCTGCTTTCAGCATATGTGTTAGGCTTATTTTTTTCTGTATTATTATTATTAATATTTCATAATTTGATCTAATAAATTGTTTACTTTGGTTTACGTTAGCCCACCTCTCATTTCAAAAATAGAGATAAGTAATAATAAAAGATTTTAGAAATATATAGGGCAAGTTATAGCTTTGTGAAGTTCTCTGCCACAGATTTTTGAAAGACTAAACAAGCCCATAGGGTTAGGCCCCTTGTTTTATTTTAGTGGTATAAAAAAGACATTTGTAATAGTAGTCCTTCTGCTGCTTGTGAATGCTATTGAATGGCATTGTATTCTGACACAATAACAGAAAAACAAATGTGTAGAGATATCCCTGTACTGGAGAAACCAATTTCCCTTATAGACAAAGCTGGTGTCTTGTATGTGGGGATGGGTCCACTTATGTAACACATTACACATGAGTATCCATTTCACAACCATTTCACAACCATGCCTGCCAAATTCTAACTGTCATATCTGTGGCATTTCAAGTGGAATTCAGAACCCTACTTCTTCTTCTTCTTCTTCTTCTTCTTATCTACTCCACTGCAGTTCCTATCTATAAAACAAACATCTTTTTGTTGTTTAGTTATTTAGTCAAACTGACTCTTCATAATCTCAAGGACTTTAGTACATCAGGCCTTTCTATAAAAAATAAATTCATGCAAATGAACCCAGGTAAATTCATTTTGAATCCCATCACTCATTTCATGTGTGGATTTGTCTTTTTTGATCTTTATGTTTGATTTATGACACCTTTTACTTCAGTCTTATCTAATGAAGAGGTGGTGTCATCAAAGAGCAAAAATGAAATGCAACAGTAATCATATATCTGTCTTTTCCAATGAAATTGTCATGAAGACACATTTTCATACTAAAATACGTGTTTTGCTGAATGTTGTTAAGGAATCTAATTCAAAATATGTAATCATTAGAAAATAGACCCTAGCCTCATGCCTGAAAAGCAATGAACAAGGGTTAATAATTTGGGAAAAATACTAGAATGACTATCATTTTAAGAAACATTATGTTAATTTGGGTAAACAGTGATTTTTTTTTTTTACTGAAAGCAGTATGTAAAGGCGGACTGGCTGATATTACTTTACACAGCCATTCCATAGACCCATTAACAGAAAAGCAATCTCTGCTTATGGGATTATTTGTTGATGATCAGTTAAGAGCATTCTTGTAAGTGCTAAGAACGCAAGTACCACAAAGGATCAAAGGAAAATAAAATCTACAGATTTATTTTAAAGACATGCTGTCTCTGCAATATCTGATATTGTAGCAGGTTGCAATACAACCATATCTCTAAAGAATATGTAATACATTATTGATGACTGGAAGGAAAATGGTAAAGACAGGAAACACAGATGCAGTCAAATAAGTTCCATTTTTTAAATAAATTAAAATTAGAGTGTCCATATTATTATACATTTAAGCCTTTGAGAAACCTTAGCAAATCATAAGGGAAACAAAGGAAACTGTGCAAAACTGGGGATGAATGATGAACCACTCTAATGTAATTTGTTTTGGAGAATAGTTTAGATGTTTAAGTGTCCTGCA
Source organism: Protopterus annectens (assembly GCF_019279795.1). Lineage (NCBI taxonomy): Eukaryota > Metazoa > Chordata > Ceratodontiformes > Protopteridae > Protopterus > Protopterus annectens. Next base: position 752,971,085 of record NC_056747.1, read on the forward strand.
GGTAATGATAGAATGGCAGACCCTGGCTGTAGCATTTAACCTTTTTGCAGAAAACTGAAATATACACTGTAGTGCTCATTTAGGATCGAGGAAACAATTATGTATCTATCTATTCATTCATCTGATCACAATCAGACTACATCTGAGGTTTACACAGTCATACAAGTTGCTGTAATTGTTAGGCATGTGTGTGTGTGTGTGTGTGTGTGTGTGTGTGTGTGTGTGTGTGTGTGTGTGTGTGTGTGTGTGTGTGTGTGTGTGTGTGTGTGTGTGTGTGTGGGTGTGTGGGTGTGTGTGTCTGCCTGTCTATTGCTGAAATAAATGATTGTGTATTTGGGTGAAGCAAGTTGGAAAATGTTACTGTGGCTATCGTTTGTGTGAAACACAGTTGAAATACATTACTGTGGTAATTTTTTTTTCCCACAGGCATCTAAGGTGTACATAGTCAACAAAGCAACTATAATTGACAGGTATAGCGGCTTTCTGTGGATGAAAGTGACTGATCCTGATATAATTTTCTCACATTAAACAGCCATTATACTGGATTTGCAAGATGAATGTATATTTGTGTAATATACATTAGAATACTTTACTGTGGCTACTACATTTACTGTAGCACAGCAGTATTGTTACACACACTTCAACTACTGAAATCAGAAACCTATTACTATTCATGCACACTCTCTGTGTAGCACTAATTACTCAATTTCCTTATAAGTATGAGCCTGGCAAGATGAAAGTAGTTGGGGGATCCCACTGCCTTTGTTTAAATGTGACATTTCTTTCAACTTCTGTGGTAAAGTTATGTTTGTCTCTTTGGTCATTGTTTATATAAGCAGTGGTCTGGAGGACATTGTTTTTTCTTTATTTTGGTCAGTAATGCTGGCAGTATTGGAGTATTTGCACTACAGTTTTTGGTTCATGCACATTCAGTGGTTTCTCTTAGTCCATTTGGGAGTGGAAGGAGTTCTGCCATTTGTTTTTCAATTGTTATGTTATGTGCCCAGATTTTTGGCTGGGTGTACTTACTTTTCAAGAACCTTTGCCTAGATTTTTGATGTCTGCAAATGAGAAGTATGATATACAACAGGGAAACAAAACTTGGAAACCTGAGATTAGTGAGGATGATGCAGAAGTGAGACAGCAGATATAAACCAGGAAGAACAGAATGCCACTAACCTACTGTGCCTGAAGTCTGTGTTGCCTCATGCATCAGCTGGTCACATTCTCTACATGCTCTGCTTGTGCTAAAAGGCAAAAGGGATAGGCAATATTATTAATATAGGGGTGGAGATGCACGAATATAAGTGCAACAATATACACCTACACACATGTAAGCAAGTAGAAGCTTAAAATGATTCCCACAACCCAATACAGAACCATATCAGGGTCTGTGCAAAGAAGCAACAAGCAGCCAGGTTAGCACTTTATAGTAAAGTAATGCACACTACCATAACTATTGCCAAATGGCAGAAGCAGCTACAGTAATGCAGTTAGTTACAGCGAAGTAAATACTAGCATATCTATTGACAATGATGCAGAAGTATGAAGTGGTTTCTAATATGCCTTAGGGCCACAACCATGTACTTGGTCCAACAAAACAACACAGAGCCACAACATAACAGTTGCCAACAATAGTAAACACTGCAAACATACATTCGTCTACAGCAACCAACTTCGAATATCCAGATATCTGACATTAAATAAGAGAATTAGGAAGACACCTATTACAAACACCAAACATATTTATTAAAGGCAGAACTGTACACATCAGACATGTTAGTATCTTATTATACCATTCAGGCCATCATGCCTAACATGTGTTTCCCACAATCAGAGACTGAAGCTCAAATAAGTCATCCTACAAGTGTTTGCACTGCTTACCTGTATGTCAGATGCTAGTCACCCTAGAATTTATTCATGAGTGACTTAAGCTAAAAAAAACATGGCTGTGGCTATCTCCTGTAAAATAAAACATGGTGCTATATTTTTAAAACTAGGGCAGAAATAATGAGAGCTGTCTCATATTCCTTAACAAGGGCTGTGTTTGAAGGAGCTCAAAGCATAAGCAGTATTTGTGGAATGTGTCTGAATCCAGACACAGTGACAAGAGAAGCACAGCAGAAAGGTAGAAACCCTTACAAAAATAAAGCTGTCAGGTGGCAGGAGTAATGGAGAGGATTCACCCAACCTCCAAAAAGCATATTTATTAAGTCTGTTCACATTTATTTAAGCATGCAAGTAGAATATCAATCTTGAAAGGAAGAAAAAAGAGGTAATATGGTAAGGCTATAAGCACAGAACAGCTTTTCCCCAAGGCTGGTAGGTTCAAAATCAGATTACTGAACAGGGAGCTGGTAAGACATAACATGGTGAAAAAGGGGACTTTTTCAAAAGACCAAAGTCTAAAGTTCCTAAACCTCTGATCTGAGAAGCTTTGTACCTTACACACCCATTCCTAATCATAATCAGCCTTGTTTCCCTAGGTTTTGCTGTTTGTGGTTCTCCTGTTTTATGCCTCACTACCTGTGTGTTTGGCAAGCCTAATGCCATAATGGCTGAAGTATGGCCCAGTGGTTAGTATTGTTGTTTTAATCAAGCCTAACCAGACCATGATGACTGAAGTAAGGCCTGGTGGTTATTACTGTTATTTTTAATTAAACCTAATCGAACTATGATGACCGAAGTAAGGCCTAGTTGTTATTTTTGCTATTTTTTTTTTTATTACTATTCATTTTAAACAGATAAGTCCGGTAGATACAAATGCATTTAAAGGATGACCCAGAAAAAATCTCTGGTCAAGTGACTTGCTTGGTCACAGAGTATGCAAGGGGAAACTGGAAGACTTGAACCCAGACTATAGAAAGAAGTTCATTAGTGACTGATAACCTTAACCCCCTGTGCTTTACAGCCATGTAGTAGTGTTAGTTAGTCCTGGAAACTTCCATTTTGTTGGATTAACTTGCATGTGTGATCTTCAGCAAAGAAAATAAATGGCTGTCTACAAAGGGCACCCTTTCTAACACCTCCATTTACCTATGAGGCCAAAGACAAATGCTAAAGTGACCCAGAATGTGAAACCAGGGGTCAGGCACTGGTTTATTTTTTTTTCCAAGCATGCCAATTTGTGGACATATTTTAATACATTTTGGTTATTAATGGATACTGATTTAGTGAATTTAGTTATGATTTACTTAAGCTCAATAAATAAAAGCCTATATCTATTTACCCTTAAACAAAATGTGGTGTTGTGTATTTCTTTAGCTAGAACAGAAACAGTGAAATCTTTCTTTTACAGCATAAGAAGTATGACATACCAAAGTGCGTCTTCCTGATGGAAGTGATAAAAGATTATACAGGTACAGTGTGTATTCTGCTAAAAGCACAGAAAAGAGATTTGCACAATGGGGAAACAGTACTGTAAGCACAGAGGTCTTTCAGCAACATTTGCTCATGAGTTAGTTATGACCCTGAGAGTAAGTAGATATCTCTAATAAACTTGGTGGCTTCAGTTTCAGAGGTCTTGTCAGTACCACAGACTGTTGGTTCACTAAACAGAAGAATCAGAATGTATAGCACATTGTCATTAATGCTGCATATTTTTTGCCCTCTACAGCAAGTTTTGTGGAATAAAGCAAGTAACCATTCTCACAGGTTATTAGTATAATACTAGACTATCCTCCAGAGGAACATCTGCAGCCTAGTCACAAGATCCCAAACTGCGAATACCCGCAAACCTGAATATCTAATCCCCAGTTATAAACCACTTCAGTGAGGGCTTGAGAGGCAGACCCAAGTTTACATCATAACTAACTTTAACTCCTTTCAATGATGGCTTGAGGAGCCAGAACTGGAGTGTATTTATGATTGCTCATCTGTTTGTCCAGATTACACTTAAAGAGGGTCAGGGAGTTACTTTGCTTTACATCCAAGGTAAGTCTATTCCAAAAAAGATGGATTGTATTGGAGGTATATCTATCTTGCCAGCAGGTCTTATTTATATTTGAGTGGAACTTTAGATTTCTTGAGTGGGTGTTTAGATTGTTATTTGTCTGATGTGTAGGTGGTCACATAGGACTGGATCCTTTGAGACTCTGTAGGCTAGATAGAAGTAACATTTCCAGAATCTGTAGGAAACAGAAAAAAGAAAGAGCACTCTGGAGTGATCAGTGTTCCTCAAGGAAGAGATGCCATTGATTGCCTTGGTGCGGAACCACGGTGGTCTCTCAAGCTGAGTCATATCCTTAGACAGATATGTGCCAAAGAGGGGCATAGGTTCATAGGTTGGTACTAGGCTATTGGCCCTAGGGCCTATGCAAGCCTAGCCATAACAATTCCCTGGCTATTTCTTCCCACAATATTTACTTCCCTGGACCCCTGTCTAGCAGGTCAACTGACGTGATCCCTAGGGTAAATTTCCTATCTCCCATCCAATTGTCAAGTTTCCTTTTGAAGAGGGCCAAGGAGGTGCTCTGCTTGACATGTATGGGCAATCTATTTCAGAGTATGGGGAGTCTCTGGGTCAGGAACCTATCCCTTCAGCATGTTTTGTTCATTGTGATGACAAGGTTTAGGTCCCTGAAGTGTGTGGCTCTGATGGATTGGGATTTCTTTAAGTGGAGCATGTCCAACAGCTCTGGGTTTGACATGGCCTTGTATGTTAAGCAGAGATTGCCTCTGAGTAGACGATATGCGACAGAGTATAGCTTGAGTTCTTTTAGTCGGTCAGCATAGGGTATCTGCTTTAGGCCTGTGATTCTTTTAGTGAGGTGTTTCTGTGGCATTTCCAGTTGTTGCAGATGTCTTGTGAGGTACATACCAAATGGGGCGTTGTACTCTATGATGGGCCTAATGAGGGATGAGTATAGTGGGACAATGACCTCCTTTTTTCTTGATGAAAAGCCCTTAGTGATGAGGTTTGCCACATAGAAGGATTTCCTGACTGTTGTGGTGATTCGGCTATCGAAGGTGAGACCACTGTCCACCTGTGTTCCTAAGTCTCTTATCACACTTTTGGTGTTTAGTATACTGTCACCTATGTGGTAATTCATGGGTACATGTTTTTTTCCAAAGGGGATAACTATACACTTCTTGGCATTATGCTTGAGCCCATGGCTCTGGCACCAAGCATCTGTTTCTGTAAGGCCCTTTTGTAGAATATCCACATAATTTGGGGATTCAGTAATGGCTCCCAGTTTGCAGTCATCTGTGAACTTTATTAGCCAGAGTCCCTTAGTGTTGGCCTGTACTCCAGAGAAGTAGATGCCAAACAAGAGTGGTCCCAGGACTAAACCCTGAGGTATTCCACTTGTCACTTGTCTGGAGCTGGATTTGGAGTCGACTACATTTACAGTGTGGGTTCTGTCAGTAAGCCAGTTGGCAACCCATCAAGTGACGTAGGGATTAATGCCCAGCTTCATAAGTTTATCTATGATTCCATAGTGGGGGATGGTGTTGAAGGCCTTGGGTGAAGTCCAGATAGGCTGTGTGGACTGCCTTACCCTCATCCACAGCTCTGGAGACTGATTTAAAGAAGTCAGTCAGGTTCAGGAGACAGGATCGGCCCTTCATGAACCCAAACTGGGTGGGGTCCAGTGTTTGAAGGTTGCCAATGTCTTTGTTTATAAGTTCCATGATAATACATTCCATGGCCTTGCAGATCAGGCTTGTCAGAGTGATGGGACAGTAGTTCCCAGGATCCAAGGTGGATCCCCCCTTGTGGAGTGGGATAACAGAAGCTGTGCGCCACTCAGTGGGCACAAAGCCTGAGGTGAGGCTATGATTAAACATGGCACTTAAGTGAGGTGCCAGTTCATTTTGTAGTTCATGTAGTACACAGCCCGGGATGTCGTCTGGTCCCATGGATGCTGTATTCCTAGCTTTGGAGAGTGCGGTTTTTACCTATGTGGCCGTGATTACTGGAATTTGGCAATATTTCAGTATTGAGATGGGCCCTTTAGTGGGTGAGTGGGGGGTGAAGTTGGCAATGAATCAATCTGCCAGGATATTGGCAATGTCCTTGGTATCAGTATATTTAATGCCATTCTGTTGTAGCGCAGAGCAGATCTGAGCATTGCCATTTAGATTCTTAACAAAGCTATAGAATGCCTTGTGGCTGTCTTTAGAATCTTTGGCAATTTTATTTTCATAGCTATATTCTATTGTTGGTGTAATGAGGGAGAATTAGAGAGTGGACCCTGAAGATATACCCCTAATGATCACTGTGGATAGATAAAAGTACTTCTTAATGACAGTGGATACACTGTGATCAAAGAGTAGTTCATTGTCAACAAAAGTGCCCAGGTCCCTGATGTCTGAGTCAAGTTTCAAAAGGTTGTCACCTATGTGGTAAGTGAACCAGTTCCCTTGTTTGCCAAAGGACATAATGCTGCATGTCTTGGCATTTAGTTTAAGTCCATGGTTCAGGCACCATATGTTGGGATGCTATGCCCTATTGGAGAATCTGGCAATCTGAGTTTGCAGTCATCACAAACTTAGATAGCCACAGGAGCTTGTTGTGTCAGCCCTGAAATCAGAGAAATAAAAACCAAGAGAAGTGGATTTAGGATCAGTCCTTAAAAGACACCACTATTAACTTCTCTTTTGGCTGAGAGTCTGTCACCAAGTGTTTATTTTTGCAGAACCTTCATTCTGAACAAACCAAGTAGGTGCTAATGCACAGCTCCCTGTAAAGTGACAACTATTTTATTATAATACTTCATACTGATAACTCTTCTGAAATACTTAAGGACCCCAGTAAAACGAAAACCATGACCATTAATGATTACAATGTGAAAGAAATCTAAAATGATTATGCAAGGCCTTCCCTTTGTGTAGCCATGATGCTGTACTTCCTTAAGTATAAATCTCTCCAAGTCTTAAGTGATCTAGGATTACCCTTTTTATCACCTTAGATACATTATACAGGAGGCCTACAGGTCTGCAGATTCTCCAGAGCTTTTTAATCTCCATTACTCTTGTAAAGCTGATATAGTATGTTATTCATTCTTATAAATACCTTTATTAAATTCCTGCATCATAGACAATGACATAGGTACAAATAGCTCTCCAGAAAAGAAAGGAAAACAAACAATAGCAAATATTTTTCATTTTCATAACATATACATATATGTTTTCTTTTTAACAATTAACATTCATTCACTGTGACATTACATAAATTGCTCAATTCTTGCCTAACCTTCAGCCACTCTCCACCTCCCAAATATTATTTTGCATGTATTGTTGCCACAAATTCCATTCATTTCTATGAAGTTTGCTCCTTCCCTTTTCTAAAGATCCTGCCTCTGTTTCCTATCTCCTATACAATATTCATTACTTTGTTTACAGTTACTTTAGGTTTTCATTGTAATTCACGGTGTAGTAAAAATGGTTGTTTTCGGTACTGTTAATTGTGTGACTTAATGCAGCCCTGTACTACCACTTTAAGACAATCACCACACTGAAACATAATCATTGGGAAGGTTTGGCAGTCCAGCATGGATTACACAAACCTGCTCTACTGGCAGATTTGATAGCAATGTATCATTCTTATTCTCCTGGTATATAATAGCTAAAGTGTCAAAGCCACTTTACTTACTATATATTCGTTCCACAATGAAATCAAAAATAATTTTGTTTTGCAATTAAAATTTAAAACCAGGAAGGCACTAAAAGTGACAAGCTGCACAACATAATGGAATGAGTTACTTTCGGAGAGATACCTGTATAATTTGCTTTATGCAATGCCCCTGTGTGCGGCAATATGCTGTGACTTGTTCTAAGAGATATTGCAAGTAAATTATGGGGTGTTTTGCATAGACTACATACAGCAGAAAATAATTCAGTCAAAACATCAGTAGATTAGTGTACAGAGAATGTTTTTTTCTAAGCAGCCATCTGTGACAGTTGTTTCTCATTTTTTGGAAGCTCCCTTGTCTTGTAATGTTTTTCTACAGTGTCTAATAATTGGTCTGTCTGGCTCATTTCTGATGCCCACTTTATCCTGCAATGAGTCAAGGTGGAACTAGAGCCAATTCCAACAGGTAATTAGCTTAAGGCAAGAAAACTTTCCTATCTGATGCCTAAAATATTAATTGGTTTCCCACAATTCCAACAGGTAACTAGCTTAAGGCAAGAAAACAATCCTATCTGATTCCTGAAATAATAATTGGTTTCTCACAATTTGCTTTATATAAGAACTTAACTAATACTGATATCAAATGTATTAACATACTTAAAACATAAGTGTAGTACAAACTTTAATACATCCATCATAAAAAAAAATATTTAAAAGTGAAAACATACCCACTTTGATGTAATCAGTGTAGATCAAGGATTGGCAAAGTACCAGTAATCATGACTTCTTCTCTTGCCAAGGTGTTTAGTGTCAGACAAGTTTGGCTGTGTGTGTCTGTGTGTGTGTGAGTGGGAGGGGTCAGGAATGATACATGTTGCGTGTGATGCTTGTATTGTGGATAAACACATATTTTAAATACATTAACTCAATTTGTTCTTAGTTATAGTCAATACATCTGCTGTAGTTTGCAAGAAATCATGCTGTAAAAGTGAAAAAAGAAAGGCTATGATATCAGTGACCAAAACCTCTTTTTAATGCATGACAGCATCTTTCACAGTTTGCTGTTGTTGCTCAGAAGTGCACTTTGTTTTTTCACATTTTCTGGACTCTCAGTGTTGAGTCTTGAATTTCCAATAAGGTGCCACCCATCTCATGTAGGGTTAAGTACTAGTACCTTCTGAGTGAAATCTGAGGCCACAGGTAGTCCATGCAGACTGTACAGTACAGAAACAATGTGTGGCTACTAAGGAATGAGAGCAGAGGCAATGGAGAAAAACAGGTATGAGCAGCAAAGGCACAAAACTGGCAAACGTATAAGAATTATAGGTGAGAAAAGGCAGAGTACAGAGGCTTTCTAAAACCTCTGATTAGAGTCGCCCTATTGGAATTTTGAGTTCCTTCAAAGCAAGTCATGAAACTCAAAGTAATTGCAATCCTTGGAACATAACAGCAAAATGCAAAACTCACAGTTACACCTAAAAAGTACTTTTTTACGGGGGGGGGGGGTAAGCCTTCCTGCACACCACGATGTGAAGGCTACACTCCCAACCCCCTATATGCATACAGACATATGTATATATATATATATATATATATATATATATATATATATATATATATATATATATACATACATACATACATATATATATATATATATATATATATATATATATATACACACACACACACGTGTGTGTATGTATATATATATATATATATATATATATATATATATATATATATATATATATATATATACATATACACATACATACACACTAACTCTGAGATCACTGTATCTCAGAGAAAAGGAAATAACGCTGAGATACAGCAGTTTCATACTTAGTATATATTTCCTTGTAACTGCAGTCTAATGTTTGCTGTTTCTTGGAGCATACTTTCCATCCTTGAACAGCAATGGGAACCTCTGATTAGAATGGACATGAAAGTCCATCCCATTGCTTGGTGATGGAACAAATGAAAGAAGATGATTAGTTATGGAGGACTGAAAAGGAGAAGAAAGCAGAATGAAGGGATGAGAGAGTAAAAAAGGCAAGTAGAAACAAGGGAGATGGAAGGGAAAATATGAAGGAAGGAAGGAAATCGAGCTATAACTTATGTCAGAAGCAGTATATTTTAGAGACTCAGTAAACTGGCAACCATTAAACAACAGATGTCTTTTTCCAAATGTCACTCATACTTCTGAATTGTCCATATTTTCCCAGAATATCCAGATTTTTGCTTCATATTTTTGGTCTGTTCCTGACAAAATTTGTGGTTCTCTGGCAAATCATTGAAGACTGAAGTCACTAAATAACGACATGCGTTTGAAATTCAGACTTCATATCCTGCGGAAAATGCATAATCTATAATTATAAATTATAATATTATAAATCTTTAATTCTAGCAGCTTTCTAAGTTTACAAGAGCAATATTTAAAATCTTTTTCAGATTTTAGGTCTTTGTTCCATCAATATTTTTGATTTTGTCTAGATTTCAAGTGCTAAGAGGTTGATAGGTATGTCATCTTTGTAATAGATATACTTGTGCTAAAGCATAGTTGGAAAGGTCTTAAAGTGGAGAGGCTTAGAGATAGAGTACATCCATATCCAAGGCTTTACTGACAGAGAATGCCTGTAAGGTTACGATTAAATGATATGCATTGCCATATAACTACGTTATGTACATTAACAGTACACTCACCTTTCTTTAAAATAATCTTTGATGTTATACTTATTTACACTGCAGTAAAATGTCAGAAAACTGCATTGCATGCAGACCTTTAAAGTTCCACTCTGTTTTTTAGTCTTTTTACTTTAGACATAGTAAGTATATTCCAAAGGTTTCCAATGCTGGAGACCTGAACAGCCATTAGTGCAAGCAGTATCTCGTTAGATATTCTTCTTGCTATGTGCTGCAACTATACATCTTGACTGCCCAGAATTTTGCAGAATATCCAGTTTTGCCTCATATTTTTGGTGTTTTCCTCATAAAATTGTTGTTTTTCTGGCAAATCACTGGGGATTGAAGTCGGAAAATTATGGCAGATATTTGACCTTCAGACTTCATACCCTTTAGAAAATTCATCATAATGCAAAACCTGTTATTCTACCAATTTTCTAAGTTTATACGAGAAATATTTAAAAATTGTCCCTGTTTTTAGGCCTTTGCCCCAATTTATTGTACTAAGAGGATGAGAGATATGGCTGCAACACTGTTTAACAATATTCAGAAAATGAAATCTTTGGACTTTGTATGTCTCTGACTGTTGCACTTTACATTCGGCCTCTAGAATATTTTCTCTATAAGAGGGTACTAAATCCTTAAGTTTTCAGTCTGATAACTCCTTACATTCCGTAGAACCAGATGACAGTGGACTTGATATCTTCTATTTCTTTGACATATTTGTCAATCTATACCATGAGCATGGTAGGACCTAGACTTCTCTGCTTCTGAAATAACACTGGCTTATAATAAGCTCTTATTTTATCTGGTCAAGTCTTTGAATTTGCTGCCATTTGTATTCTGATTCTGTCCTCTTATTCGAGAATAGTAATACTTCTTTTAAGTCTGTCATAATATACTTTCTGTTTATTCTGATTAATTGTTAACAGATATAGAATAATACTTCTGGTATCCAGCCGAAGAAACAAATGCAACATGAGTAACTTTGATTTCAACCTTGTACTTATAAGGAGTTGAGATATTGCACAAAGCAAACCATCCCTTACAACATAAAGTTCTGTACTGAACAAAAGATACTAGTCTGCTTCTGGTGAAATACCACATTTTGTCACGTCTTATAGCATGCACTGTTGCCCCTTCCTCACCCATACATCTCAACCTCTTAGGGCAGGAAATCTAGACGTTCTGCAAAAATCTGGTCGGTTGAGAAGTATGACTTCACCATTTCATTGGGGGTAATAGAGACTTGAGGTTATGTTAGCTGTGTTTGAACACCTGTTTAGAAGCACTGCTTTAAGACTATTACCTGGCCTGCTGACCTTATGTGAGGGCCACAAATCTGCCACTGCTAGTAAGGTCTTTGACTTCTTGAAACACTGTAGAAACATAAAAAAAAAAACAGAAACTAACACAGCAATAAATATGTAAGGACCTAGCAATGTATAAACTGATAATGCAAAATAGTAAATTATTTCAGAGCGAAATAGCACAATAACAATAAATTAAAAAATCCCAATAAAAAAGACCTTATAAACAAGTGGGTTTTTAGGGACCTTTGAAAGTTTTAGTGGAATGGAACTCTGCTTCTAAATAGGTATTTAAGCACATCACCTCAAGTCCACATTCCCCAGACAGAAATGGTCAGGCAGATATAGCAGTATGAGCTATAAAAAACAGACATGAACTCCCAAAGTTGATGATGCAGTGAGCTCCAGAAGTGGGGCTGCTGATAGACAAAATAATGCTTTCCAGAGATCTTTCTATGACTCTCCAATAGCGCTTCAAACCAGGTGATAATATGACAGTAGTTTCTTTAGACAGTTGGAACATACATTGAATATGGTTTGGTGAGTTAATAATGATCTCCATGCCACCAGCAACCAGAACGCATGCAGAAGAACAAACATGATTTCATTGCAAAAGGAAAATCCTGCCACATTTCTGGATACAGCTGACCAGGTTTGACAGTGAGAAGTCCCAGATATAGGATGTTGTAGAAAATGAGATGCAGTAAGACCAGGGTTTGAACAACCATAAAAGGATTCTCAGACAGAATAAAATGCTTGAATTAGGTGAATTAGGATAAATTCTGAAGATGTTAATAAAATGGTTTAACAACTGCTGAGAGCTCTTAAAAGTCAGCTTACCATCAACTACAGTGCCAAGACCACACACTCCAGCTATAGGCTTCATTCTTCTTCTACCATGGGTAATTCAGGAAGTTAAGGAGGACATAGCAAACAAATTCACTATCAAGATGTCTGTCGTTGGAATGAGCTTCAGATGGATAATATGTATCAGTCCTCAACAGTAATAAGGGCAGACAAACACACTTTTGATCAAAGGAGAGGTATAACCTGATATTGTCAGCACAGCAATGAATCACAAATCCCTGTCAATGATCTCCCAAGTTGAAGTATGTACTTTGTGAATCACAGCAGAGCTTGCAAAACCCCATATTTCAGGACGAGGGTTCTGAGGAAGACTTTAATCCAGAAGTAACATCATAAATGTCCTAAATGTTAAGAGGCAAGCTACTCAACGGCTGTGGTAATAAGGCCGCAATTGTTATGTAAGCAGTCAGTCAGCACTGCATGATCCATGGTATCAAATGCTGGTGAGATATCAAAGATTACCAAGACAAAATTAAAGCCAATGATCTCTTACCACAAACAGGTCATTATAACTATCTTGGAGAAGGAACTCTCAGTGCCACTGTGGTTCTTAAAACTAGACTAAGAAAGGTGAGAAATGCGAGTAGATAAAAATTATTTGAGCTGTGTATCGTCTGTTTTCTCTACAACCTCACTAATGAATGGTAAGTAACAAACTGACAAGAAAGATCTGTAATGCATGGAAACGTTTAGCCTTCCAAGCATGAGATCTGACTTGTATGGGATCCTGTAACCTTTGCTGTGGATCCCAAATCCAGTGATAGATGCTTGAACTTCTCTCTGTGGGGGACACTGTTGTGATGTCATTTGATTTTTCCATATCATTGTCTGCCTAGTGATCTCAGACATTTATTCACAAACTAACATGGCCTACAGAACAGAGAAAAAACATCACTGCTGCACCCACAGGCTGTCTTCAAATGATACACTTTTTCCTATCCTGATGCCATTATTTTTTACAGAATAACACTATTTCTGCTATTATAGGAAAAAGACAATGCCTGCAAGTTTGTTTCTACTACAGTTTGCAAACCTACAATAGAAAGTAAGGATGAACAGGTAATTCCATTATAGACAATGCTCCTGTATCAGTCAGTTCTTAAAGCCAGTGCTCCCTTGCATTTTTTATAAATCTGGTCATGAAGTTATGTATATTTCTATAAAATGTTAAATCCTCATTGCGGAAACTCCTGTGTGGCATCAACTTTAAGCAAATGTGTTCACTGAAGGTATTTACACTTTTTCTTGCACTGTCACTAAATGGTTTCTTTTCACTGTAATTAAGTTCTTCTTTGCTACATTTTGTCATGACAGAAACTCAAGATTTCAAGGTTATGATAAAGATTCAATTCCACATAAAATGTCAGATTACTGAAAATTATAGCTCTCAACCTCTTTTTCAGAATGTGAAACCCTTCCTCTCACAGCGAGAAACAAATGGGCAAAATGTGGAATGCTTGCTAACACTAATAACTTCAACTAAAAAGCTCACAGGATCGTTAAAATGTGTTGCTTTATAGTTATAAAACATTCTGTTGATGAATGGATATGATTCAGTATTGTTTACCAAGGATATCTGTTCAAAATTGTTAACACTGAATGTGTGACAAACCCTTTCAATAGCAAATAGTTTGGAAAATGAACTTTATAAGACTCAAAATGAGGAATGTTCCTCAAAACTGAGGTACACTTGCCAGGTATGTTGAAAGCACAATTACAATCGCAGCTACTGCTTCACGACTGAGCTTTGAGTCACATGCATTATGGGTATTAAACATTCTGAAAAGTACAAGCACATTTACAATATATACGTATATACACTGGAAAGCTGTTCATAGAACTGTCATTACAAATATCAACAAATTTCTCTATCTGTAGCAACTCATGGATTCCTTAAGATGTCTGTAGCTGTATTACCTAAAATTAAGCTACTTTTCATTTGTTTCTGTTACGTAGTTTGTGAATCTGCACTGCACATTTAACTAGTTAAATAAAACCAATTTCCTGCTTCACCAGTTGTTTACTCTGCCCTTTTATTTGCACAAGATAGAACAAAAAACAGACTTAAGATATGCTATTGCTAAGGCTGCATTGCATGTCTGTGTGTCATATTGTATACTTATTATCGAATCATAATTTTCCATGGGAAGCTACATAATTTGTTTTATATGACCTATGTGAGTGATGCAGAACCAGTGCAATTTAGGATGTGAGATAGCACTGCCTATCCTTGAATCATGTTCTAAAAATTAAGTGTTATCCTTGAGGGTACAATTCTGGATTTAACATAAATACTAATTACAACATTGTATCTACAACGTGGTCAATAGATAAAAGTTCAATAAGCTGCAGTGCTGGTGACAATTAAAATGGCTTCCTATTGAAATGTCATCACTCGAAATGCCAAGTGCTGAAAAGTTGGAAAAAAAGACCGAAAATCTGGAGAAGAGTGACTCTCATAAATTGCGCTTCTCCTTAAAACTTTTTTTGCATGGGGGCAAGCCACCCACACCCCGAAAACTAATATACACCAACTCCAAGATCACCATGCCTCAGAGAAAAGGGAATATTCTGAGAAATGGTATCTCGGACTTAGTATATGTAAGTCCTTTCTTTTAACCATTCAGTCTCTAGTTTTCAGGACTCACTCTAGTGGGTCCTGACATTTCAAATAGTTACCAGTTAGAACTTGGTGCTGCGGTAGTGTTGTCGCCTCACAGTAAGACGCTGTCCGGTTCGATTCTCAGCTAGAGTGTCTTCTGCATGGAGACATGTGTGAATGGGCATACCTTCATTGAAGGTTGTGCATCAGGGCTGGTAACTCGGCATGTAAAAATCAACTACCAATCATTAGCGGACCGGAGGTCCGCTGTGGCGACCCCTAATCGGGAAAAGCCGAAAGACACAAACAAACCAGTTAGAACTCTGTTTTATATACTAAAGCCAGGATTCAGGAAAAAAAATGTACAGTCTAGGACATAGTAGGCACTGCTTAAGAATACATGTAGAGGCAGTTCATGAATCTTTGAACAAAGCCATAAAGGTAAAGATATGCAGTATGTTAATCACAAAGATTATTATGCAGATAAGGCCTGTTGTGCACTGAGCTGATTCAGAGACATTTGTACTGAATGCAATTCATATAAAAGGTGGAAGCAATAATTGGTAGCACACACAGAGAAATAAAACATACTGACAAAGTTGCCATGAGTAACAACCATGTTGCTAAATTAGAATCATATACTGGTACTGCAAGTCATGAATATACAACCGATAGTGCTAAGTCAAAGGTAGAGCCAACCTAGAGTGAGTGACCAACATTTCAGAACTCTACCAACCAGAATACTATGAGCCAGTACCATATACATTGCCTTTTATGCAGCAGCATTTGCAATATATGGATACCAGAGATGGCTATGCAACAAGCCTGTCAGTTTTCCATGCTAGTAAAGATGAAAATATTTGTCATATTACATATCCTGGCAATGCGGACATTCTACAGATCAAGGTATAATATTCTCACTTAGCCACACAGACAGCAACATCTTATAGTCTGATGTATTTTCTAGATGTTATGCTATAGTATATTAATGGTCGTGTGTGGTCTCCCTCACTGAGCACAATAAAAAGGCAATAAATCAGACAGCCATATAACAATATTTTAGATCATCTTCTCATAGTTCTGGGAGGTATAGATGGTATCCACATTGCCACAGAGCTACCAGCAGGACCAGATAAATATGGCTACACCAGTGAAAGGAAGTACCACATTATAGTATTTATTTGTGGTGCCTTAAAAGTGTATATGTTGCCTACATGTGGCAGACCTGTGGCATGCACCATCTGTTTCATGAAGTTGACATTATCATTAGACAACCACATCTCACCATGTTACTACACAAGTGTTGCTGGCTACAGATTGCAGTCATAGCTTAAGATACTTACAATTCCAATATTCCCCACCCACAGCAGCCAGAGAGTGTGCCATAATGGATTATATAGCTGGGCAGTGTAATACACATTTCTAATACATGGATACCAGTGGTGGTGCCTTGCAGTCTGCACTACAGAAAGTTACCGAACTGTTAGTGTCATCTGCCAAACTGCACAGAATGCTGATACATAAAGAGGAAGGACAGCCAGAACATAGGCATAATGAACCCCAGCCAACACCAACTCCCCAGTTATCATCATCAGAGTGTGACAACAAAGGTAGTAGCATGCAGAACAAACTGATACTCAAGAGTTAAGAAAGATGGTATGATGTGACCTATGCAGGTTATGCAGGCCAGCTCATGATCTATTTACATTGTCCATCTGACATTATTTCACACTGACAGAAAGCTGTAAGCATTATGTGGCATATCCATTAAAACGGTACATCTGACGTAACAAACAGATGACAGAGCCCAGGTGACACATGTACAGAGCATGACCTGTCCTGGTCAGGGCAAGTTCAGACAGGCATTCTTGCACCGAGTTTTGCCAAGGACTATAGCTATAGATTAAACATGGTGAGGATCCCCAGACATGCCTACCACTGTCTACAAGTTCTCCGTCATTGAAATTCCAGCAGTGGTAGAGGCAGAAGGTATGTGTACTAGTGTAATATCTCCTGTTACCCCTTGTGGGTACAGGTATAGCTGTATGGAAGGTACACATAGTAGAAGATGTCCTTCTATATCATGATACTACAGGGATGGCAAACATAACTGTTAAGTGACCAGACGCGCTCCTTCATACAGTAGCTGTGGACTGTACATTTCAGGCCTATGAAACACTGCAGTCACAGCTGCAATATTTGTAGAATATCATGTTGATGGTATGATAGCTGTAGTTTTAAGTTAGTGTACCATCTGTTAATAGCCTGCCCCTGACTTGATTATTTCTGAGTTCACCCACAGTCATATCTCATATCACAATTTGTGTGCCCCATGCCATATGACTTTGTCGTACAGTTCAGTCATTTTTTTGTTGAATGCACATCATGCCAATGCCTCTTCACTCATTCATTTTGACAATGTATTTGCTTTACAATGTGCATAGACTACACAGTGTCATAATTAAGCATACTTTCGCAGCCAATTTTTTATTTTTATTTTTTTGGTGCTGCAGTGAGTTTGAAATGTTTGAAGCTGTTTTCTACACTCTGCAAATACTTTCTAAAGATGTGTCTGCAGTATCAAATTCACTTGCAATGACAGTCCAACCTTATTTTTTTTATTTTTAATGTAGAAAAATATTCCAGTTCCATTTTTATATTTTACATAATTACTATTGAATACCTGATGTTACAGTATTTTCACATGTAAAGTGATGATTTCATAGATTCATAGGTGTGTACTAGGCTAATGGCCCTGGAGCCTTTACAAACCTAGCCCATAGGATCACTGACATTGTACCACCTGACCTTAGTTCCCAGTGCCTCTGTCGAGTAGAGCCACTGGAGTGATCCACGGGGTGAATTTTCTATTTCCTATCCACTCATCAAGGGTTATCCTGAAGAGGGCCAGTGAGGTGCTCTGTTTGACATGTATGGGAAGTCTATTCCATAGCAAGGGCAGTCTCTGAGTTATGAACCTGTCCTTCCAGCACATTCTGTTGATTGTGGTAATGAGGTTGAGGTCACTGGAGCATGTGGTGCGGAGGGATTGGGATTTCTTTAGATGTACCATTTCTGACAGAGCTGGATCAGACATGGCTTTATAAGTCAAGCAGAGATCGCTTCTAAGTAGGCAATATGAGACAGAGAATAGTTGGAGTTTTTTGAGTCTGTCCATATAGGACAAGTGTTTAAGGCATAGGATCCTCTTTGTGAGGTAATTTTGCAGCCTCTCCAGTTGTTGCAGGTTTCTAGTGAGGTACATGCCAAATGGGGCATTGTACTCGATGATTGACCTAATGAAGAAAGAGTAGAGGGAGACAATGACCTCTTTCTTCCTGGATGCAAAACCCTTAGTAATGAGATGTGCCACATAGAAGGACTTTCTGACCACAGTGGCAATGTGGTGGTTAAAAGAGAGGCTGCTGTCAACCTGTGTTCCCAGATCTCGTATAATACCTTCTGTGTTCAGTGGATTACCATCGATGTTTTAATTAATGGGAACTGTTTTTTTCCTAAAGGGGATGATGACACATTTTTTGCCATTGAGCTTAAGGCCATGGTTTTGACACCAGTCATTGGTCTCAGTGAGGCCTTTCTGTAGAATGTCAACATCACTTGGGGAGTTAATAATAGCTCTCAACTTGCAATCGTCTGCGAACTTTGTCAGCCAGAGACCCTTTGTGTTGGCCTGGACTTCAGAGAAGTAGATACCAAACAGGAGAAGACCCAGGACTGAACCCTGTGGGTCTCCACTCATGACTGATCGGCAGTCTGACTTGGAGTCCGCTACTTTCACACTGTGGGTTCTATCTGTGAGCCAGTTTGCAACCCACCTAGTGATATAGGGGTTGATGACTAACTTAATGAGTTTTTCTATGATTCCTGAATGGGGAATGGTATCAAATGCCTTGGCCAAATCAAGGTAGGCTGTATGAACCACCTTGCCTTCATCCACATCTCTGCTGACTGACTCAAAGAAGTCGACCAAATTGAGCAGGCATGATTTACCCTTTACAAAACCAAACTGTGTGAGATCCAGAGTTTGGAGATTCCCTATATCCTTGTTTATTAGGTCCATGATGATGATGCGTTCCATAGCTTTGTATATCAGACTCATCAGGCTAATGGGGCGATAGTTCCCAGGGTCTGTAGTCACTCCTCCTTTGTGGAGAGGGATGACTGTAGCAGTGCGCCATTCAGTAGGGACAAAGCCTGAGGTGAGGCTGTGATTGAACAGGGCACACAGGTGAGGTGTCAGTTCACTCTGTAGTTCATGTAAAACACAGCCAGGGATATTGTCAGGTCTCATGGAAGCTGTATTCTTGGCCTTGGACAGTGCTGTTTTAACCTGTGCAGCAGTAATACTGGGTGCCTGGCAATCTACTGGTATTGTGATTGGTCCTTTGGGGAGGGGAGAGGGGTAAAGTTAGCACGGAGTCTGTCAGCTCGGTGTAGGAGGTACCATTGTGCAGTAGCTCAGAGCAAATCTGGGTATTGCCATGGAGATTCTTTACATAACTATAGAAGGCCTTGTGGTTGTCTTTACTATCTGCTGCAATTTTGTTTTCATAGCTAGCTTTAGAGGATTTGATGAGGGATCTCAACTTTTTGTTGAGGCTGATAAGGGAGTTTTTCCAGTCATGGGACTTCACCTTATTCTGCAACAGTTTCCTCCTTCTGTTGTAGAGTTTGTTTATGGCAGGGGACCACCAGATTGGCTTCCTTTTTTGGAGGAGAGCATCTTGGTTCTATTGAGTATGGCGAGATCCATGTATTTGTGTACGTGTTTGTACAGTGCATTGGTGTATGATTCAGCGGTCATGCAACTATTCTCCATTTGCATGGGTGCCATGAAGTTAGCCACCTCTGTTTTTAGGAGCACAAAGTTAGCTTTGGAGAAGTTTTTCATGGTGGTTACCTTTGCAGGAGGGGGGGGGGGCTGGGAGGGATGTGGATTTCCAGGGTGATTAGTTTGTGGTCGGATCTAACCAGGGAGGAGTTAACTATTGGTGGTAAAGTTCAGTCACAGCGTTCTCTCTCTTTCTCACTCACAAAGAGCTATTCATTTTTTGTCTTATCCCTGCTGACCCACCAATTCTTCAACTGCATTTCTTCATTTTTTATCTCAAAAATGTAATTACTTCAGATAGAGATATCACTGAGGCTGCATGGACAGTGAACACAAAATAGGAAACTAGATTGAAAATAAACTTGAGCTCTGTCTTACTGGGTTTTTTACCACTCAAGGCCTGCTGACCATCAGTAATCATTAGTAATAAGCTAATCCTCCATTACCCAGTGAGTGACAACTGATCATGGGAAACATAACTCAGACAGCTGTCAAGTTATCTTTTTCTTATCCCTGTCAGTCCCGTATGTATGCCTATAATGTCCAAGGGGTGGCCTGCAATAGTCTTTACAACTGGCATTCATGCATCTGTTTGCAATGTAATTATGGTAGGGCCATAATTACACTGCATCTGTTTGCAATGTAAGTATGGCCCTGCCCCATTGCAACAGTATATCCATGTGGTCATCAGTCCTGTGTCTGCTAGCAGATTCTGTCATGGGGGTTGTGCCTAGACACAAACTCCCTAATCCTCCCCCTAAGGAGAAGCAAGCTGGCTTAAGCTTCAGCATCCTACTTCTTCCCTACAGCAGGTCCAACAGAATCCTGAGCAGCTAGTAAACCCCAAATCACCTAGGTCACAGTTAAGATCTTACTGCTCTGTGCTAGTGGAGCTAGCTATGCTGAATATCATTGGTTGTGGAATTGCAGAAACCCAGAAAAGATCCACTGTATAATGTTACTGTTTTCTTCACAACTGGGGATGTGATTAATATTTTAACATTCTTAACCTAAAAGAGAAAACGAATGGGAAGGGCAAATTATATGTCCCGAGAAAGAGAAATAGCTTTAGGCATATTGTCAGTCAAAGCTTTTCACTAGAAAATAAGAGGTTCAGAAGTGATAATGAACACAAAAAGGTGCTGGTCATGATCAGGTGAAGAAAAACACAAACTGAAGGCTTCAATGGAATCTGTAAGTATAAATGCAGAAAATCATACACATAAAATGTATTAACTGTAATCACAGCGTTTTTCGTCGGCAGAGCCTGATAAAGGCGGGCCCCTTGTGATCATGGAACAGAAAGAATACTCCAGGAGAATTAAGGAAATGTTAAACAACAGTGTTTACAATGAAGTATCCAGAAACTAATTAAATCAAGCATACAGGAGGATCACTTCCCTTTTAAATGATATGTTTATAGAAGGAAGAATCAACACTGAAGAATTTAGCTACCTTAACAATATCTGTCCTGTGATGTCTACAAATTTTGGGATCCCCAAAATCCACAAGGACCTTAATAACCCTCTTATGCATTCCATTGTGGACAGTTTGGGATCTATCACTCTGGCAGTTGCTAAATTTGTGGATTATAAATTAAAAGACATACTTAAAACTGAACAGCAAGTTTGCAAAGACGCCTGGGAGTTCTTAAAAAAAAATCAATAACACCACCTATGTGGAGACTGACCTACTTGTCACTTTTTTTTTTTATTGAAGTGGTTGATTTATACACAGTGATACCACATGAAGTGGGACTAAACTGGTTCCATGGGTTTCTTGAAAAGAAAGGCTTGAACAACGATCAGACTAGTCTACTGGAAGATTTGTTGGAAATTGTCCTTACCAACAACTATATTTGCCATGAAGGACAATTATATCATCAAAACCAAGGTGTGGCCATGGGGGCAAATTGTGGCACTGTTTACATCAATATTGTAATGGCTAAATAGGAACAGGTCTTTGTGTTCAATGTCCCTTTTATACGTCTGTGAGATTTTACACCAGATACCTGGATGATTTGTTTATCATCTGGCAGGATACTGAGGAGAAGCTGATGAAATTTATGAACTACATCAACTCAAGCACAGAATTTTTGAAATTTGTAATAAATAAGGATACGTTTAATATTTCTTATCTAGATGTTTTTTGCCTAAGGATTCGAATAATGGTCATTATGTTTCGAGGATTTATCGAAAGCCAACTTACTCCAACTCCTTCCTCCATTTTTCGAGTGCTCATCCCCTTGCCCAAAAGAAATCAGTAGTAAAGTGGCAATTTGTGAGGGCCGCAAGAATGGTCATCCTGCAACAGCACGTCTGGGGAGAGTGTACTACCTTGGAAAACATGTTTCTGACAAGAATCTACCCAAAAGAGTCTGTAACTGACATCAAGCAGGAAGTGGTGATGGAAAGTTAAAGGAATTACTACATCCCAATACACAATAATAATGGTGCTGTTACGTTTGAAACTGGCAAATAAGACAACAATGGAACCGGTGATTGGGGGAGTGCCTTCATTAATGATTTTAACCAAGACCATCCATGTAAGATGGATACTGAAGAAGAATTGGGATTTATTTAAAGAAAACAGGGAACTTTTACAACTACTTCCAGAATGACCTTTGATGGTTTTTAGAAGAGGAAAGAACATAAAGAAGATGTTAGAGGGTACAATGCTTAATATTAATGCAACCAGTAACATTTGTAGAATGATCAAATGTGGGTGAAGTTCGTTCTGTAAGTGGATCCAAGTGGGTGATTCTTTTTGGATAAAAAAATAATGTTTGGGTTAGAAGAAAATTTGATTGTAACAGTAAAGGTGTGGTCTATGCTGTTCTCTGTCAGATATGTCCATCATTTTAATTTGGAAAGACTGAACGTGCCTTAAAAGAAAGGATGCATGAACATCTTTACAATAAACGAAAAGGCAAAATTATGAATCCACTGGCTAAACATGTAACAGAATTTCACAACCATTACTTTTACTTTGTAGTTGTCAAGCAGATCTACCAAGGGGCTAGAGGAGGCCCATGGCATTTATTTCTAGAAAGAAGGGAAGTATTTTGTCAGCTAGTGTTTCAAGCTGATGTTTGGCCAGATATTAATGAATGTATCTCCATTTCCAGTCTGTTAAAATTAAAGTCTTTAAGAAGCTAGAGCAAGTTTCCCTTTAAGGGGGCACTGGTTCAGTTTTGACACTTTGATTGGCTGCTGAGGAGTGAACTCATATATAAATTCTTATCCCTACTTCCTTGGATTTATCTGATTAATTTTTGTAGAGAAGCAAAACAAAAGCGCTTATCTTATTTTAAATCATTTTTATTAAAGAGGTTTTTTGATGGTTCTACCTATTACACAGCATTTTCTGGAGATTTGTATCTTGTTCTGAACAGACCAGGGTTTGTAAGCTGTTGAACTTTTGTGGCTTTTACTTCAGAATGAATATACATATAAAGATAAGAAACTGCAGCAAGGAAAGACGAAACATCAATAAAAACTGAGGTAAAAGCAACCATATGGGGAAAAAAGAGAATGCGCATCAGGATGACTGGTGGTGAAAGTAATAAAAAATGGTATAGGAAGTGGCCAGAAGAGCAAAACAAGTACATTGTTTATATTAGTATTTACAAATGCATGAGAAGGCATAGTACTGATATATTGCAAAACAAACTACTGTAATAATGCAGGTCACCTGTAGGCCTGTCAGCAAAAGACAAACAAAATCCTCTTTGTGGGATATATTGTAGGGATCAGACAGGATACCTGCTCATGTGCTGAGTGAACTGGTAGATGAATGGAGGAACCACTGGGGCAAAAGGGGGTATTTTCTTCCTGGAGGCTGGATCCAAAGAAATGTAAACAGAAGGGAAACTAAAACCATGGATCAACCTGTCTTCCTTTTTAGCAAGATCATGTAAAATACCTAAACCCAAACATTTTTGACAAAGCCAAATTATCTACCAGAAGGGCAACAGCACTGATTCACATAGCAAAGGCTTTGTTATTGTATGACAAAACAGTTTTATAACTAGGTCATTGGCAAGGCTAGCAAAGGAATCTGGTAAACATAGTGCATGTGGGTTTCAATACAGACTTTTACATCATACCTCACAGGAGGTTGGTGGAACAACTAAATGTTTGGGAATGGAGCACAACTCAGTGAGATTGATAGGGAATTTATTAAATAATAGGAAGTAGTGGGTATCATTTGTAGGGTTACCAAGTCATATCTCTGTAAGTATGAAGTGCCACAGAGCTAATGATGAACACAGTTCTGTTCATTACATTTTTGCCAGATATCACAGTTAGGGTAGAAAATAAGGTTAGCCTATCCATCTTTGCAGAGACTTTGTAAAAAATCAGTGTCCGAAATTTTCATAAAGGATCTGCTTCTAATGACTCAGTGGACCACAAAGGAAAAAAAGTGCTGTGTGGAGGTCATCCAAGACTGCGTTATCAGCTTATCCCATGGTTGAGCTCTCTAAGCCATATGGTTCAGATTCACATGTTATAGCCTGTAGAACGTGATCTGTTCACAGGCTTGCATTGCTTGATAGTGACGGGTCAGTCAATGAGACACCAGATATTCATTAGTGCAGGCAACCAAGTAACAGTATGAATACAAACTGAGTCATAAATAATGCATACAGCCCAGTCACACCTCTTAACTGTCCAGAATTTGCCTCATATTTTTGGTATGTTCCTCATTTTCTGATTTTGTTGCAAATTATAGGAAATTGAAGACACTAAATAATTACATACATTTGAGTTTCAGACTTCGTACTCTTCAGAGAATGCATGCTAACACAAGTCCTGTTATTTGAGTAACTTTCTAACTTTATAAGAGCAATATTTAAAATTTGTCCCTATTTTTGGGCCTTTGTCCCCTCATCATTTTAGGCTTTGTCCAGATTTCTTGCGTTGAGGTTGAGAAGTAGTCAACATTTTGCATGACTGTTTAGCTATAGTAGATAATCTTGATTTATCCTACAGATTAGAGATGAAACTATCATATGTAGTGAAGCTTCATTACTTTTCTACGATAGCAATTATGGATGGTCTTTGATACCCATAGAGCAGTATTGCAACTCTTACAAATTTCTGAAAAACAATTCTCCGTCAGGTTAGACATAATATGAGGCTGTGCACCTACCACGTTCATTTTTATTTTATCTGTTGTGCATGAATCTGAAAGACATTTTGTCAGTCATAAAGGGATTCAAGCCACAGATGTGACAACTCATTTTTAACCTAAGAACTGGCAGCTACAAATTGGGAAACATTTTTCCTTTTTAGAGAATGCTAAAGGAAGCTGCACTGAAATAAATGAGTTCTTTATTAATGTAGATTAGAGCATATTCTTAAGGGCTAGCAAATAATGCCACCGTATGTGTATAAAATGTTTATGCAATTAAACACTGCAGGGATAGGTTGGCAGAGAGTCAAGAATTTAAACAGTAAGGAAGTTGGCATGAACTGAAGAAATTTTATAAGTATAGTTACAAAGTTTAAATCCTTTTCATTATTTTAAAAGTCATTAGTTCACCAGAATATATTGGTCTTAGTACTACAATATGAAGACTGAGCTTCATACCTAAGTGAAACCTTTCAGTAAAAGGTCTGAGAGAAAAAAATTAAGTGTATAAACTAGGGACATACAATACAGCACACAAGGTACAAGGCAAGGGGTCACAGAAAACAAAATAATTGCAGAAAACAAGTATTACAACAGTAAGAAAAAGTGTCATCACAAAATCCTGATTTGCCTGACATTGAGTGCCTGACATTGTTTCATACCTCTCAAGTGTACCTTATTGCGAGGAACATTCATCATTTAATGAGTTTCAAAAAGTCCCTGTTCCATACTGTTCCACATTAAAAACAGCTGTCCCTCATTCAGTGTTAAGAATATTTTAACTGATATCCACAGTAAATATTGAATTGTGTTAATTCAGCAAAAGAACTTTTAGTAATTATAAAGGAACACATTTTACCCGTCATGTGAGCTTCCTAGCTTCGGTTGTAAGCACATCATTAACAATCGCTCCACATTTTGTCCAGTTTGTTCTACATTATGAGATGTAATGTTCCACATTTTGGAAACTGAAGGTTGAGAGCAATAATTAGGCCCTCTGTAGAAAAGCAGGCATACAAGTTTTTACAACCCCATGAATGCATTGCACCATAACTGAAACTCGATTTAGAGATGTTAATTTATTATGGGATATGCCGAGTTACACCTCATTTCATTGCTGAAGACTAGACAGAACAGGTGGTGATGCCTCTCTTCTTGCACAATTCTATTGAAAGGTGAGGCTAATAGAAATAAATCACTGCATTCAGTTACTACATACAAAATTGCAACAACTAAATTAGAATTCACCAGGTGTTACAAAACTCATTCCATGACTACTGTACAGCACAAACTGTTCCCTAATATTGTACAACATGTTCAAAAGAAAGCAATTGCATTCATATAGTAGATTTTTATTCATCAGACATAGGGTAGAAAACTACCATGCTAAAACAATCCGATCAAAATAAAGCAGAAGAAGCTGTTCATAGTTCTACCACTGGTAATAACATACTTGAAAATGTAACAATAAATGTTGCACCTCAGCATTTATCATGCCACTACTAAGCTAACAATGTTACATTACAATGGATTTGGTTAAATAAACTGACAGCCTCCAGTGAGACTATCAAGGAGCTTGTTGTTACTGATCCCGGGATCGTATATCCAGTTTCCAGTCCATAAGTCAACCTGTCTTTTAAACATTTTCAAAGTTGATGCCATTTTAACAACTATAGGAAGCACATTCCATAATCCCTCCAAGCCCTGACCAAAAAATTATTTTTTTTCTTGATGGAAGTATGAAAATGTAGAACGTTTGCTCTGCAATTGCTGTTTTTTTCTAATAATTTGATGAAAAATAAAGGCACAGCAATGCTGCCAGTTGAGCAAAACATTTATACATCAGTACTACATTTCTTGTGAGGAATCTATAACTGAGGAAACTATAACTGAGGGAATGTAGTCCCAATTCTCTTAACCTGGCACCATAGATAAGATCCTGCATAGCAGTAGTTTGTCTAGTGAGAGTTTCTGGATTTTCTTAAGTTTTTCTAGTTGAGACTAAATACAGGCAGCACCACAATACACTGCAATAGGCCTCATAAGTGACTTATACAGTGATAGCAGCACCTGTTTCCTTCTACAGACAGTTGTATGTATCATCTCTCTCTCTCTCTCTCTCTCTCTCTCAGGATGCCATGATATCTTCTCTCAGTAGTTGTAACAATGGCATAAAATCTGAGTGAGGTGACTGACTATACTTCAGTCTCCTGCTATGTCCACACACAGTGGTATAAAATAATCACACAAAGCAAAAATCTCTCTCCAACTAATGAAACAGCTGGTGTACAAATTCTGTAGTATCCAGCAAAAGAAGAAACACTAGCTGTACCATAGCAACGTAGTTTATTAAGATAGTAAGCGCTTTCAGGGATCCAACTCCTTCATCAGACAACAAGTGAATAAACCTTACACAGTTTATAGTGGAATCAATTAAGGACAATTAATTTTTCTTAAGAAAACAGTAACATTATTCTATTAAGCAAATTAACTATAGTAAAAAAAACACAGAATCATCACAATGTTATGTATAAAAAATGTGCAAAATACTGCATATACAATTATTATTAAAAACAGTCAACATATAAAAATGCTGTAGTCACACAAAAAAATAAGAACATACAACTCTATTAAAATCAGCCATGATATGTGCACTAGAACTACTTCATGTATACCTATGTTTATATATGTATATATAAAAAACATCAAATAACCTCTAAGCCATACTCATAGGAGTATAGTCATATTGTGTGCAATACCTTAAAAATAAATATAAATATAAAAAACACTTATCAAATAAGCATAGAATAACAACTGATGGTTTATTTAATGTTTTAATGGCCGAGCTTTTAAAAAAGGTTTCAAGGACACCTTGTTATTCAGGCCGGGGGGTTTATCAGCACTGAATAACATTATCCATTTCTGTTCTGCAGCCTCGGTGTCATTCACCAAATCCCTCCCTCTTCTATTATCAAATAGAATTTCTAAAACTAGAAATTTAAATGTATGATTGGACCCTTCATTTTTATTATGCATGGCAAGGGCACTACTCTCTTTACTATTTCTAATGTCTCTGTAGTGTTCCAATATCCTATCCTTAAACTGCCTATTAGTTTTGCCAATGTAATATGACACAATACGCGAAATAAACAACATTAGATGTCTTACAATCTGCATAATGGGCACTGTTAAAACTAAAGCCCATGTGTGGATGTGTAAAACTCCTGCCTATGTGAACATGTATACAGGTTGTGCAACTTCTACATGCATATGTGCCTATCCTGTCAGATTTACACCAGGTGCTAGATACGTCAGACCTATAGCATAAATGGCTCTTCAATGTTCTATTGTTACGAAACGTAAAATTCGGTTTAGCTTCAGTTACACCCTTTAGACCTTCAGCAGTAGAAAGGATACCCCAGTTCCTATTAATCACATCACAAACAGTACTGATGTTACTGACAAATGTCAAAGGCATCCTCAGTTTATCAGCTACATTACTGGGTAAACTTACATAACTGGCTTCTGCATCATTGGTAGAATTTGGGACAACTCTATCTCTAAAATATGGTTTACAGCCCCCCGTCGTCTTCCATGCTTCATTTATATATCTATCAATCATCTGACCATCATAGCCTCTCTCCAAAAAGTCAGACTTTAATTTCTGGAGTGCTCCATGTAGCTTTACATCGTCATTAAATAACCTCATTACTCTAAATACTTGCCCTTTTATTACAATGTGTTTGGTATAGTTTGGGTGCATACTTGTGTTGTGTAGGAAATTATTCTTCCTAACTGGCTTCTTATAGAGACTAGTCTTAATATTATTCAGGTGACCTTTGCTCACCCTCATATCCAAAAAATCAATTTCATGTCTAGAATAATTAAATGTAAATATAAGGAAGTCTGTGGTCCCATTTAAATAACAAATGAATTTGTTCAACTCAACCTCGGTGCCCTGCCACAACAAAAAAAATATCATCCACAAACCTAGTATACCAAACTATATGTTCACTATGTAGTTCATTGGACAGAACAAGGGAACGTTACCAATGCACCAATGAAAGGTTGGCATTGCTATTGGCACAAGCTGTGCCCATAGCCACACCAACCTTTTGGATATAATAATCACTACCAAAAATAAAGATATTATTTGTCAGAACAATATCCAATAAAGTACAAATCAAATCACATTTACTGGAAGTAAATCCTGCATCATTCAGTACTTCTCTCACATTGTCTATTCCCCATTGATTCAGAATGACTGTGAACAGTGATTCTATATCTAAAGTTACAAAAAAACAATCAGTTTATACAGAAGCCAATTTCAAACTGAGTGTTTCTAAAAAAAGTTTTGGAATCTTTGAGAACACTGTCACAGCCATCCAGTACAGGGTGTAAATTATTTTCGACATATATAAACAGGGGTTCATTAGCCCATCCCCTGCTAGATACTATCGGGCACATTGGTGGGGTACAAAGACATTTGTGTACCTTAGGTAAACCATATACCACAGGAATAACAGGGTGGTTAATTGAAAAATATTGAAACAGTGGCTCATTTATCATGCCTGTAATCAATAGATCAAAAAGGAGAAAGCATATTTTATCAATAATACCCTTCACCACAGTCAGTGCTATAGATTGGTACGTTCTTGTGTCATTCGATAAAATATACATTTGTTTGCAATATAAATCTTTATCAAGAACCACAATGCCCCCTCCCTTGTCAACAGGTCGAACCTCTATCAAACCTAGGGCTTTTAAATCATTTAAGGCAGTGTATTCAATACTAGATAGATTAGAAAACTTGTTAGAACAAATGTCAGAGACCAAAACTTCTCTTATCTGTCTATCGCAGACTTCAATGAAAGTGTCAATGATAGCATTGTTAGGGGGAATGTACACACTCGGCTTCTTGAAAATACATCTATCTGACTGAATAGATGAAGAAAACATAGCACGTAAAGTCAAATTTCTGCCAAAGAGTCTCAAGTCTTTCAAGACATCAGTAAGGACAGCTTTCTTAGCCGGTATGAAGTTCAGGCCTTTATTCAGTAATGTCATCTGAGCCTCTGTTAAAACATGTGAAGAAATATTGAAAATCAAACCTGTTTGAACCTCTTTCGGTTCTGTCCTTCTGCACTTAGTGGTCTCCGTGGATTCCGGTTCATTGAGCGTCCTCTGATGGGAAGAGGATTCTCTAGTAAAAAACAGCTCATATTATTTGAAGGTTGAGCCTCATTATCACTCCTTTGGCCATTAGCGAGCAGACGCTGATTCCTTGGGTCTTTGGATTTCACTACCAAGCCTTCCCTGGCATTTGTTAATACTGGAGATGGTTTACTCATTGAATTCTGCTCAAAAGCTGTTCTCTTCAGGCCCTCAATATCTGCTGTTGGTTCAGTTGTTATAGCGTTCACTTGTACACTCACCAACCCAGAAGTGGAGGGCGTTTGACTCAATGGCTCCGAATTCTATCAATGATGCAGAAGCCAGTTATGTAAGTTTACCCAGTAATGTAGCTGATAAACTGAGGATGCCTTTGACATTTGCCAGTAACATCAGTACTGTTTGTGATGTCATTGACAGGAAACGGGGTATCCTTTCTACCGTTGAAGGTCTAAAGGGTGTAATTGAAGCTAAACCGAATTTTACGTTTCATAACAATAGAACTTTGAAGAGCCATTTATGCTATAGGTCTGACGTATCTAGCACCTGGTGTAAATCTGACAGGATAGGCACATATGCATGTAGAAGTTGCACAGCCTGTATACATGTTCACATAGGCAGGAGTTTTACACATCCACACATGGGCTTTAGTTTTAACAGTGCCCATTATGCAGATTGTAAGGCATCTAATGTTGTTTATTTAGCATATTGTGTCATATTCTTTTCTTTTTACATTGGCAAAACTAATAGGCAGTTTAAGGATAGGATATTGGAACACTACAGAGACATTAGAAATAGTAAAGAGAGTAGTGCCCTTGCCATGCATAATAAAAATGAAGGGTCCAATCATACATTTAAATTTCTAGTTTTGGAAATTCTATTTGATAAGAGAAGAGGGAGGGATTTGGTGAATGACACAGAGGCTGCGGAACAGAAATGGATAATGTTATTCAGTGCTGATAACCCCCCCGGCATGAATAACAAGGTGTCCTTGAAACCTTTTTTAAGATCTCGGCCATTAAAACATTAAATAAACCATCGGTTGTTGTTCTATGTTTATTTGATAAGTGTTTTTATATTTATATTTATTTTTAAGGTATTGCACACAATATGACTATGCTCATATGAGTATGGCTTAGAGGTTATTTGACATTTTATATATATATACATATATAAACATAGGTATACATGAAATAGTTCTATTGCACATATCATGGTTGATTTTAATGGATTTGTATGTTCTTAGTTTTTTTTGTGTGACTACAACATCTTTATATGTTGACTGTTTTTAATAATTTTATATGCAGTATTTTGCACATTTTTTATACATAACATTGTGATGATTCTGTGTTTTTTAATATAGCTAATATGCTTAATAGAATAATGTTACCGTTATCTTAAGGAAAGTTAATTGTCCTCAATTGATTCCACTATAAATTGTGTAAGGTTTATTCACTTGTTGTCTGATGAAGGGGTTGGATCCCTGAAAGCGCTTACTATCTTAATAAACTAAGTTGCTGTGGTACAGTTGGTGTTTCTTCTTTTGCTGTATATAATAATCCACTGCATGTGGATATTTATCATTTTTGCTACCAAAGTGCAGGACACTACATTTTGGTGTTAAATAAGACCACATTATGCTCAGCGATTCAACGAAGAAGCCATGGTAGTGCTGCATTCTTTCCTGTTCATCTGCGTTAGTTACAATACTTCCCTTCTTCGAGTCATAAGCAAATTTACCATCATATTCCTTGTTTGCTTGTCAACGTTGTTATAAATATGATGAATTAGAAGAGTCTCTGCAGAGTACCTGCAGCACTTCTGACTGATGACCATGCTGTCTGAAAAAACATTTCTTATCCTAACCCTACGCTTTCTGTTATGTCACCAGTTACTAACCCAATTAATTATATGGCCTTTTATTTTCAAATGTTCCATTGTATAAAAAATATAACACGATGTAGAACAGAACTAAATGCTTTGCTAAGTCCAAATATATAATATCCTCTGCCATACCTAAGTC
This sequence comes from Protopterus annectens, assembly GCF_019279795.1. Lineage (NCBI taxonomy): Eukaryota > Metazoa > Chordata > Ceratodontiformes > Protopteridae > Protopterus > Protopterus annectens. Next base: position 753,003,308 of record NC_056747.1, read on the forward strand.
CAACGCTTTTATCAGGTTGATATAGAAATGCAATAGGTTGATTAGACAAGAGCTTCCAAATGAAAACCCATGTTTATTTATATTTAGGCCTAGTCTGAAAATCTCAGGGATTTTACTCAAAAGGTTTACTTTGTAACCATGATACCTTCATCTTTAACCTAAGAAGTGGAACCCACACATTGGAAAAAATCTCTTCCTTTCTAGACAATGCTAAAGGCAGCTGCACTGAAATAAGTGAGTTATTTATTAATGCGGGTTGAGATATACTCTTAATGGATGACATATCACACTACTATATATGAATACAATTGCTGATATTAGTAAAAACTGAAAGGGATAGATTAGCAAAAGAGTTAATAGAAGAGCAGCTCCCCATGTCTGTAAAGACCCTGCTGCTGTGTGAAATGAGGACAAAGGCCCTGCTGCTGTGTGAAGCAAGGAGAAAGGCTCTGCTGCTGTGTGAAGCAAGGACATTACAATTTCATACTGCATGTCATCTGACTTCCTGCTTTGTTTGCCTACTCACTTAATCTTTAATATGTTTTCTAGTAACCCACTTTGCACACACCACAGTAATCGCTGGTCATTCTAGGGCCTGCCCTGTATTGCTGATATTTTCTTTTAATTGGCAGGTACGCAAACTTTAACAGGGATTTGCTGAGTCATCCTCTTTTACAACATGGACCATACTGACCATACACTTCAATTTTACTCAATTCTTGTCGCATTGAAGCGCACTGCTGCTCTCTAAAACTGAAGCAGAGCAGGACAGTACCTCTGCAAACCTGGGGTTTGGGGCAATGCAAATCATTATATAACTTTTTGAGTGAAGAAAGGTGGACTGCATTTTGTCAGTGAAGAGTCAAGATAAGTAAGGTAACCATTACAGAATATGAATGTCGGAGGTCACTTGCTTTACGCCTAAGTAAATACCAATTTATTTTTTTAAATACTAAACTGTAGAAAATGCATTTTAGGCAGCAAATGTTATTGTAAACTGCCATTAAGTCTGTGAGCATGAAGGAAAATGTTCTAGTAATTGGCGATTCCATTAGGCACACTGACTCCATGCTTACAAGGCTGGACAGGGTAGGGTGAGAGTTAGCTGTCTCTGAGATATCAGGATCCATGAAGTTATAAGGGATCCTCAGTCTCTCACACTGGGCAAATATGATTATGGCCTAATGGCATCCCATGTCAACATGAATTACTTGTGATGCACACCCCTGATAGCACAAAGGTATGTTGGATCTCACTATGCATATGTCAAATGCAAGAAAGACTATGGACTTGAGAGGAAACCTACTTTCACCCAGAATGATGCCTAAATGCAAACATAAAATAACTGACTTCAATAACTGACTAAGCAGTTGTCTTTATCCTGGGGTAGGGGAGGGACACAGTATGTGTCTGCCTGGGGTAAGATGGTAGACAAGTCAACACTCTTCTCAAGGGATGGCCTTTACCTCTTATTCCATGGCTTCTCCTTACCATCCAAAGTCCTTGATGCTCCCAAAGTGTCCATGTTCTGCACATCACAACATAGCAGATAAAATTACAGCAAATTCTAATTTGAACTATATCAACGTTGCTCCTCTCAGTGTCACTGGTCCCAAAACAAATCACCTGATCTTGAGGCTCTCCTGAAATGTGAAAATGTCTGTGTCTGCGTACTAACTAAAATGTGGTTTCTTCGTAAAGATAATATCCCCTCCTTACCTGAGTTTAGCACTTATCATGCATTCAGGGCTGAGGGAAACTGTAGGGATCTTTGCATATTTTTTAGAAACCATTTTATCTGCGGGCAGAATCGATGAGACCCACAAACTGAACTCATTGAACTCAAACCCATTCTAAGCAAAATAATGTATTAATTTATAGTCTGCCAGAGGACATCTGCCATATATCTCTAAATGACCACAACAGATTTCTAAAAGTGCTGTCCAAATTACCCATAATGCAAAATTCTTTCATGATGGATGATTTAGACTATCAGTTGATAAACTGGATATGCCCAAGGATTCACGGACTTAATAAACAACTGTTTCCTAGAACAAACAGTAAAGCAGTCCACTGGGGCAGATCATTCCAGATCTTGTCCTCATTAACCTTGCCTACACATCTACCTCTCCTATAGCTTCCCTTTCCCTGTTTGAATATGATCACAAATTAGTGACTTTCTCCTTTAAAGTCTCAAACACTATTGCAGTGAATAATTTAGAATTGAGGGATTTCAAACAGGCAAACCTACTCATGTTCTGTGAAATTTCAGAATTTATTCCAATACCCAAGCAGCCTCAGCTGCTGCTTACACAAGGGAGTTCTATGCTCAGTTGTAGAAATGTATAGCTCAAGCAGTCCCTACCATAGCCACATATAATGAGAAATTTAAAAACTGATCACCATGGTGGTCCACCAGCAAGTCATATAACAAAACACAATCTTCCTGTGTTAAAGACACTATCAAAAAGATCAACAAAGAAATAAAATCAAACATTAGGAAGATCAAAGCAAAATATAAACTGAAACTGTCATTTAAGGCTAATTATAAATCCTTCTTTAATTTCATCAGAAAACTAAGAAATAACACCCAGTCATGTTCTGAACTTATTTATTTATTTATTTATTGACATTTGTTAACCGGGTTAGTCCAACTGGGCTTGTGTCCCATTTTCAGTGGAGATCTGAGGAGAAAAGCTCCAATACAACAGAAAAAAAATACAGTTTACAAGATAAAATGCAAGAAGTAGTTATATATCCAACTTTGTACTTGTGCATTCAACATATGGAGATTATACAGAGATAAAAAAGTCTTAAGTCAAGGATATTAATAGTTGAGCAGGATAACTAAGTATATACATTATTTACATCAATTCAATAAACAAACTTCAATAACTTCAACAGTGGTGGTTAAATATCATTTGAGTAGAACGTAATTTTTGAGGCAGAAGAAATGCCTATATATAAAGAGAAGGGGAGAAAACAGAAGTAGAGAGGGGGAGTTAAGTTGGGGTTTGACAGCGGCAGATTTTGGAGTTAAGTAGATGAAGTTTAAGTTTCTCTTTGAAATGAGATGGTGTACTATACTGCATATTTCTCTAGGAAGTTTATTCCAAGCTTGGGTCATAGAGTACTTATATAGGAGTTTGCCCACTGATTTTTTTGGGATAATATATTTGTAGTAGATGCTGATTAGATGTCCAGAGGGTACGAGGTGGAGAGTAGATGGTGATGAAGGAAGAGAGAGCAGGACATGCAGCAGGTTTATAAAGAATAGTGTGTATCATTTGAAGTTGGGCTAATAACAATAGATGTGGGAGTTCTAGCCAACTGAGAGAGTTTAGAGCAAGGCAGTGGTGTGTATTGTAGGGAGAGCTGGTGATGAATCGAGCTATCTTATGATAGGTTTGCTGGAGTTTGTTTAGGGTAGTAGTTTGTATATGTGAGAGCACAGGGGGATCGTAAAGAAGTGATGGGAGAAGCAGAACTTGAGCAAGGGAGAGTTTGGAGTTAGTAGTTAAGAATCTTTTGTGGCGGTATAGTAAACCGAGCTTTTGATTTGTTTTCTTGATGCATTATAGGATGTGTAAGTTGAAATTGAGTCCATCATTGATAATAACGCCTAGGAGTTTGGTGTGGGATTCGGGTTTGATAGTAGTGTGATTTGAGGAAGTGATGGCAAAGGAGGATTTGTTGTGAGCTAGAGATTGAGGGAGAAATAGTAATAGTTTGGTCTTTTTAGGGTTGAGGATGAGTAGATTAGTCGATAACCAGATTTCTGTGGCTAGGAAGACCTGTTGAGTGAGGTCATGGAGTTCAGAGATGTTATTTGAGGTAGAGATCAGAGTAGAATCATCTGCGTATTGTATGAGGGAAAATGTATTTCAAGCTGTATGACGATCATTGGTGAAAATGTTAAATAGAAGGGGCCCTAGGATGGAGCCTTGTGGGTCCCCTGTTGGGACAGGTAAGAAAGGAGAGGAAGAGGTGAGCCATTTTACTGATTATTGCCTACAAGATAAGTAACTGGAGAACTAGGCAAGGGAGTTGGTACTCATATTGAGAGTAGCAAGTTTGGATAGTAGGAGAGTATGGGAGACTGTATCAAAAGGTTTAGATAAATCAAGGAAGAGACAAGATATCATTTTGTTATTATCTAGGGCCTCAGCAATGGTATGAGTGAAGGATAATAGGGCAGTAGTTGTGCTGTGGTTGGGACGAAAACCATACTGGTTGGGGGTGAGCAGGTTGTGATCAAGGAGGTGTTTGAGTAGTTGTGAATGAATACATTTTTCAAGTATCTTAGAGAGGGGGGATAGAATGGCTATAGGTCTATTGTTAGATGGGTCAGTTGAGTTACCACCTTTATGCAAAGGGACAGTGTAAAAGGATTTCCAGAACAGAGGGACAGTAGACTCTTGTATAGATCTGTTGATACGTATGGATACTGGGTAGGCAATGGAGTCTGCAGCAAGTTTAAGGAAGGAGGGAGGTAGGTTATCTGTAGAGGGAGAGCAAGGTTTGAGTTTTTGGAGAAGTGATCGGATGTAGGAAGTGGAAACCAGGTGTAAGGAAAAGGGGGTTTTGTTGGATGGGTTGGGAGGAGTTGTCAGAGGCGTAGTATTACAGCTGGAAGGCATGAGTGTTTGAATAGTTTCAATGAAATGTTTATTGAGCAGAGTAGCTGTTTCAAGAGGAGGTACGTTAGGGTAAGGGGAGGGGTTTCCGGGGGAGCCAGGAGAAAGGGTTTTATTAATGAATGTCCAGAACTTTTTAGGCTTGGATTTGTTATTAAGTTGGGCAGTGTTATAGAAGGACTTTCTATCATTATTGATATGCTTTTTAATGAGATTTCTCAGACATCTGTAGTTGTGAAATAGGGGTAAGTCTTTAGTTTTTATCCAAGCTTTCCATGCTTTGTCCCTTTCAAGCATAAGAGATTTTGTTTTTTTTTTGAAAGCCAGGGGGCATGGATAGATTTTAGTCTGATTTTCCTGGAGGGGGCGAGCGAGTTCAGGGTGTCAAGGAAAATATTATTAAATCTATTTGTGGCATCATTGAGAGGGATTTGCTTGAGGATGGACCAGTCTATGGATGATGAGATAGAATTAAATTGGGCTAGGTTGAAGTTGGAGAGTTTGCGACAGTCTCTATAGAGGTGAGATTTGGGTAGTTGGAGGGGGTGTCGAAGGACAGAGATAGGTAGGTGGTCACTAAGTTGGTCTGGGTGAGTTGTAGGGGTATGGTATAGTGGAGGGGAGTTGGTTAGTATCCAGTTGATTATCGAGCCAGAGTTTCTGTGTTTATGTAGATGAGTTGGAGATGATATAAGCTGATGAAAACCATGTAGATTTATACTAAGTTGGGGAGAGTCAATTTTCAGTTTGGACCAGTCTATGTTGACATCACCCAAGATGAGGGTTTCATGTGGTATGTTTTGGGAAAACCAGGATAAAATGTTCTCAGGGATTGTTAAGTTGTTTCCTGGAGGGGATATAGATGGAGACAATAACTAGTTTTATATGGGTGTTGAGGTGGTAATTTAGAACTAAGAGTTCTGCTGGATGAAAGTCAGGGAGGGGTGAGGGAAATGGAGAGAGGTTGAGTAAATTTGAGTATAAGATGGCTACACCACCTCCTTTTTTTGGTGCTCTGTCTAAGCAGTAGATGTTATAACCTGATGCGAGTATTTCCTTACTTGAGATATGTGGCTGAAGCCATGTATCAGATAAAGAAATAATATGTGGGCTAGTATGGGCTACCCATGCCTGTAATTCAGTGATTTTGTTGGTTAGGCTCTGAATGTTGAGGTCATATATGGATAAGTGATTAGTAGGTGAAGAGTCTGGTAGAGTAGGCAGGCAGGAGGGAGAGATGTTAGAGGGAGTAGGGGAGATAGTAACCAAAATAGTGGCACCCTCTCTGACCCTAAAGACAACATAGCTGATATACTTCAGTGTCAACTTTACACATGAAACAGTCATTGAAACTCCAAAGATCCCAGAGTCCCTTACCCCAAAAAAGATCATTAAGGTATGTGCCCTAACTGTACTATCAAAAGCTAAAAGTACCACTTTCATGGGCCTCTCAATTTACCTGGTTACCTAATAGCCTCAAACATGCTCTCATGGAACCCCTGCTGAACCTATTTGTTTTAAGAATAGCCACCAGGTATGTTCAAGAAGTACGTAGAACTGCTGTATTGATGCCCCTTCATAAAGGGAATCCTATTGTAGACTCCCAGATACTACAGGCCAATAAGCCTATTTAGTCTAATTTCTAAAGCCATTGAATGCATCATAACACATCATTACAGCATTAAAAATCTCATTTGGTTGGACATCTCAGTAGTTTAGCTTTGTCAAAGGGAAGTTGTGGAAGCAGTGGTTAGTAGTCACTTGGTCCACACAGCCTATATTCTGGCCAAGGCATTCATTATTATCCCCTAAACTGGTATTGTAAATTGTGTACACCTGAAATACTCCTTATGGTAACCTTTATGAATCTCCTCCAGTATATATCATTTCAGAAGCAACCCTAAATTGGTAAACAACTCCCCTTTTAATAAAGTACAGAAAGACCTTATTAAGTTGATCATATTAGTCAGATCAGACCATGAAACTAGATTAACATCTAAAGCATTGGGCAATAACAAAGGGTTATTTAATTAAAACAGGAAACTAAGGAGGAAACAGTGACTACAGTGGACTTGCAATGAATAATGTAGTAATATCTGATCCTCATTTAGTTGCATATCCCCTGGTGTACAAAGTATGTGCGAACTTCAATAAATGTGCAAGAATAAACATACTCTGGTCAGCAAAGATGACTTTCTCAATATTTTGAAGGAAATTATATCTCTTGTAATAAAAATAGTTAAAAACACTAGTTCTCTGGCACATGATAGTATTCCCAGTTATTTCCTACATAATGCAAGGAATAATCTAGTGAAATCCTTACTTATTTTTACTAATACATTCATTGCCACTGCACATGTCCTGGTAGTCTGGCATGACATCATAGTGATCCCCACACATAAAGGCGGTACTACATCAGACTGTGAAAATTATAGATGCATCAGCTTTACTTCTACTCTCTGCAAAATATGAAGTGGGTAATAACTGAACTTATCCTAAAAGACAATGGCGACATTATACTAACTGACTCAGAGCAATACAGTTTTGTTAAAGGAAAACGCCATAGAACTAAAAAAAAAAAATCTGTTTTTTCACTCCTTTTGTTTCCTGACCTATTTTAACACCACAAAATCACCCTAAGTGCTTTATTTGTAAATTTAGCCTGTTTTCCACAACATGGCTACCAATGGGGCTTGATGTATCAACATGATCTTGTTGTCCCTCAGCCCTTTCTCTTTCCCATAATGCTTTGTATGATGCATGCCAGACATAAGGAAGTAACTGTGAATTCCCATGCCATTGACATAGAATGGGATTTGTGCAGGGGCGGCTCGTGCTACAGGACTGCAGCCCTCCGACCTAAAAAACAAATAAAAAATAGAACAGAGAAACACAAAATCAATTTCTGGAAGTGTACGCATGCGCACATGCTGTCTGACTACTTTCTCTGCAGTCTAGATAGGGGAAAGGCATCTCAGCCCCAAGATGGCCAGCAGTCTGTGCGGCGATGACGTCACGAAATGGAGGCACTCTGGACTGCAGCAGTCACAGGCAGGACCAGTCGCAGATTTGGACTGCAAGGAATACTTTGGGATGGACCAATTGCACAAGGAATACTGGCAAAGGGGCTGTTTGGATATCGGCAACAAGGGAGCAGTTATTTAGCTTGTCAGTGGGGCTGAGGCTGTTCGGATATCGGCAACAAGGTAAGCATGGTGTGTGTGTGAAATGCCCCAGTTGCTATATACTGGTAGCTAGAGCAGACTCCACGGTGGTGTGGTAGGGAATACCTCAGACTTGAACCCTGTACCTTGTATGCAGGTGTTAAGGGCCTGAATACCCTACCCACCACCATTTGTTAAAAAATTGCAGATTTTTGCCTCATATTTGATCTGTTCTGTTCCTCATAATATCTGTGGTTTCTAAATATTTAAATGCTTGATGTTTGACGGTGCAGTGGTAGCATTGTTTCCTCACAGCTACAGGTTCTCAGGTTTGATTCTTGGCTGGGGTGCCTTCTGTGTGGGGTCTGCATCTTCTCCCTGTGTTTGTGTGGGTTTGCTTTTGTGTCCTCCAATGTTACAAAGACATGTCTGCATTATTTCTTCCTGGGCCTCTGCTGACAATTGTTTTTTTTTCCAAGTCAGACTGTCCTGGTTAACAAATGTTAAATAAAATTGACAGGCATTTCAATTTCAGACTTCAGGTTTCTGAATGTTTAATTCCTTACATATTTGATGGTGCAGTGGTAGCATTGTTGCCTCACAGCTATAGGTTTTCAGGTTTGATTCTTGGCTTGGGTGCCTTCTCTGTGGAGTCTGCACCTCCTCCCTGTGTTTGTATGGATTTGCTCTGGTGTCCTGCCATTTTACAAAGACATGTGTCTGCAGTATTTCTCCCTGGGCCTCTGCTGAAAATTGTTTTTGTTCTGTCAGAAGTAAAATTGACAGGCATTTCAATTTCAGACTTCATATTCTTCAGAAAATACATAGTAACACAACCTTTTATTCTAGCAATTTTCTAAGTTTATAAGATGAATATTTGAAATTTGTCCCTATTTTTGGGACTGTATTTCCCCATTATTGGCTTTGTCCAGGTTTTTTGTGCTAAGGTTGACAGCTATGGCAAGAACTGAATTCACTGAATATGTTTGAGGGCTGTATTCCCTCATTACTGTGTTTGTCCAGGTGTTTTGTACTAAGAGGTTGACAGCTATGGTGAGAACTGGATTCACTAAATGATAGCCATTTAAGTTTCAGTCTTCCTCTCTTTCACAAAGCAGCTGATATGGCATAGTGGTATGTTGCTCTGACTGTTTTGCACAGGGACCTTGGCAGTAAAATGTATGGTGGTAACACAGCATTTCTCTTTCACAAAGCAGTTGATTTGGAGTAGTGGTATGTTCCTCTGACTGTTTTGCACAGGGAACTTGGCAGCAAAATGTATGTTAGTAACACAGCATTTTATTCTAGCAACTTTCCAAGATTACACAAGCAATGTTTAATGTGTCCCTGGTGTTTGGGCTTTTGACCCCCCCCCCAATAAATTTTGGCTTTTTCCAGATTTCTTGTGCTGTGAAGTTGAGATGCAGTTGAGTATTGAGTAGATTTTACAAGGAGCTGAGAGCTGCAGAGGAAGAGAAGTTTAGTGCTGCTTATGCTGAGTCTGCTTGCATTGTTAATAGCACAACAGGTTGTGTACTTGCTTTTGATGCAGAAGGCTGTGGGTTCTACTTCCACAAGGAGTGGATGCTGCCGTACTGAATATGTCCTCCTTGGTGAAGATACTAACTATGAGCCTGTTATCAGTTTGCCATCCATTTCCTCTTGCAATATTACCAGCTTATCATTTTTTTAATGTGATATAGGCAATTTATTCCTCAGGGGCAACAGACACTTTATTTTTCGATGAAACTATGAAATATAAAGGTGTTTGCTAGCAGCAACCTCTTCATTAGTTACAGATTTCTTTAATGTGGAATTATTTAGATGGCTTTTACTTCTTCAGGGATTGTGAATATCTACTGATAATGGACTGTAGAATTGTGCATATTTACTGATAATGGTGGACTGTAGAAGTCTGAGTAGACTTTTATGATGGAAATGTTCTGAACTGAGCAGTTTTGTCATTATGGGTGCATGCGTTTTGTTTCATTGCTTACTGGAAAAATGTTCAAAACAACTTTAAAATGCCCTCTAACAACTATACTGTATTGTATAAGGAATGTAATTTAGTACAATCAGGAAGGTGTATCAAAGAGCACATGTATGTTTCATATGCAAGGGGCCTATGATTTGAAAACAGCCCAAAATTAATCTTTATCTGCCACTGACAAAATGTATTTTCTTTGAATGTGGGTTTCAATGCTGTTTCAATGAATGTGAGTTTAAAGGGCAGAGAAGTTTTAATGCTAAGTCTGTTTTCATTGTGAGACTGCATTGCTTTGTTTAGCAGATGTCTTAGTGGTTGTGCTGTAAAATGCAAATAAAACTTTCAAATGAAGTCCAAATCATCATAGAAGTAAAGCAGTATGCACATTAGTGTTTATGGTAAATGGAGTGAAATAGCCAAGTAATGGATCATTGGAATGGCTGCAGAAGCTCCATTAGACCATGGTTTTGTGAAGGGGAAGGGTGGCAAACTCAGACAGGCCCAGCTGAACTATACCTCCCAACTGTCCAGATTTTCAAAGAATGAATAGATTTTTGCTTCTTATTTTTTGTTTTGTTCCTCATAAAATTTGTAGTTTTCTGGCAAATCATTTAGGAATTAAGTCACTAAATAATGATACACTGAGTTTCAAACTTCATAACCTTCAGAAAAATGCATGCTAAAGTAAGACCTGTTATTCTATCAACTGTCTCAGTTTATACAAGAGCAATTTTTAGTACTGTTTATATGTTCCCCCAATATATTTGGCCTTGTTCAGATTTATTGCATTAACAGGTTGAGAGGTACATGCAAATAAATTGCTTTATAGAATTAGTCATAGCCAACCTCTCCACTGTCCCCAATTTTGGCTCAAAATGTTGCTCTTCCCCCTAATAATCCCTCTTTAAAATAGCAATTTTGGAAGAAAACATGGAGGGTTTACAATTAAGAAATAACTGTAATAATCAAAGTTATAGATTACTTGAAATGCATGTAGATTATTTTATTTTGTCAGCTGTTCAAGTTAGCAGTACTAATATTAAATTGTCCCTTCTTTGACAGGTTCCCAGCTGTATTTTGTGGCTATTTTATATTTTTGCATCACAGTTTTGGTCCATTTTTCATAAAATTGTGTTTTTTTTTGGCAAATTAGTGACAAATCATTAAAGACTGAAGTTAGAAAATAATGACAGACATTTGAGTTTCAGATTTCATACCCTTCAGAAAATTCATACTAATGCAAGACCTATTCTATTATCTTTCTAAGTTTATAAGAGCAATATTTAAAAATTGTGCTTATTTTTTGGGCCTTTGTCCCACTTCTATGTATGGCTTTGTTCAGATTTCTTGCTCTGAGGTTGAGAGGTATGTCAAATGTGTCAGGGCCATCACAGTCAGCCAGAGACATTTCAAATTGTGACATACTTGTTGCACCCCACTCCCCCATGTAGTGACTCTGGATGTGTCCAAGCAAGGCAAAGAGTAGTTATGCAGTGTAAATGTGCAGAGTGTCCCCCCATCCAAGGTAGACACAAGTACTACAGTGGCTTTTCATCTGTCCTTGATTTTGCACTCTGTGTTTAAATAGCAATGCTTTAATGACCATAAGGCAAGTTTGTCTGAGATCGTAAGATGCAAGTAAGCTTTAATAAGCATACTGTTAAAGAATTGCCAACATTGAAAGCCTTTCTGTTGTTGCCATGCAGAGAATACTTAACTAGATAATGTATAAGCCTTGGGTATTGAAGGACAGGATTACATTATTTTAAAAAGCTCATTACACTTGTTGGAGACTTCCAGTCATCTCTACAGGCTTTACTTGTAAACTAAACAGAATGCCAATCATGTGTGGTCCATAACCTGTATAGTAATCCTTTAAGCAATGTATCTTGAGCTTCTTTCTTGTTTGCTTTTCATTTTTTACTTTGATCATGTTTTCCCCATGAAACAAGTAGATAGTTATCAGGCAGCAGGTCTTTTTTGGATAAGAAACATTTTTACAAGTGGGGGCATCACAGAGATTTCTACTTTCAGCATGTTACTTGGTACTTTAATAAAGCTGAATATAAATTATAATTAGAAGCTGAATTTAAATTATAATTAGAACTGCAGTGCAAGGAGAAGTGGTTTGAGTTGAGTGCTGCTTGTTTTTCTTATACTTGATTTTGACTGGCATTCCAGTAATGTATTTAAAAAGTAATTTATTTTTTCATGCCTCACAACCTTTTGTTTCCATCTAGATATTAAGTAAGCTGTCATGCAGCCAATGCACCGAAATATTTTTATTCTTCTACACTTATTTTTGACTTGATTGGACTCTCATAATGACGGTTTGGCACCCAGGGCAGCGTATTTAATTAAAGTTAGTTTTTGTGGTTTTGAGCATAGCTCCTCCCTCTAGTTGGCTGCACCCCTTCCCATTGACCCCACCCATTCAGCTATCTCCTGCAGCCCCCCTTTGATATGAAGTCACCAGCCGCCACTGGATTTGTGTGAATCACTGTTATCTTTGCCTTCTGTAAAATGACTGCTTCTTTTCTGTCTCTAATCACCCTCATTTATATTTGGCTCAGACCTTGTTTTACAATGTACATAGAAGTAAACCAGCTACAGCCAGAAAAGTAACTAAATTGCAGGCCTTTGTTTAGGGATTTATTTTGTAGTCAAGGAAGGAATTGCTTCTGCAAGTATCTCTCTGTGCAGTGACATTTTTAACACCTCTGCAGTAGTGTGGGCGGAGGGGACTATCAATTCCTCCATCAGTTCGGGAATGCTATTGCCAGTGACCACATATATTTTCCAAGTACTCCTGAAGACAGGGCCAGAGAATTGGAGGAGTTCTATCTGTAGCATACAACCCTGAAGTACTGGGTGCCATAGATTGCACACATGTAGAAATTAAGGCACCACCCAGGGAACAGGGAAGGCTCTACATAAACAGAAAAGGCTTCCAGTCTATTAACTGCCAGGTTGTGTGTAATGCCAAGAGAATCATCTTGAACATATGTGCTGGCAATCTAGGCATTTGCCATGACTCACATATCTGGCACACCTCCCAACTGTGTCAGATGTTCACTAGGGGAATATCCCACAGGGTCATTTACTGGGGGATGCAGGTTATGCACTGGAACTGTGGCTGATGTCACCCATCAAAATTGCACACACACCTACTGAAGAACACCATAATGAGGCACATGCTCAAACCAGAAATATCATAGAGTGTGTGTTTGAGCTGCTGAAGTCACAGCCTAGATACATCGGGGGAGCCCTGCAGTACAATCCACATGCAGGTACTGAAATATTCACTGTATTTGCCATGCTACACAACATCATCCTGCGAAAATAGCTTCAGCAGGATCAGTAGGGGGAAGGGGCCCACATGCCACCACCAATGGCAAGGTCACCACAGCCATACTCAGGTGAGGAGTCAGAGGGGGAACCAGCAGCTGCTGTGGGTACATTCAGATGTAGATGTGCTCAATATGCCCTCGCATTGGCCAAGAGATAACACATAGCACACTCTCTCACTACCTAAGGGCCTAAAACCTTCTTCCTACACACATACATATAGTAACATTGATGCCAAGCAACTTTCACAACCTTTACTTACCCATTTAATGGCTATGTACTGCTAGCATCAGACAGAGTCAGCCCTGAACTAAAACTGTTGCAAATGCTGGATTTACAAGGCAAGTGTTGAACCTGGAGTGTATTGTATAATATGAATGGCTGGCATATCCTTGCATGTTGTTACTTGGTAGTGTAAGCAAGTAAAAGGTGGAAGATTTGTACAGCAATGACCTTAACATGTGACAGCAGAGACTTATTTGACTTATATGTGTCCATTATTAAGTAGTATGCTTCAAGCATTAAAGATTCAAACAGTCATACCTCTCAAAAGAACTGATGGTCACTGAATGTCCTCAGTTTAGCACCATATGTTTGTACTGGAAAATCATTAAAGAGAGAAGTTAGAAAGTAACGAGACACATTTCATTTTTAAACTTCACAACACTCACAAAATCATTAACAATACTGATGCAAAATATGTGTGATGCTATCAACTGTCTAACTTTCTAAGACCAATATAAGTCAAAAGTACAATTTCCAATTCAACATCACAAATGCAGATATGCTAAGCACTAAGTAAGTTATGCACCCTGAACATCAGATACAAAGTTTATGTATCCATGAATCCAAAAGATAGAAAACAGGTATATGGAACAGTTATCACTAGCACAAGGTGTTGTGTGTGTGTGTGTGGGGGGGCAGGAATCGGTCAGTGAGTGTGTGTGAGTAAGAAAGAGAAGCCGGCAAACATTTGGATAAAGTAACAAATGGCCAGTGAGACAAAATGAGTTTTAAGCTTCACTGCTGAACCATGTAACTGTTGTGTGTGTCTGTATGGGTACTCCAGTTGAAACTGGTGTGTGTGCCTGTGTGAACATACTCAAGCTCTGTGCTAGCTCTACACCTTGGTATGTCAGACAGGTGTGAGCTGTGCATGGTAGAGGTAGCAGTTCATTGTTGTCGTACCCAACCACAATAACTGGATCTTCTAGGAGTTGCACTGGTATGTCCATGCCCACAGTCAGATGTGCTACCTGAACGTGACTGGATGTCTGGTGGATGAGCTCCCCTCACAAGGACACCCAGGACCAAGACTCCATGACTTGCCATGCCTGGGTGTGGATAGCTCAACTACTGATGGAGCAGTGGAGGTACTGCCATTAAGGGACCGTGATCAGCCACAGCCACATTAGCTAACAGCAGATGATGTGACTGACCTACACCCACGAGGATGCCGTCCCCCTCCCAGCAGACATTCCATCACAGACGCTACCAGTGTCATTCATCCATTCCATTGAATCGGCAACACAGTGGAGGCAGTCACACATGTTAGCCTGTGCCACATCTACAACCCTAATAATTTCTCTGAAGGACCTATGGGAATGAGCCTGTGCCTCCATGATGGCTCTAAACATACATTAAGTGGCACGGGAAAAGAGCCACCTGGATCAGGTGCAGGATGGACAGCAGACCTCCTCTGAGCACCTGTAACAAACCTCCTGTGTGGCACCTCACCCACACTTTGGGTATGGCTGGAGTCAACAGGCACTGAAGCCACAGTAACCACATTTCCCTGATCAATTGTCTCACCCTCCACCTGTCCGATATCTGTGGGCTCATTGGAATGGGTAGGTCTAGGCCTACTGGCTGTGTCTGATGGAATTACAGGGGATGGCTGTATGTCAACCTCAGTGTCAGATTCAACCTCTGCACCCCCTGACTGTGCCTCTCTCTGGCCACCATCATCATCAGTCTGCTGATACTCTGACATCAGTTGGTAGAAGTCCCACACTTATACAGTCAGGAACACCTGTGATAATAAGCAACAAACACAGGAAAAAAATTAAGACCTACACTACTATAGTCCAATATATGCTAACAAATTAACAGTGGTGCCACTATAGCAGACAGTACAGCAGTACACACAACAGTCCTGACACCAACATCACACACTAAATATTTCTTTCAACTGCTCATCAGTACTGACATAAAATGTTTGGCTTACCATGTGTGGATGATAGTATGCTCTCTATGTTGGATGGTCCTGGAAAATGTTAAGCAAAAGGTAAGGACAACATAATCACAATTAACACTAACACAGGAGGTAAAACTTTTTGCCCTTTATATGTCCATTAACTATACTTTCAACAAGAACTTGGATGGCAAGTCCAACCTAAGCCCCATGTGTAATCAATCAAAATGTGTTAAGTGTAGCAATCTACAAACCCCCAACCAATGTATTGTTAAACAGAATTAACATATTGCTGTCAGTATTTTACTATACAAGAGTATTTAACAACTGAGATGCATAAACCTACCTGGAAGCTCCTCCTGGGACATACTTGTCCCTGAAACAGTAGCACCAATGTCAAGGACATGCTTTTCTGCACTTTCCTGGGAGCTGTCTGGATCCCTGACAGGGGACAAGGAACTCTTCGTTTGCTGTTAGTGGTGGCTCTGTAGCAGGGCAACCAGGTACCCACCTGATCATGGGCCAGTGTAGCTGCTCTCCTCCATGCACATGAGATCATGTCAGTGGCTCTATGACTCACCTGGTCATATGTCCGGCTGTGGCCTCCTACTGCATTCACATATGCAACTATCTGCTGCCAAATTTGCATTCTGCCTGATATCTCCACATTCCCTCTCAAGCAGAAAGGCACCATGTCACCTAAGAGCTTCCACAATGACCTGATTCTCAGGGTCACTGAAGGGTGGTTTTTGGGAATTGTGACACCTGGGTGCCATAGTCTTAGGTGTCCTAAAACACAACAGAAGAATAATACATATAAGTATCACATAACTAAAAATACCTATTCCTAGATAAAACAGGAAAAGTATAATTTCAGTATTACCTACTAAAGAAGCATAAAACAGTTTAAATATTAGAACAACAGGAATTATGTGGTTTTAACATATTACATTCACACACAAAGCAAGGCTGGATGCAAGACAAGGGAGACTAATAATAGCAACATATCCTTGTTTGTGCCAAAACAGAAATGTAGCTTTGCTCCCCCACCCCCAAAAGAGCAGGCAAATGACACATTTTGCTAATAAACCATCAGTGAAAAGGTCTGTATGACGTTTTCGAATGGACTAAATAGCGAATACTATTTAGTCGATCTGATACTGTCGAAATGGCAAAATAGCGAAGTCACGGAACATCGAATTTTTTCCCAGAGAAAAAAATTTGGTGGACCGTCTTCAGGACTTTGCCATTTCCTCCACTATGGTGCGATCTCGGATTTGGTATATTTAAGTAAGGTGGGTGTGGGGGGCGAAGTCCCCCACTTAAGTTTGTGTTTAAGTTTATTTATTTTTTTTTACGGAGCAGCAAATTTTTTCCCTGGGAAAAAAAATTTGCTGTTCCTTTTGTTCAATATTTTGTTGCTTCTATATTATTGATACGATGAAATAGCATTCGCTATTTACATCGTACGATAATATGATATAGACGCTCAGTGAAATGCTAAAAGAGCTATCAAATGAACTGTCCCTGAAACGTGTACAGATTTAATACAGAACATTCCATTTTAAGCTATTGGCAATCACGTATACCTGTGAAATATCCTGACTAACATGCCCATGCCATCAGTACACTTCTAAGTAATGCATACAGATAACAGTAGCATTTGGTAATTAATACATTACATAAATATGAAACAGTTATTTTCTTAAATGAGATTTCAGCATCTGCAGTATAAACTGAAAAATGTAAGCATACCTTCTCAAGTTCAGTGGTCTTCTGTGCAGATATATCACAAAGTAATAGCCTCCTCTGTGTTCTCCACATAAATAAGTCTCCTCACCTTCAGGTTCCCTAGCTACACGGTTGCCTTTTTATGGTGTAGATTCAGGGCTGTTAGCACAGTGAAGAAGCAAATGAAGTATGACCTCATTAGAACTGCTGAATCCCAAATGCTTGGCTGTGTATAGTAGATGTAAACATAGTGCAGGCACTCCCTCAGTGTTTGTTGATAATGGAATGCAACTGTGAATGATTACTAGTAGGGAGAAGGAAAGCACAGCATCAATGCAGAATGCCCTATCTCCAATGTGTGTGTCATGTTGGACTTACAAAGTGTATATAAGTCATTTTATCAAGCTTGGAAATGTAGGTAAGCAGCACACAGTTCACAGGTTCTGTTCATTAACATTCAACCTCCCTTTCATTTGTTGGCAACTGTATATTATTCCCATTTAATATCCTCACACATTTTATGGACAAAAACAAAATGCAGCCCAGATGACACAATATAGACTTTAATAAACGTTTAAGCAGCTTCTTTCCAAATATTCAAGAGCTTCATAAGAAACTAAAATCGCAACTACTTCCTGTCATTTCAATACCTAAAAAGGCTCCAAATGCAATTGCAATGCCACTTGATTTAAAGAGATACAAACATATTATAACTCAATATCAAAACCTAACCTACTTAAAACATTTTAATATACTTTAATAATGTCTTAAAAACATAGCTAAAATACTGAAACATCCAATAAAAATCTTAGATATAAAATACAATCTTCAGGACAAAAATCATTTAAAAAGACTTCACGATGCTGCACGTTATAAAAGGAAATAGAAAATAATACTGTTATAAAAAGTATTATAATACATAATGTAAAATACATACCATAAAAGTATATCAGGATAGCCAGTATGCACTGTCTTATCTTCTTCCAGGCCTGTCACACAGAATCAGTGGGCTGTGACAACATCACAGATCATCTATCCCATGACTCAGCACATACACCTTCCTGACACAGTTTAATACACACTTCAGCACACCCACCACACAGACTAAGATCCTGTAGAAGGATGTACATCAACAGGCATCCATGTGAGTTGTGGGGACAGCACTCTATGCATGCATGTATACACACATCCTGACTCTCCTCATCTGTGAGGTTGACCAACATGTCATCATGGACCTTTTACTAAATGAACACTAGTAATATCCCGGCTGTGTGCAACAGACCTGCGTGAGTTGCTAATGCTACATCATGTCTGTTACATCTGCTAGATGTCCTCAAAGAGGTTTTCAAAGGCATGTATGATAACAACACTATCATCCTTTTGAACTTGACAAGCCTAAGCCATTTGACATAAATCCACGCTGAGGTATTCACTCAGCACTGTCAGATGTGGTCATAAACACCCATATCACTAAATGAGGAGACCAGTGTATCACATACATGGCATCAAAATATGTTGAGATGTATGAAGTGAACTATATCTCAGGTCCAATGATCAGGTCCTTACATCTGGACTGTCTGCTAGGCCCTTTCCTGTCCATTATTTAAGTAACAGACATCACAAATGACATACAAATCTTGTGTTCAAACAGCTTTCTGGAGGACTACAGATTGTGGGCAATCATTGACTCCAGCTGTGATATTAGTATAATACAGACAGTATCAACACACACCAAAGACTGCTGCCACAGCCATGACAAAACCCGCAACGACACAAAAATGGGGGGGATTTCTTATGTCAGGAAAACAAGCACACAACCCAAGTATAATGTAGACATCACACCCTATAATCAGGCCAATAGGTATGTGACCTGTGTCCTGGGGTAGATGGTATGTGGCATGTGGCCACAGTACTGACTACTACCTTGTATGCAAACAGCTACTGATTATGTGAAGGACATCCACATCAGAGGCCATAATATCTCCACAGTTCACAGCCTTCATCACACCAATAACTGAGTACAATGCACCCTTCTTCATGTACCTCACTGCACATCTTCCAGTGATGTGTAACTGAAGTGTACCACCTTTGCCAAAGTGAGCTGGCATGCATCTTACTGTCTGATGGTGTGGAAACCCCATCAAGTTGTTACACGATATGCATGTGTGATACCTGTTCCGGTGATGCACACAGTACATACATAGCTGTTTGACAACATTAATGGCATGGGTAATATTTGTGACAGTGTGGATTGTGCCAGTGACAGTGTGGATTGTGCCATATATATATATATATATATGCCATGCACACCATTGAACTAGCCTGTACATATACAGGTATAGCAGTGTCCCTCCTAACACCTCCAGCAGATGTTGCAGTATCAGGACGGTGTGTGCAATTACCCTCATAGAGTGCAGACATATCATAGTAGTTGTACAAGTGTATTTGTGCAGAACCCACTCTGATCACTCTAAATTACATATGTTATGTCTGAGATAAGGGATTACTGGTGGTATTATTCTGATATTGTCCATGATTGTGCATACTTCTTTTAATACTGTCCATGAGCCTTTATCTGTGTCTCACTTGCTGGAGCCCTCTGCTGAAATTACACTTATATTCAGGGAAATCAGTTTGCACAGGTTCACAAAATGTACCCTACCCCAATTGCATATAATATCCCTGATAGATGTCCTCTGCATTGTTCATGTAAGGATGCTTATCTCACACAGACATCTTCCCCATTGTTATGTCACCTTCTGTGACAGTCACATAATACACATTTTCAATGTGCAGTCCCTACTGTACCATATTGATATGTGACTGGTGCTGCAGCTACAACTGTCTTCCATTGACATGCCCTCATATGCAGTACATTAGGTTGTTTCACCTGTCCTCTTTCCCTGTGTTCACTCCTACAAGTCATCTGTGTATCCCTGTTTAATACACATACTTACCCTGAGTGTTTATATGATAGCCCATGTACCCATACAGATCATTCATACACCTACTCCGAGGTGATCTGTGCCTAACATATAAAGCTATGCCAAACTCAGAGCTGTTGGACATGCTACACCTAAAGAAATCCCAATCCGTCTGAGCTACACGCTCTAGGGACCTAAACCTTGTCATCACAATAAACAGGACACGCTGGAGGGATAGAGTCCTGTCCCAGAGACTTCCTATACTCTGGAACAAGCTACCCATCTATGTCAAGCAAAGTTCTTCATTAGCACTCTTCAAGAAAAATCTTGATGAGCGGATGGGAAATAGGAAATACACCCCAGGGATCACTTCTGTGTCTCTGCTGGACAGTAGCACAGGAAAATAACTTTCTTGGGTGGCGTAAGCTATGGAACCTTGCAGGCTAGGCTTGTAAGCCCTTGGGCTGATAGCCTAGTACCTACCTATGAACCTATGAACCTATGAATGGGATTTCACAATACTCTCCACTGTATACACTGTCCTGTACTGTGTTTGGACTATAGATATATATATATATATATATATATATATATATATATATATATATATATATATATTCTCAACTGTGCAGAATTCCACAATATGTCCAGACTTTTGCCTAATATCTTTTGGTCTGTTTCTTATAAAATTTGTGGTTTTCTGCCTGTTCATTAGGATGATCGCAGGACTGATGTCACTAAATAATTACATACATTTGAGTTTCAGATTCAAATCCTTCAGAAAATATATCTTAACACAAACCTCTTGTTATTTTAGCACATTACTAATGTGCAAATATGTAGACTCTGTCCCTGTTTCAGGGTCATTGTTCCCCCATTATGTTGGTCTTTGTCCAGATCTCTTACACTAAGAGATTGATATGGAAACTTATATGTTAAGCCCCGGTGATCATTGTAGCATTCTGCGCAAACACGGTAACCGACTGTGCTCTGCTATAAACAGGATTGCTATCCATGTTGCTTTACATGATTCCTTCCCTGGCAACACTGCTGTCAGACACAAAAACACATTTATTTACATTTAAATGTGGTATGCTGTATGAATATGTAATTAGCACTGCTTTTCGCCGCCCATCACCATGCACACCTCTAAACTGTGTGTAGGTTTCACATGAAGCCTACATGGAGTTTATTGAATTCCCAGTGCTAATAGAACACCAAACAAAGTACAAAAATAACAAAAAAATCTTGAAACACAATAAAACTGGGAAGAGGTGGGTGGTGATTGGTCAGTTTACAGTTATTTTTGATAATTAAAATAAGATCATTCATTGCAGATGATGGCATTTAAGTGATGGTAATTTTAGTTTGTGACAGTCCTGATATTTACATCATGTCAGGAAAAATGGAAATTGGCTGAAAATGCAACTGTGGAACAGGAAATGTGCAACAATATAAAGTGAGAAGAGTGTTAGTCATTCTAGCAGCATTCTTTGGATGACAAAAAGTTTATCTGAAAACTAATGAAGTAAACAGAAGCTTAAAAAGACTGAAATGTAGTTTTAGGCATATTTATGTCTGTCTCTTTTAAGGATATTTAAAGGAATTTCAAGTACTTGGAATTCAGAATGTGGAGTTTTAGAATTCCCTTCAAGTTGCCATGATCCCAATTAAACAGCAAGTCACTTAGCTGTGGTATTCAAAATGAAAGAACTGGGTGTTCAAACAAAGCATGTTGAACAGAAATTGGTTGCAATGGAGGAAAAGGCAAATTGAAAGCATTTCAAACTCATTGCAGTGTTGGAAAAAGAAGAGAAATCAAGTTTAATGGAATGTGTGAAAATAAAGATTGCACTGTGAACAGGCTTTGCAAAATCGTCATGTTGGAACTGTGAAAATGTGTAGAATGTTTTGACTGTCTCAGAGAGATTTTTTTGTAACCCAAGGTTATTTTGGCACAGTTCATGACTATGTATAAGGGATGTGTGTTGGGCAGTGGTAGGAGAAATTCTTTGTAGCAGGTTTATAAGAGTATAACAATGTCTTTCAGCTTTTCTCAGTCAGGGGTCACCACAGTGGATCACCAGTCCGTAGATTGATTAGCAGTGTTGTTTTTATAGTGTTGAGTTGCCAGCCCGGAGCCCAACATTCACAGAAGACACACACGCACCTGCCTGCATGTCTTTCAAACTAACCCGACCACAGGGAGGACATGCATACTCCACACAGAAGGCACTCCAGCCAGGAATTGAACCGGACAACCTCTTGCTATGAGCTGACAATGCTAACCACTGCACCACTACTGCCTAGCAGGATTATAAGAATATGTGGATCTCAATGTTCCAACAGATTGGGTATGTTATAAAGGAATGTAGGAGATGTAAAATGAATCTTAGGAGTAACTTTCCCTGCAGTGCTGAAGGTGTTTTCAGTGTAAGTTATGTTGATTTTTCTTTTAAGATTACTTCCACTTTAAATACGGACACTATTTAATGTTGCTTAATTATTCATTATTAAACATTTTAATTTCTTAATTGTGCTTTTTAAATGGAGAGAGTTATTGAATATGTTACTCTGATGAAGTTGTATAACTATGAACAAAAAAACTTAGTGTAACAATAAAAGTGAACTTTGCAGCTAATGGCTGACACTATTTAGACTTTGGTTTTGTGCACCTATTTGTACACCTTGTCTTGTGTTGGTTCCAAAATTAGAATGTGCTTTTCCAGTAGCTGTACATTACTCTTCTTACAGCATCCATATAGTATAAACTGCAGTCAGCTTGATTTTAAAGGTTATATGCC
Organism: Protopterus annectens; assembly: GCF_019279795.1. Taxonomy (NCBI): domain Eukaryota; kingdom Metazoa; phylum Chordata; order Ceratodontiformes; family Protopteridae; genus Protopterus; species Protopterus annectens. Next base: position 753,026,097 of record NC_056747.1, read on the forward strand.
TCTTTGTACCAATTGAAAGTCATTGTCTGTGCCACTTACCTATTAAATGTCCAGAATTTCACTGAATGTCCAGATTTTTATATCATATTTTTAGTCTGTTCCATGTAAAATGTGTGTTTTTCTAGCAAATCATTGAGGTTTGCAAACATTAAATAATGGCAGACATTTGAGTTTCAGACTTCATAGCATTCAGAAAATACCTGTTGTTCTAGCAACATAAAGGACAATTGGTTATGCTCTTGTTCCTCAGCAGGCTGAACTTCTTGTCAATCAACCTTTTCCCACACTTTATCACTCTAATTTTTTCTTAAATCTCTTATGTACTTATAACTTTTGTCTAACTAACTGTAAGTTTTGACTCAACCTTCTTCTCACCTCCCCATCTTTTCCCTCAATCTTATCCACTCCAACCTAAATATCTGATGTACATATAACTCTTGACTAATGAATTGTAAGTTTGTTAAAAGTGTTTTACAAGCATTAGCTAATTGTTATGCCATCGTATATAATACTTAATTTATGCTCTGTACTACTGTTTCTGACCTGCTCAATTTTTTTGTAATGTGTTGCTTTGTGATACCATGATGTTTTATGTGGAGCTTTTCTCCTTGGGCCTCCACTGAAAATGGGCTTCTAGCCCAGTCGGACTTCCCTAGTAAACAAATGTTAAATAAAATAAATAAATAAACTTTCTAAATTAATGTGTAATATTTAAAATTTGCACCTGATTTTGGCCTTCCCCACCCCCATTATTTTTGGCTTTGTAGAGAATTAGTGACCAAAGAAGCTGAGAGGTATGCTATCCCAGCCAAATGTCAGATAGCTCCCAGTAATGGCCAACACCATTCTATCATTTGCCTCAGTGACCTTGAAGTTCTGTCAGCTAGAATATTGCCCCACAATAGCACAGAGCCTAAAAATTGCCATCTTTAATTCTTCTTCAGATGTCAAGACTAAGACGCTGTAACTTTAATAAGGCCTTTTTCTTGCCTTGTTTTTAGGAGAAAAGCCTTTAGTAAGATTAGCAAGAGTTTATTGACAACCTGGAATCAAACTTTCCTTTTATTAGAAGTGAAAAGAAGTACATGAAATTCCCAGTCAAATTACTAGGACATCTAAGAGCATGTATCCCCTGGTGTTACTTTGGCTAAATCATCTACAAATAAATAAGTACAATTGTCATGATATACAGTATCTTATGCTTCTTTCTTGTTATTATTCTTTACATATATAGTATAATATCACTGATGGTTTAAATTAACAGGTTCAGGTGTATTCCTAAGGGTATTTTTCTTTTTTTCATTCATTGCCATTTACATTCCATATTATAACATAGGTTCATATAGGTTCATAGGTTCATACTAGGCTATCTGCCCTGGGGCAATTATAAGCCTAGCCCGATTCTGTATGGCTTATGCCACCCCTTGATTTGAGTATACTGTGCCCTTTTTAAGGTTTAGTTTACTGTGCCTCTGTCTAATAGTGACACGGGAGTAATCCCTGGGACAAACCTACAATCCCCCATCCACCTATCGAGATTCTTCTTGAAGAGATTCAGTGAGGTGCTCTGCCTCACATGAACTGGAATTCTATTCCAGAGCGAAGGGAGCCTCTGGGTTATGAACCTGTCCCTCCAGCAAGTTCTATTTATTTCTGTGCTGAGGTTTAAGTCCCTCGAGCGTGTGGCTGTAAGGAATTTAGATTTACTGAGGTGGAGCATGTCCATTAATTCTGGATTTGACATAGCTTTGTATGTCAGGCATAGATCGCCTCAAAGTAGGCGGTATGCAACTGAGTAGAGCTGGAGTTTTTTTAACCGAGCAGCATATGGCATCTGTTTGAGACCCTTGATCCTCTTGGTGAGATACTTTTGGGGTCTTTCTAATTGCTGCAGGTGTCAGGTAAGGTACATCCCAAAAGGGGCATTGTATTCTATGATGGGCCTGATGAGGGATGAATAAAGGGGCACGATTACCTCTCTTGATCTAGATGTGAAACCCTTTGTGATGAGGTGGGCTATGTAGAAGGTCTTTCTAACCACTTTGGCAATGTGGTTTTCAAAGGAGAGATTGCTATCAACTTGGGTCCCCAGGTCCCTAATAGCTTTCTCTGTACTTAATGGGTTTCCGCCTATGTGGTAATTTGTGGGCACATTGTTTTTGCCAAAGGGTATGACTATACATTTTTTGGCATTTAGCTTTAAACCATGGCGCTGGCACCAGTTATCTGTCTCTGTGAGACCTTTTTGAAGGATGTTTGCATCAGCTGGAGAGTCGATTATGGCGTGCAGTTTGCAGTCGTCTGTGAACTTGATGAGCCATAGTCCTCCCACGTTTGCCTGTACCTCGGAAAAGTATATACCGAACAAGAGTGGTCCCAGGACAGAACCCTGTGGGATGCCACTTGTGACCGGTTTCGAGTCTGACATGGCTCCAGCAACTCTCACTCTGTGGGTTCTGTCTTTGAGCCAGTTTGCGACCCATCTTGTGACATAGGGGTTTATATTTAAGCTGGATAGCTTATCTATGATGCCCGAGTGGGGTATTGTGTCAAATGCCTTTGCAAGGTCCAGATAGGCTGTGTGGACTACCTTCCCTTCATCTATGGCTTTGGTGACTATTTCGAAGAAGTCAACCAGGTTCAAAAGGCAGGATCTGCCCTTGACAAAGCCGAACTGGGTAGGATCTAGTGTCTGTAGGTCCCCAATGTCTTTGTTTATAAGCTCCATGATGATCCTCTCCATAGCCTTGCAGACTAAGCTAGTCAGGCTTATGGGGCGATAGTTTCCAGGGTCCATAGAGGCTTCACCTTTGTAGAGTGGGACCACTGTTGCTGTATGCCATTCTGTGGGCACATATCCTGTAGTGAGGCTGAGATTGTATAGCTGTTTTATTTGAGGGATTAGTTCCTCTTGGAGTTCATGTAGGACGCAACCTGGGATGCCATCTGGTCCCATGGAAGCAGTGTTTTTTGCTTTGGAGAGGGCAGCCTTCACCTGAACATCAGAGATGTTTGGGAGGCAGCCCTCTGCCGGGATAGATACTTGCTCTTTTGGGGGGGAGGGGGTGGAGAAGTTTGCAATGAACCTGTCTGCCAGGATATTGGCGATGTCTGTGGGTTCATTGTATTTTTTGTCATTTAGAATCAACTCAGAACAAGTCTGGGAGTTGCATCCCAGGTTCCTAACATAACTGAAAAAGCCTTATGATTGTCTTTGGTGTCCTGTGCAATTTTTCTCTCGGAGCTGGCCTTGGAGGATTTTATGAGGGATCCTAATTTTTTGCTAGTACTGATCAGAGATGCCTTCCCTATTAGGGATTTTGCTCTATCATGTAGTAGCTTCCTCCTTCTGTTGTACAGTTTATTTATGACAGGGGTCCACCAGACTGGACGCCTGCCTTTGGATGATTGGGTCTTGGTTTTGTTTGGGACAGCATGATCCATGCATTCCTGGAGATGTCCGTAGAATGCGTTTATATAGGATTCTGCAGTTTGGGCCGTAGTTTCCACTGGCCCTGGGGCCTTGAAGGATTCCACTTTGGTTTTGAGAAGTGAGAAGTTTGCTTTTGAGAAGTTTTTCACTGTGGTTTTCTGGGCTGGGGGTGGGGTCGGGATGTGGACTTCCAGTGAAATTAATTTATGGTCTGATCTTACTAATGAGGGATATACTTCTGGTGTGGAGCATAGAGTCCCCATGTTGGTAATGATCAGGTCTAGTATGTTGTCCCCTCTTGTGAGAGTGGTGACTAGTTGTTCCATAGCATTTGAGTTTATAATTTCCAGGAACCTTTGGGCTAAGGTGCTGGGGCTTGAGTAGTGCTCCCAGTCAATGTTTGGGTAGTTGAAGTCGCCCAATATAATGGTGTTTGGAGAGATCTTCATGTTCTCCAATGTTTTCAGGAAAGCAGAGTGGGATTCCTGACTTTGAGAGGGTAGTCTGTAGGATGCTATAAACTGAAAAGCAGTCTTGCCCACTGTTAGTTGCACATGGATGGTCTCCGATACTTCGTGCAATGCCACTAACCTGGAGGTGTGGATATCCTTGATAAATATGGAAACTCCCCCTCCTTTTGTGGTTTGGTCTGGGTTTTGGGGCTGAAAAGCATGATATGAGGTATAGCCTAGTAGTGCTGGGGTGCTCTCTGGAGCCTTGAACTAGGTTTCTGTCACTGCACAGATATCGATGTTCTCCATACTGAGGAGAGCTTTGAGTGCGTGCATCTTGAGGTTAAGACTTCTGGCGTTAAGCAGCATTACCCTTAGTTTCTTGTTCCTTGTGCTGTCTATGGGGGTGGGTTTGACTTTTGAGCCTTGCCTAAAAAAGGCACTATGGGGGTGGCAAGAGCCTTTGCCAATATCCGAAAGCCCAGTGGTGACAGGTGCAAGCTGTCCCTAGTGAAGCAACGTGGCTTGTCGAGCATGTCATCCCAGGCTGACAGACACTGGATCCCCTTTGAATGACACCAAAATTTTAGCCAGTTGTTAAAATCGATCATTTTGTCTTTGTACTGTGGCATCATTCTAGGTGAGGGTAAGATGCTGCTCAAGGTCAGGGTCATACCAGCCTGGGCTACATGATCAGAGAGCTCCTCTATGTCTCTTTTCATGTAGTCCAGGGAGGTACGTCTCAGGTCATTCACACCAGCATGTACAATGACTGAGTCATATTTGTATTTGCTTTGGAGTGACCTGAGTGCTTGCGTTATGTGGCGGATCCTAGCACCCAACAGGCAGCTCACTGTGACCTTCTCTTTATTCAGCCTGGTGAGCGGGACGTCAGAGTGTCTGACAATAGAGTCACCTATTACAAGATTATCAGGTGTGTTATTCAGCCTTAAGGGCTGTGGCTGCTTGGCACACTGACTTTGTGGGCTATGTGTTGTGTGTGTTTTGTTTTGAGGTAGCGTTTGCTTGGATGTCTGCTTTGGAGGTCTCTGTTGCTTAGGTAGATTTTTATTTAGAGCCTTCGAGTATGTTTTTGTGTATTTATGTGTTTGGTTCGCTGATGTGGTGGGACTGTGTGATACTGGAATTGTGTTGTGTGAGGTTACCTTCTCCTCCTGACTGGTTGCACCAGTTTTGAGATGAGAGAGCTCAGCCTCCAGTTTGGCTAAATAATTGCATCTCTCACATATATTTGAACCTGTTTGGAGGAGGAGAGGGTTGTCCGTGTACACGAGACAGTTGTAACATTGCCTCAAAATTCCCAGATTCACCAGCTGGACTGGAGAGGAAACCATTGACTGACCTTTGGACATGCTAGAGTAATATAGGAAACTGAATTTAAGATGGACCAATAGAGGACAGGGTAATCGTAGAGTATAAGAGTAAGTAGTGCTTATGGTTTAATAGTGCTAACTTGTAGGATTACTTAATTGGACCAGTGAAGGGCCTTAGAATGAGAATATGGTGTTTAAATTGAGAGATAGAGCAGTTCTAAGGGAAAAAGTGAAGAGCAGACTTTGTGGAGCCAGGAATAGTTTAAACCCAATTAGGCGGCGCTGCCCACTGTTGCGCTATGCACAAAACACGATAAACCGCGCAAAGAGGGTTTTAAGAGAGGAAGATGAAGGAGTTTGTAATTGACCCAAAATGGCCAATAAAACTACAGTTTCAAGTCAGTAACCACTCCCACAGGGGCAGGCAGGCTGCTCAATGTTTTTCACTGCCACTGATCAACAGAGAGACTTCCCTTTAGCCCAAGCAAAAAATGGCCTCCAAGAAACTTACAAACAGTTCAAGAACAGCAAGCCTGTAACTGAACTTTTTTAAATCTCAGAAAAGTGGGAAAAAAGCAAGATTTTTTTTTTGTTTTTTTGTTTTTGCAGAGATAGCAGAGGTTCACAAGTATCAACAAGTTATAACAGTGCAGTAAATGATCCCACACAAGAGTGCTAGGCCAAAGACAGATAAAATGCAAGTTTTGAGAAAAAAACGATTTTAAAAATAAGTGCAAACAGGGAATTCAGTAAACATCTCTAGGTTGTGCTCTAAATACAGTTACTAATGCAGAAATCAAGTTTAACAAGCCAGAAAATGCTCAAAATATGAAGAAAAACTTAGCAAATAAACAGAGGAAAAATACTTAAAATCTCAAAAGTGGCTCCTTTCTTCTCTCAGCGTTTTCTCCTCTTGGTGGGTGCTTCACCAACAGCCAAAAGGCCTGAAAAGACGCCAAAACCACAAGGCAACCAGGTTTTAAGAGAGGAAGATGAAGGAGTTTGGAATTGACCCAAAATGGCCAATAAAACTACAGTTTCAAGTCAGTAACCACTCCCACAGGGGACATGTTTCATACTACATCTGTTCTAGTCCTTAGTACAGTTACTTATCCTTGTAAGCATCTTTAACAATTACTATATGCTTAAATGATTTGTAACCCCAAGCTATGTATGAAAAGTGATTTTGTAATATATGTATACATATATTTTTATATTGCTGTGCCTAACTGGCCTGGGTCATGGCTGATAGGATCCACTGAACAGTGTACCTATCCAGTTAACAAGATAGATAGATAGACATATATATATATATATATATATATATATATATATATATATATATATATATTGATAGATAGAGACAGATAGCTAGACAGATAGGCAGGCAGACAGATTGCTAGATAAATCCATTTTAAAAGCTGTCATTGTCAGATGTTATCAGCTGCTTCACAAGATCACTTAAGTTTTACATTACAAGATGTTCACTAAAGCTGGCAGGTAGCCATATGTACTCCCTTTCTGCTTTGTCTTATTACTGACACATAAGAGAATATAAAGATTAGAAAGCACGAATGACCAGCAGTACCACATTCTTAGGGAAACTGTGTGAAACGTCATTAGTTTTAAGTGTCTAAAGAAAGATTAGAAGTTGCTCGGTTGTGCATCTCATGAAGTGGGAAATATGGCAAATTACCCTGCAAAGGCTAAACTGGCCTTTTTTATACATTTTCACTTAACCTCTGATATTTAATGCAAGCTTGGTGATAGCTTTAGTACCAATAATTGTATAAAACTTAAATTAAAATTAAAAGAATATTAATAACTGTTCAAATGAAAATATATATAAAACTAAAAGCCTACCTATTTACTTATGTGTTTGTGTGTGTGTGTGTGTGTGTGTGTGTGTGTGTGTGTGTGTGTGTGTGTGTGTGTGTGTGTGTGTGTGTGTGTGTGTGTGTGTGTGTGTGTGTGTGTGTGTGTGTGTGTGTGTGTGTGTGTGTGTGTGTGTGTCTGAGTGTGGAAACGTGTTATGACATTGTAAAAAAAAAAGTTTATGACTGCAAATGTTTACATAGTTTTAAAACCAAGAGACTATGTGGAAAGAACATAGGTCATTTTAGTCAAACTGGAAAGTCCAGGTTCTGGCCTTATAAATAGTTTTCTCACTTCAGATTTTAATGTTCAGCTGGGTTACACAATATAAGCCCAACCTAGTCAGTAAACAAAATGTTCTCTGATAGCTTTTTTCTTCTTTTTCTGTATTAAAATTCAGTTCAAAGATTCATACAAAATCAAACTACAGTTGACTTACTGACAGGGGGCTGACTAATGGGTGAAGAACTGAGTGCCTCAGGGATGTCATTGCCTTCTGTGATGTGTGGTGATATATGTTATCATCCCTAGATGAAAAGAAGCAAAGGAGAAAGGTATCTAAACATTTACAGGTAAAGTCCTGTGAGCATCTTACATGATGGCAAAAAATACATGCTAAGTGCTAAGTTCACTACACATATACATACATGATCTTAGCAACACAGAAGAACAATGGAGCTATACTTAACGTAATATGTGTCATTACATACCCAGATAAACACTGAATGAAGAATGGAGTGAAATACAGGCAGTCACATATGGTATAAATTAGGAAGGGTCTATAAAACATTGTCGAACCTTTAAAAGTTCGAATGTTCAAATATTATATGTTCATCACCACATGATCGAACTTTTAAAAGTTCGAACATTTCAGTGGAGATCTCTGCGCAGTGCTGAATGGGAAGATTTTCCTTTCTGCACTGTAGTGCGATCTCGGAGCTGGTATATTTAAAGAGCGGGGGGTGTGGGGGGTGCATGGGGTCTTGCCCCCCCCCCCCTGCTTAAACCGTTCAGGTAGGTTTTTCCCTTTGGTTTATGTTTTTTTTTATTACATTTTCGAAATTTTAAAAGTTCGATCATATGGTGCCGACCATATGACGTTCAAACTTCTAACAATTCGACTGTGTAATATAGATGCAATTAGGAAGAGTTGAAGAAAGGGAAAAACACAGAGAAGGAAAATACCAAAAATGTAGGAGGCAGTTAGATTAACACACAGAATGCATAAAGAAAGAGAGAACAGCAGGGATAATACAACAGGGGTATAGGAGAGATGGGCAGGGGTGAAGGTCACACCGCTAATTTACTTTCCCAACAGATGGGAAAGAATATGAAAGATTTGTTTTATATATATCTTTTTCCATATCATAATACTCTCTTGTATTATCTAAATTGTCTGATACATTTCTGATCATTTTCCCATACTTCACTTTCTCTTCATTTCTTACATTTTCCTGCCATTGAAAAAAAAATTTATTGTTGCTTTTTCAATTCAATCTATCATTCAGACCAGTTTTTTATAGGAGTCCGTCATGGTTATATGATCTTTCCATAACTGCAATACTTCCCAGTCTCCAATTTCATCCAATCATTTCTTATTTATTCTTTTTACTCCCTTTCCTATTTTAATATACTCACTTTCTTCCATCACCTCCATCTATATAGTTAAATGGTCTGAAAAACCCGCCACAAATATATCACAATCTGCTACCTCCAAGTCTTCTGATAATACAAAATAATCAATTTCAGATCCAAGTGCCCTCCCATAAGTCCATTGACTTTTGTTACACATAAATAGTTTACTGCATTTTATCACTTCCTGTATTTATTTTACATCTTTCTCACTCTTTTTGCATTTTCCCCTTAAACGACAAAGTCCCCTGCAAGTATAATGTTCATGTTAACCACCCCACAGCTAAGATTTGATGAAACAGATCTTCCTTCCTTTGCTAGTTATATATGCATATAATGGTATCATCTTCTAAACAATGTTCTCTCTACCTCACATCCACAACAGTTAACCTTCCCATCCTTACCAACATTACATCTAGTATTTTCCTTTTTATATATATATATATATATATATATATATATACACAACACAGCCATCCCATATTTGCCCCTCTTTTATCTCCATCTTCTTAAATGTATTTTATATACTGCTCTATTACCTCAAATATTTTTGTGTATTCACCTTTTCTCCTTCATTGGTTTCCAGTTCTGTTATTACCCCCTCATTTTCTCTCACCGTTTTACTTAAATACAGAGCTACTTCTTTTTCCCTTGTAAAAACACCTTTGCTTATATAACAGTTTCTTAATCTTCTCTTGATTCTTTTCATAGATTTCCTTCTCCTTTCCACAAAAGTTTTTAGTTTCTCTTATTATTTCTCTGATTACTGGTTCCGTGGTGGTGGTGCTGCGGTAGCGTTGTCGCCTCACAGTAAGACTCTGTCCAGTTCGATTCTCAGCTAGAGCGTCTTCTGCGTGAAGACATGCTTAAATGGGTGCAATTTCATTGAAGGTTGTGTGTCAGGCTTGGCAAGCCGGTAGGTAAAAATCAACTGCCAATTATTAGCGGACCGGAGTTCCGCTGTGGCGACCCCTAACCGGGAAAAGCCGAAAGACACAAACATTTCTCTGATTACTGGTTGACTTAACAACCTGTTTTTGCTTTTCTTTCTCTCTTTTCATCACTTGTCATTCTGAAAACACATTTTCTACTTCCCTTCAAAACTTATCCACCAGTCAGTCCAATTATTATAAAATATTCTCATTTCTACATGTTCTTCCCATAACAGATCAATTTCTTTTCTTCTCTTCTTTATCTAAATCTTTTTAATTCAATCTTTCAATACCTTTACCTATCTTTATATATCCTTCTTTTTTCTTATACTTCTACCCATACAGTCAAATGGTCTGAGAAACCTGTTTTCTTTGTTCCTTTTTTATAATTTTCTAAGTATCAGATATTTAAGCAATAGCCAACGACGTGGTGTGGTATATTGAAGATTTACCAACAGTTGACATGATTAAATAAAGCCAACCATGGATAAATCTTCAATATACCACAACCACGGTGTCAGTTATTGCAATCATACCATGACATTATTTAAGAAAAAAAATACTTTTCTTAAATAATGTCTTTGTATACAGGCCCATTACTGTTTTTCCACCGATGGTGGTATACTGCTTCCTTGTGTTGATGACTTGCGTTCCCACGCATACCCAGCACATCAATGCTTTGAAACGGAACCAACAGAGAAAAGAAAATTTCCATTGCTCCTTTTTTTTTTTTTTTTTTTTTTTTTTATTAAAAAAAAAGTTTTGGACAATTTATACCAATGGAAAAAAGTTGGACTGGACCTTTTTCTGTTGGTATGTTGTGGGATGTACAATGGGTACGCTGGCCAATCAGTGTGCACATTTTGGAATATTAATGGGGGGGGTCATTGTATAATACAAAATAATCAATCTCTGCTTTAATCTCATTTCTTTTATACATCCAGTGTATATTATCCCATATGTATAACTTTCCACTTTTCATTATTTCATAAACTGATTTAACATAGGTTCATAGGTTCATAGGTTTATACTAGGCTATCTGCCCTAAGGCATTTATAAGCCTAGCCCAAATTTTTGTGGCTTACGCCACCCCTTATATGAAAAAATACTGTGCCCATTAGTTTGTTGTGCCTCTGTCCAGCAGTGACACAGAGATGATTCCCGGGATAAACCTACGATCTCCCATCCACAGGTCAAGATTTCTCTTGAACAGAGCCAGCGAGGTGCTCTGCCTCACATGGATCGGGATTTTATTCCACAGCATAGGGAGTCTCTGAGTGATAAATCTATCCCTCCAGCACATCCTATTTATATCCGTGCTAAGGTTTAAGTCGCTTGCTCTAGTGGTTTTGGTGGATTTGGATTTTTTGAGGTGGAGCATGTCCATTAATTCCGGGTTGGACATGGCCTTGTATGTCAGGCACATGTCACCTCTGAGCAGACAGTATGCAACTGAATAGAGCTGGAGGTTCTTCAATCTGGCAGCATATGACAGATTTTGGAGTCCCTTTATCCTTTTGGTGAGGAACTTTTGGAGTCTCTCCAATTGCTGCAGATGTCGGGTGAGATACATCCCGAATGGGGCATTGTACTCGATCATTGGTCTGATAAGTGAAGAGTACAGGGGAACAATGACCTCACTTGATCTGGATGTGAATCCCTTCATGATCAGGTGGGCAATGTAGAAGGTCTTTCTAACCACTTTAGCAACGTGAGTGTCAAAAGAAAGGCCACTGTCAACCTGGGTCCCCAGGTCCCTGATAACCTCTTCTGTGCTTAGTGGATTGCCACCTATATGGTAGCTTGGGGTTACCTTGCTTTTCCCGAAGGGTATGACTATACATTTTTTGGCGTTTAACTTCAGGCCATGGCTCTGGCACCAGCTATCTGTTTCCGTGAGTCCCTTCTGAAGGATATCCGTGTCCGATGCACTTTCCACTATGGCCCAGTTTGCAGTCGCCTGCAAACTTTGTCAGCCAAAGTCCTCCCATGTTGGCCTGTACTTCTGAGAAGTAAATGCCGAACAATAGGGGGCCAAGGACCGAGCCCTGTGGGACACCACTTGTGACCGGCTTGGAGTCTGACATAGCGCCAGCAACTCTAACCCTGTGGGTTCTGTCCTTAAGCCAGTTTGCAACCCATCTTGTGACATATGGGTTTACATTTAAGCTGGTAAGTTTTTCTACAATACCAGGGGTATTGTGTCAAAACCTTTGCAAGGTCAAGGTAGGCTGTATGGACTGCCTTTCCTCATCAATGGCCTTGGTGACTGTTTCAAGAAGTCGACCAAGTTCAAAAGGCATGATCTGCCCTTGACGGCCAAACTGGGTCGGGTCCAATGTCTGCAAGTCCCTATATCTTTGTTTATGAGCTCCATTATGATCTTCTCCATAGCTTTGCAGACTAGCCTTGTTAAGCTTATGGGGCGGTAATTACCAGGGTCCGTGGCGGCGCCGCCTTTGTGGAGTGGGACCACAGTTGCCATACGCCACTCCTTGGGCACGTATCCTGTGGTAAGGCTGAGATTAAACAGCTGCCTTATGTGCAGGTTTAATTCCTCATTTAGCTCGTGTAGCACACAGCCGGGGACACCATCCGGTCCCATTGATGCTGTGTTTTTAGCTTTAGAGAGAGCAGCTTTCACCTGCGCATTTGAGATGTCTGGGAGGCTACACTCTGCTGGGATAGTTATCTCTCCTTTAGGGGGGGAGAGGGGGGTGAAGTTTGCACTGAACCTGTCTGCCAGTATGTTGGCAATGTCTGTGGGTTCAGTGATTTTTGTATCATTTTGGGAACATCATTCCCTTCTTTATTTCTTTTCCTCAAATCACAATTAAAATTTCCTACCAATATTATTTCTATATTCACTCCTACATAATTTAAGATTTTTTGAACATTTCCTCTCTTCCTTTTTTAGTGACATATGCATATATTGCAATAATTCTAAATACATCCTTCTTAATCTTATATTTAGCACTGTTATTCTACCCAACTCTACTAAAGTAAAGTCTAAGACCTTAATTGTTTCATTATACAACACAGCAGTCCCACAATATGTATCTTTTCCCATTTTCCATACAATGCTCCCAGCCCATAAGTTTTCTATCTGCTTCCTTTAATCTTCCATTAAGATTCTTGTATCCTCTAGGATAATTACATGCATATCGAGTAGCATACACCATTCTAATACACTTAACCTTTTTTAACATTGTTATACTATTAACAATTATTAAGAAGTCTCTCAGATTCTTCCAGATTTACTATATTTTCATCGTACTCATCTTTTTTTTAATTTTCTTTCATAATCACACTTTTAAATTTTCTTATCTCTCACCCTTCTCCCTACTGACTTTTTTAGCTCTTACTATTTCCAGTTGCTGTCTCCCACTTCACTTGTTTCCAGTACTAATTCCTCACCTTTATTATTTTCATTTTCTTTATACTTCATGTTTTTTATTTTCTTCTTGTATGAAATTTTGTTTTTCATGTTCCTGCTTTACATTTTTTGCTACATCATGTACATATTCCTGTGTCTGTTCTTTTTGCTCAACATGTAAGTGTTGATCACAATTAACGGAGTCATGTCTCATTTTCACACATTTTTTACACATCAAATCACATTTCTTTGCTTCATGTCCCACTTTTCCACAAACAAAACATCTTCTCTTATCACAATTACTTATTAAATGATCACTCTTTCCACAAAAAATACAAGTTTTCAGCTGCCCCTTATATCTTACATAACTGCTATTTCCTTCAACAGTTATTATACTTGGAATATGTTCAATATTATCTTTTTCGATCTTCAGACTAATCCCACAATTCCACCCCCATCCATAAAACTCTATCATCATACGTTTTTGTAATATCCAGCATTTCTTTTCATACAGTTTTTAAACATTGTTTCAATGCTTCCTTATCCACCTCCGTTCAAAATTATGCAGTAATCTTTTTTTAGGCTTTCTATTAAAAGTCTGCACCATGTATGAATTCCACGGACTACAGTCTTTCTTTTTTTAAAACCACTCTAAGAAATGTTCTATATATTGCCCAGTTTTAAATATAATGTCACAAAAAGTATCTCTATTAAGATGAATAAATTTTCTTACCTTATTAGGGGATATTCCCAAGGCTGCAATAACTGTGCCTCATACCTTATATCTTTCGAGTTCCTTTCTTCCTTACTGCTGAGATGTACAACAAACTTCTTCTTTATAACCTTTCTTCCTCTCTCTCCCTCTTTCATTTGCTTATTGCCTTTTTTCAGCATTGTCACATACAATTTTTTGTCTTCTGTAGTTTCTCTCATTTCCCCTTCCTGAATTTTATCCATAAAGTCACCCCAGGATGCTGCCACTTTACTTTCTGGTTCACTCTGTATAATCATTTTTTTAAGATAAACATACCACAACCCTCCTGACCATAACAACACAGTCTTGTGTTGCAACCACTGACGCAAAGAGGTTACACTGAAACAGATCCTCCAAATCTTCTGCACATCCTTCCAACTTCTTTGGCTGCTTTTTAAAAGGCTCAATCAACTTTTCTAATACTTCTGACATACCATCATCTCTCCCAAATGCCTCCTTAACTTCCAACTCCTTCTCCAATATGAATGATATCTTTGCTGACTGACAATCAGCACTCAACTCAGAAACATCCCTCTCTCGAACCTCCATGCTTGCTGTCACCAACTTCCTGCTTCTCCAAGGTGCCTCTGCACCTGGAACAGAAGACAAGAAGTGCAACTGAAAACAGTGTCCCCATTCATAGGTTCATAGGTAGGTACTAGGCTATTGGCCCTAGGGCCTATATAAGTCTAGCCAAATGGTACCCTGGCTTTTGCCACCCAAGAAAATTATTTTCCTGTGCCCCTGTCAAGCAGAGCCACAGAGGTGATCCCCGGGGTGAATTTCCTATCTCCCCATCCAGTCATCAAGATTTTTCTTGAAGAGTGCTAATGAAGAGCTTTGTTTGATATAGATAGGTAGTTTGTTCCAGAGTATGGGAAGTCTCTGGACAGGAATCTATCCCTCCAGCATGTTCTGTTTATTGTGGTGACAAGGTTTAGGTCTCTAGAGCGTGTAGCTCGGAGGGATTGGGATTTCTTTACGTGGAGCATGTCCAACAGCTCTGGGTTTGACATAGCTTTGTATGTTAGGCAGAGATCGCCTCTGAGTAGGCGATATGTGACAGAGTAAAGCTGGAGTTTTTTTGAGACGGTCTGTGTAGGGCATCTGTTTGAGGCCGGTAATCCTCTTTGTGAGGTATTTCTGTGGCCTTTCCAGTTGTTGTAGATGTCTTGTGAGATACATACCAAAAGGGCCGTTGTACTCTATAATGGGTCTAATGAGTGATGAGTAGAGGGGAACAATGAACTCTTTTTTTCCTAGATGAAAAACCTTTTATGATGAGGTGTGCCACGTTGAAGAAGTTTCTGACTACTGTGGCAATGTGATTATCAAAGGAGAGACTACTGTCCACCTGTGTCCCAAGGTCTCTTATCACACTTTCTGTGTTAAGTAGACTACTGCCTATGTGGTATCTCATGGGTACAGAGTTTTTACCAAAAGGGATGACAATGCACTTTTTGGCATTGAGCTTGAGGCCATGGCTTTGACACCAGGCATCTGTCTCAGTGAGGCCTTTTTGTAGGATGTCCACATCATTAGGAGTTTTGATTATGGCTCCTAGTTTGCAGTCATCTGCAAACTTTGTTAGCCAAAGACCTTCTGTTTTAGCCTGTACTTCAGAAAAGTAGATACCAAACAGGAGAGGACCTAGAACTGAACCATGTGGTACTCCACTTGTCACTGGTCTGAAGTTGGATTTAGAGTCTGCTACTTTCACAGTGTGGGTTCTGTCAGTGAGCCAGCTGGCAACCCATCTTGTAACATAGGGATTTATACCTAGTTTAGTGAGTTTGTCTATAATTCCAGAGTGGGGGATGGTGTTGAAAGCCTTGCCAAGATCTAGATAGGCTGTGTAAACCACCTTACCCTCATCTATGGCTTTGGTGACCGCTTCAAAAAAGTCTATCAGGTTTAGGAGACATGATCTGCCTTTTACAAACCCGAACTGGATAGGGTCCAGAGTTTGGAGATTACCAGTGTCATTGTTTATAAGTGCCATGATGATACACTCCATAGCCTTGCAGACCAGGCTCATCAGGCTAATGGGGCGGTAGTTCCTGGGGTCCGTGGTGGCTCCCCCTTTGTGGAGTGGGATAACCATTGCTGTGCACCATTCAGTGGGCACAAAGCCTGAGGTGAGGCTATGATTGAACATGGTACTTAGGTGGGGTACCAGTCCGTTCTGTAGTTCATGTAGAACGCAGCCTGGGATGTTGTAAGGACCCATGGATGCTGTGTTCTTGGCTTTGGTGAGTGTGTTTTTTACCTGTGCAGCCATGATTACAGGTATTTTGCATTCTTCCGGTATAGAGATGGGCCCTTTAGGGGATGAGAGAGGGGTAAAGTTAGCACTGAACCTATCTGCCAGGATGTTGCCAATATCAGTTGGTTCTGTATATTTAGTGCCATTGTGCTGTAACTCAGAGCAGATCTGAGTATTGTCACTGAGATTCTTGACATAGCTATAGAATGCTTTGTGGCTGTCTTTAGAATCAGTGGTGATTTTGTTTTCGTAACTAGCTTTGGAGGATTTTATGAGGGATCTCAGCTTCTTACTGAGGCTGACCACGGAGTTCCTCCAATCATGGGATTTTACTCTTTTTTGCAACAGTTTCTTTCTTCTGTTGTAGAGTTTGTTTATAGCAGGGGACCACCAGATTGGCTTCCTTTTTTTGGAGGATAGCATCTTGGTTCTGTTAAGGATTGCACGATCCATGCACTCATGTAAGTGTTTATAAAGTGCAATTGTATAGGATTCAGCAGTCGTATTTCTATTGTCCATCAGCATGGGTGTTGTGAAGTTTGCCACTTCTGTCTTAAGAAGTGTGAAGTTGGCTTTGGAGAAATTTTTTACGGTGATTTCCCTAATGGGGGGAGGGGGTGGGATGTGGATGTCTAGGGTGATTTGCTTGTGGTCGGATCTGACCAACAAGGAATTGACCTCTGGTGTGGAACACTGGTTGCCCATGTTGGTAATGACCAGGTCTAGGATATTGCTGCCCCTGGTGGGGGTGTGGATAAGTTGATCCAAGGCATTGGAATTTATGAATTCCAGAAAATGTTGAGCACAAGAGTTGGTACATGAGTAGTTTTCCCAGTTAATGGTGGGGTAGATGAAATCACCCATTATTATGGTGTTAGGTTGTACCCTAATATTTTCCAGTGTATCAAGAAGTGAGGAGTGGGAATCCTGGGACATGGTGGGGGATCTGTAGCAAGCTACAACTTGCATTGCAGTCTTGCCCAGAGTTAGTTGCACTTGGATAATCTCAGATGCATTATGCTGAGCAACTAGCCTGGAGGTGTGGATATCCTTAATGAATATGGACATGCCTTTGCCTTTAGTGCTTTGGTACAGGTTAGGTGGCCAAATGGTGTGGTATGAATTATAGCCTGGTAATGTAGGGGTGCTCTCTGGAACCTTGAACCAGGTCTCTGTCAATGCACAGATGTCAATGTTCTCCATTTTAAGGAGTGCCTCGAGTGAGTGCATTTTGAGGTTTAGACTTCTAGCATTAAGTAGCATTACCCTCAGATTTTGCTTGCTTGTACCTGTTATGGTGGTGAATTTGTCATTTGAATCTTGCCTAAAAAAGGCACTATAGGGGTGGCAAGAGCCTTAGCCAGTATCCAGAATCCCAAGGGTGACAGGTGCAGGCCATCTCTGGCAAAGCATCATGGTTTGTCGATCATGTCATCCCAGGCAGACAGATACTGGATCCCCTTAGAATGACACCAGAAGCTTAGCCAATTGTTGAAGTCAATCATTTTTTCCATGTACTGTGGTATCATTCTGGGTGATGGCAGGATGCTACTCAGGGCTAGGGTCATACCTGCCTGGGCTACAAGATCAGAAAGCTCCTCCATGTCTCTTTTCATGTAGTCCAGGGAGGTACGTCTCAGATCATTCACACCAACATGGACAATGACAGTCATATTTGTACTTGCTGTGGAGTGTCCTGAGTGCATGCGTTATGTGGCGGATCCTGGCACCTGACAGGCAGCTGACAGTAACTTTCTCCTTATTTAGCCTGGTGAGTGGAACATCAGTTTGCCTGACTATAGAGTCAACTATAACTAGAGTGTTGAGTACGTTGTTATGCCTTATGGGCTGTGGTTGAGTGACACATTGAGTTTGTGGGCTATGTGTCATTTGGGTTGTGTTGGGGGGTGGAGGTTGCTTGCGTTTCTGCTTTGGAGATCCGTGTTGCTTGGATAGATTTTTTTTTGAGAGCCTCCTCAAATGTAGGTGTGTGTTTTGTGTTTCTATGTGTGTGTTTTGGTGGTGTAGGTTTTGAGGGACTATGTGATGAGTATGGTGTGGTGCAAGTGTTTACCTTCTCCTCTTGACTGTATAGTCCAGTCTTTGGTGAATAGAACTTTGCTTCCAGTTTGGCTATATAAGTGCATCTCTCACAGGTTGTAGTGTTGGGTGGTAGGGGGAGAGGGTTGTCTGTGTACATGAGGCAATTGCTGCATTGCCCCAAGATGCCCAGATTCATCAGGTAGACAGGAGAAAACACCAGGAGCTGACCCTTAGACATGCCTCGATAGGTGCTTATTTATTAAGTACTAAAAACTGTTTTCCTCTAGACAAGTGAGGAAAGTTGACTGTTGTAGTAATTTGTAGCTTATTTAGTGCTTACAATGAGTTCTGAACAAGTGCTGAGCTCAAAGAAACAGATTTGAGTACTGAAACTAGAAAACTGGCTAGCTCTAAGAAACAAAATTAAGCTAGAAGGCTTCCCTCCATCACAGAAAGGCTTGGGGCTCAGACACTTACAAACAGTCCTGGATACAGCAAATCTGTATCTGAACTAGACAACTTATAGGAAAAGCAGGAAACAAGCTTAGAATTTTTTTTTTTTTTTTTTAAAGACTACGGTAAATCCCTCAGTGCCCTGGCCAAATTTCCAGTAGTAGTAGTATAAAAACAATCTCAGGTGTCTTCTGAAAAGAGGCCACTAACCTAGTGGGACTAACCCAGTCACCAAAGGATAAATAAAATAAATAAGAGCTCAGTTAAGGGGACCATTACTAGGAAGGCAAAACTGGCTAGAACAGCAATATAGAGGTTTGCTATTTACCTTGTGCATTGAAAAGAAAGTAAAGGGAGTAAATCCTTATGACAGACGGACAGTTGCACAGAAAAGAAAGGTAAATATTATTATACATTAGATCAATGGTGATGAGAAAGAAAAATAAGTCATGCAGAAGACATAATAACATTTTCTGAGCTACTACTTTTCTATTGCTTAGGCTACTCTATGATATTTTCCTCCACAAAGTTCAAAGTATTGGTGTACAGCCTATATAAGGTCATGAGTTTGATCTCATTGAGAATTTAGATGAATATGTATTGATAGAGTTCCTTATTGGCATGATTGTTTGCATCTGCCCATTAGGGGAAGCAGGATCTTAATTGATATTCTGACATTGCTTAGAAAAAATACATATTTAGTAAAGTAAAAATCAGTAAGTGGGAGCAGTATAACAAAAATAAGCAAGACTGATGAGAAGTTGGCAGCAGTGGTCAACAATCACAGTGTTTGTACAAGAAGCTTCTCAGATTGATAGCCTTAACAATAGCGTGCTGTCTAAACACTGGCACAGGTAGGCAAACATAGCGCACAGTGATGCATGAGAGTAACATTTGAAGAGACACTTTCTACATGACAGCAGGGATTCATGAAACAAATGTAATATAAATAAGGAGAGGGAAGGTTGTGTCTTGTGTCATAGCTTCAGTTCCTTTACCTCTAGCTTATACTTCTTTATATTGATGAGGAAGAGATTGAGGACATTTACTTTTGCTGTTGAAATCATTGCCCTTTTGGTTGAATTTGGCTTCCACCATAGCTTCTGTCATCTATTTCTCCTTAGTCTGAGGGAGGATACCCACAAATTTACTGCTGGATGATTGTCTTTTATCAATGAAGCTTTTCTTCTCTTTCTCTACCCTTTTTGTTAATGTTGTCCTGTAGCTGTACAAGAGCAACTCATTGATTCAGGGACTAGAGTGAGATTTATACAAATTAGATAAAGAGTAATGTGATTTTCTACAAAGACATCAAGAGCAGTAAACTCTTTGTAGTTTCAGTCACGAGATAATTCCATGACAATTGGCAAAACATGTTCATTTGACTGACAACCAGTAATTCAGTGCACTTCAAGGCAAATAACAGGGATGTGTCCCCCTCCCCAATGTCATGCGACCCTGGAGTTGGTATATATAGTTAGGGGGGTGTGGGTGGTGCAGTTCCTCCACATTGGGGGCTGTGGAGGGCGAAGCCCCCCCCCCACCTATTTTCATTTAAAATCTGTACTTTTTGTGTTATTTTTTTCTTTTAAAGGAAACTAGGTGGGGGCTTCGCCCCCCACACCCCCCTCCCAATGTGGGGGGCTGTGCCCCCCACACCCCTCTAACTATATATACCAACTCCAGGGTCACATGACATTGGAGAGGGGGACAAATCCCTGTTATTTGCCTTGAAGTGTACTGAATTACTGGTTGTCAGTCAAATGAAATTTCGATCAAATGGGTTTCAGTCAAATGAAATTTCGATCAAATGAAGGTAACCCATATATATATATATATATATATATAGAGAGAGAGAGAGAGAGAGAGAGTGTGTGTGTGTGTGTGTGTGTGTGTGTGTGTGTGTGTGTGTGTGTGTGTGTGTGTGTGTGTGTGTGTGTGTGGGTGTGTGTGTATTGAGAAACATGTGCTCAGACCTGTCCATCTTATTTAGCAAACTTGCAATGTAGGCTCTTTCTTTTATAAAAGAGCTAAACAATTTTCAAAGGAAAAATGCACTGCGGTTCTCTTTCATATTGACCTCCATTTAACTGCAACATTTATTTGCTAGCATACATTTTTAGGTACACCCCTAACTCTTGCCCAGCTGTTGTACATTAAGATGATGGATTTAATAAAAATATTAAATTCTGAATGGTGGCATGTACCTGCTTGTGGATAAGCACCAACTTTTTTTTTATATATTTTACTATATTGCTTCTGATAATTGTTTACTAAATCAAGTTTAGAATGTACATTCCTGATCATGTCTTGTTTAATTTGGGAGATAATATCCTTAATACCCATAAGATGGTTGAGGGTCAGTTCTTTCATGGTGCGTACCTGTGAAAGGAGGCCATGAGATATGCTTCAATATCACCATTTGCTCCCAGTTTCATCAGTAATGGGCTGGTTTCAGTTTACAACAACTTGTTGTTGCAAGTTAACCAAATATTACTCAATGGACACACACCTAACATCACTGCTTTTCCGAGAATAAGTAACTGCTGACTGGTACTGTGAGTCACTGGTCTTAGATCATCCCTAATATCTGTAGTGGCCTTTGCTAAGACTTTAATAACATCTTCTATTTTAGGGCCAAACCCATCAGCTGTGGTCCACACATAGACAGAGACAAGTGACAATACAAAGTAGTACCACTTTGGAGATGCAAACAATTATGGTTGACAAAGTCTTGGTTGCACAGTTCAGAGTGCTTTTTAAATTGTAACAGGGAGTGTTTTAAACTCCTCCTTCATAGTTACTGGGGAGTGTAGCTACCTTAATCATTGCACACATTAAATATTGTTCCTGTCTTTGTAAAACATTCTAGATGCTTGATGGTAGGAATCAATAAATTGTCCTCATTTTCCACCAAATATATTTCACTTTGGTAAAAGAAATATTTTTAAGGATCATTTTTTTTCAATATTCAGCATAGGTTTATTTACAAGGGAGATGAACAAAAAGGTGCTCATCTTGGCTTTATGTAAATAATGTCTCAGAACTGCTTCATTCCAGCACAATATAATCTACACAAAGTGTCTTTCAAAGCTGGCTCCAAAATGTCAAAGACTCACAAATAGTTCCTTTTAGCATCTTCATAGCACAAATAGCAACAATTCACTGGCAGGGAATACTTTTAACAGCTCCCCACACAGGCAAGGCACATTCAACAAGTACAACAGCCTTCATCAACTTTCGTTCACAGGACAGCAGCTCCACTTTTCTAAAGGTGTCTTCTTCTACTGGAAGTTACTGGCAACTTCTCCCCAGAAATTTCTCTAGGTGTACAGGTAAGCGCATGCACAGGTAAGCGCATGCACTGAACTTAATAAGCACGGGCCTAAAAGATAGCTGGATTTATCCTTTACTCTCTTCCCTTTTCCTCCCTGTAATTCTTATTATCCGTTGTCAACAGCTCCCTATCTAGTTTTGTTCACCACTGCTTCCCCTGGTGCTCACAACTGACAAAGCAGCCATTATGTTGCAATACATAATAATGACAATATTAACAAAATATAATATAGTCATCATCTTCATGTTTAGCATCCTATGCTGTAATACTCACAGTCAAAAAATTCCCCCTAGTTTGTAATTAAAAAGACAAACAATCCTCTTCCATTGATTCATCCAGTCTTCCTAATTTTAGATTATCCGGATCTATATCTAGCCAATCATTTGTTATATAGCACTCTTTATTACCTTCCCAAGTGTTAATACAGAATTCCCATTCTGTCTAGTACTGAAAAGGCACTTTCCAGATTGTTTACATCCGTAGTTCTGACCCTAGCACATAACTGTTTTATAACTGATATGAAGGGTTCGTTCTAATTCAGGACAATTCTAATATTATTAATACAATGGTGAAAACACAGAGACAGAGTTCATTTTAAAAAAGATATTAATTTAGTTGATGTTTCTTTTGATAAGATTCAGACTGCATACAGGTTAACCTGGGTGCACTGTTTGTTCTTCTCTCTAGCCCACATCATTTTTATTTTTCTAACATTCTTATAAATAAAAAAAAAACAAAAACTTCAGTCTACTGCATTCAGACCAATCAGCAGTGATGTGCCTGGGTGGTATTCACCAAACCAGTATGTGTCATTTTTAACCTCACAGTCCTTTAGTCAGTTTGTTACCTAAATATTGCCGGGCAATGAAGTTCTACCTTTGAACAGCTCACTTGATGTAATATGGTGACTCCTAATTATTGGTATTTTGTACTTTGTTTTTTGAGAAGAAAGATTCATAATTACAGGTCTAGCACTTACATTTGAGAGCTTCTTGGATTGCACCCAAAGTTATATCTACCCTAATATGGAAGACGGTAGCTGTCGACTTTCTAAAGAACTGTGAAAGATTGTCCAGGAGCAGAAAAGGAAGCTTGAATCTGCAGATAGGGTATTTTCTTCTAATGCGTACCTAGACTGGATCACAAGGCTTATATTCTCCCTGCTCTTATGTTTATGTTCCAAAGTCCTTTTTAACAGGGTTTTACTACAGTTGCCAGGGAGACAGTGCATATCATTGGGTGGGTGTGTATGGATAATGATTTCACTGAGCAATATTCATTGTTTTCATAAATTGTGACAATTTCCATCGCATAATGCATGTAGTCAAATTATGTGATAAAAGATAGTATACTTTAATGGCACTGTGTGCCTTTGGCATTTGTTTAGTAGTTGAATGAAAATGAACAAGTATATTAAATTTAGGAGAGGGTGAGAAATGATTTGCCTTCCCCTACTGTGGGGGGTATGGACATTGTATATCCCTGCTTCCTGCTTTAGAGTACACAGAGTATGAAACCCTGTCCCTTGCTACAATGTGTTATATGTTCTTTCCTCCCTCTGTCTAATATGGCTTTTAATTTTGCTCTTCAGTGTTGCATTTTACTTAGTTGTATAGTTGTAATGGAATGTAGCTTCAGTTGTATTTTAGTTTAGCTTTATTTTTACAGTATTTGCTGTTCAGTAGTTTACTGTTCCTCCATCCATCCATCCATCCATCCATCCATCCATCCATCCATCCATCCATCTATCCACAACCCTTTTTTCCCATTTTTGCAATAGTATCAGTATCTGTAGGTTTAGGACATGAACTTTGATTCTGTCAATATTTCTCACAAGAAATCCTATATTTTCTTTTTTTAACTCAGTAGATTTACTCAAGTTCACATCCATCTACCAATACTGTATACGCTATCATCGCCCTTGTTCATGTTTAGCTGGTTATTATTCTGGTGACTACCCATGTTATCACACTTCTGTAGCTGCTTCACATCAGGCCTCATGTCAATACTAAAAACTTTTTGAAGCTTCTACTCACATAAGACTTGCTAGTGACTTGGTAGAGTCCCACTAGTATTATCATTCGGTCTATATCAGAACATCAAAGTTTTAAAACTTCGAATGTTCTAATATCGAACCGTTTTAATTAAACGCTAAAAATAGTAAAGCTGCAGAACACCAAATTCTTTCCTAGGGAAAGAATTTGGTTGGCCAGTTCTGTGATTTTGCTATTTTCAGCGCTGTGGTGGAGATTTACGGGTCGGGTTCAGGTAAGTGTGCGATTGTGTGGTTGTTAGGATTAGGGCGCGGGTTAGGTGAATTAGGTTTAGGGCACAGGTTAGGTGAGTTGGGGTTAGGGAGCAGGTTAGGTGAATTAGGTTTAGGGGCGAGTTAAGTGAGTTAGGGTAGGGTGCGGACTAGGTGAGTGTGCAGTAGTGACGGACCTTAGGGTTAGGGTTTGAGTTAAGGTAAGTGGATAGACAGTAGTGTATGTATAGTTTAGTGTAGGATTAGTTGTAGGATTATAAGTGTATGTGTGTGTATTGATGTTTTTTAGGTGTGCTTGTGTTGTGTGTATGTGTTTCGGAATGTTCGATATTATGTGGTTTAGATATTTTAGGTTCGATGAAATACCGTTCACTATTTTCATCTTTCGATAACGTGATATAAACGCTATAATTCTGTGATTGCCTCACAGTTAATCTAACATCGCTTCCACTGTCCTGTCCTTTAACATCAATTTCTGTAACATTCCCCATTACTTCCTTCTTTGCTTTAATCTGCATCATGTGGAAACATTTTCATTCTGTCTTGCAAGCTAGGTAGCACAGATGGATAAAGCCCTGTTGAGATCCAAATTACGTGGGATTGAATAACAACCTGGACACTTAAAGAGTTGGTTATGAAGCTTTTGGTGAGTGATTAATAATAACTCACCCATTCAGGAGGGGGGCAGGGGGCCCTATTTACTTCTAAACCAAGGACCAGAACCATACAGTATAAAGAGTGAAGAAGGAACACTTTCCAGTGACTGCATTTGTGCACTGTAGCTAGTAGCTAGACATGCTTGTAGAAGCATACATGGATCAATATACCCAACACTGTGGGAGGCCCACTCACTTAGGCTGCTGCAAAGCTAACAAGAGCCATGGTAAGACAGACAGCTGTGATGACTGTCTGGATGGCTGGCAGTTTAGTGCAGTGGATTAAAGTTATGAGCTGCTAATGAGCTTTATCCTGTAGTTTGATTCTCCCCTCAGTCTCTATTTGCCTGTTGTGTGATACTGAGCAAGTCACTTAAACACACGGTATTCCAAGTCATTGCTATACAAAGGTTTTGTGCCTAGTGGGTTTGTCTGATTAACAAATTAATTTAAAGATAATGGTGAGCTCCACTTCCACAAGCCAGGTAACAGGGGGAAGCTGATGATCAAAAAGCAATGCAAAGAAAATTACCTAGAAAAATTTAGTCTATCTAAATCATAAGAAAACTGACCCAGACACACTACTATGCCCTACTATATACTATAGCTACTGTTTCCATCCGTATAAATAACTCAGGAAAAGAAAGCTATGCCCCCGCCACTTTGCAAAAAGTCCTTTATAATACCACTACACAAGGTTAGCCCATGCACTGACCTCTCCAGCTATAGACCTGTTGTTATCCTGTCACGCCTCTCAAACATCCTGGAAAAGTATATTCATTTGCAGGTCCTTAAGCACAGACTACAACATAATCCTCTCTCTTCTCCATAACACAGTTTCAGACCCTACCACAGTACCAACACTGCCTTGTTAAACATCATCAGTACAGTCAACCAACCAGAAACTCTGGCAACCTAGTATCTACCCTATTCTTGCACTTGTCAAAGCCCTCTGATACTGTCAGCTACCAAAATCTTCTAGCTAAATTCTTATCACTAGTTCTCATAGTCTCTGCCCTTCATTGTTTCCACAGCTATTTGACAAACAAGCATGTCAAATGGGATAATAACCTCCTTCTTCCTGCTGTTACTAGGCATACATAAAGGTTCAATCCTAGGCCCACTACTTTTCAACTTATTCATAAAAGACATGCACACTGCATCCCTGCATGCTACACTAGTCCAATACTAATGACACTACACTCATATGTACAGCCACTGATGTTACTACTTTCTAACAACAAAATCAGCAGTCCTTCACTTCAGGCAGATCTTAGCTAGAAAACCCCCAACTCCTCCTAAATGCAAAGAAAACAAAAGTAATATTTTTTACCCCAAAACAGTTTAATACCACAAAAATTCATTGACCATAACCTCAAAAATTTATATAAAAATCAAGCAGGTAACGCATACCAAACTACAAGGAAACAAGCAGTTGAAATTTGACCAACACATACTCCAAGCAGTAAAATAAATAAATAAATAACCAAAAACTAGGTAGTCTATATTTTGAGGGTCCAACTGGAGATGTGATGAAATTGGCAAGTAAAGGAGTATAGCATTGCTGGAATTGAATTAATCCTCAAGTCTTGATGAGTACTTTTGTTTGCTGGACCCTATTTTCACAAAATCTTACCAAGGAGTCACTGATCTAGACTGCATTTTGTATAGCAAATATTGTGGAGAGAGAGAGAGAGGTTAAAAAATGAAAAAGACAGGTAGGTGCACAGTTCCCAAGATAAAAAAGTGCCCAATCCTTGAGTATGCACTGATGCCAGGACTAAGAAAAATGGTGATGTAGAATGCTCAAAACACAATGGGGTATATCAGGCTCAAGGAGAGGATGCCACCCCCATTGCAGGTGGAAGCAGTAGTCCACAAAATTACAAAAACTGATAGGCCAAAATAGAGCCATAAAGATGACAGAGTCAACTATTGATGATAAGGAAGAAGCTCTGTATTGTTACTATTATGAAAGAAGCCCAGAATTTCTAGTTAGAAGATATTCAGAAATATTAAGAGAGAAATTAGAGGAAAGAAAAATACTTGCACAAGAAAAAAATTTCAAAAGCTTCAAATGTAAATTTGCATTCATTAATACAATAGACCCAAGCAAAACTTTACATAGATGAAGAAACTTTGGGCTACCTGGAAAAAGAAGCAACAAAATCCAGTGATTTTTGAAAGGTATAAAAAAAAAACATGGGCGTGGGGAAAAAGAGATCTGATATAATGCAATATTTCTGGAAAGGAGAAAGCCAAACTAATCAATACAAAAAATCAGCTCCAAAGATATTTGAAGAGAAATACAGGCAAAGGCACCCAGATATGGAAAATTTTACAATACAAAAAATAAGACAACAAAGGGGAATGCAGAACAGTAGATTAGTAAGGTAGAAGTTAAACAAAATAGAATGGAATACCTGCAAAGTGAAGGATTTAGTGTATAATGTTTAACACAGCTTATGTCACAGCCTGATAGAACAATGAGTCCCCAAATGAAGAGAAATAGGTGGAGCAGGAGACATCTGAAGAAGAAATATGGACGTGGGAAAGAAAAACACTTTTGATGTGGTGCAATATCTATGCAAAGGAGAAAGAAAAACTAATCATTCCAAAACAAGCAGCACCAAATATATTTGAAGAGAAAAATACAAAAAAATAAGAAAACAAATAAGGAAAGCAGAAAAGAGGATCAGTAATGGAGAATTTAATGTAATAGAAACTGAAGTTATGGATTGTCTGCAAAGTGAATGATTTAGTCTAGAGAGGTAAAGTCACAGTATGATGGAACAATGAATTCCCAAGTTATGGAGAAAGAGGTGGAACAGGAAGCATCTGATCACTTGCCACATGAAAATGTTCTGGAATCTTCAGCAGGAAACCAGTACAAAAGTTCAATTGGAGTTGCACAGCAAGGGAAAGAACAGGAAACAATGGTAACTGACGGAGGCAATGTTGTGGAGATAGTGGATAATGAGTTCCCATATGAAGGATCAACAGATGATGCAGGATACAGCTGAAAAAATGTTACAGGAAGACACTCTGGAACTATGTGTAGAATGCCCGCAGGAAACAGAGACCTAAGTATGTACCTTCAGCTTAGAAGAAAATAATCTAAGGGAAGAGTTGCTTGATTTAATAGAGATAGAAAGACACATTAAGATTGATAAAAGAAATAGATTATAGAAAGTAAACAAGACCCAAAATGTTAGAAGTCTAACAAAACAGCTGAACACAGTAATCAAGACTATTAGTAGAAATTCATATGATATAACAGAAGTAAATGGGATATATTACTGTGCAGCTAAATTAATAACAGATAAAGTCTTATCACAAAAATTTAAAGCAATAAGGGAAAGGAAGGGAAGAAATAAAATGTCATCATGAAAACCACAAATAAAGGAAACTATAAAGCAGTTAATACAAAAAGTGTTACTGTTAGAAGAGCATTGAGTATAGAAGAGGAACAGCTCAACAAATATACATAGAAAGATAGATGTGGTATGACCAATGCACAGTATCAGAACAGACCAGGATCCGTCATACACTATTGCAAATAATAAATTATAGCTAGCAGTACAAGCAAAAAAAACTAGAAGATATGCAGATAAACATAAAGAAAAAGTACAAAATAAGCAATTCACTAATAACCCAAAAAAGTTTTATAGAGAACTGAGAAACAAAGCAAAAGGAATAGAAATGCCACTAAAATGAACATATAGATGCATTTTGGAGAAATATTTATGAAGTTCATGAGGAACATAAAGATGATGAATGGATAGGAAAATTAAAAGAAACAGTAAGAAGTTCACATGTACAGTATATGAGATGGGATGAAGAAACAGCTAGAGAAACTAAAACAAAATTAAGAAACCTTCCTAAATGGAAAACCCCAGGCCTAGATGCAGTACCTAACTTCTTGCTAAAAGTATTAACATCTTTATATAAAGATTTATCCCTGAGTAATAACAACTATATATATGCACAACCCAAACAGATACCAGCGTGGTTAACAACAGGAAAAATGATACTCCTTCTTAAGAGTGAACCTACAAGCCATCAAAAAAAATTACTAACCAAAAACTTGCCTGCCAACAATGTATAAACTATATACAGGACTTGATGCAGACAGAGTTTATATTCACTTATAAAAAACACTCAGTTATGACAATAGAACAAAATGGTAACAAAACGTCATATGGAATAAAGGAGCATTTGTTAGATAAAGCCTTAACAGAGAATAGTAAAAAGGGGAAGAATCTAAGTATGGCATGGATAGATTACAAAAAGCACTTGATAGCATCCCACATTCATGGAAAAAGGATTGCTTACATACGTATAAGATATACCCTACATTGATCAATTACATTACATACCATGAAATAGTGTCAACGTACTTTGCTGCTAAGCCATGATAAAGGACTAATTTAATATTCCAGGGATAAAGATTCAAAGGGGAATATTTCAGGGTGACTCTTCGTTACTGCTGCTCTTTGGTCTTGCCCTTAACCCATTCATTTGTCTACTTAATAGATTGGGTATGGTTATAACTTAGCTCCCAGAAAACAACCACGAGTAAACACTTCTCATCTTCTTTTTATGGATGACTTAAAACTGTACAGTTAATCAGATGAGGAGTTGAAAGCACAACTACAAGTGGTAAACTTCCTCAGATAATATAAGAATGCCACTTGGTCTTGATAAATGTGCAAAAGCAACATTCAAAGTAGGAAAACTGCAGCACCAAGAAGGTAATGATCTGGAACAGGAATGTGATATAAAGGAACTTGAGCAGTAGGGAATGTATAAATATCTGGGAACTGATGAAGGATCGACAATAAAACACAAACAAATGAAAACAAAACTCAGTAAGAAATATTGTAGAAGAAAAAAAACTGATATTGAAAATAGCCCTGACATCTAGAAATAAAGTCCAAGCTATAAGCCAATTTGCTCTTCCTGTTCTAACTTACAGTTTTGGTGTGATTGATCAGCCTCGAAAGGTATTGGATCAGTTGGACATGAAAACAAGAAAAATGCTTCACGCTTATCAAATGATTCATAAAAATCAATATATGCTGTGATGCCCACCACTGCTATCAGTATGTGATGTTCCCACACTGGGCCAGTAATAAAGGAGCCTGAATCCTCACCACTGACACTGGGAATACAAATGGGTACACTCAGTATTTCCCCATCCAAACCTCCCTGCATCAAGTACACTTTCCAGTAAGAGCACACAAGGAACACATTCAGCCAGGGTCTGGAAGTCTCTATGTCTGTCTCCCTCCAGGTCCCCAATAAGACTCCCACTGGTACAGCTGTAAGGTTAGGTCCTGAGTCGAGTGTCCAAGACAAATCCTTCAGCACCCTCTCTGTGAACCCAGGGCTTCATGTCCTTGCCCCAAGTAGCTGACACACACACACACACACACACACACACACACACACACACACACAATTTAAGATTTAATTTTCACACACACACACACACACACACACACACACACACACACACACACACACACACACACACACCTGAGAAAGGTTGGCACAGATTACCCGCTCTACCAGCTTTGCCTGGACTATAAGGTAGATTCACTGCCACCAGTCAGTTGCTATAAGGCTCTTACAAATGGTATCCAGTTATATGGTGCAATATTAATATTAATACAAATGATAGTAGTTGACCAAGATAGTGGAGTGGCCCACACAGTGTCACCAAATAAATATATGTACTCTCAAGGGTTAGATACTTTCTACAAAAAACAGCCACAATAAATGTTTTAACTATAATAATAAATAATAAAAGAACATGAAATATTGAATATATATGTACAGTAAACCACAGAGTTCAAATCACAGAAAATATTGAAATTAACATTGATGGACAGACTCATCCTAATAAAGACAAACATTCTCTAAACTAAGCTTCACTATATTCCTAAGTAATCTAAAAGAATTACTGTTCCCTAATCAAGTTACTTACTACCGCAAGGCAAGATGCTGTGGGTGAGGGTCTTTTTAGTTAGGTTTCCCAAAACAGAATACTCAGTATGCTGAGATTTCTCTTTGTAGTATCTAAAATATAATTTCCAAGAGGGCTGGCAGAATGACCTCATCTGGTCACCTGACTCTAGGTTTTCACAGTATTCCACTTTGAAGCTGAGACAGGAATTTAGCATAGACAGCTACAATACACATCTAAATGTTTACCCCAGTGCCTGGGGCTTCCCCCCTTTTTACTGAGCTAATGAACAAAGGCTTTCTCCCAGACCTAGCATCTCCAGTCCTATTCGGCACTGTGGGGTGTTATTTTAATCGTTTTATACCTCATTTACATTTCCCTCATTTTTCTTAAAGCAAGCTAGCTGGTTAATCATTGCTGTTCTAGTATCCTCTATCAAACATATACA
This sequence comes from Protopterus annectens, assembly GCF_019279795.1. Classification (NCBI taxonomy): domain Eukaryota; kingdom Metazoa; phylum Chordata; order Ceratodontiformes; family Protopteridae; genus Protopterus; species Protopterus annectens. The sequence continues at coordinate 753,057,325 of NC_056747.1, forward strand.
TTTAATTCAGTTACAATAATACGTGTACATTTCTTCTCATTTCAGCAAGGTGCACTGTTGATACATTTTAACACAAGCAAACCTCACAAATACATTTTCAGCACAAGCATCTGCACAGATCAATTTGATATACAAATGGCATACAGTTCTAATACATCTGTAACACAAGCATCTTGTATAAATCAGTTTGATATTAAAAGGACATATCATTGTTTACAGAACTCCCGTTGGCTATGCTCCCACTTGTCCATATCATCACATATACCAAGATTATGTATTCCTTATTCTGAAGGAAGTGTGGGCCTCCTTGAAATTGGTTATATATATAGGTTCATAGAAAACTAACTGCCATGAAGGGCCATTTTATGCCTAGCAAATAACCCATAGTCAAAATTAAACAATTTATCTTGTGTCTATGAGGCAAAGACCTTAACCATTATGCCAAACCCACCCCCATAAATTTGCAATCGAAGGACTGCATACATATCTGCTGACCTCAGCAGATCCAAATGTAGTGAATGTTTTAAAGCATGAGGAGAAGAAGTCTAAGATGACTTCCCTGATTAGTTTAGCAGAAGTATATCAATACAAGCGAGGATGGAAATCAGACCACAAGTAGACATAAATCAGACAGCAACTGAGTGTGCCAAAACAAAATAAAAATATAAGGAAAAGGATCAAAAGAGAAAGCAAGAATTGTGGCAAAGGCATATATATATTGTGGTAAGTACAGAAAACTCCTGTAATAACCTCATGTTGATCAGAATTTGATGTGGGAATGGTTAAGGAGAGGTAAATTTAAACCAAAATATGAAAGGTTAATATTGTGGGCCCAAGATAGTAGACTACATACATTTGGTTTACAAAATCTATTGAACATGTGGGAGAAACAGACAAATGCAGGTTCTGTAAAACAGAACTAGAAACAGTCATTCATCTTACTGATGGGTTGTGATTCTAATGGCAGAGGACCTGTATACTGAAAGGCAAAATAATGTGGCAAAACTGTTGCACTGGGGATTGTGCAAATATTACAATACTGAAGTAGCTGTGAAGCATTGGAAACATGAGCCACAAAGCATTATAGAGAATGATGAAGTTTATATCACATGGGATCACCCATTACCAGCATGTCAGAAAACAGATGCGAGAAAACCAGATATAGTAGCCCATGAAAAGAAGACAAAAATCAACATTGATCAATGAAATTGGTACACCCAGTGATTACGTCTTACATACAAAGAGACACAAAGTCATAACATTCCACAATTTGCAGACAGAAATAAGAGCATTGTGGAAGAAGGCTAGCCAGACAGTTCCAATAGTAGTAGGAGCAATGGATCTCATAAAAAATTTAATAGCAGTAGGAGCAATGGATCTCATAAAAAAATTTAAGTTGTTTTTAGACATGCTGCTGATACAAGTAATTCCATATGAATTACATAAGGAGCCATTTCTGGGCACATTGTCGGGTGCTATGAAGAACACTTTTGTCTAACATCAAAGACTGAAACAATACTAATTTTATGAATTGTAATCATACCTTGACTTAGGAATGGGCTCCATTCCCATCATGGTATTAGAAACCCAAAAGACTTGCAAAAATTAAACTGGAGCAAAATCTTTCCTAACAGATTCAGCCAGGAAAAACATTGGCACAGCCTACCTACTCCCAACTTTTCTATATGCTTCCCTAATTCTAAACAGCCTGAATTCCACAACAGCCCTTAAACTCCAACAATGCTATAATAATATTGCCAAATTTACCACAAGTGTACCCACTGTAGCACATTACTGCTTAGCACTAAAAGATCAAAACTGGCTTGAACTGTCTTATTATCTCATGCATTCACAACTAACAGTAATCCACAAGCTCCTAATTAAACCAGAATAATGCTCAAGCACTGAAGTAATCTTATAACATACACCCAAAAGAGACATATTTTCGATCCAAAGATAAAATGTTGCTTAACATAACTAAATTCAAAAAATTCATTATTTGATACTTTATACTCTGACTATATATACAGTAAGAGGAATTATTCATCAGTGGCTCTGAAACAAAAAGGAAACATAGACTCTTTCAAATTAAAATTAAAACAATATCTCGTGAATTCTTGGCTCTGCTCCTATATCACACCAGGTTAATATACTCACAGTTACTGCATTCAGATTGTCAAATTCTCATAAATATAGTTTGCACTCTTTTTCATAAGGACTTCCTTTAATTTCCTGTCCATTACATATTTGTACAATGTTTTTCTTAACTAATTGTTTGAAATTATGTTTTTCTACAAAGTTATTTTTACTAAGTCAAACTGTATTGTACCTGTTTTATGTGTAGCTTTTCTCCTCAGGCCTCCAATGAAAATGGGCTTTATGGTCAGTCAGACTATCTCAGTCAACAAATGTAATAAATAAATTAATAAAATCACATCTTACTATATCACATCTTACTATCTTCAGATCATGCATAAATGGCATAAATACAAAGTACGGCATCTAAAAATAAAAAAAAAATCATCCAAACACAATGTAACATTCTAATTACTGAGCTTTAAATAAGAAATAATCAACAATCAGAAGTGGAATTGCTGTATTGATATATTGTGTAAATGTGGGCTATCAAAATTTCTATTATTATCAAATATAACCACAGAACAAAATATTTACTACCAGGTAGACACAAGATTAGAACAATTGATCATGTTCTATAATTACTATCTCAATACCCCCAAATTATTTTCTAGTCTTCCTCTTAAATGCAAACCTTTGAAGAAAAATCTGTCACACTAAGGCATATAGACATTTCTAATACATGTCATTTACTGTAAGTCAGAGATTTATTATGGCTGAGTTATTTATTTAACTAACAACAAAGACAAACTTTTCTCTGCCACAGAAACCTCCTACATTAAATAATACTCTTTCATAGTACTTGGTAGCAGTAGCCCAAATATATTCTTTACCCACTTTCCAGCAACTAGGCCCTGCTCATGTGCTACTGTTATAATAATTAAGTCATATAGGCACAGCAACAATATTGCCATGTTAATGACTCCAATTCAAGGTGGATTTATTACAGATCTTGTACTTTGGGACAGTCTGTGCCCTTTTAAAAATAAATCCAGTTAAGCACCACAGACTTAGCCACACAGCTCACTTTTATTAGTTAAAACGAGTACAAATAAAACAGGAGTCTTGAATTACCCAGTAGTCATAGAAACAACATCAGTGTACAGCTACATGAACAAATGGGGGTGGTCTAAACTGTAGATCCTGATAAGACAGTCCATCTGAAGAACTTCAGTAACTGGTCTCACTCTAAAAAGTGAGCTTTACTGTAAGCAGTCTGATTGTCCAGCCTTTGTATAACAATCAACAAAATCCACTACAAATACTGTTTACACTGCCCCAACTGGCAAAAAAAAAACCTACAGTTTTCAGTGAATCCATAATAAAAGCCCTAGTTCACAGAAGCTTCAGCCATTTTTAAATTATGTCAGTTTAGATTTCAAGCAGTCTGAGCATGGAAACAAAAATACCAAAACGTACCACTCCAGCTTTCTGTCATATTTATAGTCATCTGCCTTAAATTAATTTTCTTATCAAATTCTTCTTCATTACTATGTCTGGCACAACAATCTCTTTTCCTGCTAGATCAGTCTATCAGCTGAAGAGTTCACTTGTGGTACATAATGATGTCACTAAAAAAAAAAGAAAGAAAGAAAGAACTCTGACGCACACACCCCATCCCATATACAGTATGGCAGCAAACTGTACTGTTATTCTTATACAGTTACACATTCAAATACATAAACTAAGCTGGTGTGTAGATAATAATCGCAGTTAAAAAAGACCATAAACTGAAACAGGGGAGTGAATATTGTCATAAGAGCCATCCAGTAAATTGCATACTGTCTCAAGACAGAATGAAAGTGTCACAGCAAGAATGACTCCCACCAAGCTAAGGTCCCCATGTTTTCATCACTGATGTACTATAGAATGTAAAATTAAACTGGCTTATATCACTACTTCTCTATTCAGTTTGGATATCGCATGCATAGCCATGGCCTCCTAGCCCAAACAGGCAGCTGACATCAAGCCTCCATGCCCCACCTCTACCAAAGAGAAGAACACTAAATACTGGCTCAGCACCTACATCCACATTAACTTCTCTTCAAGACCTCACTGACATCTCTCACCTTAGAAGAGGGATTGCTGCCTTGCTCTGTACAGATGCCTGACATGTCACAATTACAAATCATCCTTTGTGTAAACCTGTCAGTAACTGGAAACCAGATCTCCTCTTTCTTACTTAGCCTTTTGTATCACTTTCCTTTGATTCATAAGTTCTTACTACGCTTATGGCCACTCGGGACCACCGAGAAGCTTAATCACAACATTGAGTACTTGTTGAAGACTGATAATACCCACCCCCCCCAATTAAGCAGATTTTCACTGCATATCTATAGTGAACATTTGTAATTATTCATCAAGTAATACATATTGGTTTTAAAGTTTGCTAGGGCAGTAGTCTCCCTGATAGGTAAGGGCAGCTTATTCCAGAAATGGGGAGTACATTAGGTTAGGTATCTGTCATTCCATCTGATATTGTAGATGTGGCAGTATAGCTCAGGCCTCTAGAATGAGTGCTTTACTACTGGCTCTACTTAGGTGAAGGAGTTCAAACAGTGCTGTGTCACTCATAGCATGGAAGGCTAAGCAGAGGCCATCCCTCAGGAGTCTGTATGACACTTAGAAGAGATACAGGGCTTTTAGCCTGTCAGAACAATTAAGGGTACTGCTGAGACATGAGGTCATTTTGCTGAGAAAACAATGAGGTGTTTCATGCTTTTAGGTGCTTAGCAAGGTACACATCAAAATGTACATTATATACAATGATGGGCCTAGTAAGGGATGAATAAAGTGGGACTATAACTTCACTAAAGCTTGAGGAGATATCTTGAAAGAGAAATTGCACAAACTAGAAGGGTTTTCTAACTGCCACAGACGTGTTTGTCAAATGAAAGTCTATTATCAGTAAACATGCTCCAAGTCCCTGGTGACTATGTCAAATTCATCAGTTCACAGCAGATGCCATACACAGCATCTGCAATGGCTGGCATATAATTAGTGATAATATAGTTCTTAACAGGAATCACAGATTTCAGTTTATGCCATGAATTACTTTAGCCCAGTTCCTTAATTTTATGAAGTACAGTATCATATTATGTCCCTGCCTGCATTTTGTTAAGAGCTTTGAAGACTGCATTAGACTGAATAAAAATGATGTGTTTTAAAGCTACTTTAATTCAGAGGTTGACATTTGTCCAAATTTTACTGGGTGCCTTAATAAAAAAATCTGCTGTCCTTTCCCCTTTTTGTATAAAGCAACAAACATCACAAGGCTGAAGTCCTAGTGGTGACCCACAGAAATCTTCACTGGTGGCCTGGTGGCTTGGATCTGGGCTTGTCATTTATTACTTCTGGTAGCTTATGGCGTTTGACTAGGGTGAATTTATTATGTCTCTGTTTATATGTAGATGAAAATGCCTGCAGTGCTGTACTTTGGCTAATACTTCTTCCACTGCCTGAGTGTGTTATCTTTATACATTTGTGAGACATCTGTTAGCATAATACAATAAATGTAAGGTGAGCTATGTTTTTGGTTAAAAATTGCTTCTAGGCCTACTGGACTTGTATCTACACAAGTTAGCACCCTTCCCCCCTCAGGTTCTAATTGCGAAATAACTTAATCATAAACTAAATATTCCATTAGTGTTTGTGGTACTTTATCATGATTCTTGGTCCAAACCCAAGGAGTGCCTTTCTTGGTGTGGTTTCTAAGTGCCTCATTGACTATTGAAGTCTTTCATGAATCTAGCTATACCTAAACGACTCCTGATGGCTATTGCATTTTCAGGTGATATGCCTCCTTCATAGTCCTAAGTTATATTTTGCATCAGGGAATATGCCATCCTTTCTAAGAATAACGTGAACCCATATAATTCAGAACTGTAGTTACCGATCTCACATTTTTTTTAATTAGCCCATTAAATCACTGGAATACCTTTTTAAGTATCTATTATGCTCAGTCCCCCTCCTCCAATACAAAGCAATGTTAAGTACAGTAACTGTCCTTCTTCCACCCAGTCAGTGTCATTTTGAAAGAATTCTGCTTGTTTCAAATCCAACAGCAGCTGTTTGTCTCCCTTGGTGTGTAATCATCCTACTGTAAGGTTTTTGCATTCAAGTAATCCAAACCATCCTTCAGGTCAAGCAGGTCTCTGCCCCCCATATCAAGCAGTAGAAATTTCAGTTGTTTCTCTTGAGCACTGGGCACCCACAGACACTTGTCCTGCAACTAAAACGACTAAATACTAATTAATCCAAACCATCCTTCAGGTCAAGCAGGTCTCTGCCCCCCATATCAAGCAGTAGAAATTTCAGTTGTTTCTCTTGAGCACTGGGCACCCACAGACACTTGTCCTGCAACTAAAACGACTAAATACTAATTAATCCAAACCATCCTTCAGGTCAAGCAGGTCTCTGCCCCCATATCAAGCAGTAGAAATTTCAGTTGTTTCTCTTGAGCACTGGGCACCCACAGACACTTGTCCTGCAACTAAAACGACTAAATACTAATTAATCCAAACCATCCTTCAGGTCAAGCAGGTCTCTGCCCCCCATATCAAGCAGTAGCAATTTCAGTTGTTTCTCTTGAGCACTGGGCACCCACAGACACTTGTCCTGCAACTAAAACGACTAAATACTAATCATTGTCTTCTAGTGCTTCTTATCGGGTCCTACCCTCCCTGCTGAATTTTTCACTCAATTCCCTGAAAACATTAAGGAGGCCTATACTGTCGGCACCCAAGAAGCACCCCAGCAACCATCCAAGTGATTGTCAACTGGTTAGCTGCTAATGTGTTAACCTTTGCTGTATGTCCACTTTTTTGCTATTTTTAGCCTAATAGTTTCCTAAGGTGAGCAGCACACTCGCGGACCCATCCTTGGTTGTCCTCCCCCACCCTTATATACTAGCATTTGCTACAGTTTCCCTCTCCCTCTATCTCTAATCAAACTGCTATACTCCTTATAGCCCCTGCTTGTCTACAATCCCGAGGTTTCCTACCCTAAATAACAGTACATTTACTGCCTTCTCTATCCTTGGTTATCCTTCTTTTCTCCACTTATGCTCTCAGGTTATTGTGATTAGCTCTTCTATTTCCCCCTCTCACCTTTTGTCTTACCCCTTGTGACTTTATCTGGTCCCTATCTTTCTTCCTGTATAACTACTTCTCCCTATCTTTCTTCCTGTATAACTACTTCTCCCAGCGACTACATTCTTACAGCTTGTTGTTGCTTAACTCCAAGCTCCTAGCGTTGTTCTTTTTTTCTTACCTGTACCCCCTTAACTCTAATGTGAAGCCTATTTCTCTTTTGTTCTTTTCCCTGCTATACAAGTTACTTCCAATCTCACTTTTTTCTCTCTCCTTACTCTTACATTCTCATTATACTCTCTCTTTACAAACTAAGTGGTGTCTCAATTCCTCAGCTGGACTGATTGCCTACGCTCTCTCTCCCCTCTGACTGTTACCTAGGCTACTTTTACTTCAACTCTTCCCACTCTCTCTCTCCTCTGTCTACTACCTAGGCTACTTTTACTTTTACCCACTCTCTCTCTCCTCTGTCTACTACCTAGACTACTTTTTCTTTTACCCACCCCTTTTTTCTATCCTAATCATTCATTGGGATCTTCCTGGCCCCCCCCCCCCATTATCCCGCCAACTTCTATATATAGAAGCCTCCCCTCCTAGGCGCCATCTTTAATCCCTCTGCTCAAGTGCAAGGACTCCCCGTGGTTGACCGCGTGGTGTGCTACTCGTAAGTTGTATATTTCCACTCTGTACTACCTGTGTTTCACATGATATAACATGTTACTTGATTCTGTTGTAAACTAGCTGCTGGTAATCACTTTGTTTATCCAAATTTTAACTGTATGTTTGTTTTTCTGATCAGCTACTAAGTCAGGACCTTAGCGTTTTAATACAATCCAGCTACAGACATAATTAGTGTTATTACGCAGTGTGTTTGCTGGTAATCACCTTGCGTATCCACATTTTAACTGTGTGATTGTTTTCTTATCAGCTTCTAAGTCAGGACCTTAGCGTTTTGTTATAATCCAGCTACGGACACACTTAGTGTTACTACGCAGTGTGTTTGTTATACATATGTAGCTCTATCTACTTGCCTCTTTTGCACCAGATCAGCCGATGCTTGTTGCTTTAAGGTTTGATTATCAGAAACGCTTTAGTTCCTGATATACTTGATCCCTGATAGTTTGTAGCTTTTAACTCAGCTTTATCGCTTTACTGTGTCAGAGTACATCCGCTGATAGTTGCACTGTGCTTTCTGTGTTATCCGCTGATAGTCGCACTGTGCTTTCTTATCAGAAACGTTGTGGTTTCTGTTTTACTTATCTCATGGGTTACTACTAAATGAAACGTCGGCACCTCAGCCTACTTGCATACTGCATCAGAGTTCAACTGCTGATAGTTGCACTGTGGTTTCTTATTGGAAACGCTCGTTTTTATTATTCTTAAGCTTAGTCTAATGTTTGTATCTCAGCCCACTCACATTATTGTAGCGGAATACAACCGCTGTTAGTAGCATTGTGGTTTCTTATCAGAAACGCTTTCGTTTCTGTTTTACTTGTCCCCTAGGCTACATTTTAGAGTAGTTATTAGCAAATAAGGTATTTCCAGGGTGGTTTAACTTAAGAACTAGTGTTCTTTTAATTTCTTTATTATTCTCCGAGGCTTGGATGTTTAGTGTTGCTCGCTTTACTTGTGCTTTACTAAGGCGTGTCATTAAAGAAAGCTGTGTAACCTTGTTAAACTAAAGAGATATTATGCATGTTCTATTAATCATTGTTTTAGCGTACTGTAAGCACTAGTATCCTGAATCCACCCATGCCCTCTACAGTATGCTGAAGTGCTCTTGTTTGAAGGTAACTTATTTACTCATTACTTAAGGAGCGGTGTCTACATTTAGAGCATGGCTATCATTACTTTTGTATAGAGTAACTCTTAAAGTAGTTTTGCTCATATTTTAATAATCTCTACATTAGCAATTCACCTGTTTTTAGTTTATTAACAAGCCAGGGGTGAATGAATGTATGAAGTATCAGTTATCTAGTGGTACCCTGGGGCCTCCAAACCGGAGCTCCTGCTATATTTGGATCTACTACGTTATAACGAAGCATACCACTGCTGTAAATGTGTGATATATCTGCAACACCTGCTTTTATGTATTTTTGAAATGTTTATTTTAACTGTTCTAAATACATCTATCTGATATATTCTGTAAAGACTTGATACCATGCATTTTTAAATGTTTAATTTAACTGTTCTGTATATAAATCTACTTTGTTCTCTTTCTATGCTCTACACCCTGTGTTTTATATTTTGCTTTTTTTTCTCCTAACCCTTCCCTCTTTATGTCTCCTTTCAGCATTGTCTTCTAGTGCTTCTTATCGGGTCCTACCCTCCCTGCTGAATTTTTCACTCAATTCCCTGAAAACATTAAGGAGGCCTATACTGTCGGCACCCAAGAAGCACCCCAGCAACCATCCAAGTGATTGTCAACTGGTTAGCTGCTAATGTGTTAACCTTTGCTGTATGTCCACTTTTTTGCTATTTTTAGCCTAATAGTTTCCTAAGGTGAGCAGCACACTCGAGGACCCATCCTTGGTTGTCCTCCCCCACCCTTATATACTAGCATTTGCTACAGTTTCCCTCTCCCTCTATCTCTAATCAAACTGCTATACTCCTTATAGCCCCTGCTTGTCTACAATCCCCGAGGTTTCCTACCCTAAATAACAGTACATTTACTGCCTTCTCTATCCTTGGTTATCCTTCTTTTCTCCACTTATGCTCTCAGGTTATTGTGATTAGCTCTTCTATTTCCCCCTCTCACCTTTTGTCTTACCCCTTGTGACTTTATCTGGTCCCTATCTTTCTTCCTGTATAACTACTTCTCCCTATCTTTCTTCCTGTATAACTACTTCTCCCAGCGACTACATTCTTACAGCTTGTTGTTGCTTAACTCCAAGCTCCTAGCGTTGTTCTTTTTTTCTTACCTGTACCCCCTTAACTCTAATGTGAAGCCTATTTCTCTTTTGTTCTTTTCCCTGCTACACAAGTTACTTCCAATCTCACTTTTTTCTCTCCTTACTCTTACATTCTCATTATACTCTCTCTTTACAAACTAAGTGGTGTCTCAATTCCTCAGCTGGACTGATTGCCTACGCTCTCTCTCCCCTCTGACTGTTACCTAGGCTACTTTTACTTCAACTCTTCCCACTCTCTCTCTCCTCTGTCTACTACCTAGGCTACTTTTACTTTTACCCACTCTCTCTCTCCTCTGTCTACTACCTAGACTACTTTTTCTTTTACCCACCCCTTTTTTTCTATCCTAATCATTCATTGGGATCTTCCTGCCTCTCTCCCATTATCCCGCCAACTCCTATATATAGAAGCCTCCCCTCCTAGGCGCCACCTTTAATGCCTCTGCCCAAGTGCAAGGACTCCCGTGGTTGACCGCGTGGTGTGCTACTCGTAAGTTGTATATTTCCACTCTGTACTACCTGTGTTTCACATGATATAACATGTTACTTGATTCTGTTGTAAACTAGCTGCTGGTAATCACTTTGTTTATCCAAATTTTAACTGTATGTTTGTTTTTCTGATCAGCTACTAAGTCAGGACCTTAGCGTTTTAATACAATCCAGCTACAGACATAATTAGTGTTATTACGCAGTGTGTTTGCTGGTAATCACCTTGCGTATCCACATTTTAACTGTGTGATTGTTTTCTTATCAGCTTCTAAGTCAGGACCTTAGCGTTTTGTTATAATCCAGCTACGGACACACTTAGTGTTACTACGCAGTGTGTTTGTTATACATATGTAGCTCTATCTACTTGCCTCTTTTGCACCAGATCAGCCGATGCTTGTTGCTTTAAGGTTTGATTATCAGAAACGCTTTAGTTCCTGATATACTTGATCCCTGATAGTTTGTAGCTTTTAACTCAGCTTTATCGCTTTACTGTGTCAGAGTACATCCGCTGATAGTTGCACTGTGCTTTCTGTGTTATCCGCTGATAGTCGCACTGTGCTTTCTTATCAGAAACGTTGTGGTTTCTGTTTTACTTATCTCCTGGGTTACTACTAAATGAAACGTCTGCACCTCAGCCTACTCGCATACTGCATCCGAGTTCAACTGCTGATAGTTGCACTGTGGTTTCTTATTGGAAACGCTCGTTTTTATTATTCTTAAGCTTAGTCTAATGTTTGTATCTCAGCCCACTCACATTATTGTAGCGGAATACAACCGCTGTTAGTAGCATTGTGGTTTCTTATCAGAAACGCTTTCGTTTCTGTTTTACTTGTCCCCTAGGCTACATTTTAGAGTAGTTATTAGCAAATAAGGTATTTCCAGGGGTGGTTTAACTTAAGAACTAGTGTTCTTTTAATTTCTTTATTATTCTCCGAGGCTTGGATGTTTAGTGTTGCTCGCTTTACTTGTGCTTTACTAAGGCGTGTCATTAAAGAAAGCTGTGTAACCTTGTTAAACTAAAGAGATATTATGCATGTTCTATTAATCATTGTTTTAGCGTACTGTAAGCACTAGTATCCTGAATCCACCCATGCCCTCTACAGTATGCTGAAGTGCTCTTGTTTGAAGGTAACTTATTTACTCATTACTTAAGGAGCGGTGTCTACATTTAGAGCATGGCTATCATTACTTTTGTATAGAGTAACTCTTAAAGTAGTTTTGCTCATATTTTAATAATCACTACATTAGCAATTCACCTGTTTTAGTTTATTAACAAGCCAGGGGTGAATGAATGTATGAAGTATCAGTTATCTAGTGGTACCCTGGGGCCTCCAAACCGGAACTCCTGCTATATTTGGATCTACTACGTTATTACGAAGCATACCACTGCTGTATATGTGTGATATATTCTGTAACACCTGCTTTTATGTATTTTTGAAATGTTTATTTTAACTGTTCTAAATACATCTATCTGATATATTCTGTAAACACTTGATACCATGCATTTTTTAAATGTTTAATTTAACTGTTCTGAATATAATCTACGTTGTTCTCTTTCCATGCTCTACACCCTGTGTTTTATATTTTGCTTTTTTTTTTCTCCTAACCCTTCCCTCTTTATGTCTCCTTTCAGCATTGTCTTCTAGTGCTTCTTATCGGGTCCTACCCTACCTGCTGAATTTTTCACTCAGTTTCCCTGAAAACATTAAGGAGGCCTATACTGTCGGCACCCAAGAAGCACCCCAGCAACCATCCAAGTGATTGTCAACTGGTTAGCTGCTAATGTGTTAACCTTTGCTGTATGTCCACTTTTTTGCTATTTGTAGCCTAATAGTTTCCTAAGGTGAGCAGCACACTCGCGGACCCATCCTTGGTTGTCCTCCCCCACCCTTATATACTAGCATTTGCTACAGTTTCCCTCTCCCTCTATCTCTAATCAAACTGCTATACTCCTTATAGCCCCTGCTTGTCTACAATCCCCGAGGTTTTCCTACCCTAAATAACAGTACATTTACTGCCTTCTCTATCCTTGGTTATCCTTCTTTTCTCCACTTTTGCTCTCAGGTTATTGTGATTAGCTCTTCTATTTCCCCCTCTCACCTTTTGTCTTACCCCTTGTGACTTTATCTGGTCCCTATCTTTCTTCCTGTATAACTACTTCTCCCTATCTTTCTTCCTGTATAACTACTTCTCCCAGCGACTACATTCTTACAGCTTGTTGTTGCTTAACTCCAAGCTCCTAGTGTTGTTCTTTTTTTCTTACCTGAACCCCCTTAACTCTAATGTGAAGCCTATTTCTCTTTTGTTCTTTTCCCTGCTACAAAAGTTACTTCCAATCTCACTTTTTTCTCTCTCCTTACTCTTACATTCTCATTATACTCTCTCTTTACAAACTAAGTGGTGTCTCAATTCCTCAGCTGGACTGATTGCCTACGCTCTCTCTCCCCTCTGACTGTTACCTAGGCTACTTTTACTTCAACTCTTCCCACTCTCTCTCTCCTCTGTCTACTACCTAGGCTACTTTTACTTTTACCCACTCTCTCTCTCCTCTGTCTACTACCTAGACTACTTTTTCTTTTACCCACCCCTTTTTTTCTATCCTAATCATTCATTGGGATCTTCCTGCCCCCCCCCCATTATCCCGCCAACTTCTATATATAGAAGCCTCCCCTCCTAGGCGCCATCTTTAATCCCTCTGCTCAAGTGCAAGGACTCCCCGTGGTTGACCGCGTGGTGTGCTACTCGTAAGTTGTATATTTCCACTCTGTACTACCTGTGTTTCACATGATATAACATGTTACTTGATTCTGTTGTAAACTAGCTGCTGGTAATCACTTTGTTTATCCAAATTTTAACTGTATGTTTGTTTTTCTGATCAGCTACTAAGTCAGGACCTTAGCGTTTTAATACAATCCAGCTACAGACATAATTAGTGTTATTACGCAGTGTGTTTGCTGGTAATCACCTTAGTATCCACATTTTAACTGTGTGATTGTTTTCTTATCAGCTTCTAAGTCAGGACCTTAGCGTTTTGTTATAATCCAGCTACGGACACACTTAGTGTTACTACGCAGTGTGTTTGTTATACATATGTAGCTCTATCTACTTGCCTCTTTTGCACCAGATCAGCCGATGCTTGTTGCTTTAAGGTTTGATTATCAGAAACGCTTTAGTTCCTGATATACTTGATCCCTGATAGTTTGTAGCTTTTAACTCAGCTTTATCGCTTTACTGTGTCAGAGTACATCCGCTGATAGTTGCACTGTGCTTTCTGTGTTATCCGCTGATAGTTTCACTGTGCTTTCTTATCAGAAACGTTGTGGTTTCTGTTTTACTTATCTCCTGGGTTACTACTAAATGAAACGTCTGCACCTCAGCCTACTCGCATACTGCATCCGAGTTCAACTGCTGATAGTTGCACTGTGGTTTCTTATTGGAAACGCTCGTTTTTATTATTCTTAAGCTTAGTCTAATGTTTGTATCTCAGCCCACTCACATTATTGTAGCGGAATACAACCGCTGTTAGTAGCATTGTGGTTTCTTATCAGAAACGCTTTCGTTTCTGTTTTACTTGTCCCCTAGGCTACATTTTAGAGTAGTTATTAGCAAATAAGGTATTTCCAGGGTGGTTTAACTTAAGAACTAGTGTTCTTTTAATTTCTTTATTATTCTCCGAGGCTTGGATGTTTAGTGTTGCTCGCTTTACTTGTGCTTTACTAAGGCGTGTCATTAAAGAAAGCTGTGTAACCTTGTTAAACTAAAGAGATATTATGCATGTTCTATTAATCATTGTTTTAGCGTACTGTAAGCACTAGTATCCTGAATCCACCCATACCCTCTACAGTATGCTGAAGTGCTCTTGTTTGAAGGTAACTTATTTACTCATTACTTAAGGAGCGGTGTCTACATTTAGAGCATGGCTATCATTACTTTTGTATAGAGTAACTCTTAAAGTAGTTTTGCTCATATTTTAATAATCACTACATTAGCAATTCACCTGTTTTTAGTTTATTAACAAGCCAGGGGTGAATGAATGTATGAAGTATCAGTTATCTAGTGGTACCCTGGGGCCTCCAAACCGGAGCTCCTGCTATATTTGGATCTACTACGTTATAACGAAGCATACCACTGCTGTATATGTGTGATATATTCTGTAACACCTGCTTTTATGTATTTTTGAAATGTTTATTTTAACTGTTCTAAATACATCTATCTGATATATTCTGTAAACACTTGATACCATGCATTTTTTAAATGTTTAATTTAACTGTTCTGAATATAATCTACGTTGTTCTCTTTCCATGCTCTACACCCTGTGTTTTATATTTTGCTTTTTTTTTTTCTCCTAACCCTTCCCTCTTTATGTCTCCTTTCAGCATTGTCTTCTAGTGCTTCTTATCGGGTCCTACCCTCCCTGCTGAATTTTTCACTCAATTCCCTGAAAACATTAAGGAGGCCTATACTGTCGGCACCCAAGAAGCACCCCAGCAACCATCCAAGTGATTGTCAACTGGTTAGCTGCTAATGTGTTAACCTTTGCTGTATGTCCACTTTTTTGCTATTTTTAGCCTAATAGTTTCCTAAGGTGAGCAGCACACTCGCGGACCCATCCTTGGTTGTCCTCCCCCACCCTTATATACTAGCATTTGCTACAGTTTCCCTCTCCCTCTATCTCTAATCAACCTGCTATACTCCTTATAGCCCCTGCTTGTCTACAATCCCGAGGTTTCCTACCCTAAATAACAGTACATTTACTGCCTTCTCTATCCTTGGTTATCCTTCTTTTCTCCACTTATGCTCTCAGGTTATTGTGATTAGCTCTTCTATTTCCCCTCTCACCTTTTGTCTTACCCCTTGTGACTTTATCTGGTCCCTATCTTTCTTCCTGTATAACTACTTCTCCCTATCTTTCTTCCTGTATAACTACTTCTCCCAGCGACTACATTCTTACAGCTTGTTGTTGCTTAACTCCAAGCTCCTAGCGTTGTTCTTTTTTTCTTACCTGTACCCCCTTAACTCTAATGTGAAGCCTATTTCTCTTTTGTTCTTTTCCCTGCTACACAAGTTACTTCCAATCTCACTTTTTTCTCTCTCCTTACTCTTACATTCTCATTATACTCTCTCTTTACAAACTAAGTGGTGTCTCAATTCCTCAGCTGGACTGATTGCCTACGCTCTCTCTCCCCTCTGACTGTTACCTAGGCTACTTTTACTTCAACTCTTCCCACTCTCTCTCTCCTCTGTCTACTACCTAGGCTACTTTTACTTTTACCCACTCTCTCTCTCCTCTGTCTACTACCTAGACTACTTTTACTTTTACACACCCCTTTTTTCTATCCTAATCATTCATTGGGATCTTCCTGCCCCCCCCCCCATTATCCCGCCAACTTCTATATATAGAAGCCTCTCCTCCTAGGCGCCATCTTTAATCCCTCTGCTCAAGTGCAAGGACTCCCCGTGGTTGACCGCGTGGTGTGCTACTCGTAAGTTGTATATTTCCACTCTGTACTACCTGTGTTTCACATGATATAACATGTTACTTGATTCTGTTGTAAACTAGCTGCTGGTAATCACTTTGTTTATCCAAATTTTAACTGTATGTTTGTTTTTCTGATCAGCTACTAAGTCAGGACCTTAGCGTTTTAATACAATCCAGCTACAGACATAATTAGTGTTATTACGCAGTGTGTTTGCTGGTAATCACCTTGCGTATCCACATTTTAACTGTGTGATTGTTTTCTTATCAGCTTCTAAGTCAGGACCTTAGCGTTTTGTTATAATCCAGCTACGGACACACTTAGTGTTACTACGCAGTGTGTTTGTTATACATATGTAGCTCTATCTACTTGCCTCTTTTGCACCAGATCAGCCGATGCTTGTTGCTTTAAGGTTTGATTATCAGAAACGCTTTAGTTCCTGATATACTTGATCCCTGATAGTTTGTAGCTTTTAACTCAGCTTTATCGCTTTACTGTGTCAGAGTACATCCGCTGATAGTTGCACTGTGCTTTCTGTGTTATCCGCTGATAGTCGCACTGTGCTTTCTTATCAGAAACGTTGTGGTTTCTGTTTTACTTATCTCCTGGGTTACTACTAAATGAAACGTCTGCACCTCAGCCTACTCGCATACTGCATCCGAGTTCAACTGCTGATAGTTGCACTGTGGTTTCTTATTGGAAACGCTCGTTTTTATTATTCTTAAGCTTAGTCTAATGTTTGTATCTCAGCCCACTCACATTATTGTAGCGGAATACAACCGCTGTTAGTAGCATTGTGGTTTCTTATCAGAAACGCTTTCGTTTCTGTTTTACTTGTCCCCTAGGCTACATTTTAGAGTAGTTATTAGCAAATAAGGTATTTCCAGGGGTGGTTTAACTTAAGAACTAGTGTTCTCTTAATTTCTTTATTATTCTCCGAGGCTTGGATGTTTAGTGTTGCTCGCTTTACTGGTGCTTTACTAAGGCGTGTCATTAAAGAAAGCTGTGTAACCTTGTTTAACTAAAGAGATATTATGCATGTTCTATTAATCATTGTTTTAACGTACTGTAAGCACTAGTATCCTGAATCCACCCATACCCTCTACAGTATGCTGAAGTGCTCTTGTTTGAAGGTAACTTATTTACTCATTACTTAAGGAGCGGTGTCTACATTTAGAGCATGGCTATCATTACTTTTGTATAGAGTAACTCTTAAAGTAGTTTTGCTCATATTTTAATAATCACTACATTAGCAATTCACCTGTTTTTAGTTTATTAACAAGCCAGGGGTGAATGAATGTATGAAGTATCAGTTATCTAGTGGTACCCTGGGGCCTCCAAACCGGAACTCCTGCTATATTTGGATCTACTACGTTATTACGAAGCATACCACTGCTGTATATGTGTGATATATTCTGTAACACCTGCTTTTATGTATTTTTGAAATGTTTATTTTAACTGTTCTAAATACATCTATCTGATATATTCTGTAAACACTTGATACCATGCATTTTTTAAATGTTTAATTTAACTGTTCTGAATATAATCTACGTTGTTCTCTTTCCATGCTCTACACCCTGTGTTTTATATTTTGCTTTTTTTTTTTTCTCCTAACCCTTCCCTCTTTATGTCTCCTTTCAGCATTGTCTTCTAGTGCTTCTTATCGGGTCCTACCCTCCCTGCTGAATTTTTCACTCAATTCCCTGAAAACATTAAGGAGGCCTATACTGTCGGCACCCAAGAAGCACCCCAGCAACCATCCAAGTGATTGTCAACTGGTTAGCTGCTAATGTGTTAACCTTTGCTGTATGTCCACTTTTTTGCTATTTTTAGCCTAATAGTTTCCTAAGGTGAGCAGCACACTCGCGGACCCATCCTTGGTTGTCCTCCCCCACCCTTATATACTAGCATTTGCTACAGTTTCCCTCTCCCTCTATCTCTAATCAAACTGCTATACTCCTTATAGCCCCTGCTTGTCTACAATCCCCGAGGTTTCCTACCCTAAATAACAGTACATTTACTGCCTTCTCTATCCTTGGTTATCCTTCTTTTCTCCACTTATGCTCTCAGGTTATTGTGATTAGCTCTTCTATTTCCCCCTCTCACCTTTTGTCTTACCCCTTGTGACTTTATCTGGTCCCTATCTTTCTTCCTGTATAACTACTTCTCCCTATCTTTCTTCCTGTATAACTACTTCTCCCAGCGACTACATTCTTACAGCTTGTTGTTGCTTAACTCCAAGCTCCTAGCGTTGTTCTTTTTTTCTTACCTGTACCCCCTTAACTCTAATGTGAAGCCTATTTCTCTTTTGTTCTTTTCCCTGCTACACAAGTTACTTCCAATCTCACTTTTTTCTCTCTCCTTACTCTTACATTCTCATTATACTCTCTCTTTACAAACTAAGTGGTGTCTCAATTCCTCAGCTGGACTGATTGCCTACGCTCTCTCTCCCCTCTGACTGTTTCTGCCCCGCTTCGCTCCCCTCCCTACCCCCTTATCCCACCCACCCCACGCACCTCTACCCTTATACCTCACAGTCCACACCCCCTTCTTAACGCACCTATCAGGTACTACTACCTCATTTGTAACTCTTCCCTCATAATTCTTTCCAATTCCCTCCCCACACTTCTTATCTCCCATCCCTCTTATACACAGACCTATCCAGTAACTCTTACCTCCTAGCCTCCTCCTCCTATAAGATATATCTACTCCACCCTTTACCACTATAATCTCTTCCCCTCCTCCTCTCACCATGTCTCTAACCACTACCATTTCTACTTCCAAAACCCCTATAGCAAAAAATATCTTAACTAAACTAGTAGCCCTGATAATTGTTTCTCTATTATTCACACTTCCTTACCTCTTGACTTCCTATGAAATAAAACTTAATTACCACCTTACAACCTTTTCAAAGCAAACTGCATCTGAACTCATATCCCTAAACTATAACCACTCTAACATTACTTCTACCTCCTCCTACCTTCTAGCCAAATATCATAGACTATCCCACACCAAATGTAATAATCTCATGTCAAGGAAACTAAAGGACAAACTTAACCTAACAATTAAACCACACTCAGTACACAAGCCCACTACCCTGACAGATGGTGATATACACCCAAACCCTGGTCCTTCAAACATCCCTACCAAAGAAACCACTATAATCTCTAACTCACCCCTTCCACTACCAATCTCTAATTCTAACACTTTACTTTTAGGACACCTTAATATTCAAAGTGTCAACAACAAAATTACTCAACTTCACTCTCTTTTGCAATGTCACTCTTTTGACATCCTCTGTTTAACAGAAACCTGGTTAAAACCCTACACTAAAGATACTGAAATCATTCCCCCAGGCTACAACATCCTTCGATTAGACCGCAATACTCGTAAGGGCGGAGGAGTAGCTCTCATTTTTAAAACCGAACTTAATATTTCCGCAATACCCTATAACCCCCCTGAAAACACCAACACTGAACTCCTCATAACTAAGCTACAACTTAACCCTAATAAAGCCATCTACATTATCTGTACATACTTTCCACCTGGTAATAACTCCACAAATATAGAAAGTATTCTTAGTTGGGCTTCAACCAATCACCCACAAGAAACTATAATACTTGGAGACTTTAACCTTGATTGGTTCTCAGTTAATTCTAACAACCCAGCCTCTCATATTAATCTCCATGGCTTTACCCAAACTATAAACACCACCACTAGAACTAATAAAACCAACAATAAAGAAAGTATACTTGATTGGATCCTGGTTAACAAACCCCAACTTAATTACCTAGCAGGAACCCTGCCTGATGATATCAGTGACCATAACTTAACCTATATCATTAGGCAAAGAATATCACTACAAACACCCCTTCAGTCAGGACTGTGCAGTAATAAACATTTTAACCCCACTCTATTTAAAACTGAGCTAAATGCATGTGACTGGAATCCACTAAAAACTCTTCCCCTTAATGAAGCAGTTCAATACTTTAATACCAAATTCTTAACAATCTTAGATAGCCATGCTCCAAAACGGATTATCAGAATAAAAGCTAAACCAGCCCCCTGGCTATCAAAAGAAACAAGACAGAAAATATTACTCAGAAACAAACTCTGGCTAAAATGGAGAACAAGTAAACTACCCTCAGATCATCAAACCTTTAGACACCTAAGAAACAATACCAAAAAAGCTATTCTTTCTGATAAAAAACACTACTATTGTAACCTCCAGCAATCTAATCATAATAATCCCCAAAAATTCTGGGCAACATTAAACAAACTTCTTCACCCTGGACAAACTTCCACTCCCTCCCCCTTGGGATCGGACAAAGTTTCTTCCCTTGAAACTGCCAACACTTTCAACTCCTTTTTCACTGATACTATCAACTCACTCGCCTCTCACCTTTCTTCTGATAACTCTAATGTTCCTCAACTTGCCTCTTCTAATCTTCCAAACTTTTCTATACAGCCCACCTCTACTACCTTCATCCTAAAATGTATTCAAAAGCTCAAGCCATGTACCCCATCAGCTGACCAACTTCCATCTGAATTCCTTCAAAAAGCAGCCACTGAAATAGCCTATCCCATATGTATTCTTATAAACAGAACCATTAAAGAAGGAAACATCCCTGATATCTGGAAAATCTCACATATTATACCCTTACATAAGGGAGGAAACTCTACAGAATATTCTAATTATAGACCCATTGCCCTCCTGTCTCCACTAGCAAAAATCATGGAGAAATGTATTCACCACCAACTAATGAATCACTTAACTAAACATAACATACTATCTCATTGCCAACATGGTTTCAGACCTTTTCATAGTACTACCACTGCTCTCCTTTCCTTCACTGACTTCATTAACAAAAACCGCAACAATAATACCCTTTCCTCAGCACTTTTCATCGACCTATCAAAAGCTTTTGACATGGTCAATCACCCTCTCCTCCTAAAAATCCTGGAATCACTTGCTATTGAACCAAATGCTATCCAATGGTTCACCTCCTATCTTTCTAACAGGAAACAAGCTGTCCTCTGGGAAAGTAAACTCTCCTCTCTTCTCCCAATCTCACTCGGTGTACCACAAGGCTCAATTCTTGGACCCCTTCTTTTTTCCCTATTCATAAATGACTTACAAGTAGCTATTCCCCAAGCTACGTGCATACAATATGCAGATGACTCCACACTCATTTGCTCTGCTAAAACAATCCCAGAGCTTCAAATTATTACTCAAAAGGTATTCCATACTGTTGAAACATGGTTCTTAAAACGCTGCCTACTTCTTAATGCCAAAAAAACAAAACTCCTCCTTTTCAAACCCACTACCAGATCCCCCCCTTTGGACTTCTCTATCTCTTCTATTAACAACACTCTCATATCACCTGACTCTACTACCAAACTGCTAGGTGTGACTATTGACAACAATCTTACCTTTGATTATCACATAAACAACACTATTAAAACTGTACATAGGAAACTGGGCTCCCTCTATAGAATTAAAACTTTCTTATCCCCAACAGCCAAAGCTACCTTGGCACACTCTCATCTCATTTCCACTCTTCTCTATGCCTCACCAATCTATACTAACCTGAAGAAATCTAATCTTTCTAAATTGACCACCACATACAATAGTATAGCGAGATTTGTTACTGGTAATCAATTTAGAACTCACCACTGCCTGAACCTACAACAACTTCACTGGCTTGAATTACAAAACATGTTGCTTCTCTCCCAACTTCCCATCATCCAAAGAACTTTTTATCAGCCAAACAACACTCCTTCATTTTCTAATCTCTTCACCCCTTATTCTAACCTGAACTCACTTCGCTCCTCCAGCAAACTCCTAGTTACTGCTACCAAATCCAATAACCTTGCAGGAGACTCCCTCTTCTCTAACTCCATTGGTAAACACTGGAACTTACTGCCCACTGAACTGACTTCTGTTTTATCTCCAGTCCTTTTTAAACAAAAACTTAGACTTTACCTTACAAAACACTGGCTATGTCCCTGCCTTAACCCAGACTGAAACCTGGTATTCGATTATTCCTAGTTCCCCTTTATCTCTGTAACTTCTGCTACCCTCTATTTTACTTCCTCACTACTCTATCATTTACCCTCCTTTATTCCTTCTTCTTCCTGTTTATATTACTCAGTTTACTGAGGGTTCAGATAAATATCTATTCTACTTCCATACTGTCTTTAAATGTCCTTCTCTCTTTCTTATGATGTTTACTATGCTAAATAAGCTATGCTTGTGTTTTGCTTACAAGAACAATGAGTACATTATTGTACAAATGTTAATTCTGAATACAATAAGTTTGATTTTTTTAATATTTTCCTGATACAAAATATTTTTTATGTTTCTCTTTATTGCTTCTTATGTAATTAGTTACTATGTCTTTGTGGAGCTTTTCTCCCCGGGCCTCTGCTGAAAATGGAAATAGTTCCAGTTGGACTAGCCCGGTTAACAAATGTAAAATAAATAAATAAATAAAGTTGACTCCATATATGAGTCATACATTTTTAATCCCGCTGATAGTGAGAATGGTGTTACATTCTTGATGTCTTGTTGAACCTCTAATTGGGGGTAACCAGATCTTAGATCTTTTTTGCTGAATGTCTGTGCACCATTCATATCTTGCTTAATCCACTGTGTACATTTAAAGTGTTTCCTCTGAGACACCACATTGACCAGCCTACATCCTACTATCAGCACAAATTTAGAAGGGGTGAGTATTCATGATACAGAAGGTGTTGGTCTACTTATTTTTTACTGTTATGTCAGCCTCTTCTAGTTTTATTAGCTGTTTCTGTAGTTTCAAATATTTTCTTGATTGCAAAGATTATTTGCTATTATAAGGGAAGATTTTTTCTTTATATTACATCCATTCATCCATTTTCTAAACTAGTTGTCTCTGTGAAAATCACTTTGACAGAAAGCAAGTTAGACCACATTTTCCAATCCCCAGCCAGCAGTCTTCAGTTCATCCTGTGGAATTACAAAGTGTTCCCAGGCAATATGAAAAATATAACCTCAATAAAATATCCTGGGCTTGCCCTAGGGTCACTTCTCAGTGGTCAATGCCTGGTATGTCTCCTGTGGCAGACATCCAGGGATTATCCTTAGAATGTGCTCATGTAACTTCAATTGACGCCTCTCACTACAAGAGGGCAGTGGCTGTATGCTGAGGTTCTTCTGGATTGATGAGTCCCTGAATGTATCACATACAATAACTCCTGCTACCCCATGAAAAAAAAAAAAAGCGCCTAATGCCTGTATATGCAATCACATCCTTATAGTCACTACCCAAAGTGCATGGCCATTAGTGACAAAGGGAGGTAAGCTAACCAGAAAGTTAAGAGCTTTATCCTATGACTCAGGTTAATAATGATGTAACAAACACATGACAAAGAACTAAATCACATAGCATAAATAAAAAGCAAAATATGAAACAATTTTGCAACAAATTGAGAAACAATCAAAATTGGTTATATTTCATATTTAAAATACTTTTAATGGATATTATGTAATTCAAGCCATTTGCTTTGTCAGTATTGAGTTTTAACTCCCAAAATAATTCTCTGTAAAGCAACAGTTTCCTAGTTGCCACCTGTAGATCTAATCCGTACATTTTTCTAAAATGAAAAATAAAACATTTTTAAAATTCATACAGTTCAAACTGTGTTTGACTAGAGTACTGCCGAAATCTAACCTCTTGTTTTTATCTTGCAGATAATCTAATACATTCTATGCCTTAATGAACTGATATGTATACAAACATAAAAACTGGACAGGATGAAACAGGTTGCCAGATAAACCACCCTCATTTTCCACAGTCATAATGGTCATTAGATGTAATGCTAACAATACCCAGTACAAAGATGCTAGTGCCATAAATGAATCTGCACTGCTGACAGACACTACATTAAGGCATACCACTGCATCCACTGGATGATGCAGCAACAGACTGTTAGTCTAATAAACTTCATACTTTCTGTGAATCAAATTGGAGGCAGGAGTAACATTAAAACTACCCTTTAATTCATTTCAGTGCCTTTTAATAATGTCTTTAATTATTGTACTGTCAGTTGAAAAATTAAATGGCATGGCCATATTAAAGTTCCCATGAGTAAAGTCATTACAGTGTTATTTTTTTCAAAACTGGTGAAAAGTAGTTGTTCCATAATTCTTCTTGGATAATTGGATCAATCACATGCTCTGGATATTGCCTGCCCAAAAACAATTTTACAAGTATGTGAATTCATTCAAAAAGCGAGATTGTCAGAAATCATCTGTGACAGCCTGACTAGCTGTCCATTCATTTCTTCATTCTAAAAGGATGATCACTATAATAATGTAGGTGTGCATCTGAAAATCTAGGTTTCCTATAAATTGTTTATTCCAATTGCTTGAGACAAGAAAAATATGAGGACAACATAATCTACAAACAATAAAGATGAAACCCATACATCCCCAAACTGGATACCTTCCAAACTTTGGCTGCACCTTGATAACCTTTGTCTATGAAAATTACAGACAGGATGGGAGACAAGATATAGTCTCAGAGTCCTACACCCAGCCTGAACATATATGACTTCAGACTGAGAATACAAACCCACTATCACTCCTCAAATATATGGACTGAAGGGCATGTTACAAAAGCCCGGCACTCCATACTGTTGTAGCACTTCTCACAAGACATTTCAGGGTATGTGGACATGTACCTTCTCCAAGTCTATAAAACATATCCAGATAGTATAGTCAGTTGCCCATGCCCCCTCCAATATCTATACAAGAAAAAAGAATCAGTCTGCTATTCCACAGACAGGACAGATTTAAATTGCTAGTCCTAAATCAGAGATTTAACTATTGGAGGAATTCTTCTTTATAGCATCCTGGCATATGCTTTTCCAGGAGGTTAAGCAGTATGTAACCTTTATAAATGGAACATACCCTCCTGTCCACATTTTTGAAAATAGTGATCACTGTTCCAGGTTGTCATTGTAGAGGTGCTGCTCCAATCTTCTACACAACATTAAAAAGGTAAGTTAGCCACAAAACCCTAACAATGTCCTTCATGCTTCAGAACTGTTTAAGTACCACAGTGGTTTCATTTATTAAAATGAATCCACTTCCACCTTCTGCTTTTAGTAATGCCTCTTAAGATGATGGAAGTGTCACACAGATTTAGGAGGGCCTAAGAAAGGGCTCTTTCCATTTCTCAGCAACAAAAGAATTGATTGCATTATCTGAACCCGAGTAGTAAATTGCTCTTGATCTTCTGTGCTAGTCATAGAAATGCAAAGCATGAACACAAGAATGCACGAGAGTTTACTTGGTACCTGAACAACTTGGCCAAAAGCCAACGACTGATTCTGCAGTTATGTCATCAGACCTGACACTGCATATTCTGGACACTTGGGTCAAGAGAGCTACTGAGCTGTCAGCTGATTACCATTTGGTGCTGAATTAAGTCAGGCAACCAGAGCGGTGGTTGGCTAGTCCAAGGAAACCAAGGCAACTCCCATCTCTAGAAAAAATTGTCATATATACATGGGGTGGTTCAGTAGGCAGAATCTGAAAGACTGTTCAAGACTTCAGCAAGTGAGGCTGTGGAAAGAAAATGTGGCCAAAAGGATGTTGGGGTTTTTTATGGCAACAACCATAGAGCTTGTTGCTAGACATAAGCGATAAGGAATACTATCATGTTAAAAGGCCTGTCTATCCAATGCTAGTGAGGAGGAGCCAAGGATTTAACTGATTGATCTAACTGATGGTGTCTTGGTTTGCCACTACCAATCACCAAAGTGAAGGCCTGGGTGGAGGAGGAGTTTGGCAAAGATATTGTGAAAATCTTTCTGATGGCCTCATAGAAATTCTGGCAAACTAACCAATGACCCAGAAGTAGAAAATATGATGTCATCCATTCTTCTCTCACCAACAGAGAAGCATTGACCTTGGCTGGTGATTGCCTTTGTATGCAAAATGGAAAAAATATCATTCATAATATTAACTGTAGTTCTTTAGTCAATAAGAAATGTTAATGAGGTAGTTTTGTACTGGCTGTCATTTCGGGTTGACCCTTCTGTTTTGCAGTTATGATAATATATACATAGTTTTCAGTGGATTCATAGCCATGATTGATGTTGTGATTATTGTACATATTACGCTCAGTTTATATTATTTTTTTTCTTCTATGTTTTGGTAACAATGCTTTCTTGGTAAATCTGCTGCATTCTGAAAGAGATTAACTTTGCCACAAGAATGTCGCTGCTTTCTTTTTATTGAACAAATTTAAAGTTATCCAAAACCTCACTCAGATTTATTTGCTGGCTTTTTATAGTGTTATTGCTTTTGGTACAAGGTATAATTTAAAATGTCATG
This sequence comes from Protopterus annectens, assembly GCF_019279795.1. Lineage (NCBI taxonomy): Eukaryota > Metazoa > Chordata > Ceratodontiformes > Protopteridae > Protopterus > Protopterus annectens. The sequence continues at coordinate 753,083,813 of NC_056747.1, forward strand.
TATTTTTTCCTTATGTTTTTGCTTGATTCCCTTGTTCCATTCTTCATACATCTCTAAGGTTCTGTCATACTCTGACAAGTTTTTTAATGTGATCAGGCTTTTTTCAGTTTTGTAGACATACAGCATTGTATTATCTATGTTTTGATCTGACTCTGACTGAGACAGCATTTTCTATTGTCGTTCTTAGTTTTGTATTGTATTTGTCAAGCATCTGTGGTTTCTTATAGGTTCATAGGTTCATAGGTTGGTACTAGGCTATCGGCCCTAGGGCCTATACAAGCCTAGCCATAACAATTCCCTGATTATTTCTTCCCAGACTATTTACTTTCCTGGACCCCTGTCTAGCAGAACAAATGACGTGATCCCTGGGGGGTGAATTTCCTTTCTCCCATCCAATCATCAAGGTTTCTTTTGAAGAGGGCCAAAGAGGCGCTCTGCTTGACATGTATGGGCAGTCTATTCTAGAGTCTGGGGAGTCTCTGGGTCAGGAACCTATTCCTCCAGCATGTTTTGTTTATTGTGATGACAAGGTTTAGATCCCTGAACCATGTGGCTCTGAGGGATTGGGATTTCTTTAAGTGTAGCATGTCCAACAGCTCTGGGTTTGACATGGCCTTGTATGTTAAGCAGAGATCGCCTCGGAGTAGACGATATGCGACAGAGTATAGCTTGAGTTTTTTAAGGTGGTCAGCATAGGGCATCTGCTTTAGGCCTGTGATTCTTTTAGTGAGGTATTTCTGTGGCCTTTCCAGTTGTTGCAGATGTCCAAATGGGGCATTGTATTCTATAATGGGTCTAATGAGGGATGAGTACAGTGGGACAATGACCTCCTTTTTTCTCGATGAAAGCCCTTAGTGATGAGGTGTGCCACATAGAAGGATTTCCTGACTGTTGTGGCTATGTGGTTATTAAAGGTGAGACCACTGTCCACCTGTGTTCCTAAGTCCCTTATTATACTTTCAGTGTTTAGTGTACTGCCACCTATGTGGTAATTCACAGGTGCATGTTTTTTCCCAAAGGGGATAACTATACATTTCTTGGCATTGAGCTTGAGCCCATGGCTCTGGCACCAAGCATCTGTTTTTGTAAGGCCCTTTTGTAGAGTATCCACATCATTTGAGGATTCAGTAATGGCTCCCAGTTTGCAGTCATTTGCAAACTTTGTTAGCCAGAGTCCCTTAGTGTTGGCCTGTACTTCAGAGTAGATGCCAAACAAGAGAGGTCCCAGGACTGAACCCTGAGGTACTCCACTTGTCACTTGTCTGGAGCTGGATTTGGAGTCAGCTACCTTTACAGTGTGGGTTCTGTCAGTAAGCCAGTTGGCAACCCATCGAATGATGTAAGGATTAATGCCCAGCTTAGTAAGTTTATCTATGATTCCAGAGTGGGGGATGGTGTCAAAGACCTTGGCGAGGTCCAGATAGGCTGTGTGGACTGCCTTACCCTCGTCCACGGCTCTGGAGACTGATTCAAAGAAGTCAATCAGGTTCAGGAGACAAGATTGTCCCTTCACGAACCCAAACTGGGTGGGGTCCAGTGTTTTAAGGTTGCCAATGTCTTTATTTATAAGTTCCATGATAAGTTCCATGGCCTTGCAGATCAGGCTCGTCAGACTGATGGGGCAATAGTTCCTGGGATTCAAGGTGGATCCCCCCTTGTGGAGTGGGATAACTGTAGCTGTGCGCCACTCATTGGGCAAGAAGCCTGAGGTGAGGGTATAATTAAACATGACACTTAGGTGAGGTGCCAGTTCATTTTGTAGTTCATGTAGTACACAGTCCGGGAAGTCATCTGGTCCCATGGATGCTGTATTCTTAGCTTTGGAGAGTGTGCTTTTTACCTGTATGGCCGTTATTACCAGAATTTGGCAATCTTCCCTGTATTGAGATGGGCCATTTAGGGGGTGAGAGGGGGTGAAGTTGGCACTGAATCGATCTGCCAGGATTTTGGCAATATCCTTGGGATCAGTATATTTAATGCCATTCTGTTGTAGCTCAGAGCAGATCTGAGCATTGCCATTTAGATTCTTGACATAGTTATAGAATGCCTTGTGGTTGTCTTTGGAATCTTTGGCAATTTTTATTTTCATAACTAACTTTGGAGGATTTTATGAGGGATCTCAGCTTCTTACTGAGGCTGGTAAGGGAGTTTTTTGCATCCTGGGATTTTCCTCTTTTCTGCAACAGTTTCTTCCTTTTGTTGTAAAGTTTGTTTATGGCAAAGGACCACCAGATTGGCTTCCTTTTTTTGGAGGAGAGCATCTTGGTTCTATTCGGGATGGCACGATTTATGCTTGAGTGGATGTGCTCGTACAGTACCTTAGTGTATGACTCAGCAGTCGAACTTTCAGTTCCCGTCTGCATGGGTGTCATGAAGTTTGTAACTTCTGACTTGAGTAACATGAAGTTGGCTTTGGAGAAGTTTTTTATGGAGGTTTCCTTACTGGGGGGTGGGGGTGGGATGTGGATGTTAAGGGTGATTAGCTTATGGTCTGAGCTTACCAACGAGGGGATGACCATAGGTGTGGAGCATCGATTTTCCATGTTGGTAATGACCAGGTCTAGGATATTGCAGCCCCTGACGGGACTATGGATTAGTTGATCAAGGGAATTGGAATTTATGAATTCCAAGAACCTTTGTGCAAAGGTGTTGGTACATGAGTAGTTTTCCCAGTTAAAGGCAGGGTAGCTGAAATCACCCAGTATTAGGGTGTTTGGTTGTATATTAATATTTTCCAGTATGTTTAGAAAGGTGTAGTGAGAATCTTGGGGCATAGTGGGGGATCTGTAGCAAGCTACAATTTGGATTGCAGTCTTACCTAGTGTTAGTTGCACCTGGAGAATTTCAGACACTTTGTGTTGGGCAACTAACCTGGTGGTGTGAGTATCCTTGGTGAATATGGACACTCCTCCACCTTTAGTGTTTTGATCCTGGTTTGATGGCCGAAAAGTGTGGTAAGAGTTGTAGCCTGATATTGCAGGGGTGCTCTCTGGAGCCTTGAGCCAGGTCTCAGTTACTGCACAGATATTTTTCTTGCACAGCTAACCTTCTATATTTCAGCATTTATATATTTCTTTGGTTCAAAATAAATTTTACCTGCATCAACTGCCAGTGTCTAATATATGTGATGTACCTTTTTCACTAACCACATACAATGGCATGGCTTTTCTAGAGTCCCCACTAACCTTTACTTGAATTATCTAGTTCTCAGAATGTTGTACCTATTTCAGCCATTTTGAGCCATGCATAGTTTATTCACCATTTAAATCAAATGGTCGCAGTGCTGCTTCCTGCAATTAAAATTTCATATTATTATTTCACTCGATTCTTTTAATTGCTTTCAACTGTCCCTGTTTTGAAGGAATGTTCTTATTTCAGGCCTGATTTATGATGATTCTATTTTTGGAATTGTGTTCCTATTTTCAGGCTTGATTTACCCCTTCATACAATTTTCTGAATCTACCGCATCACAGATGATTTTTGAATCTGTCTAGTTCAGAGAAAAGTACACTGCATGACCAACACGCTAGTGACACCAATAATTTAAAGAAGGAGGACACATATCTTAAATCTCCCTTTTCAAAAGCAAAAATAAATTACCTTGTGTGATAGGCATTTTGTGAAACAGTCCATTAAAGTCTACAGATTCTACATCGTCTCTTTGATAATCTGTTATTATGCTCCATCATTTTTGTCACTCTGTTTATTTAATCATGGGTTTGGGAGTAGTATCCCACATCCCTACTGGAAGAGGGAAGAGCTGTGTGGTCAGGTATTTAAAGTTTATGCTAATTGGATGTCCAGAAGTTTTAACAGGATGTTTCTGTTTTTATAAGGCGTTTTGTTCCTATTTTCATTGCATACAGGTTGAGAGGAGTATTTAATTGTAAAATACATTTTTCCATGACTTTGATTTTTTTCTTTGAAAGTTCCGTCAGCTAACTTTATGGCCTTCCTTTACAATACATGAATCACACATTATTGCCGATAATATTTTACACCTTTTACTACTTGACATACATGTATAGTAACATTTTATCCTTCCCTCTGTGAAATGCTTAAATCATTTCTCCATGTGTACTCTGTATGGCATGAGCTCATTTATTCTAATTGATTGATTCTTTTTTGACAGAAGTGATTTAGACTTATATACATACATATATACATACAAATATTTTAGACACAGGCAGTAAAGCCCTTCCAGCCTGCCAATACACCAAACAAGTGTCCAGGTTGTTCTTAAAAATATCTAAACTAGTGATTTCTTTAATGTAAGTCGCTAGTCCATTCCAAGCATCAGCTACTATCTCACAGAACAAAAATTTCCCATAGGTAGCTGTCTCTAAATGCCCTATGTACCTGAATGAGGTCTCCTCTTAAATGTCTGTGTGAGACACTGTACATGTTCAGATATTTTCGTCTTCCATAATAACTTAGATTTTCACATCCATGGATGCCCTTGGCATATTTCTGATGTATTCTTTCAAATTTACTAATGCTTGTTTTTCTTATAAGGTTTCCAGATTGTTACTCCATATTCAAGTTTGGGTCTGGTGTAACTAATAAAAATGATTTAATCATTTCTAATTTCCTAGACTTTATAAATCTTTTTAATATAACCGATAGCTCCATAACAATCATTTATCAATTGGTTGATATGATTAGAAAAGCTCAAATTTGGATTTACCCATATACCCAGGTCCATAAATGAATCTACAATTTCAACCGCCATGTGCTGTATTAAATATTCACCTTTCAATATACATCTCTCAATTTTCATATGTTTGGTTTTTGATGTATTTATCAGTCTGTTATTCTCCTGTATTACTCAAGTAAATCCTATTGAAATGAACAGTCCAGTAATAGCTGTACTCGTGATATAAAACCAGAGACAAAGCCACTTAGTGTTGAAAAATGTTTTAATAAATGTGTTGTTTAACACTTTCATCCATCAAAGAAAAATTCATCAGAACAAACAAAATGAGACATCGCTTTGGTTTATATAGCATTCACTATCAAACCAAGTTACATCACTTCCTGTTGAATTCATCATATTACATCATTTCCTTTTAAAAGTAAATTAATTTTTAAAATGCACTTACAACCTCACTACCAAACAATGAGATTATAAAATGTATAATTCTTGAATAAAAGTTCCTTATGTCGGTAATATGTTTGTATTAACTATTTATACTGTGTTTAAAATACATTACATTAAATAAAACAAACAGTACATGTCCATCTCAGTCTGGCACTTCTCATTTTCAATATGTTGTTGTTGTGTCTTTCAGCTTTTCCCCATTAGGGGTCGCCACAGCAGAACTCCGGTCTGCTAATGATTGGTAGTTGATTTTTACGTGCCAAGTTACCAGCCCTGATGCACAACCTTCAACGAAGGTACGCCCATTCACGCATGTCTCCACGCAGAAGATGCTCTAGCTGAGAATCAAACCGGACAGCGTCTTACTGTGAGGCGACAACGCTACTGCAGCACCACCACCGCGGGTTCTCATTTTCAATATAGTCCCTAAAGATATGCTGTCATTTAAACCTGGAGGATTTGTAGCATCTAAACTTAGTTTCCAATAAAGTTCATGATATTCTGTTTTAGCTTCCCTTTGGCCCCCTCTTAGGTCAATGGGAATATCTTCAAATGCAAAAAAATAGAAAAGTACTGTTTTCACATGAGTTAGTATGTTTATACAAGGTATCGGTCTCTGTCTTGTTTTTGATATCATAAATGCTCATACACTTCCTTTTCAATAAACTGTTAGTTTTTCCAACATAAATTGATGAGTACATTTTACAACAAGTGATGTAAATAACTTCTGTACTCATATAAATGTAGAATTTTTTATAGCCCAATATATTGCCATTTGGGTCAACTTTTATTTATTCTACATTAGCAATGTAAGGACATTGTGCTTACATGCCCGACATTTATATGTCTCAAATGTTAATCTTCCAGAAATATGCCTCGTTTTTTTTTCTTTTCAAGAATTTCTTTCAAATTCAAACCCTTTTTATATACAAATGCTGTGGCCTTTGAAAAAACTTGCAATGCACTGGGTAATTTTGAAAAAAATGTCTCATTATTTTAGCACTGCTTATCTGTCTCAGAATCTTGTGTATATTTCAATATAAAGGATTTACTAAACCCATCAACAGCACCTACAGTGGGACATACATCCTTCTGTGCTTATATTTCAACATAAATCGTTTATTAATCCATCAACAGCACCTACTGTAGAACATATATCCTCCAGTGCTTTGTTTTTACCTGTACTCAATAAAGGGGCAAATTTAGTACCCCAAGCTTACCTTACTTCATCCATACACTGCTGGATAATGTCTTCAGGATAACCTCCGTGCACAAAAAAAATGCTTTAATATTACTTTCTTCTAAAAAATCATTGTACTCTGATGTCATCCAGACTGCTCAAATCAATTGCCCTTTCACAATATTCCTTTTTTGGTGTATGGGATGATCACTGGCATAATGTACTGTAGGTATGGGTTAGAAAATTGTCTTTTCTGTACAATTTAGACTTAAAGGCCTTTTTATCTTTTGTCTTCTATATAAGTATATCAAAACAGTGCATCCCTGTTTCAGCTATATTATAGGTGAACATAAGAAAAGTAGTACTCTGATTGAGGTAATCAAGAAAGTTTAACAAACCATCACTAGTGTCTACTCTTACTACAAAGATGCAATCCAAAAAAATCAAGTTTAAAGACTGAAATGTTAAAGAAATGATGAGTTTAATGCAAATTGTTGTTCCCATACCTACAATACAACATTTGCATATATGGGGGTCCATGGCGCCCCACAGCAACTTCACATGTCTCCCTAAAAAACTCACCTTCAAAATAAATAAAGTTGTTCATAAACACTAACTCCATGCATTCCAGAATTAACTTTAACTCCTGTCAACTTAAAAACTCATATTTTATCAAACCCTCTTCAAACCATTTTAAACTTTCTTCATGGGGAATAAAAGAAAAAAGATCAACTATATCTATAGTTACAAATGGAAGGTCTTCTCTAAATAGGGCATGGTTTAGTTATCTTAAGAAATCCAGTGAATAAACCAAGCTATGGCTTTTTGTATTAACAAAGATTTTAAGTTTCTGCTCACGTAGACACTTAGTGGGTATGCTTTTCAACTTCTAGCCACTACTATAAATCTAAGGTGTGGATCTGAAATGCTTTTATGGACCTTTGGTATTGAAATATTGTTGGAATAATGGCATTTTCAGCATAAAAAAAAAACAAATAGGGTTTTAGCAATAAACCCCTGAAATAGATGGTCATGCAAAATAAAATCAACATTTCTATAAGCTAAACTGATTTTGGTTTTTGATATAGAGATGCAGCTATCACTGGTATATAACATCCCTATCATTTTAGCTATATAAATCAATAACTTGCACAATCCCTGTGGCTGGTGTCATAAGCCTGAGCTCTTTGTTTGTATTTAGATCATGTAGCCGGAAGAAGAAGAAGAAGAATTATTCTCTTTTTATCTTGGCCATGGTTATAATACCTGTGACATTTAGTCTTCACAAAAATTTTAATGCCCCTTTCTGCTCATGCTTCAAAATTTTGCAAAACTGGGTGCAAAGGGGGAATTAACTAAATTTTTTGTTTGTTTAATTTAGCTATACTTTCAAAATTATTCTAGTCTCCAAACATGATGTCAAAATTAATCTTTCTCAAAAACATTTCAAATCAATTCAAGTGTCACTTGTGTCTAAAGAGCATGTTGGAATAAAAGTGAAACCCTTTTTAAAAACTTTAAAATGTAGTTCATGCAGGCTCAGACTACCATATTTGAAAATGCTAAAATTATCTTGGGTGCAAATGAAGCCATTATTTTCTATCTATTTTTATTTGATTACTGACCAGCTACCTTTTCTCCCCTTCATACCCTCTTGCATTGCTTTGGAAATGTCTGTGCTGACCCCAATACCCTGATTGTATCACTAGTGCTTGATATTCATTTTGTAGTCTCTTGGACTATCAGTGGGGAAGATTATAAAAGGTTAATACATCAGAACTCTGTTCGTCATCAACACCTCCAACATTAACATCCCTGTTAGGAATGTGCAATTCTGTATTAGATTTATCAGAGACATGGTAGTGGAATGTAGAAGTACAGGAGAGTATACAGAGAAAGTGGTTGGCAAAGAAGAAGTGGGGTTGTCAGAGAGATGAAGAAAGTAGACAGGAGTATAAGGAGATGAGGTGCATGGCAAAGAGAGAGGTGCCGAAGGCTAGGGATAAGGCATATGAAGAGTTGTATGAAAGGGTGGACACTAAGGAGGGAGAAAAGGACCTGTACCGATTGGCTAGACAGAGGGACCAAGCTAGTAAAGATGTGTAGCAGGTAAGGGTGGTAAAGGATAATGAGGGAAACGTACTCACAAGCGAGAAGATTGTGTTGAGCAGATGGAAAGAGTACTTTGAGGGGCTGATGAATAAAGAGAATGAGAGGGAGAGAAGGTTGGATGATGTGCAGACAGTGAATCATAAAGTGCAGTGGATTAGCAAGGAGGAAGTAAGGATAGCTATGAAGAGGATGAAGAACGGAAAGGCTGTTGGTCCAGATGACATACTTGTGGAAGCATGGAGGTGTTTAGGTGAAATGGCAGTGGAGTTTTTAACTAGATTGTTTAATGAAATCTTGGAAAGTGAGAAGATGCCTGAGAAATGGAGAACGAGTGTTTTGGTACCGATTTTTAAGAATACAGGTGATGTTCAGAGCTGTAGTAACTACAGAGGGATTAAACTGATCAGTCACAGCATGAAGTTATGGGAAAGAGTAGTGGAAGCTAAGTTAAGAAGGGAGGTGATGATTAGTGATCAGCAGTATGGTCTCATGCCAGGAAAGAGCACTACAGATGCGATGTTTGCTCTGAGAGTGTTGATGGAGAAGTACAGAGAAGGTCAGAAGGAGTTGCATTGTGTCTTTGTGGATTTAGAGAAAGCATATGACAATGTGCCTAGAGAGGAGTTGTGGTATTGTATGAGAAAGTCAGGAGTGTCAGAGAAGTATGTAAGAGTGGTACAGGATATGTACAAGGGTAGTGTGACAGCGGTGAGGTCTGCGGTGGGAGTGATGGATGCTTTTAAGGTGGAGGTGGGATTACATCAAGGATCAGCTCTGAGCCCTTTCTTATTTGCAATAGTTATGGACAGGTTGACAGACGAGGTCAGACAGGAGTCCCCATGGACTATGATGTTTGCAGATGACATTGTGATATGTAGTGAGAGTAGGGAACAGGTGGAGGAGACCCTGGAGAGGTGGAGATATACTCTAGAGAGAAGAAGAATGAAGGTCAGCAGGACTAAGACAGAATATATGTGTGTGAATGAGAGGGAGGATAGAGGAATGGTGAGGATGCAGAGAGTAGAGGTGGTGAAGTCAGATGAGTTTAAATACTTAGGATCAACAGTTCAGAGTAATGGTGAGTGTGGAAGAGAGGTGAAGAAGAGAGTACAGGCAGGATGGAGTGGATGGAGAAGAGTTTCAGGAGTGATTTGTGACAGACGAGTACCAGTAAGAGTGAAAGGGAAGGTCTACAAGAGGGTAGTGAGACCAGCTATGTTATATGGGTTGGAGACAGTGGCATTGACAAAAAGGCAGGAGTCAGAGCTTGACGTGGCAGAGTTGAAGCTGTTAAGATTTGCACTGAGTGTGACGAGGATGGACAGGATTAGGAATAAGTATATTAGAGCTCAGCCCAGGTTGGAAGGTTTGGAGACAAAGCCAGAGAGGCAAGATTACTTTGGTTTGGACATGTGCTGAGGAGGGATGCAGAGTATATTGGGAAAAAGATGCTAAGGATGAAGCTGCCAGGTAACAGGAAAAGAGGGAGGCCTAAGATAAGGTTTATGGATGTGGTGAGAGAGGACATGCAGGTAGTTGGTGTGACAGAGCAAGATGCAGAGGACAGGAAGAAATGGAAACAGTTGATCTGCTGTGGCGACCCCTAATGGGAGCAGCTGAAAGAAGAAGAAGAAGAAGACTTCTTGTCAGTTAATGGATGATCAAGGTTAAATCTACTTTTATTTTTGAATGGGATAACTCATAAGCTGTATTAGTCTCATACTCCTTTTTATCTCATTCTAATTTATACATTTTCTTTTTCTTTAAAATCATACATTTTTATCCACTTTTTGTAACACTGAACACTATTTACGTTTATAGTCATCAAGAGCAAATATTAAATCATTTTGTATTGTCATGTTCAATTCTGTTACTTCATCCAACAGTGTTTCCAAAAGTTTATCATTATTTCTAACTATAGCGTTCATAAGTTCAGTAACATAATTGTCAAAAATGTCCAGTAACTCATGGTGAAATGTTGTCTCTTTAATATTGTTGTTAGGAAATTTATATGCCCTCAGTCCCCTTGGAACTTATTTCTTGCTATATACACCCCTTGAGGAACACCTTGTCTAACATTAGAACAATATTGTAAGAGTTTATCTTGTAATATATTAAGCAAATCTTCATATGAATTCACCACCAAATTAGTGTTATCCTAAAAAGATGCTTTTTCATTTAACTACTGTCCAAGGTCAACATGAGTGCATTTCGCCAATAATCTCATTCTGTGTGTTTGTTGTCCTTCCATTCTCACTTCTACAAAACCACCTTCCTGAGATGAAGTATGAAGTGGGTCTTTAGTGACAATAGACACTCCCTCTCCTAAATGTGTTCTATTTGCACTTTGCTTAATATAATTTATTTCATCAGCCCAGTCATTACTATATACAACAACAGTTTTCCTAACTGTGTCAATTGCACAAACACAGTTATCATTAATAAGTAGAGATTTGCTTTGACATGAGGAACACAGGTCACTAGTGTTATCAGATGTTACCTTTAAATATACATAGCATTCAGTACACCATACAAGATACTTGTGCATTTTCAGCTACAAACAAACAATTCTTAAAGAAAAGAATAATCAAAATCTGTTACCACAGAATTCAAAGAAATTTTACATAAACTTTTAGGATAAAATCACAGAAATACTATGCAACTAAACTTAAGTCACCACTCTGACCTACAGTAATAGTTGTGTCAGTCATACAAATACTGGATTTCCTTTACATCAGATATTAGCTTCTGCTCACTGTCACTCCCAATCACAACTTGTCATAACACTAAAGATCAATTAATCACAAACCAACACAGGATTGTTTCAGACAAGCTATGGGTTGTCTTCTGTACAATCTGTGTGAATTTGTAGCTGACTAGGCCACTTGTGATGGCTAAAGTTTGGTTGTCTAAAATATATCCCTTTCTAACAACAAACTGTGAATATCAGTGCTAAAATAACCAAAGATAAATCAAACTAAATCTTCCTGTCTACAAGTTATCCCTTTCTTCCTACAGATAGAGAAAAACAGGTCTATATTAGAACATCGAAGTGTTAAAACATCGAATGTTCTAATATCGACCCTTATTCAGCGAACGCTTGAAATAGCGAAGCTGCAGAACACCGAATATTTTCCTAGGTAAAGTATTTGGTGGGCCGTTTCTGTGGCTTTGCTATTTCCTTGACTGTGGTGCAAAGGTGACGGACCAGGTTAAGGTAAGTGTGTGCGAACGGACTGAGGTAAGGTGAGTGTGTAATAGTTAGGGACCTTAGAGTTAGGGAGCGGGTAAGGTGAGTGTGCGATAGTTAGGGACCTTAGAGTTAGGGAGTGGGTAAGGTGAGTGTGCAATAGTAGGGACCTTAGGGTTAGGGAGCGGGTAAGGTGAGTGTGTGTTAGTTAGGGACCTTAGGGTTAGGGTTGGGTTAAGGTAAGTGGATAGCTAGTAGTGTATGTACGGTTAAGTGCAGGGTTCTGTGAAGTGTGTATGTGTGGATTATGTATTTTGGTGTGCTTGTGCTGTGTGTGTGATTTCTCGGAACAGCAAATTTTTTCCAAGGGAAAAAATTTGCTGTTCTGAGTGTTCGAGTATATCACATTTCGAGATTCCATGGTTGAGCTTATGGTGTTCTATATTTTGGAATTTCGATAATGTGATATAGACCCGAGAAAAACATAGGTAAAAAAATAAAATATGAATCAAAATACAATTTTTGTTACCAAGCAGTTACATAGCCAGTCACAAACCAGTACAGTACTGTTTTCAGAAAGTCTTAGAAGTCTTTCTATGAAAACATGTGCATTTCTCTTCCATTCACTATTGTGACTCATTACCAGTGTGAGTTCTTATTATCCTTTCCCAGTATAGAGTTGTAGGACTGTAGGGCCACACAGGATTTGAATGATCTAACACCTGACCAGGAAACCCACAGTATCATAAAGGAAAATTAGTTTAAAAGTGGCACTTTGTATGCTGTTTTGTGAATAGAATGTTGTGGGCCAGTAGCAGCTCATGACCAAGGTCACAATGAGACAATCACCGCTGAGAATATTTGATGCTAAGCCTGCTTAGAATTACAGGGTGTTCTGCTTGATTTCTGCTGCAGGTCATGTGCATCAAAAGCTGGAAAATATAATTCAGAAGCCTCCGTGATTTCTGCAGTTGTTGATGAACGCATTCACTGATCATTCCTACATGAGTAGTTAAATAGACTAGGGGGTCAAAGGCGTCACTGGCAGTGACTAAACATCACAGGTTGGTTGGTCATGTTTCCTGCTTTTGTATTCTCACAAGTAGTTTGCTACTGCTTACAGGATTTGGAAAATTATGGCATCCTTCTGGTCCTAACATTCAGAGTAACACTATCTTTTGAAATGTTCCACTGGCCTAAATGATTAAGATCTTAACAACAGACAGATTTATTTAAAAAAAAATTAAACCACGTCATTTTATTATCATTATTCATATACTAAAGAATATATAGAAAATTGTTGGCTTTAATTTATCCCATGATATTTATTCTGCATTATTTCTTATGTTGTGATCTAAGTTTAGATATGATGGGGGAACTTAAATGGTGGCATGTTCAAAGTATACTTATTGATATTGTTTATTGCTATGTCTAGACTTCAGTGATTCTGCACTGATTTATTAACCAGAATACTATGAACATTATGACATAGATTCCTGCTTTGCTGATTCCAAAACATATGTTAAGAAATCAACTACAGTTTCTATGCTATAAAATCATAAGAGAGCATGAAGCAATGGCAACCATCTAGTGGTAAATCTTGATTTCCCAAGTGATCAAGGCAACAAAAAATATTCAGACAAAATAGGTCAAAATACAAATATGTGAACACAACACATTATAATACACTCAAGACAGAAAGCATATATTGTCAGTTAAGATACTTGGTATACTGGATTTCAAAGGAACAGACTATACACAGACTTCATTCTTCAAATAAAGCCATGTAATGAAGGTCATACCTGTCAGGTGACAGCTCACTATGGTGTGCATGTGTACATAGCAAACATCAAACAGCAGTCCAGACTTAGATGCTGGAAATGTACTGTCTGTCATGTGGAAATCCCTTGAAAGACAAACATCTTGTGACATTTTATGTAATCTCTACCGCCTACATTAAATATTTGTTGGAATGTTTAAGTTGATTTGCACAGACATCTTTTGAATTCTGTGGAAGTTTTCAGAAAAGCTTAAGCAATCTGTAATGCAGCAATGATACAATGAGCTATATGTTCCAAATTAATTAAAAGAAACTTCACTGTCACACATTTTAGTGTATGTACAAATAAATGTAAGCAGTCTCTTATATAAACCAGTATGTGAAGTTGAAGTCCTACATTTTGAAATCCATCATCTACTTAAATATTGTGCAGCTTAGAGCAAATCTTTTTTAAGTTCCTTACCTTTCTTGTGCTCCCAAGTTACCATAGGAAGGATCCTATATGTAATTAAGTCTTCTGGTCATAAAAATTAAACAACTGTCTAGAAAGAGAGCTTGAATGATCAAAAAACACTTTTACAAAATATTGCGAAATACTACATCTCATGTACAGTTGGCCTGGGGAGAGCTGCAGGGGACAAGTCTCCCTGTGGAAAGTAGGAAGGTGCATGGTTTTAATTTTTTTTTTATATTTGGCATAGAGGGTTAAGGCTGTAATATGTAGCTCTTGTAGTACAGGGTTTGATTGTCTAGGCCCTTATTTGCCTACTGTGTGATCTTGAGCAAATCATTAACCAGGTAGAGCTTGAAGGCAAATGAGAATTTGGGATAGGTTTCTCAATGCTCCCTGGAATGCAAGCCTAGTAACTGTCTATAAACACTAGTTGCATTTCTGAGTCTCAAAGATTTGAGTGTGTAATACATTATTCAAAAGTTGTAATTAACTGCCTAGCAAATTGTTTTCCTAAAAAGGAATTTCCTTTCAGGGTAATGAACAATCTTCCATCAGTAACTGAGATCCAGTTTCACATCAGCCCATCATTGTCACTTGAGCGATGCTAGCCTTTCTTCACACAGAGAATCTTTACCTATACATCATTAATCCTAGGCAGATATGATGTTATAGATGCTGTAACACTGTATTGCACCATGATTGTTACACTGCATAATCCTCACCTGCGAATAATCAGCATAGAGTGGTACTTAGAAAAACAACTATACCCTGCACACATTTCCTTTTCCCAGTGTGTATTTCACTTCCTAAAAAATGATCCTTCTTTGCATTATATAAAAAATTATTTAGCTGTTTTCTCTTCCATGGCATTTCTGTCATATTCACTATACAAAGTTTAATTAAAATCTTGTGATACTTTCTTTCAAATTTTGACAGTGTGGCCCTTACCTAGGCCTGCTCATTACATTTTAAAATGCTGGCCCACAGAAAAATCCATGCAGCATTGTTTTTGTACCTCTTATTCTTTCCCACCCATTGTAGTTATGAACCTATTGAGTCTGTTGGACTTTGATGCTTTTCTGCTAAGTACTGCCATTTACAAATACTTTCAATCCCTCCTCTGGGGACATAAACTTAACTGGCAGCTATTAACTGTACATTGACACAAAACTGCAGACCCCAAATAAAATACAGACCATACAAAACTCCAAACTTTATTTAACTCAAACAAACTGCTAGCTCTTGCTTTCAGACAGAATACAGGTCCTTTTTCAGGCATTAAGAATCAATGAAGTAACAATTAATTTAAACAGACGCTTAGTCCCCTTGAAATCAAAAGTCTAGCTAAAATCTTATTCTCTCTCTCTCTCTCTCTATATATATATATATATATATATATATATATATGTGTGTGTGTGTGTGGTGTGTATGTATGTATGTCAAAGTCATCAAAGAAAACTTTGTCATTCAGAACTACACCACCGTGTAGATGAATGAAATTGCAATGCTTCATTCTCAGTGCAAAAACATACTGTACATATAGAGAAGAATTTTTTTGTGTCTTTCGGCTTTTCCCGCTTAGTGGTCGCCACAGCGGAACTCCGTTCCGCTAATGACTGGTAGTTGATTTTTATGTGCTGAGTTACCAGCTCTGACGCACAACCTTCAACGAAGGTACACCCATTCATGCATGTCTCCACGCAGAAGATGCTCTAGCTGAGACTCGAACCGGTCAGCGTCTTACTGTGAGGCGACAACGCTACCGCAGCACCACCACATAATAATAAAATAACATAATAAAAATAAAAGTAAAAATAGAATAAAATAATAACATAATAACCAGACATGTTTTATATATAAATAGAATTGAGTAACAACAAGTGCATAACATTACTATAACATAGGAATTAAGCAGCATATGGAACTATAATTAAATAAAATGGTATGTATGTATTAATTTAGCAATAACCCATGCCTGGGTGTGGGTAATGCTGGGTAATGCTGGATTTACCCACCGTTGGTATGGTTTGGTCACGAGGGCGAACAACCGTGGTAAATCCAGAATTACCCACACCCAGAAGTGGGTTATTGCTATTATACAGTAACATTATTTAAGAAAAAAAATACTTACTTTTCGTAAATAATGGCATTGTATAATGCCTTCGTGCTGCCCTTCTGCAGCTGTCTGGTATTCTGAGGCAGTTCTGATGTACTGCGCATGCATACGCTTACACAGTACATCAGAGCTGTGGGTGGAAGCAACAGAGAAAGCAAGATCTCTGTTGCTTTTTACAAAGTGTCTCGCTATGTTAAAGGAGTTTAACATAGCGAGATAGCTTTAAAAGAAGGAGCAGAGAAAGGAAGATCTCCTTTACTTTTTTTAAAGCTGTCTCGCTATTTTAAACTCCTTTAACATAGCGAGACAGTTTCTAAAAAGCAAAAAAAAAAAAAAGACACACTAATGGAAAAAAGTCCGGGCGACTGGACCTTTTGCCATTAGCATAAGTGTGATTTACAATGTGCATGCTGACCAATCAGCGTGCACGTTTTGGAATATTAATGGGGGGGGGTCATTGTATAATAAGCATTTTACATTGCATATAACAATTTAATACTTGTTTTTAAGCATGCTACAAATATTTCTTCAGGCATCAAAAATGAAGAGATCAAGCAATTTGAGAAAGAACTTATTTATATGACTAAAAGTATAAGTGGTGTACATATAAATAAACATTTTACACTGCACTTTAAGACAAAAATTGTTTATACCTTTCTTTCTTGGGTATGGTTTTAAAGATACAGCATCATTAAGTCCTGTTCCTTATATTCAGACAAACTTGCTTTTCTAATTCTGCACATAGCAATTTGTTTCTTAAATCCCCACTTCTCATGGAAAATGTAACTAACTGTAAAACCTGGAACTTAAATTCTTCACAATGATCGCATCTTTGCTATGTTTATAAGATACATCTGTTTCTGTTTTTTTTTTCTTTATATCTAAATATGTTCTTTTATTCTGACTGTAAAACTATGCTCTTTTTTGCCAACAGAGAAACTCCTGCACTTACATTTTGCTAAGTAAACCAGTCCCTCTGTCTCACATGTTTACAAAATCATTAAAATAATAGTTCCAGAGTGGTCGGATGAATTGTTTTTCCCGAAGGGTATGACTATATATTTTTTGGCGTTTAACTTCAGGCCATGGCTCTGGCACCAGCTATCTGTTTCCGTGAGTCCCTTCTGAAGGATATCCGTGTCCGATGCACTTTCCACTATGGCTCCCAGTTTGTAGTCATCTGCAAACTTTGTCAGCCAAAGTCCTCCCATGTTGGCCTGTACTTCTGAGAAGTAGATGCCGAACAATAGGGGACCAAGGACCGAGCCCTGTGGGGCACCACTTGTGACCGGCTTGGAGTCTGACATAGCGCCAGCAACTCTGACCCTGTGGGTTCTGTCCTTAAGCCAGTTTGCAACCCATCTTGTGACATATGGGTTTACATTTAAGCTGGTAAGTTTTTCTATAATACCTGAGTGGGGTATTGTGTCGAAAGCCTTTGCAAGGTCAAGGTAGGCTGTATGGACTGCCTTTCCCTCATCAATGGCCTTGGTGACTGTTTTGAAGAAGTCGACCAAGTTCAAAAGGCATTATCTGCCCTTGACGAAGCCAAACTGGGTCGGGTCCAATGTCTGCAAGTCCCCTATATCTTTGTTTATGAGCTCCATTATGATCCTCTCCATAGCTTTGCAGACTAGACTTGTTAAGCTTATGGGGAAGTAATTACCAGGGTCCGTAGAGGCACCACCTTTGTGAAATGGGACCACAGTTGCTGTACGCCACTCCTTGGGCATGTATCCTGTGGTAAGGCTGAGATTAAACAGCTGCCTTATGTGCGGGTTTAATTCCTCATTTAGCTCATGTAGCACACAGCCAGGGACACCATCCGGTCCCATTCATGCTGTGTTTTTAGCTTTAGAGAGAGCAGCTTTCACCTGCGCATTTGAGATGTCTGGGAGGCTACACTCCGCTGGGATAGTTATCTCTCCTTTAGGGGGTGAAGTTTGCACTGAACCTGTCTGCCAGTATGTTGGCAATGTCTGTGGGTTCAGTGATTTTTGTATCATTTTGGACTAATTCTGAGCATATCTGGGAGTTTCCACCCAGGTTCCTAACATAGCTGAAAAAGGCCTTATGATTGTCCTTTGAATCCATGGCAATTTTTCTCTCAAAATTGGCCTTAGTTGATTTTATGAGTGCTCGTATGTTTTTACTAATAATGATCAGGGGTGACTTCCCTTTTATGGATTTTATTCTATCATGTAATAGCTTTCTCCTCTTATTGTAAAGTTTGTTAATGGCTGGGGTCCACCAGACTGGACGTTTTCCCTTTGTGGAAAGAGTCTTGGTTTTATTTGGGATTGCCTGATCCATGCAGTCCAGGAGGTGTTCATAGAAGGCATTTGTAAGGGCTTCCGCAGCTTGGGTTGTGGTTTCCACTGGCTCAGGGGCCTTGCAGGATACCACACCAGTCTTGAGTAGTGTGAAGTTTGCTTTAGAGCAGTTCTTCACTGTGGTCTTTTGTTTGGGGTGGGCGGGATGTGGATTTCCAGTGAGATTAGTTTATGATCTCACCAATGAGGATATACTTCGGTGTGGAGCATTTTGTCCCCATGTTTGTGATAATGAGATCTAGTATATTTTCTCCTCTCATGGGAACAGTGACTAGCTGTTCCATGGCATTTGAATTTATGAACTCCAGGAACCGTTGGGCTAGAAAGTTAGGGCTTGAGTAATGTTCCCAGTCTATATTCGGGTAGTTAAAGTCACCCAATATGATGGTGTTTGGAGATACATTTATACCCTCCAGTGTCTTCAGGAAGGCTGTGTGGGGTTCCTGAGTTTGAGAGGGTGACCTGTAGCATGCTACAATTTGTAGAGCAGTTTTGCCTATGGTTAGTTGCACCTGGATGGTTTCCGAAGCTTCGTGCGTTGCCACCAACCTGGAGGTGTGGGTATCCTTTATGAATATGGATGCACCCCCCCTTTTGTGGTGTGGTCCAGGTTTTCGGGCTGGAACACATGATATGAGGTAAAACCTAATAGTGCCGGGGTGCTCTCAGGAGCCTTGAACCAGGTTTCAGTTACAGCACAGACATCGATGTTCTCCATACTGAGAAGGGCCTCGAGTGCGTGCATTTTGAGATTTACACTTCTGGCATTGAGCAGCATTACCCTCAGTTTCTTCCCATTTTTGTTTTCTAGGGTGGTAGGTTTAGAATTTGAGCCTTGCCTAAAAAGGCACTATGGGGTGGCAAGAACCTTAGCCAATATCCGAATCCCAGGGGTGACAGGTGCAAGCCATCCCTTGCGAAGCAGCGTGGCTTGTCAAGCATGTCATCCCAGGCAGACAGACACTGGATCCCCTTTGAATGACACCAGACATTAAGCCAATTGTTAAAGCTGATCATCTTGTCTCTATATTGTGGCATCATTCTTGGTGAAGGAAGGATACTGCTCAGGGTCAGGGTCATACCTGCCTGGGCTACATAATCAGAGAGCTCCTCTATGTCTCTTTTCATGTAGTCCAGGGAGGTACGTCTCAGGTCGTTCACACCAGCATGGACAATGACTGTGTCATATTTGTACTTGCCGTGGAGTGACCCGAGTGCTTGTGTTATGTGGCGGATTCTAGCGCCCGATAGGCAGCTTACTGTGAACCTCTCCTTGTTCAGCCTGGTGAGTGGGACATCAGTGTGTCTGACTATGGAGTCACCTATGACAAGTATGTTTGGTGTTGTATTTGGCCTTAAGGGCTGTGACTGCTTTGCACACTGATTTTGTGGTTTATGTGTTGCTTGTGGGGTGTCTTGAGGTAGCAGTTGTTTGGGTGTCTGCTTTGGAGGCCTCTGTTGTTTAGGTAAATTTTTACTCAAAGCCTCTGAGTATGTCTTTGTGTGTTTATGTGTTTGATTCAGTGGTGTGGTAGCATTATGTGAGGCTGGTTTTGTGGTGTGTGTAGTTGCCTTCTCCTCCTGTCTGGTCTTGCTAGTCCTGAGTTGAGAGAGCTCAGCCTCCAGTTTGGCTAAATAGCTGCATCTCTCGCAAGTATTTGTGTTATGTGGGAGGAGGAGAGGGTTGTCTGTGTACATGAGGCAATTGTAACATTGCCTCAATATTCCCAGTTTCACCAACTGGGCAGGAGAGGACGCCAGCATCTGGCCCTTCGACATGCTAGAAAAATTAAGAAGTTAGGTATGAGACTGAATAAGAGAGGACTTAGTAAGGAAATGGGTACTCCTGGGGGGTGGGGTTCGCAAGTGAGGGACTTTGTATAATATAGAAGTGACAAGTGCTGAGCTTTTTTTTTTTGAGAAAAAAAACTTTTAGGAACAAGTGCTGCTTTTAGTCAAGGGATATACTGTTTAGGTTACTAGTAGAGCAGTTCTAAGGGAAAAATGAAGAACAGACTTTATGGAGCCAGAAAAGTTTAACCTTGTTAAACCGGCTGCCGATGCTGCTCTAGTGGCAACTCAGCTAAAAGCGTGCTTTATAGCAGGGGCTGGAAAAGGCAGGAAATTACCCAAAATGGCCACTGAACTACAAGTTACTGTCTTAAACCACTCCTCTGAGGACAAACAGGCAGCTCAGTACTCCCCACTCCCACTGGTGAGTAAAGAAACTTCCCCTGACCAAACAAAGAAAATGGAGAAGTACAGGAACCAAGACAAAGCCCAGGGATCAGCAAAATCTGATCACTGGAACAAACTAACCAGGAAAGTTAGGAGAACAAGAATATTTTTTTTTTCAAGTTTTTCACAGACAGAACAGAAAACACAATAAATGCTTTGCTTTTCGATTAAATGCTATCAAAAGCTAGTACACTTGAGTGTATTAGCCTGTAGTTTAACTTTTAAGCAAACTTAAACTAAGAAGTGCAACCAACAATTAAAGCTTATAAAAACAGGCAAAACAGGTAATACCACTATAAAATAGACAGAAACAGTCGTCGAATAACACAAATGGTCGAAAAATGCAAGAAAAAATACTTAGAATCTGGAAAGTTGCTTTTTCTGTCCTCTGCTGCTCTAGGAACTCTGCTGGATACCACGAGGAGCTGTGCTGAGTTCTCTACAGCCAGAAAAGCCTTCCAAAGCATACTTTATAGCAGGGGGCTGGAAAAGGCAGGAAATGACCCAAAATGGCCACTGAACTACAAGTTACTGTCTTAAACCACTCCTCTGAGGACAAACAGGCAGCTCAGTACTCCCCACTCCCACTGGTGAGTAAAGAAACTTCCCCTTGACCAAACAAAGAAAATGGAGAAGTACAGGAACCAAGACAAAGCCCAGGGATCAGCAAAATCTGATCACTGGAACAAACTAGCCAGGAAAGTTAGGGAACAAGAATATTTATTTGTTTTTTTTCAAGTTTTTTTCACAGACAGAACAGAAAACACAATAAATGCTTTGCTTTTCGATTAAATGCTATCAAAAGCTAGTACACTTGAGTGTATTAGTCTGTAGTTTAACTTTTAAGCAAACTTAAACTAAGAAATGCAACCAACAATTAAAGCTTATAAAAACAGGAAAAACAGGTAATACCACTATAAAATAGACAGAAACAGTCGTCGAATAACACAAATGGTCGAAAAATGCAAGAAAAAATACTTAGAATCTGGAAAGTTGCTTTTTCTGTCCTCTGCTGCTCTAGGAACTCTGCTGGATGCCACGAGGAGCTGTGCTGATGACCTTATTAGTTAGCAAGCCATCTGGATATTGCCTTTTACATAATTAACATTTTTCATTATCTAATTCTGTTTCTACTAATGGCATTTCTGTAGTGTTTCTAACTATTCTCAAAAAAGTCACTTTGGGATATTCGTTTTAGTGATGTAAGGAAGTCTGCTCTTAAAATATAATAAATTGTTTATATCCACTGCCTTTTTCTAAACTTTATTAGACATATGTCTTGGATACCGATTATTATTCTATAAAGTAACATATAGGAAATTAATCATGTTTCTTGATATTAACATCTATTGTTAATGGTGTCCATTTTTACTTTTTGCCTGTTATTAATAATTAATGTAGCATTAATAAAGTGACCAAAAATATCACAGTACTGAAACCATGGCTGTTTAACGCATCGTCCTCTATAAATGCTAACTATGCTCATGCATAACTCGGTACTATAGTGATACCCAATGCAGTATCCCTTATTATACCTCTCAATTATCAGTGTGAGAAATCAGGACAAAGCCAAATATAATGAGGGACAAAGGCCTATAATCAAGGAAAGATTTTAAATACTGGTCTTATAAACTTAGAAAGTTGCTAGAATGACAGGTTTTGCATTGGTGTATATTTTATGAAAGCTAGGAAGTCTGAAATGTAAATGTCTGTCATTACTGTTTTCAGTCCTTAGTGATTTGCCTGAAAAACAAATACTTTATGAGGAACAGTCAAAATAAAAGACAAAAATCTGGATATTCTGCAAAATTCTGGACAGTTATAATATATAACCGTTATCTGCCGACAATATTCTTTGCCATCCATCAACATGTTGTTTGTTAGCACAAATTCTGCTGATACCATTGTTGGGTCTATAAAGGTTTCTGGATAGGATGAACATTTACATAATAACCATCTTGGTCCCTGCAGACCCTCTTCATGACAAATACTGTTATATAAGCCATTTATAGCTGCTGTAATAAAATTACTGTCATATTTTACTTTTAGCGCATTTAGTTTTTTAGGACACCTCCTGAATCCAGAATAAAACTTGATATTTTCTGAACCAATGACTTCATTATGTGATCTGAAAAGTTAATATAATCTATAATATAACCAGATCTCAAGACAATGGGTCTCAAGAGTGGATTTTCCAAATTGCTATATATTTTGGGGATACTATAAAAATAAGGACACCTAATAAAAGACGTCTGAAAATACTTTTAAGTTATTCTGAGATGTTACTATGATGTAATAGGTCCTCTAACAACACTTTATATTAGTCATTAATAACCGCAATAAAGACTTCACTTTCTTTTTATATGTAGTTTCATCTCGTAAAAGGCAAGACTGTGCCATTTTATATTATACTGGTCAATATGTATAACTATGATGGTCTCTCTTGTCTGATTTTTAAATTGCTAAATTCTGCCTTAGCATCAAGCTGTTCAAAACCTGTCTCATTTATTTTCAAGTTTATCAAACCTTTTAGCTTTCTCCAGATCTAAATTTCTTATTTCAGTTTCACATATTGTTTGAAATAACTGAACTGTGGAATGTAATGGGGGTGTAAAGTTGGACCTTTTCTTTCGGCTTTTCCCGGTTAGGGGTCGCCACAGGGGAACT
This sequence comes from Protopterus annectens, assembly GCF_019279795.1. Lineage (NCBI taxonomy): Eukaryota > Metazoa > Chordata > Ceratodontiformes > Protopteridae > Protopterus > Protopterus annectens. The sequence goes on from NC_056747.1 coordinate 753,106,984, forward strand.
CCGGTCCACTAATGATTGGCAGTAGAGTATTACGTGCTGGCTTGCCGGGCCTAACGCACAACCTTCAATGAAGGAACGCCCATTCACGCATGTCACCACACAGAAGAAGCTCTACCTGACAATCGAACAGGCAACGTCTAACTGGGAGGCGACAACGCTACCGCAGCACCACCCCCAAAGTCGGACCTATTTGAAATATTTTTTTCTATGACTTTTTTATTATTTAACATTAATTTTAAATTAAGAAGCTGTATAAACCTAACAAAAAAGAGACATCACAAACATATGATGTCACAAAAGTCAAAGCATAACTAACACATTTAGGTCATTGTCAGTGTTTTTACACCAGAAATGGTAATAACATTTTTAATATAATTTAACTGTTTTTTGTTCTTGGGATGGTTGAAATTTTTAGGAACAGCTTTTTCCCCTATTTCTGCATAAGCTCTCTTTTGGGGATTCCTCTGCTGAACTATCTCTAGTAGACATAATAACTTCAAACCTTTTCGGGGACAATAATGAATCTGGCATTCGTGTAGTTTTATTTTATTTTCTTTACTTTTTTTTTATTATTCTATGGGTGGCTTTTCCTTCCACATGACTGTTTTTTGTTTTTTTGTTTTTTTTTTAATTTTTGAATGGACCTGTTGCTTCTTTAGGAATTTTACAATGTTGTGCTTTGTAGTTTCAGAAAGAAGAAACCTGATGGTAATATCAGAAACAGGCTAACTTGAAGAACAAAGTGAATCTTTTATTTTCAAAAAAAATCTATTTTTAAGCATTTCTTTGCAGCAGCAGAACACAATGCTTATTGCAGTATGCTTAAAACATGACAAAAGTACCCAATCCAGAGAGTGTCATTGGAAGAAAGTTTTAGATACTCTCTCCTAATACTCTGCAAGTTAACAGTGATCTTGAAATCTACCATTACAATCATTGGCATGGGAGAATGGACTAAGATCATTTATTTGTCTGAGGTCTCAGATTGTATTGTGGGAAATGATACCTGACTAAAGAACAGTCTTCTCAGTATGTCTGCCTTCATCAGATCAGTTTGGTTTACAGCAAAGTAATAATCAGTAATAACTCCTGCAGTGCCACAGAGATGTTAGTATAGCAAAGAACATCAATATAAGATAACAAATATGTTATTTTGTTCAGCCTCTGGCTGCAGTTGGCCTTTAAGGCCTCTTAGAGGAAAGAGATTAAATTACATGTCACCTAATCCAAGTCACTTTTGCATTCTCAAGTCACATCTTGATAGAAAATATAGCTTTGAATATCTTTCTTGGACTCATTCCTCCCCCTTCATAATAGAATAAAAATTAGCACTACAGTAAGGAATTAGTGCAATTAAAAAATAAATGGCTCAGTTTATTAGTCATCATTAACTGACTCCAAAGCATCATTTTTGCCTGGGGGAAATGCCATCCTTTATTATTCTCTTTCCCTAAGGTTGTCAAATACCTGAGTGTACAAAACACATTTAAAAATCCAAGATTGTCTTTTCCAGTCTAGAGTCACAAAAACTACTGACTTAGGCAAGGTAACTTCAATAAACTGAGAACGAAGCATTGTATGATTAAGCAAAAGCACAAAGTGAAACACAATATAAACAGATGGAAAAGTTCAAGTAAAGCCAAACTAGGATCTAAATTGGCTTCAGCCCTCCTGGTGTAATTAAACTTGAGGTGAATTATTATCAACCAGAAAATTTCATGTCATGCATAATGTGGAACAGTAAAGGGGATACCATTTACAATGAATAGAATCTTAACTTCATCTTGAAGCACTGCATAAAGTCACCAGTATTTTTTTTTTTTTTTTATGATTGTGAATGGACTAGTAGGGAAACATTAAAAAACTGCATATTGGAGAAGAAGTAGTTCATATAAAAGGGTGAGCAGTCATGTTGTCTTCCAGGGCATGAGAAGAAGAACAAAGTGAAAGTAGTAACATCTACTACAAAGGAACTTAAAATGTTTGCATGTGCTTATGTGCTCATATATGCTTGTGTGTATATGCACTAATGTGGTGCTATAATTCATAGTACACACTGGGAATGCAGTAGAAAACTGAAGAAAAAATGAGAAAAAAGAAAGTGAAAGAAAACAGTAATTTGTCAGTACTGAACGCTGGCTTGCATTAGCGAGGTAACTTGACCCAATAAAATGATCAAGAGCAAAAAAAGAGAAGTACCAGGCATTAGACATTATAAATGAAACCTTATATAATAATTCAATGTTGGCAATTGCCCCTACAAAAAAAAAGGTCAAAGGCAAACCCACTCCTTGGATTTCAGCAGACTTAATTGCTCTTATTAAGGCTTGGGACTTATCATAGAACAAGATATTCTGAATTCAGCCACTATCTGCAGCTAAACATAATATCATAATCCAGACTAATGCAGCAAAGGTACATTATTTCAGAAATCTTTATGCTTCTAGCATGAGTAACCCCAAAAAAGTTCTGGCTATGCATAAAATCACTTAGCCCCAAAAAGATCTTCTCGAAATCATCTTCAGCAACAATGTTAACCTCTACATTATGTAATGATATTAAAAAATATGTCCACCCCTAGCTAACAGACTAACCACACATGAAACTGCCTACTCATTCAGAAGTACTGATAGCCTCAAACCCAATTGGCCTCAATAATCTTTAGCCACATATGAAATATATTTTTCCACTGTGGCTCCTGCTTATCAGAACAGTTTCCCTAGCAACATCTCATCCAGAACAGTTTCCCTAGCAACATCTCATCCAAACAGACACAAACTGTTTAAGAAAATATTCAAGCAATATCTGGAGAAAGAGTTTAAATGTCTTTACTCCAGGAAGTCTGGTTAAGGTCAAAACAAAACTGAAATTACTACAACATTGATAACGCAACCCGCGGTGGTGATGCTGCGGTAGCGTTGTCGCCTCACAGTAAGACGCTGTCCGGTTCGATTCTCAGCTAGAGCGTCTTCTGCGTAGAGACATGCATGAATGGGCGTACCTTCATTGAAGGTTGTGCATCAGGGCTGGTAACTCGGCACATAAAAATCGACTACCAATCATTAGCGGACCGGAGTTCCGCTGTGGCGACTGACCCCTAACCGGGAAAAGCCGAAAGACACAAAGAAACTACAACATTGATAATGTACCTAGCATTAACTTTGTACATCATGTCTTAGACTTACCTGATCATCTAAGTTTTAATGTTTAAAAACGTACATGTATATTTGCTTATGTGCTGTATTCATGATTTATTATGTACAACTTATCAGTGACCAAGTTCTGCTTGTATACATGCATGTAACTCTTAAGATTTCTTTGTATGTCAATTTATAAACTGTATTTCTGCTTTATTTTATGCATTCTGTTTATGTATCTCTTTGGTAGATTTGTTCCTGCCTTGTGGACTGGGTTGTTACTGAAAAGGGTCACTGACCAGCCTGCTCACCTGGTTAACAAACAGAGATACAAAACAAATAATAAATGGGGACTTTGCAGCAGTGAACCTGAAGTGCCAAAATGTATGTTATGAGTAGTCATACATATTATAAAATGTTTAAGAAATATAAACATTACTTCCACAGGTAGTCCCTGGATTTTGATGTCTTGCATTTCAGTCATGATTTTTTTAAATATCAGTTTATCACAAAGATGATGATTTCCTGCAGAAGGTGACATGGTTTGCATCATGTTCTGCTCTCACAGAAAGAGCTAGGATGCATCAGGGAACTGTAAAAACTGTGAGGTGAAATGATAGAACAATATATTCAGTCCCATATGTATTTCCCATTCGCTGCAAAATAAACAGGCATGCATGTGTCCTCTGTACATACATAAAAGGAGTGTGCGGTCACTTGACATGGTGCAGCATGACCCCCACCTCATAACAGGTCCCTGCAGAGACCCACCCAAAACATACAGGCATATCACATGCAGTTTCACCACCACCACCACCTTCACCTGAGGTGAAAGATCCACACAGTAGCAGACCTAATTGATAAGATGAATTTGATGGTTAGCCAGTAGTAGTAACAGTCCCAAAAACTACAATAGGATAAAACAGAAAACATAAAAATATATTAAAAAAAACACATGCATATTTCTAACACCATTCTAGGCATTCCTGTCTAACCTACATTATCCATGCATGGAGCTTCTCAGAGTTTCTGCATTAAAAGTCATTAAACCAATACCTGCACTGTTCCCCATACTGATAATGCCTGTGGCTGAGAATAGCTCTTTAGCCAGGTCATATCAGGCATGCACTTTATTTTTAAATGCACCAAGGCATGGACCCAATATGTGCTCCCTGAAATGTCTGTGAAAGGGATAAAGCATTATCTTGCTCTCTTTTACACACCATCCAGGCTCAGATTCCAGGGGGTCACTACTGGACAATGAAGCTGGCATTCTCCCAAATATCCTTTCATTAGGTAGAATGTGGTAGCTTGTGAATCATGTCTACAACATGATAACTGTAAGGGGAGATGTTTGAACAATATAAACAATCTGTTTTTGATTCTGAATACAAAGCTTTCTGCAGCAGTATTTGGCTCTATATGCAGTATGAAGTGATACATAGTTTCTAAAGTGTACAGTAGGCTGTGTTACCTCAACCTCCCAAAGGACATGCATACTTCCAATGGAATTCACATTACTAAAGGCTGTCTACAAGAATATTTGTGCCTGCAGATGTCTGTTTTTAAAAGGTGTCAACAAAAACTTAGCTAGCAATTTAAGGAAAACCTGTCCATATACATGCCTGTCACTGTTTCATATCTGTTATGACCTGTTATATACATATGCCAGCCTATAGTGGTAAATACAGCATTCCTATGCCAGTACACATGTCCACCCCACTATAGAACAATATGGGTATATCACTGTCAATTACTAATGTGCTTCCAACTGGTGAAACCAGAGATGCCTGCCCTACCATCTACACATCTTTTGTTACAAAGGCCTACTGTTCATTTTCCCATATTTGTTTCTATAGCTTTTGTATGGCATACTCCCACAGTTGTTTGGCTGATTGTTATTTATTCTGCATAGTTTGCTCCTTTGTCATTCTTTCATTTTAAATTGCATATTGTCTACAGCTGCATGTTATGTGTTCACATGGTGTCTGCCTGATGTAGATGGCAGAGAATAAAAAAGTTCAACCCTACCAAAAATGATGCCTTGTTACAAATACTTAGACTACATGGACACTACATGTTGGGGAGAGACAATGCTGACCAGCTGTTATATAACCAGATGTCACAGACAGTGGTCTATTACATAAGAGCAATGGGAGAACATAATCACATATTACAGTAGTGCCTTAAGTAGGTTACTGGCATGCTGTACTGTAGCAAGGCAAAGACATGTTCCATAGGAGCTAAGGGGTCAGCTACATGAGGTGGTTCCTAGGAGAAACAGGCTGACAGAACCAGAGAAGTGTTTGCAGTCTCTGCAGGAAGAACACAGATTTCAGGTTTATCCCCAGAGGAATGCTAACTGACATAAGGATGCACTCACCACGTATCTCTTATAGTGGCACAGCTTGTAGACACTCTAGGCCGACTATGACAGCCATTGGTTATGTATTGTTTTAGGTATATCAGGTGTCCAGTCATATCAGGATGGCAGAACAACTAGGATGGATTTGTACTGTACATTACACATGGATAAGCTAAGCATGCATTTCACAGCAGCATGTTTTTGGTACAGGTACTCATAGTCACTTTGGTGTGCCTTTTGATGTGTGTTCACTGGCCAGAGCACAGCTGCAGTCACACCTGTAGGGGGTGGGGCACAACAACAGACTGATGTTGCCATTTTTGATGGGGCTTATGATGATGATGATGATGATGATGATGATGAGACACAGATACCCAAGTTAAAGTGGTACTGTCTGTTAACGCCCTGTGTGTACATCCTCCCTCAATAGAAGCCGAATGAGTGGCTTCATCTACACAACAGCAACATGAAACTATAAGTTGTGACAACTCATTATCCCTACTGGAGGAAGAATCCCCATGGCTCCTAATACTAGCAAAACTTCCTCTGAAGCTGCAGCATTGGAATCACACACTGCATATGAAGTGGGCATACCCACCATTTCACAGCCTTGCAAGAGTGCCTGATGCCATCCCACGTCACAGGTTGCCAATAACTTATGGCTGGTACTCAGGATCAATCCAGATGCAATCCTGTGCAACCTCAGTCCTGCATAGCTTCATAGGTGTATACTAGGCTAATGACTACTTGGGCCCGTAAAAGCCTATTCATGCAACCCAAATGTGACCCACAAATTTGATTTATATTTGTATTATAGGGGATAATTTACTGACTCCCTCTGTTCATCACAGACATAGGATCCAGACCAGGGGTGAATTTCTGATTACCTATTCACTGATCCAAGTTGCAATTAAATACGGATAGGGAGGAACTCTGCTTCACATGGATGTGGAGCCCGTTCCATAGAATGAGAATTCTCTGAGAAACATACCTGCCTCTCCAACATGTCCTATTTATGTTGCAAGCAAAATTTAGGTTTTTAATGTACTAGTTCTGATACTGTTTGTTTTGCAGATATGCAGAAGATTTATCAAAACAGGGTCCATGGATACCTTATATGCCAGGCAAAGATCACCTTCCAGAAATCTGTATGATACTGAGAAAAGAGAGACAGGACTTTGAGGCAATCAGCATAGGGCATTGTGTCTTCTCCCTGTATTCCTTTTGCAAGGAATTTTTGTGGACATTCCAGTTGCTGCCTGTGTCTGGCCAGGTACATACTGAAGGGGCATTATACTCTATGATGGGCCTGAGGAGGGCCAAGTACATTTTTTCCCTTTTTTAATTTCTCAAAGTCTTTTGGGTTTCTAATACCATGATGGGAATGGACCCCATTCCTAAGTCAAAGTACAATTAAATTTCATGAAATTAGTATTGTTTCAGTCCTTGATGTTAGCCAAAAGTGCTCTTCACAGCACCCACAATGTGCCCAGTAATGACTCCTTCTGCAATTCATATGGAGTTACATGTATTGGTAACATATTCAAGTATGATTGTAAATTCCTTTTTATAAGACCTGTTGCCTCTACTACTACTGGAACTGTCTGGGTATCCTTTTTCCACATTGCCCTCATTTCCGTCTGCAAATCCTGGTATTTTATGACTTTGTGTATCTCTGAACACAAGACACTGTAGTCACTGGGTGTAGTGGTTTCAATGATCAATGCTACTTTTGTCTTCTTTTTATAGACCACTATATCTGGTTTTCTCACATCTATCTTTTGAACTGTTAGTAATGGGTGATCTCATGTGATGTAGACTTCATTATTTTCTATGATGCTTCTTGGCTCATGTTTCCAGTGTTTTTCAGCCACTTCAGTACCATAATGTTTGTACAATCCCCAGTGCAGCAGTTTGCCAGATTATTATGCCTTTCACTATGCAGTCCTTCTGCCATTAGTATGTCACTACCAGCAACAAGGTGTACGACTGTTTCCACTTCTGTTTTGCAAAACCTACATTTGTCTGTTTCTCCCACATGTTCAATGGACTTTGTAAATCAACATGTATGTAGCCCACTGTCTTGGGCTGTCAATATTAACCTTTCATCTTTTGGTTTGAATTCGCCTCTCCTTAACCATTCCTGAGTTTGATCCTGATCAACATGAGGTTCTTACAGGGGTATTCTATACTTGCAACTATATTTATGCATTGTTCACATTTCTTCCCTTCTCATCTGATCCTTCACCTTATATATTTTCTTTTGTTTTTTTGGCACATTCAATTGCTGCCTGATTTTTATCTATTTCTGCTTTGATTTCCATTCCTGTTTGACGCCAATATGCTTTTGCTAGACTAAGCAGGGAAATCATCTTAGATTTATTCTCCTCATGTTTCAGAACTTTCACTATGTTTGGGTCTTGTGAGATCAGCAATATGTGTGCAGTCCCACGACTGCAGATCTGTACAAGTAATCAATTTTAAGAAGACCCATACCTCCTTCAGAACATACTGATTTTTATAAATCATTTGATGAGCATGAAACATCCTTCTTGTTTTCCTATCTAATCTATCGAACATGTTTTGGGGCCAGTCACTCACTCCAGAACTGTAAGTTAGGACAGCAGGAGCAAATTGGTTTATAGCTTGAATTTTGTTAATAGATGTCAATGCTGTTTTTAGACTTAATTTAAGTCTTCTATAATATGAGCATACATGACTGGATGCTTTTCTCTATTTTAAGGATTGTGTTTTTACAATGTATCATGGATCTGATGAAGCATTATTTATTAACACGAAAGTGCTTATCCTATCTTTTGATTTGATTTTATATGTTTTTACCAAAAGTTTTTCCTTAAATTTATTGAATTTTATGCCCTTGGCTGTGATAGTTGTTTTTTGCTTTATACACTTATTTTAAAATACTCCTACGTTTTATTCGCATTTGTTCATGTTTTATTGTTAATCCTTCATCAATTCCCAAATATTTATACACTTCCTCTTGCTCAAGTTCTTTTATATCACATTCTTGTCCCAAACTGATGTTTTCTTGGTGCTGCAGCTTTCCTGCTTTACAGGTTGCTTTTGCACATTTGTCAAGACCAAATGACATTCTTATATCAAATGAAAAAGTTTTGACTACTTGCAGTTGTGCTTTCAGTTCCTCATCTGATGAGCTATACAGTTTTAAATCATTGACAAAGAGAAGACGAGAAGTCTTTACACTTTGTTGTTTTCTAGGAGCCAAATTATAGCCATGGCCTAATCTATTAAGTAGACAGCTTAATGGGTTAAGGGCAAGACAGAATAGCAGCGGTGACAGGGAGTCACCCTGGAATAACCCCCTTTGAATTTTTACCCCTGGAATAATAATTTGTCCTTTATCATGGCTTAATTGCAAAGTGGTCTGCCACTGTTTCATGATCACTGTAATGTAATCGCTCAATGTAGGGTATATCTTATACATTTTTAAGCACTCTTTTATCCATGTATGTGGGATACTGTTGTAGTCAATCCATGCACAGTTCTCCATTATGACTTTATTTAGCAACAAATGATCCTCCCCTGGATTTACGAAGCCCGTTATAGCGTGCAGGAATAGTTTAAGAGCTATTTTTGGCAATATGGCCGACGTGCGATCCAGGAACGAGCTCCTGGAACGTGAGCTCTTAGGCTAATCCTGCACAGACTGAGCTCCTGTATGCAAATTACCCTCATTTGCAGGTGAAAACCATGCAAATGAGGGTAATTTGTGATCCAGGAAGGAGGCAGCAGTCAGTGCAGGACGAGTGCAGTCTGCAGAAATGTACTCAGTTAGTAACCGAGTACATTTCTGCAAACTACAAAACGGAGCTATGACAGCACCAAATAAAGGCTGCATATCATTGATGAAGCATGCCACTGGCCAAGTAGGAGTGCATTGGCATTGCAAAATGTGTAAAAAATAAAAAAAAAAAATCTTATTTTTCTGTCGCTGATCTTGCCTGTTTAAGCATAGGGCAGCGGCATGCAAACGAGATAGGGGGGAAAATAATAAAACAAACCTAAAATAAGCAGTCTAACTAAAAGCAGTATTCAGCCATGCAAGTCAATGGCAGGCATAAGGCAACCTGGCCAGTGAGTAGTGGTTGCTAAGGGGGGAGGCTCAGTGTGAGACATGTAACTATGCATTAGCAGGCAATCCTATGCAAATGAGGGGAAGGATAGTGAATCCCAGATTTCCCCAGGGTGTGAGGCAGGTCCCAAGAGTGAAAGAGTAGAAATAGCTGGGTGCAAGACTAGGAGATAGGTGACATCATGGGGGTGTGTGTCAGGAATACTGTAAGTGGATTGGAGCCCTGTGGCTCAGGACTGCTCCTAGCTTAGCACAGCTAAGCTAGAGGTGTGTCCAAGCAGCCTAGCACTCCTGACAAAGTGTAAGCGGGTGTGCGCACTGTGCACCAGGTTTCACAGGAAGAAAAAGGAAGTTAAACCAGGAAATAGCAGCACCGTGCACATTTGAGCACTCTGTTTGCTCGGCAATCACACAGGCTTAAACAGGGAGGCAATGGGAATGGAAAACAGCAGTAGGAAGGTAATCAAGGAGAACTAGCTGAGCTGACAGGTGAAATGTATCAGACACACACAAGCAGCAGCCCAGCCCAGTACACCACTATAAACTATGCAAATACCTTTCCCCCTTGTTATTCCCAATAACTCTGCACCACCGGTGTATTCAAATGGGGAAGTTTTAGAAAATGAAAGCAAGAGAAATAATGCTAGGGGCTGCTTTTGCTATCATAAACCAGCATGTGCAAGAGGCTGGGGGTGGTGAGGATGTGAATGTTGCCGGGCAACCCACAGTGAGGAGATGGAGAAGCGTGTACAGACCCAGGGTAACCTACCAAGGACTACATGAGCTGGAGATAGTGGAGCGCTATAGGGTGGACAGGAACCTCCTACAGCAGATTGTTGAGCTGTGTCAGCCATGCCTCACACACAGAACTAACAGAGGGGAACCCATCTCAGTGAATACCAAGGTATGTATAGGCCTACATATACTAGCTACAGGTACCTTCCAAAGGCCAACTGGGGATATGATGGGGATATCACAGGCATCAGCATCCAGGGTACTCCACCAGTTCCTGGATGCCATGTCAGCACATGTCGGTGAGCACGTATACCTTCCCATCACCCGTGAGGCATTGGCCAGCAATATGCGCCTTTTCCATCAAATAGCAGAATACCCCGAGGTAGTGGGTGCAATAGACTGCACGCACATATGCATCAAAGCACCACTCGGTGAGCGGGGTAGGGTCTTCATCAACCACAAGGGCTACCCCTCCATCAACTGCCAGGTTGTGTGTGTGATGCCCAGGGCATAATAATGAATTTGTTTGCTGGCTGCCCTGGAAGCTACCACGATTCCCACATCTGGCATCTGACACAGCTGTACCACAGATTTGCCAATGGGGACATCCCACACAGTCACCTAGTGGGGGATGCTGGATATGCACTGGAGCCATGGCTGATGACACCCATCAGAAATGCACACACACCCGAACAGGAACTCCATAATGAGGCACACGCACAAACACGAATCTTAATAGAGCGTGTGTTTGGGATACTGAAGTCACGGTTCTGGTGTCTGGACACATCTGAAGGAGCCTTACAGTACTTACCAACTACATGTTACCCAAATTGTCCTTGTATGTGTCATGCTACACAATATGATCCTGCGTAAACAGCTACAGCAGGAACAGCATGGGGCAGGGCCACACAGCCCCCCACCATTGCCTGCACAGGCAGAGAGTGACTCAGAGGAGGAACAATCTGAGCCTGCCCCAGCAGGCAGAAGGAGGCGTGCCCAGTATGCCCTGGCAAAGAGGCAATGTATAGCACATGCACTGACACAGTAGGGACCCAGGGAATGTCACCTCTCTCCAACTCGCACATACAGTAAAAGGGATGTCAAACATGACACTACCTGTGCTCAACCGTCTATAGGGAGTATACTCTGTGCATCCGACATAGGCAGCCCTGCAGCACCACCCTCAATACTGGAACACCCACAAGGTAAGTGACTCACACATGCCAGTTGGGGGGGGGGGTCACATACACAACAACTGTTACAGTCAGCAGGATAGGTGTAGACAAACACAAACAAATGCTGCACTATGGCCTCTGAATGAGCCCTATGTGTAACCCCCCCCCAGGCCTACACAGACAGACTACAGCAGGCCAGGTAGTTGGATGGAAGATGTGAAGGCTAGGAAGTCTGAAACTAATATGTAGGCAGTGAAAGCTAGGATCTTTAGTACACTGGTATGCCTCTAGCCAGCATGATAGGCAAGACTACAGACTGGAATGGAGTACCCGACATACCAGTACAGTCCTAGCAAATGTGTAGAAGTGATAGGTGTTCCCCCCATCCTATGTACACTAATAGTAACAGTCAGGTGTGCCCCCCCACTCCTGTGTAGAAATGTAGAAACAGCCAGGTGCGCCCCCCCCCCCGCTATGCAGAAATGTAGTAACAGTACATGCCAAATGACCAATGGATACCCTGCAGACACAGCATGCTACCTGTCGGTGTACAACACAAAGGTCAGCACCGCAGTACAAACAACCTGGACATGCTCCACACATACAATACAGATGGCCATACTGGGCATGCTCACACACTTAGAGGAATGAAGGCAATGTCAATCAACAACATACTGAAAGGTCATACTGGGCATGCCCACACACAAACACATGAAGGCTATGTCTGCAAACACCAGTGGACCAGACATATCTGGCAGTCGCAGTTCTTAGTGCAGACACATGTCAGTATGCATCACTCCTGTCTTGCACACACAGTGGATAGGAATATAGACATATATGTAAGGACACCACACTATAATAAGCGAAAGGTAGATGGATATAGATGTGTGGAAGAGGGTCACCGTGACAAGGATCCATCCAGGACTGTCCTACCCAGCATGCAACCAAAGGCCCACAACCACATGAGGTGCAGATGCACTCACTGCAGATACTAGCCATCAGCATCTGTCAGCATGACAGACTATGTGGTGCTCGTGCCAGCTGTGCAACATGACTGTACAAGGAAGTAGTCATCTAGTAGCTGTATACACATACCTATGACATGTCCCCGTGTGTGCCCACATGTGGCATGTCAACCCCTACATGAATGGGTTATGGCCCATGCACACACCGCCCACCCCATAGTAGTAGTATGACAAGCCTGCTGAGGTCATCCAATGTGAAATACACCTCTGTGAGAGCGTCCCATAACTGCGTACTGCTGTAGTGATAAACCAGTTAGATAGCAGTCCAAACCCCACAATTGGCAACTGTGTGAGTGTGTTTGTGTGTGTGTGTCTGTCTGCCTCTGACTGTGTAGAGAGTAATGCTTTTTAGGATACTCAAGCTCTGTACAATTCATATACTGAACTTTGGCAAGGCCACTGATGTTACTCACCTAGGAATACACCTCTGGGAAAAACATAGTCCAATAATCTCCGTAGCACGTCCTGTGACTGCATACTGCTGTAGTGTGATAAAGTAGTTAGGTAGGTGTTCTAATCCCAGACCTGGCAACTGTGTGGATCTGTGTGTGTCTGACTGAGTAGAGAGCAATGCTTTTTAGGCTACTCACACTCCATACAGTTCATATACTCAACTTTGGCAGGGCTGCTGATGTCACTCACCTAGAAATACACCTCTGGGAAAATCAGAGCCCAGTAATCTCCATAGCACGTCCTGTAACTGTGTACTGCTGTAGTGTAATAAAGTAGTTAGATAGGTGTTCTAACCCCAGATCTGACAACTGTGTTTGTGTGTGAATCTGTGTGTGTGTGTCTGGTTAAGTAGAGAGCAATGCTTTTTAGGCTACTCACACTCCGTACAGTTCATGTACTCAACTTTGGCAGGGCTGCTGATGTCACTCACCTGGAAATACACCTCTGGGAAAGTCAGACCCCAGTCACCTCCATTGCACGTCCTGTAACTGCGTACTGCTGTAGTGTGATAAAGTAGTTAGGTAGGTGTTCTAACCTCAGACCTGGCAACTGTGTGTGTCTGACTGATTTGAGAGCAATGCTTTTAAGGCTACTCACACTCTGTACAATACAAATACTCACCTTTGGCAAGCCTGCTGATGTCACTCAACTAGAAATACACCTCTGGGAATATCATGTGCAGTGATTTCTGTAGCGCGGCCTGTAACTGCATACCACTGTAGTGTGATAACATAGGTAGGTAGGTGTTCAAACCCCAGACCTGGCAACTGTGTGTGTGTGTGTGTGTGTGTGTGTGTGTGTGTGTGTGTGTGTGTGTGTGTGTGTGTGTGTGAATCTGACTGAGTAGAGAGCAATGCTTTTTAGGCTACTCACACTCTGCACAATACATATACTCAACTTTGGCAGGGCTGCTGAAGTCACTCACCTAGAAATACACCTCTGGGAAAGTTATAACCCAGTAATCTCCGTGGTGTGTCCTGTAACTGCATACTGCTGTAGTGTAATAACGTAGTTAGGTAGGTGTTCTAACTCCAGACCTGGCAACTATGTGTGTGTATCTGACTGAGAAATGCTTTTTAGGCTACTCACACTCTGTATAATTCATATACTAACCTTTGGAAAGCTTGCTGATGTCACTCACCTAGAAATACACCCCTGGGAAGGTCACATCCAGTAATCTCCATAGCGAGTCCTGTAACTGCATACTACTGTAGTGTGATAAAGTAATTAGGTAGATGTTCTAACCCCAGACCTGACAACTGGGTGTGTGTGTGTGTGTGTGTGTGTGTGTGTGTGTGTCTGACTGTGTAGATAGCAATGCTTTTTAGGCTACTCACACTCCATAAAATTCATATACCCAACCTTGGCAGGGCTGCTGATGTCACTCACCTAGACATATACCTCTGGGAAGAGTGTAGCCCAGTAATCCCCGTAGCCCATCCTGTAACCCCGTACTGCTGTAGAGTGATTTAAAACAGTGGTAGGTTTCCATCCCCACCCATGGCAGTCCTGGATGTTTTGTGTGTGTTTCAATGTGTGTGTATGGAGCAATGCATTATAGGCTACCACTCGCAGTATATTTCAAATGCCCTGCTGTGGCACTCCTGCTGATGTCATCCATTGTGAAATACAACTTTGGGGAGACACTTCTTCTATAATCCCTTTGGTGTGTCCTATAACAGCCCCATGCTGTAGTGTGATATAGACCTTGGTCAGGGGTTCTATACCCACACATGTGAGTTGTGGATGTTTTGTGTGTGTCTCACTGTCTGTGTAGAGAGCAATGCATTTTAGGCTAGTCACTCACTGTTCAGTCAAAATGCCCTACTTTGGTAACCTTGCTGATGTCATACATTGTGAAACAAACCTTTGGGGACGAGGTACTCTAGTAATGTCTGTGGCACGTACTATAATTGTGTAGTGCTGTAGTGTAATAAACTAGTTAGATTGGGGTTCTACTCCTAGACATAACATGTGTTGTGTGTGTGTGTGTGTGTGTGTGTGTGTGTGTGTGTGTGTGTGTGTGTGTGTGTGTGTGTGTAACATGTATCCTGTGTAGAGGTGGCTGTGAGTGTGTGACACCTGTGGCCAATGAGAAGGGGGTTTTGCTCAGTTATTTTATGGTGGCCCTGCTATATATCACCATGTCAACCATACAGGGATACCAGATGTAAATTAGCTGAGAGGCAAGTGTGCAAAGCCATAACCAGACATTTGACATCAAGGCCAGCCAATCACAGTTAGCAGCCCTACTATTACCCAGAGCACACACGCATGCCTAGGCAACAGCCATTATGTAGGTAGTTTACTGCATATTGGCCACTGATAGTAACTGTGCAGTGATAGTGGGCTACAGAGGGCATGTCACCCTGGCCATCTGTCCAATATGCACGTACATGCAGACAGTGCACCTCCACCATGTTCCCAAATGGACACCTGCACCACCTGTGGTGCCTTCACATGCAACTCCCAATGGACATAACATGTCTGATAACATGCCCTGTATGGACAGATGACACTGACATCAGGGAATACTGTTAGCATGCTATTAATGTAGGTGCAGGGTAAACCTGCTGCCCATTACCAGTTCTTGCCACAGGTGGGAAAGACTGGCACATCCAATGATACTCTGTGTTGACAACATGGGCCGGACACCACAGGTACAGTTCCACATGTCACTGTACATCCATGTGGGATGTGTGCGCATCCCAGACACCATCCATGTCATGGAGTAAGGATAATATACATGGCAAGTGATGTACAACATTGGCCACACACAACAGTCACTCAGGTGACTGGATTGGGGATGCAGTATCCACCTATGTGGGTAGATGCAGAAACCACAGGCCTGAGGCACAATGCAGACCATCATCATGTGGCCTGATGCCAAGGTATATCCATCTCCTACCCTTGTACAGCCTGCTGGCACAGTTGGCCACCACACACCCGTGCAGACATGCACCCATGCATGTCAGGACTGGCACCCTGTGTGTCCGTGTGTGTGTTGTATGGTGCATCTGACCACATCCACACTCACTACAACCCCCAGGCCATACTGAAGCATGCTGTTTGATGTCTGACACCTCATCATACTCTATGCCCATATGACCTCTGTATGACCCGTGTGGTGCATGTGATACCTGCACATCGATGTGTTGTGGCAGTCACATTACTGATAAGTTGCACTCCTGGCCCTGCCAAGTGTGTCAGTGTGTGTGCATCCCTCTGTGAGTGTGCCTGGGTTGACACTGGCAGCTGTTCATGCAGACAGGCATGTGTATGTCACCTACCATATATCTACCGTATCCCTGTTGCACATGTCACTCATCATCACAAATATGCTCTGAGTGCTCCACAGCAGCTAACCCATGTGACACAACTAATAATTGCATCAAACTGTGATAGCACTACATAGTTGTTGGGGATTTGATACCATGTGCTGGTAGGTGTGTGGCACAAATGTGCTTCTGTTTTACTCCACCACCCCTTCCTGACATGTATTTGCCTCTGTTTACCTCTCCCACTCCCTCTCTGATGGATTTGGAGACCCACACCTGCTATGCTTAGGCAGCAGCATGTGTAATGTAACTGATGCTCATGATCAGCTGATGGCCTCTTCATGAATTGCAGCCTTCTCGAGCTGATTGCATGTGGAACGGCTGTGTTAACAGGCCCATAGCCAGTTGCATGGAAACACACTCCAATACCTAGGAACAACATGGTGGTGTTGGCCGTTTACAGTCACAGTGAGCAGGAACTCAATCTGTTGTTTGGAAAACAGCATCTCAGATGGATTGGGGATTTACCTCTAATAACATACACTGTGGATAGAGGGCAACAAACAGGAGGAGGATGTGCCTGACCTGACTACAGACTGTAAGTGCTGCTATACTGCATGTGGAGTACTGCTGGTTTAACAGTGTTTGTCTGGATATGCCTGTCGTACATGTCACAATACCTGCCATGTCGGTCCCATGTATATGAGGGGTCCCCATCCGCAGGGTCATCCGCAGACTTGGCAGTGTTGTGCCTTTGGTTTCATGTGTCAGCTACAGTGCACCTATCTGTGGAATGCAGAAGGTAGTGTGAGGATAGCAGGCAGTAGATGGTGACAGCCGGGAGAGTTACCGAAGTCACATCCCTCGTAGGACATATGGTGCAACAAACCCTGTTAAGACAGTATATGTATGAGGGTATTACAGCGACATGTCAATATTGGCCCCGTGTTTGTGCCTTCAGCCACAACTCTGTCAATGTTTTACATATGTCATGCAGTAGGGGGTGCATATGTTCTGCACTCCATAGTCATTGACAGCATATCTGATAACAAGCCACTGATATATCCGACTGCTACACATTATGTATAATAGTGGTTATAATTGAAGACATAGCCTGGCCATGATGTGGTTATGTGTACAGTACTGAGTTATGTGTAAGTCTGATAATTGTCAACAGTGTGTGTATAGTGAATATGTACCTTGGCCTGTGTAGAGACTGTTGTAGATGTCATTGTTCCAGGTCCTGTCCTAATCTGATGTTACATGCTGCTCCACTGTATGTCACCCTAACAGATTACATGTTTGGAGGGTTGAACACACACATGTCCCATACCACAGACAGGCACTGGACCACACTATCTAGTGGCCCAGTATATTTAGGGGTGTTGTGTGAGTGGCTCATATGAGGATGGTGTAGGTCAGATAGTCCATATACTGTAATAGTACGCTAGCTTACCATATGTGGCTGTGTTCACATTGGTTGTGGTTATGCACTTTCACACAAGTGTCTGTTACTCAGTGATGTGACATGCCTGTAGAGCCTGCTATCTATGGAGGTACATGTGTATCTCCACATGGGAGATGTAGCCCAGTGCTGAGTCAGTCTGCCTGTAGCTAGCACTGTGCTTTGTTACATGACTAGCACATTACTGTACTTATCCAGTGAGATGGCATGTCCAGATACTTGCCAGATGTACTTCTGCAGGGCCACCATGACAGTTATGTATGTCAGACAAAGCAGTGGGATGCAGTTCAGATGTATGTCACTAACTAGTGGGTAGTATGTGCCCATGGCACCTCTGTACCAGAGGTTATTATGTGTCAGGAAAGACAGGGGTGTATGACTGTATAACCTATGGGGGCAAATGTATACCAGTACTTACGTGTGATACCCATCTACATGGCTGTTAACATCCACATTGACAGGCCTGGTCCACATGTCTTGCATGAAGGGGTTGTGCGTATACCCCTGGACTGACCAGTGTGTGTCAGACTGTCCACATATATTGGACGTATCGCAGCTGTAGTCCACAGGGGCGTTACTGTGCTAGCAGTGGTACTGTACTATGATGACCTTAGGATGTCTGTCAGCAGCCAATGGTGCACATGTCCACAGCAGATGTGGCCTCCCACACACACACACCATGTCTGTGAAGACACTCCCTATTATGGTAGCAATAGTCTACAAATATACCTGCAATACATACATGACATCCCTTTGCACTGAGAGGTTGGGACTATTGGGGCTGAGGTAGGGCTCCACCCCATGTGCAGGACATATGGCAAACATATATGTACATATCATTATGCATATATCCATATAGATATGTACGCATTTACATAACTTGCTTACTGTATGACAACAGTTGTACACATATGTGTCTGTGTTCCAGACTCTGTCCTCCACCTACATACCTGGCTTAGCACAGGTGACATGCTGTCAGGGTTTGTTATATAGTGAGCTGTGTGTATGCCATGCTGTCATTCCTGCCATCCCTCCACTGCTGTCGTGTCCCCCACACATACTGGGGGGGTTGGGGCCATATATGTGTGGGCTCCACCTACACAGTACATGTGTGCCCTAAAGCACTGCAGAGGGCAGTGTACATAACCATGATACATGGCCCAATAGTAGTGAGTATAGGGGGGTGCACCATGTCTAACCTAGGCTGTAACAACATGTGTGGGTATCTGGGGTTAGCTGCCTTAAGGTATCTGGATGTACATTACCATACAGTCCACCATGGGTAAATGCAGGCCTACTGCCTCCTGCCATATGGACTGTTCTGTTTGTCTGTGTGATTGTGATGATGTCAGTTATGCCTTGTTATGTAACAGATACATCCCATTGTGTCAACTGGGGTCAGTACCCCCTAGGGATTGTGTACAGAGTGTATATAGAGGCTGCTGACCTATACATCTGCATTACGTACTGTTGATTGTCTGGTATGATGTGGGCCAGTCTGTCATTACTGTTGTACTACTAGAAGGCCTCGGCCTGGACAGCAACATGTGTCAACCTTACCGGACTACTGTCTCAGTACAACTGTTTCACAGTTGCATTACACTGTTCATATGGATGCCAGTGTCTAAACGGCTATATGACATGGCATATACAACTGTCATAGTACACAAATATAGCTGTCACAATCATTTATGGGCACATGTGTGTGGTGTTATACCCCTTGATATCGCTGTGGGTATGTGTTGCAGGCCATGAATGTCATTCATATGGGTGGCTTATACAGTCTCCAGTTAGTAAGGTGGTGACTGTAGGAATACTGGCTACTCAATTTGTGTGCACGTACTGCATATGTATCGTACTGTACATATCTCTGTGTGTGTATGTGTACTTACATATATCTCCATATATGTGTATGTATATATATATATATATATATATATATATATATATATATATATATATATATATATGCCTGCATCTGCATATATCTGTGTATATGTATCCTAGGAATGGCCATGTTGTGTGTGGTCCTGGTTATGGGATCTGCAACACTTGTTACTGTATTACAGGGGGGACATACTTGACTGGGGGAGTATACCTATTTGTACCATATGTATATTGTGTGGGGCCTCTCAACGCCATTAATGTTGCATGAGGACATATATGATTTTGTTATATCCCCATTGTTATCACCAGATTTCTGTCCGTACACACCTATATATGTACATGTATATATCTGCTAACATATACATGACCTGCTGTATATATTTACACATGTAGATGTAGACATATATATCCATAGATGTAGGCATTTGCATGTGTATATGTTCATATATATTTATATATGTATATATCCCTATATATATATATATATATATATATATATATGTATATATCCCTATATATATATATATATATATATATATATCTACATATATCAATATGTTGTATCTGTTTAGACATTAATATATTTACTCACACACATACATCTATATGTTGCAATACATTCCCTGTACTGTTGAATGACTGGGCTGGATTATATGTTTGTGGAAACATAAGGGTTATGTACATCTGCCATGGTTTAGTGGGAAATCACTTTGTGTATGGTGTGCAGTCTCCTGGGTATGAACCTTGCAGAGATGGTTTATTTTGTTGCTGGCCAAAACACTCCCGCTTACCCCCACTCTAACCTCTTTAAAAGGAATAGAAAAAAGTGTTGCTAGGAAAGTGGTGAAAAAGGGGCACAAAGAGGGTAAGACAGTAGGGGAAACAGCTAGGCATGTGCAGGAAGGTTGTAGGAAAGGTCCATAGCTGCCCATTTCTGCTACAGCAACAGCTGTGCATAAACACTGCAGTTGGAGGTAGATGTGGACCTTGAAATCCCTGAGAGAGGGGTGAGGACAACATAAATGCATTATGATGCTAATTAGACCGGATAACATGTGTCCAGTGGACACATGTGCAGAATGGACAGCCATGTATGGGGCGAGATTGTTACATGGGAACATATTGCCCTTCCATTATCTTTTCAGGTGGGAGTGGGATGTTGGGGAGGGGCTGTAGGTATATTTGGGGAGGGAGGATGGGAAGGTTACCAGACATGACACACAAGACGCATACAGGGGCGGTATATGACACATGTGGGGGGTGAACACCTTGATGGGGAGGAGTGTTGGGATATCGGAACCCCACAAGCCCCCTAGTGGTAACAGTGGGACTGAGGTTACCACCCATGAGCAGTCACCATGGTGTCACCACAGTGCCATACTCTTGTGAAATATGACTGCAGACCATCCTTCTGCTGACACATGTACACCTGCAATACAAATGGATAACATTATGGATATATCAATCACTGTTACTGACAACTGAAATGCATCATAGCTGCATGGCTACACTACCTGACATGTATGCATTACACATTACCCCTGACAGCATCTCTCACTGCAGTACATTACAACACTCTATAACAGACACCGTGTGCATCAGAACCATGTTAGCCTGTCCCTGCATCGATGTTATGGATGTCAGGGAAGTGGCACAGGTATCATCAAATGCACAGGGTGTGCTGCTGATTTGCCAGAGGCCAAGGGTGGTTCATACATGTGTCACCATGAGTGTGGGTGAGGGGTTTTGTTCAATGATTGAGGCATGGTGATGTGGTGTGTGTAGGTATGGGGTCACCCTAGGTGTAGTTGCATAGTGTGTAGGTATGCATGCACACAGTCCTGCCAAGTGGCCACCCTATACAGGTGTTGTTGGACAGCTGCAGACCATACCTGACAGGGTGTGCAATGTAGTGCCTTCGGCCATGGACATGCTGACTGTGCCTTTCCAGGGGTTCCACGGGCATGTGCAGGTACAGACCTTGAGGTGCTACTCTCCCCTGATGATGACAGGTGTCCACTGGAACCATGTCCCGCCTGGGACTGGCCAGGGCCACGTGCACGAGGCCTGCTGCGGTGTGGTGTGGACAGCACCCCCGGTGGTGTGCTGGGGTTGGTACTGCCACTATGGGTGCGGCTTGGTGGCATGGCACATCCACATTGACCACCAGCTGCTGGTGTTTCTGTCCTAGGTCACTGCTGTCATCTAGTAATGCTCTGTGTATGTCCAGTCATGGTGTACATGGCCCCTAAATGGTTGGGCCTGCTACATTCACTACATATGTCACACACCAGAGCCCCATACTACAGTCTTGATCAGTCCATGCCACATCTGCTGCACAATCAACTCATCATGCGGACAACAGTAATACCTAGATACACTCACTGATGTGGTCTGTTAATTCCCCACTGCATTAGTAGTGCTGCATACATGGGTAGCTGGTTATCCATCTGCTGCTGGCATTATGATGTATATACCTGGTATGTACTTTCCCTCCCAATGCATGTTCTGTGTTACAGACCTTGTTATGCCATCAGCTGTCCTGTGTTCACATATCGGACAGGCTGTCCTGGTGTCTCATGTGTCACTACATCTACAGCACAATCCCAAGGTGAAGTACTGCCATGTGATCAATCCCACTATCTCATGTGCATAAATGGACACCCGCACAGACAGACACACATGTACACACACATCAGACATGCATTGATCACACTCCACCAGATTGCACTTACTCACACATTCAACACCCCCCACACACACACCCACGTGTGGGGTTGCACACCTTTTGTGCGCACAGTCCTCCCATTACCCTTCTGTCAGCATGCATTACATGTGGTGCTCAACAGCATGCAGTGCAACCAAAGTGACCTCATTACAGTGGCAGTATACATGTGTGTGATGTATGGGCTGTGTTTGTAGGTGATGGCCCTTCCCATTGTCAACACTGCACCCATGTACAAAGTGTTACTGTTGACCTGTTCTGCACCCTGCCTTGTTCTGTGCACCATACCACACAGGTGTACAAACCATTGCTGCTGATGTAGTACTGTGTCTGTTATGTCAGCTCCAATGCTCACAGCCCCCATGTGTTACAGCACCTCTTACCTGGGATGATATATGAATGGCTATATTTGTGAATGACTGATGTCTGCTTTACAGATCACAACATCAGCAGTGCATGTATGACCAGTACAGGACTATTACACTGACACCCACCAGACCTTACCATGGCTGTGGGGGTACCCTACACATGTCCCAGAACTCTGCATGGTTGCAAGATCTACTCATGTGCACATCTCTTGGAGTGCACACACTGCTGTCACTATAGCTGTGGGGTCAGGATTATATCTGCCACAGATACATAACCTGATTGTGTGCAGTTACAGCCATGAGGGTGGTGTTTCACACATGTCCCTACTGTAGGCCATGTGTCCTGCCATACTCCCCATCTCTGTGGACACTGACAGGGTGTTAGGTATCTTGCATGTGTCTCTTGTACCCTTCCAATACCTCAGCATGGTCAATACTGTGATGCAGTGCATTTCACAACAACAAAACATGAACGTGTACAGCATGCAGTATGGGTAGGTGTGTTAAATATGTGCATGGAATATCCCATAGCCATTACATACATAGTGTCTTGTCATGCATGAACATGAACCATACTCACCGGCTACAGGCTGCTGCTGTGGTTGTATCCTGGAGGGACCTACATAAGAGTGTGAGAATGTTGTTGTCAGTGGCCACAGCTGTGGCATTCAAAAAGTATGAGTGCAGCATTACGTTACATCTACAATAGGGTTCCACAATACTACAGCTTATGCACATCTGTTTATTACTACTACACAGCAACAGACTATGTATATGACATCTCAGATTTGCATGATGTACCTGTACAGATGCAGATGCATACACATGAGTGGTGTACTGATGTGCCCTGGGGTCTTACCTACACGCTCCTCAGGCAGTGTGTCAGTGGCACCCACCTCCACAATGCGTCCTGCCAGTTGTTGGTGCTGCAGGTGGGCAGGTGCCACAAGGCTCCTGAGTAGCTCCTCCACACAGGTGAGGGGTGGATGGATGGCTTGTCCCCCCCCTGTTGTAAGGTGGTCTTCCTGTACAGCAGCAGTACACTGACGTACATGGCAAAGCAGGTCGCTGTAATGATGCCGGACCTGCTCTTAGCTGCGGTTATGCAGTCCGACATCATTGACCCTGTGGATTAGTTCATTCCACAGGGCAGTCTTCTCCTGCTGGTCTTGGTCTGTCCGTCCGAACTGTCGTAAATAGTGCTGCACCAAATGTGATACTATCACCTCTGTCTCTGCAGCACTGTAGGCCAGAAGACAGATATGGGGCATCCTCCCTGGAAGACATAAAGATGGAAACAGGTCAATGCAACCATACAGCAGGGTTACCATAGTTCTTAATACACATCTGTGTCTCTCCCCACCATATCAGCTACAACAAACCGTTCATAGAATGCAATTGGTATATTGGCTGCTTATCTATCATTGGGACATATGTTGTATTGTACCAAGCTTTGTGCTATGTGTTTGTAGCCATGCTCCCTGTGGGGACACTATCTCTGCTGGCCTGTTACAGACTATTTCACCTGCATGCCATTGTCAGTACCACTTTATATATGTATATATATATATATATATATATATATATATATACATATGTGTGTATACATATATGTGTAGCTATATATTGTGGGTGTTTATATACCTAAATCTATATGACTGTCTGTATATCTGTAGACATACATGTCTAATTATATATCACACAGATAATTATCTCTATGTGGGGTACATACAGACATTTGGTCCACATTTTGTAACTGTCTTTCATTCACAGCTGGACTGTTCTGCCTTACTGCAACACAGCCAGGTATCACATATGAACACAGACTAACATTAGGGTGGTATATATGGTGAGTGATTGCTGGTAAGCCTATTATACACCTATGGCATTTGTGCATGCTGCATTAGACATTAACATGACTATCCTGCATGTGGTGTGCTCTGACACCCATGTGTCTATCATGACGGCACTACTTCCACCACCAGCTATTGCCCGCACTAACATAACAAACACACATATTATGGCTTTATTCTTTGTCATTCCTTGCTGATCTGAAACAGTTGATGCGTATGTCCCACTGCCTACAGGGACAGACAGTATTGTCCAGAGCAGTTGTTCTGCAGAACTTCATTACAGATACAACTACAGATGACACATATCAACATTCCACATCATATTTCCTAATATTCTATACCACATACTACTTTCAATTACATACATATATGTTTTACATACCTGTCATTCTCTCTCTCTCTCTCTCTCTCTCTCCACTAGAGTGATTGAGCTGGTTTGAATGGATTGCAGCATGACATTTGTAAGTGATGCACATGATCAGGTGATGGGCTGTGCACCTATCAGTGTGCAACAGTTACTAATTGCATGCAGCCTGCTGTGTAGTACTTCAGATAGCCACTGTCATGGCAACCCAGTACTATAAAATACTGACTCATGTGCGTTGTCCCTTAACCTTTCCAGTATGGAGGACAACCTTCCTGTATGTGGGCAGTAGTGTTATAGACAGCAGTTTGCAATACCTCTTACAGCAGAAATTTCAGATGCCAATTACACATTCGTATGAGGTTCCAGACCTACAGACAGAGTGAGTAGTGTTCATATGTGCATTGTATATTGCTGGTCTTGCAGTGTTTGTGTGTACATAGTTGTTTAGGATGGAATGCAGTCTGTCTGCATAGCTTTCTACTGTGGGCCTATCCACATGATGGCCAGTGGATTGTGTGGTTAGTTTAGTATGTGCATTATACAGGTCTTGCCCTACATATATCACTGTCAGTCTGTATGTTGCATGCTATCAGTGCATAGCTACATCCATTTGTGTTTCTGATGTCGTATTCCTGCATAAGGGTATGTTGCAACAAATCCTGTAACACCAGCAATATTCAGGATGTGTAACAGTAATATTGCAAGTATAGGCCTGTGTGCCTGCCTCTGGCCTCCACATGTATGGCAGGCTTTGTCCTGCTGTGATACAGTTAGGGATTGTTGCGTAATGGCCTATCATTATTTACTGCTAGCATTCCTGCTGCCATCCAAGCCATATTGTGGACTCCCACAAAATATATTGGTCAGGGTCCATACATGTGACCGATACATTGACATTACCACAA
The DNA here is from genome assembly GCF_019279795.1 of Protopterus annectens. Taxonomy (NCBI): domain Eukaryota; kingdom Metazoa; phylum Chordata; order Ceratodontiformes; family Protopteridae; genus Protopterus; species Protopterus annectens. Next base: position 753,132,836 of record NC_056747.1, read on the forward strand.
CTATTACATTCCCCCCTAGGGCTTGACTACAGGGTGTAATTGGAGCCTGCTGAAATACATCAGTAATTGTTGATTGTTATCTATCTTGAAGGCAAATCCTTTGTCTACTGTTGTACTAATTGAAGGCCTTGGCCTGGACAGCATAGTATGTTATATAGCCACATTGCTTGCCTCTACTGTTTTGTGTGGGCCTCGCATTCATCACTGATTACATATGTCAGACTTTATGTGCTATAAGTAATGACATACATTATTGTATAGTACACAAATAAAGGTTTTCTGTGTATGTATACCTGTGTGTCATGTCATGTCCTTTGAACTGTAAGTAGTTATATGTTTAATCTAAGTATTTGTGGGACAAGTTGCCACACTGCACATTTCACAGGTACCAGTTACAGGGCTTGTGGCTGAGGGATATACATTGCAACCAGTACTTCCACACTACCCCTACATATGTATGGCTACTAATACCTATTGTCTGTGTATATGTGTATGTATATATATCATATATCTATATGTATATGTATATCCCTATATATATATATATATATATATATATATATATATATATAGATAGATAGATAGATATAGATATATAGATATATATTTGTATTTGCCTGAACATATTTGTCAATGTATAGATGTGTGTGCATATCTGAACCATTGTGATGTGTACCCCTTCCACATTGTACATTCCCTACGTTAGAATGACTTTTCTGCATGTTATGTTACAGATATCGCCCTGACATTTACAGGTGAATTGGCTTACTGTGAAAGCATTGTGGCTGTGTCGTGGAGGGTCCTGTAGCCAAAATATGCATGTGCTGGGTATTGGATTGCACAGCATATCCGTTAGGGCTGTGGGGGGGGGGTAACATAGCACTAATTACCAGGTATCCCTCGTTTGAGCTCCCACCCCCATTAACAGTGCATATGGTCTGTTATGTTGTAGTGAGTGGTTCAGGTGTTTGTTCCCATGTAGTAATGCTATACACAGTTCTGTCTATATCTATATTTATAAACGTCTGTCGAAATCTTCATATGTACATATATATATATATATATATATATATATATATATATATATATATATATATATATGTGTAGATATAATATATATATATATATATATATATATATATTTATACTTGTGGATATATATGTATATATATATATATATATATATATATATATATATATATATATATATATATATGTATATATACATACATATCGCTGTCTATCTGTCTACATTTCCAGATATATATCTGTCCATATGTCCATGCATGTTCGGATCATATTTACAGCCTGTACCTCATTCTGTTGGCAATTGACATGGATGATCACAGGACTGTAGTCAGTAACTCATGCCAACATTTTTGTGTTTCAGACTTCATCTCCTTCAAGATATGTGTTCTAATACATATCACTGTGTGACTAGCAACATTTTAGGTGTCTTAGTGCAGTATTTGACATATATCCCTACTTGTATCCACATTTTAGCACACTTTGTCCAGAATTCTTGCATTAAGTGGTTGTGTGGTATGATATTACTACATTTTCTGTACTGTTTACTGCTTGTGCTGGATGATGTGTTTGTGAAAACATCAGGTTATGTATATCTGATATGGTTTAGTGGTAGATCACTTTGTGTATGGAGTGCAGGGTCCTGGGTTCGAGCCTTGGAGAGGCATTACGATTTATTGCTGGGCAGAACAAGGGACGTTGGCTACAGAGGGATTAAGGCGCTTTTATGCAGTTGTCATCATGATTGCATGGGTTTGCGCTATGGTAAGCACTGCTAACCTACGCTTATGGTTTCATACAGTCAGTTAGCTTCTGATTTCTCAACCTGTGTAGGCATAGCTTATCCCCACGCAAGCCCGCATAAACACGCTTACTGAGGCTTAAAAGTGCTGACTGCTGCTTACCCCTGCGCTAATTTATTTGAAATAAAAGCAAAATGTGTTGATAGGAAAGTGGTAACAAATGGGGCACAAAGAGAGAAAGACAGTAGGGACAATAGGTAGGCATGTGCAGGAAGGTTATGGGAAATGTCTATAGCTGCCCATTTCTTCTACAGCAACAGCTATGCATATACAATATATTTGCAGGTACATTTGGACCCTCAAACCCCTGGGGCAGGGGTGAGGACAGCATATATTCATTGTGATGCCAAATAGACCACATTCCATGTGTCCAGTGGACACGTATGCAAATTTGACAGCTATGTTTGGGCCGTGATTTTGTTATGGGAACAGAATGCCCTTGTTTTATTTCTCAGGTGAGAGTGGAATGTTTGGGAGGGGTAGTAGGTATATTTGGGGAGGGAGGTTGGGTAGGTTAACAGACAAGACACACAAGACTCATACGGGGCCAGTATATGACACATGTGGGGGTAAACACCTTGTACGGGGAGGGGTGTGTGGAAGCCGCAAGCCCATGAGTCCCCAACTGGAAACAGTGGGCTGATGTCCCCACCCATGGCTAGTCACCACTGCACCTTCACAGCCCCGTAGGTGGCTGTGCTGGGGGCTGTGTAGAAGGAGCAGGCTCACCCTCTAATAGCACCACTTGGCCCTCAAGCTGGTGAAGCCACTCTCGATACTTCAGATCGAGCTCCCTATGCACCACTGCCCAGACCTGTTGACGGGTGACAGGTTCCCCTCCGCGCCTGCTCCGAGGGGAGGGGTGAGCCTCATCCCCTGCAGCAGTCCCAGGCTGGGCCCCAGATGTGCTGGTGCCCGGTGCCATGGCCAGCTGGGATGGGACAGGTGGGTCCGCTGGGACAGGCCTTCCCATATGAGCTGTGTTGTCGCCGGTTTATGGCAGATATGGTTTAGTAACAGTTAACAGCATTCAAGATTAGTTATAACAGCATGCATAGGTATTCCCATTACCCAACACACCGGATTTAACACAGTTGCATAGCAAGCAGCACACATGCATATATGGAACAACAGTGGCCATTACAAGAGCATGCAGGTGTCATTGATGGCAACAGGCCACCATTATGGGTGTATTATAACATGGCACATGCATAGAAATAAATGTGAATATGTATTACCCATTAGGACATATGTCCCAACAAATGTTTGGAGTGTACACATACAAGATGAGAAGTGTCATTGGGCTATTTCGCACATATGGTAGGGGTGAGAGAGTGTTTAATTAACAACTGACATATTCTTGTAGTTTTCACAACATTCTTAGTCACTGCAGTGATATTTCCCTCACAAGTATTATTACACTACCCAATGGCCTTATATTGTACACTGGTATGTCTAGAGATTATTATATATGCAACCTGTGTCTTATATACAGCCATGACAAGATGCAGGTGTTAATGCAACATATGTTCTGTATTGCAGTCATACACTTTGGGTGAGGTGCTACAATGACAGGTTTGTTTTTCCTACACATTCTATGACTATGTACACGTTTAACTTGCTGTTATATGCCATTAACAGCTGCCTATATTTCTGGGTTCCTTACACTGCTTTTTCAGGGGGACCGATTACCAGGCTGGTGATATGGGCCATTTATCTGTACATGCTGGACAGACTGGAACAGTTGTGGGGTATGAATATGCATACAACTGTCTATCTGAACACTAGCCAATTCTGTACAGTTGTTGGGTGTAATTATACATACAGCTTTCTAGCTGAACATTGTAACAAAATCCATACAGTTGTGGGGTACGATTATGCATACAGCTTACTAGCACTCCTGGGATTCAAACCCCTGCTGTGTGTGACAACAAAATTGTAGCTAGCATCATAGTACACTGTGCCATCAAGGAATTGATGTGAAGCTTTCTACTATCTTCTATGTCTCCCCCACTTGTACAATATGGCTGACCTATTGGCACTTACAACATTGTTATACACACCTTCATACACATTTTATCTGCATACCACAGTGTGGGTAACACTACTTAATACAGAAGTACTATTTATATTATGCAACAGTTCAACTACATATGACAGAAGAGCACTCAGAAGCACTCCAGGGGTTATGCCATTATTCACAGAATATTACATGTGTTCCTACTGGTACAACACTTTCTAATGCTCTTATATGTATTTGTTATGACAGTACATGCAGAGGAATACTAACCTGCCTCGCAATGCAGCCTTTGCAACCTAGCATCATGGACTTGCTGTTTCACAGCCCGGTCATCTGCAGATGTCGGAGATATACAGTGATATGTAGCCATACCTATCCATAGTATACACAAGCTAGTCAATTCTTAACTACTTAGTGGAATGAGTAATCAGTACTGGGGTATTAGCCATCTGCCGAGACTGCTGGAGCCACTGTTCCAGTACATCTCCCCTCCGCCGCTTCAGGTAAGCATGGTGATGCCTGACCTGATCACCAGCCCGGGGGATACCTGTGGCACTGGTGAATTCATGGGCGAGATTGTCCCAGACCTCCATTTTATACTGCAAGCCCTGGTACTAGCCCTGCAGTGGTCTCTCCTCGTGGTGTTGTACCAGGAGCCATGCCATGAGTTATGACTCCTGGATGCACCAGCGCTGCGCTCTAACACAAGTGCCTTCACCTACACCAGCCATTCTGCCTGCAGTAGGAAGCTACCACCACTTATGGAACCTAGTCCCACCTGTGTTGTTTATATATGGCCATTTACCCACACTTTCCCATGATTGGCCAGGTTTGAAGAGGCTAAGCTAGGGGCACACCTGCTTACCTAAGGTTGGCAGTGCTTATAGGGGTATACCGGTAGGCATATTGGATTGGCTCCCCTACACATTGCTTACTCTTACTAAGTTGAGCTGTGCTGTGGTTAACATTGCTTAATAGTTAATTTGCACTATATTTGCCTTCTGGCAGTAATATATTCTTCATTACAGGTTTTATGTGTCTGGTATCCATGATTCATGTGTACATACACTGTATAGGGACCTGGGGACTTCTACACTTTATTACAATAACACCTCACATATATGCTTACTGCAGTAGTCCAGTTCACATATTTATGTTATGTGGCAAGGTAGACCACTTCACACGGTACATAGATTAATTTCACATCTTTGTTTTGATTTATCTGTGGTGTGGATTAGTTTGCCGATACCTCATTCATCTGTATTGCTATGATGATTTAGTGGGGGACTACTGTGACTGTAGTGTACAGGTTCCTGGGTTCGAGCCTTGTAGTGACAGTTTATTTTGTTGCTGGGCAGGTCACGCGAGTTTGTGCGACAGTAAGCACTGCTAACCTACGGTTACAGTTTCTTGAACCTGTTTGCGTCTACTTTGCTTAATCTGAGTACCGCCTCCACACAGGCATACTCCCGCTTGCTGCCGCATACCCCCATGCTACTTCATGTACATGTAGGTCTTATACATGCTTAAGTCAGGTGTACATGTCAGGTATGACTGTTCACGAAGGTCAGTGTAAGGTTAAGTGGAATTCCGGTTTAGCATTTCTGGTTCGGCTACACTCAGGTATTCAGGTTAGGTTTACATATGCCATAACAGTGTTGTAGAGTAGATGTGAATAGTCGACGTGTTGGCAGGTAGGTGTGGGGGGGGTCATTTTAACTGTATAGTAGGCCGTTCGACTGATTGGTGGGGGTGCAGTAGTGCAGGTTTGAAGGGTGTTGGCATATGTATGCGAGGCAAGACAGGAGGTGTCAGTGTCAGTAGTTGGTGTAGGGGTCTGGAGTGTTGGGTGGTGGCGGACTTCACCAGGTGGTGATCCAAGTGTGCTTGGGTTTTCCCTTCATGTGTTTTTACATGTGTAGTCTGGGACAACTGCGGTAATACACCTGGGTTGGGGGTTCCAGATTCTGCCAATATAGTTGTGTGGAGGGTGTCACCTACTTATGACTGTGGACATTACTACGAATGCAACAGGGGTCGATAGGTATGTGGTGTTACTGGGCCACACAGATGGGCTTATAGTAGGGGACATGTCCAGAGATGTGCAGGACGGCTGATGGAAAGGAACACAGCTGGGCATTTGTTCTACAGCAACAGCTGTGTATATACCCTGCATTTGGGGGTAGGTCTGGACAATCACACCTCTGGGTGGGAGTGAGGACAGCAACATAGCTCTCAAACAATCGGTGGAAGCCTCAACAGAATAAGGAACAACTCCTCACATAATTAGGGACAATCAGGGACATTTTCTATATATTTGTAGTATTAACCTGAAACATTTGCAGAATAAGGGAAAGTGGATTTATATAGGATTTCTGACATGAAACGTCTATAACTCTGTATTACTATCATTATTTGTTAAGGGCAATTCACTGCCTTTTCTTCAGCACTCACCAGTTTTCAGGGGGATTGAGAGGGACAGACCTAATATCGGATTGTATAGCAGAGACAGTTGTGAGGTCTGGACAGCAATACTACCTTGTGATGCCAATTAGTCCGGCTTACATGCCTACAGTGGGGTGTTGTGACCAAGTGTTCTTTGGTGTAATTTAGTGGGTTTGCAACAACACATCTGGTTATACCGTCCTTTGCCATGTAAACTTGACTTTGCTGCAGTGGGACTCGTACCAGGCATGGTTGCTAATTGGGCATCGGCTCTGCCCAATGCGCACTATTGCTTACATCCCTGGGGCGGTCCACATAGAACCACTCCAGCCAACACCTGCACAGCTAGGCCCATAATTACATACCCATAGTTCCCATACTGAACATCCTCTTCGGCACTCTTCCTTACTCCGGGTACAGGTCGGGTCTGGCCACACCAGTACACACTACCCACGCCCCAATTCTCAGGACCCATCACGTATGTTGTCTCACACCATGGATCATCAGGCTTCCCCTACCTTGTAGACCGGGTACATGCATGGTCTGCCATTGGACATCGGTGTAATGGCTGGAAACCCGAAAATCATTGAATTTTTGGGTGTCCCACAAGGAACATTCATGTCTTTGTTTCAAGATTAGACTTGGCGGGTCTCTACCACTGGTAGTATCCTGCCTGTAGTCTGGGAAGCAGTGGTGTGTTTACTTGTATCATGTGTTTGTATGTTTCACCAGTCTAGCTGGGGGGGAGTTGATGCTACGTGTTATACGTTTGTTGATTGGACCCCTCACCCCCATTGGCACGGCCTGTGAACATATGTAATTCGTAACTGCTGTGTCATATCCTAGCTCTATATATATATATATATATATATATATATATATATATATATATATATATATATATGTGTGTATATATTTACACACACACACACACACACATATATATATATATATATATATATATATATATATATATATATATATCTACATAACTATATACATATATATCTGCATATGTATGCATACATATATATATATATATATATATATATATATATATATATTTATATATTGCTGTGTGTGTATATATATATATATATATATATATATATATATATATATATATATATGTCTAACGACATATGGATGTATGAGTGTCTGCATATGCATATAGCTATATGTGAGTATTTATATCTATTCTGTCTCTGTATGTATACATTTGTACTACAGAGAGGGAGAGGTATATCTCCATGTAGCTATGGGTAGATATACACACACACATACCTCGACACATATACATCTACTTCTGGTTATTCCGTTCTTTACCATGTAAAATAGACTTTGCTGCAGTGGGACTCGTAGCGGGTGTGGCTGCCCATTGGGCGGCGCCTCTGCCCAATGAACACTATTGCTTACATCCCTGGGGCTGTCCGTATAGACCCACTCCAGCAAACACCTGCATGCCTAGACCCATAATTAGCTACCCATAGTTCCCCCACCCACATCTCCTCTACAGCACTCATCCTTACTCTGGGTGCTGGTCGGGTCTAAACATACCACTACACACTGCCCACTCAGCACTTCACGGGACCCATCTCGTACGTTGTCCCGACCCATGGGTCATTAGGCTTTCCCACCCTTGTATTTCAGGTATGTACACACCCCGCCTTGATAGGTCATCGCACGGGCTTCCTCCCATAATATGACAATTTTTGGGGTGTCCCTCAAGGGACAGGAGGAATAGCAGAAGGTTTCGGAGATTCCATCTGCAACAACTCATAGTACCTCTTATGGATTTCAGAGACCTGAGCACAATCCCATGTAAAAATAATTCCATCATCCTGGTGATTGTGTCCCCAGATTAATTTTTTTCAAAGGGAGTATCAGGACTATTAGATTCTTCTTCCTTTGACCTATAGTCTAAAGGAGAAGTAATTTGGGAAGAATAAGTAAGGGATTCTTCATCAGAATCCAACTCCTCCTCAGAGGAATCCTGTATCCAGGGCCCTTTAATGGAAGTAGAGGACCAAGGGAGAGCTGGTACAGAAACCCCCTGAGAAGGTTTTAATGCCATCAAAGCATTAAAAAACCCTGAGTAAAGGCCTGCCACTCACTCTGTGGATCCCTAGGATCAGGAAAAACATGTGTAGTTTTTTTGTTTCTTCTTTAAAGGAATGTCCACCCTATACAATTTAGAAGGGTCTGTCTCAGGACTGCATTCAATAACTGTAGTAAGAACTTCTTCCCTAATTAAAATCTGTGAAACACCCCTAGACCCCTCAGAAATAATCATTTGTGGTTCTCCCTGAACATCCAAAATGGATGCCTGCAAACCTCATTGGACATGCTGCAAGCTGGATCCTCACCGGCCTCCAACCTAGTAGCAGCAGAGGAATCCTACAACAAAACCAGGTGAGCCTCGGGGTTCTCACCGACCTCAGGAGAAATGCCTGGCAGAGTCTGGACAGCGGAAGATTTCCGTATAAACTTTTTAACCTTCTACTTCCCTAATGGCTGACCTTTGGGGCGTGAAGTTCCTTCCATTGTATCTTTACAAAGAAGCTTAAGGCACTGGTTCTCAAGATACAAAGAAAGGGAAGAAGGACTACTATAAAAGGCTTTTGGTATGAAATCCTGACAAATCGAACAGATCATATGGTCATGAGAAACTCCTAGGCAAAAAAGACACTTATTGTGGCAATCCTTATTGGGAATCTGTCTCCTCCACTGGCATTTACTCTTCCCGAATGACATTAACCCCCCGGAGCAACAAAAAAGCTAAGAAAAACAAAACCCCAATGGGTACTTATCTGCAACAGCTCAGTACCAGTGAGAAGATGTAGGCATTAAAACCTGCAAAGTAAAGGTATGTTCAACTGGCAGAAACTGCATAGGCATTCAGACAGACGATTTAGAGATCAGTTTGGACTGGCAGCAAAGAAGTTCTGAGAATGGTATGTTCGGACATCACCTTTATGCCCTGCACAATGCGAGGAGCATACATGTGACATTCGGTGTACCTTAAAGCAACAGTAGGCTTTGGTATACTGGCCGATGTTGGGCTACCCACAGTAGGGAATCCCATATGTTAGGAATACTGCAACAGGGAATGTAAGGACATCTGCAAAAGACACAATATAGATGTCTTTGATTAGCTTTTTGAAGGAACTGGCAGATCGACTATCAGGAGAAAGACTTGTAAAAGAAGATGACTATGAAGAAAAAATAATAGTAGGTCTGTTTATTTATCTATATCTCCATCTACACACACACAAACATACACATACATGCACACGTGTATTTACAAATGGAGTGCTGAGAGGAAGAACACCTCATATCAGGCAGGTTCATTACTTCACAAGAGTAATAATAAGCAAGGCCTAACCTGTTCCAACATTTTTCATTATTATGCAGGGTCATTAGCATCATTTATTAATATACTATAGATAGAGTCTATTCCTTTCCACTATGGTGTATTAGAGTGAGTTTCTTCCTTCACTTAAGCTTTGCACAGTAAGTGGAGTAATGTTTCTAGGCAAGGTCACTGATATTGCATCAGTATTGCACTATACATAGACCCCCATTCCAGTGTGCTGAATCATTTGGCTGGGTCTTCTCTAACTGCAATGTCTTTTGTACTGCAGGTAGATTTCATGCTGTTCTACTGGATTGTATTATCTGTTCCACATTATTACTATGGCATTATAAACAAGGGCTCTTTATTACAACTGTCAAGACACAGAATTGCTCCTGTAGTCTATGCGTCTGTTTTTATGGGACCTCTAAACATTTTTTCATGGATGTGAACATTACCATGACATGATTGATATTGTCCAGAGCCTTTCTTACCTCAGCTGCTACCACTTCGTCTACATTGGTGACAGAAGTTCGAGCATGTCCATCTTCTTCCCTGTTGTCCTCACCCTACTCAATCCTGATTTCAACCACAGCGCATAACATTTGTATCCTAGATGGTGCAAACTCCCACTTTACTACTGGAAAAATGAACAGACCCATGATTCAACTTGTTTATTCATATAGCAATCTTACTTCTGAACTCACTAACATACTTTTCTACTGACGGTGATCTATATGCTATAGCCATCCACTAGAAATGCTGTGCTTCACTTGCCAGTCTTAAGGCAATCATCTCAGTTTGTCCTTTTAGTGCTTTTCATTTATTAACTTGCATTTATTAGCCAGGTTGATAAAGTAATCCAAACTGACCATTTTTAGCCATGGCACAAGCATAAAGCAAGAAAAATAAAATACAGCGATACTTATGACACTTAACACAAGTATTAATAAAGAAATTATATATGAAGAAGGAACAGCCCTATGAGTAATATTCACATATTGTAGCAACAGCAGTGCAACAGTTTATAGCACATCATTATTATCATCAGTTTATTTTTCCACACTCCAATTATCCCCTGAATAGGAAGGAGAACCCCATATTATCATGTTCTGTTATACGGAGTCCCCATCAATTAGCTTTTACTGATCAAGTCTCTAGCCTGTGAAGTGGGAAGAGTTTGTCGCATTGTGTTTAGAAGGATGGTTTTGTGTTATAAGCACGTATTGTACCATAATTTGAAGTGTTTATGTTTTAGGGATTTTTTTAGCTAGTTTATGAGGTTGTGCAACTGCTAGGGAGGAGAGAAGATTGGTTTCACATAGAACAAGTTGCTCCCTTTTCTCCATAGTTTCATAATTTCAGAGTTAGTACATGTAAGCAGCAGGAAAGTGGATAGGTGCAGGGGGCTCCCCCCATAAAAAAAATAAAATAAAAACTAAGCATATAGTTTAACATTTCACTTTTATGGTATTTCACTTTTTTGTCAGTATTGTTCCAGCAAGTTGGGTTGGGTTTGGATGTAGTGGCTTTGTCATGCTCAGTATTTAATGAGCTGGGTTTCATGAAGGCAGGCAATTGAATAATAATTCCAAACCCAGTCTACTTAGCTTTTTTCTGCGTCTCCATTTTATGCAGTTGAATTCAAATACCTTCATATTCCTGTCTCCGTCTAAACAAGTCCCTGTTTCTGTTGCAGTTGCAGCAACAGTGCCTCCTTCTTCTGAGTATAGCATGGAATGTATTTTCTAGCTAACATTTGACATTCTACAACATCATCCTCTGTTCAATACCATCTACCTTATCTCCATTGTTTTGTCCAGTTCTTTGATCTCTATCCTAATTCCTTTTCTGTCTACTTTTTCGTTAGGTATTTCACTTTTCTGTCCTTTTCTGGTTGTTCATGGAAAACAGTGATTATAGGACAGGGCAAAAAAAGTCGGGAGGATAGATGGCATTATTGTGAGATGGACTCATATGTGAGGTCAGTGTTAGAGAATGTGGAAGAAGAAATCTACAGACATAGTGGACAAGACCAGAATGGAGATTGCATACGATTCGCCAATGCATAGCTGAGCAAATATAGTGGGAAAAGATTTTTACTGACATTTACAGCAAGAGAAGTGGAATTAATAAGAGGTGTATTGAAGACAAAACATAAGACAGAAAGAGAGAGAGAGAGAGGGAGCACAAAAGGGTGACATAATGTGTATAAGGTGGAAATAACTCATTGTGGCAAGGTTACCAGGGCTTTGTCTTCCAAACCAGACTATAGTAAATTCCTTATTCATAATGCCATTTTGTGAAATGTCTTTCACACAACATCCGCACATTCTAATGTACTTTTATGACTCTCAACTGAATGGATACTGAATAACTGGGGACGGAATTGAAGTAGACTACCGCTTACCTCTGCCAGAAGTCCTTAGACCCAGCCTGCATCCTGCTGCATGTCTGATAAGTTGTACATAAGTGTGCCTTATCATGACTTACATAATTGTTACAGTTTGACAGGTAGTCCATGTGATGACATGACACAGCTGTGATGGTCTGTCCTTCATCTTGCAGGTAGCTGCTCCATTTTCTTCCTCTTGTATATCCCCACAAAGACATACTCGGAGGCACTGATCAAAAATCTACCAAAACTACAGAGGCCTCCAAAGCAGACACCCAAGCAACTGCCACCTCAAGACATAAGACATGCAACACATAGTTCTCAAAGTCAGTGTGCTAAACAGTCACAGCCCTTAAGGCCAAACACAATGCCAGACACACTTGTTATAGGTGACTCCATAGTCAGACACACTGACGTCCCACTCACCAGACTGAACAAGGAAAAGATCACAGTAAGCTGCCTGTCAGGCGCTAGAATCCGCCACATAACACAAGCACTCAGGTCACTCCACAGCAAGTACAAGTATGACTCAGTCATTGTCCATGCCGGTGTGAACGACCTGAGACGTACCTCCCTGGACTACATGAAAAGAGACATAGAGGAGCTCTCAGATTATGTAGCCCAGGCCGGTATGACCCTGACCCTGAGCAGTATCCTACCCTCACCAAGAATGATGCCACAATACAGAGACAAAATGATCAGCTTTAATAATTGGCTTAATTACTGGTGTCATTCTAAGGGGATCCAATGTCTGTCTGCCTGGGATGACATGCTTGACAAGCCACGCTGCTTCGCAAGGGATGGCTTGCACCTGTCACCCCATGGCTTCCAGATATTGGCAAAGGCTCTTGCCACCCCCATAGTGCCTTTTTTAGGCAAGGCTCAAATGATAAACCTACCACCCTAGAAAACAAAAATGGAGAAAAACTAAGGGTAATACTGCTCAATGCCAGAAGTCTAAACCTCAAGATGCATGCCCTCGAAGCCCTCCTCAGTATGGAGAACATCGATGTCTGTGCTGTGACTGAAACCTGGTTCAAGGCTTCTGAGAGCACCCCAGCACTATCAGGTTATACCTCATATCATGCGTTCCGGCCCCAAAATCTGGACCGAACCACAAAAGGAGGGGGGGTATCCATATTCATAAAGGATACCCACACCTCCAGGTTAGTGGCAACGCACGAAGCATCGGAGACCATCCAGGTGCAATTAACCATAGGTAAAACTGCTCTACAGTTTGTAACATGCTACAGACCACCTTCTCAATCTCAGGAAACCCACACAGCCTTCCTGAAGACACTGGAAAGTATGAATGTCTCTCCAAACACCATCATATTGGTTGACTTCAACTACCCAAACATAGACTGGGAACATTACTCAAGCCCCAATACCCTAGCCCAAAGGTTCCTGGAGTTCATAAACTCAAATGCTATGGAACAACTAGTCACCATTCCCACAAGAGGAGAAAATATACTAGACCTGATCATCACAAACATGGGGACAAAATGCTCCACACCGGAAGTATATCCCTCATTGGTGAGATCAGACCATAAATTAATCTCACTGGAGATCCACATCCCGCCCCACCCCAGCAAAAGACCACAGTGAAGAACTTCTCAAAAGCAAACTTCACACTTCTTAAGACTGGAGTGGTATCCTTCAAGGCCCCGAGCCAGTGGAAACCACAACCCACGCTGCTGAAACCCTTACAAATGCCTTCTACGAGCACCTCCAGGAATGTATGGATCAAGCAATCCCTAATAAAATCAAGACCCTTTCCACCAAAGGCAGGCCCGGTCTGGTGGACCCCAGCCATAAACAAACTCTACAACAAGAGGAGAAAGCTACTACATGACAGAGCAAAATCCCTAAAAGGGAAGGCATCTCTGATCAATACTAGCAAAAAACTACGATCACTCATAAAATCATCCAAGGCCAACTTTGAGAGAAAAATCGCTGATGACACAAAAGACAATCATAAGGCCTTCTTTAGCTATGTTAGAAACCTGGGTGGAAACTCCCAGATATGCTCAGAATTAGTCCAAAATGATAAAAAAATCACTGAACCCACAGACATTGCCAACATACTGGCAGACAGGTTCAATGCAAGTTTCTCCCCTCCCTCCCCCGCAAAAGGAGAAATATCTATCCCACCAGAGTCTAGCCTCCCAAACATCTCAGATGCCCAGGTGAGAGCTGCTCTCTCTAAAGCAAAAAACACAGCATCAATGGGACCGGATGGTGTCCCCGGCTGTGTGCTACACGAACTCAGTGAGGAACTAAACCCACACATAAGGCTGCTGTTTAATCTTAGCCTTACTACAGGATATGTACCCAAAGAATGGCGTACGGCAACTGTGGTCCCACTCCACAAAGGCGGTGCTTCTACGGACCCTGGAAATTACCACCCCATAAGCTTGACGAGCCTTGTCTGCAAAGCTATGGAGAGGATCATAATGGAACTCATAAATAAATACATTGGGGACCAACAGACACTGGATCCTACCCAATTTGGCTTTGTCAAGGGCAGATCCTGCCTCTTGAACTTGGTCGACTTTTTCGAACAGTCACTAAGGCCATTGATGAGGGTAAGGCAGTTCACACAGCCTACCTTGACCTAGCAAAAGCGTTCGACACAATAACCCACTCGGGCATCATAGAAAAGCTCACCAGCTTAGATGTAAACCCATATGTCACAAGATGGGTTGCAAACTGGCTCAAGGACAGAACACACAGGGTTAGAGTTGCTGGTGCCATGTCAGACTCTAAGCCGGTCACAAGCGGTGTCCCACAGGGCTCAGTCCTGGGCCCCTCTTGTTCGGCATTTATTTTTCTGAAGTGCAGGCAAACATAGGGGGATTGTGGCTGACAGAATTTGCAGATGACTGCAAACTGGGCACCATAATTGACACTCCATCAGACACAGACATCCTCCAGAGAGGTCTCATAGAAATGGATAACTGGTGCCAGAGCCATGGCCTTAAGCTAAATGCCAAAAATGTATAGTCATACCCTTTGGGAAAAACAAGGTAACCCCTAATTACCACATAGGTGGTAATCCATTAAACACGGAAGAAGTTATCAGGGACCTGGGGACCCAAGTTGACAGTAACCTCTCTTTGACACTCACATTGCCAAAGTGGTTAGGAAGACCTTCTACATTGCCCACCTGATCATGAAGGGATTCACATCCAGATCAGGAGAGGTCATTGTACCCCTGTACTCTTCACTTATCAGACCAATGATTGAGTACAACGCCCCATTCGGAATGTACCTTACCCGACACCTGCAGCAGTTGGAAAGACCCCAAAAGTTCCTCACCAAAAGGATAAAGGGGCTCAAACATATGTCATACGATGCCCGACTGAAGAAACTCCAGCTCTATTCAGTCGCATACCATCTGCTCAGAGGTGATCTGTGCCTGACATACAAGGCCATGTCCAACCCGAATTAATGGACATGCTCCACCTCAAAAATCCAAATCCACCAGAGCCACGAGAGCAAGAGACTTAAACCTCAACATGGATATAAATAGGATGTGCTGGAGGGACAGATTCATCACCCAGAGACTCCCTACACTATGGAACAGAATCCCAGTCCATGTGAGGCAGAGCCCCTCACTGACTCTGTTCAAGAGAAATCTTGACGAGTGGATGGGAGATCGTAGGTTTACCCTGGGAATCATCTCTGTATCACTGCTGGACAGAGGCACAGCAAACTAATGGGTATAGTATTCTCATCCTAAGGGGTGGTGAAAGCCACACACACTCTGGCTAGGCTTATAAATGCCCTAGGGCAGATAGCCTAGTATGAACCTATGAACCTATGAACCTATGAACTGCATTATTATGCCTCATTTACTGTTCAATATGTATTTGCTGCTTTTGCAAGTTAATGCTAGAACAGAACATGATCCACTCTGGTCTCCACCAAGTATAAACACCTACCTGCAAGCTTTCACCCGTCTTCAGTAAGTAAAAATTGTCCTTTGGAAGGCTGAGCCTACCTACCCTGACCAGTCCTTAGAGATTAATGATTCATTCCTGAATTAAGATCAGTGGTGGATGGACAGCTAACCTTTACTCATTTTACTCTATCTTTTAAAATCCAGCTCTTTTTTCATTCAATTTTTTTTACTTTTAGCTAGGGCAGAAACCAGGAAAACCAGCTGTACCAAACCACACATTCTTTAACAGAAGAAACCTTGTATTCAGTGAGATTCCAATCAAACTCAATCTGAAAGTAATTAGGCAGAAAATTCATTGCAATCAGAGATGGGCAATCTCCATAAATGTATTATTCAATTGTTACTGCATGAAGACTTTGCCAAGGGTCTCAGTACAAGTTTTTTATCATTCTACCTGTTGACAAAAACCAAAACCAAGGGAAGATCAGTATTCTGAGTCTTCTATTCCTTTCTTAAATACATCTTCAGTGACTTCAGTTTTACTGGAAGTAGTTACAAAAAATCATAGGAACCCATATCAGCAAATCAAAGAAAATCATCTGCAAATGAAAGGGTCTATATTATATATTTGAAGTTTCAAAACTTCGAACCTCATATGTTCGACAACATATGAACGACGTTTGAAACATCGAAAATATAATAAAAAAAAAACTTACCTCAACGCTCTGAGTAGAGGGGTAAGCCCCTCTGCACCCCCACACCCCCGATACTTAAATATACCAACTCTGAGATCGCACTTCAGTGCAGAAAAGGGAAATTTTCCCATTCTGCCCTGTATGGAGCCATTGCTTTTCACCTTCGAGCGTTTTAACATTCAATCATATGACATTCGAACTTTAAAAAGTTCAAGTAATTAATAGGAACCCAAATGAAAGACATGCAGCAAAAGAATCAAGAGTTTCTACCAAAGTTTAAAGATTATGAACAAAAACTGATGTTGTATACTCAGGAAATTAATGTTCTACAGATGGAGAAAGGGGAAGTAACCAACCTTGTCCACCAGAAAGAAGCTGTACAGAAGGAGGTAGGTGCTAGTGTAAAGTGCTATGAGGCGTCCAAGTGCGATGGTTTGCAAGCACCCAACAACCAAGTTAACATTAAGGTCAGAGAACAGGACACTACAAGTGCTACGTCCATTCTCATGCAGGAGAAAAATGGCTCTCCTTGACACAAGATCATTCATACTGAAGTCAAGAGGAATTTCAATTCATGGGTCAATGACAAACTCAGCAAATCACAACCCTCAACATCCCTAAAGATTCTACCCATAAAGGAAGGACATGTGGTAACATCAAGCCATCATCTGATAGCCAGAAAAGTACAACCAAGTGAGTACTCCCTACAGAACTGGTAACTTCTTTTTTGGGGTAGACAGGAGAGTAGTTACCTATAGACATTACAGAAAAGCCCACACTAATTGGGTGTTTCACTAGAAGCTGTCTAAAGTTATGTTATTTTATTATTTTATGCAAAGCGAGTACAGTACAAAAATAATGTTAACCAAGTGTTGTGGTCTATGTACATCATGCTTCATACTATGCAATGTTTGCTCAGTGCTGCTTTTAATGCTAAGTCTTTGTCTCAACAAATCACTAATCTGTGCATAAAAAAGAAAAGTGTTATTTCTCAGAGTAATAGTAGACAATCTGGACAGGCTGGGGTGATAAACACATTAATGTATATATCATGCCAGGGAATAAAAAATAATTCTTGTCAGACAAAAAAATCCCTTACTTGGGTACATCTGGCATGCTATGAGTGAGCTTGGCAGATCAGCTAGTTCAGATTCCTGTCTCACTGTGTTCTGAGCCAAGGAAGAAGTATGTCAGTTGACTCCAGGGAAGCTGTGTTGGAAGAAAGGAATCCATCTGGAACTAACCCAGTGCTGAAAACTCTAAAGTTGAATGGTATTCTACTTGTTTTTGAAACCAAAGGAAGCAAGTCCCTTTTATAAATACAACTGGAGTGTATCTAAAGGTTTGAAAACTGTGTGCAACTGCAAAGAGAAGCCTATAAGAGAGCATTTGTTAAGCAGAGAACTTTTTGTTTCCCCATCTTACAATTCTGCAATACTTTTGTTTGCCCTTGTAAATGAGCCATGTTTTGAGCTGCAAGATGATGGCTGGTGAGTATGTTCTGTGGTTGGACTGACAATAAAATATTGCAATAGTTATATGAGAAGTACTGATACATCTATCTTTAAGAGAGTTAATAACAAAGAAAGTGTTGGATGATCCTGCATTCTAAGTTGGTCTAAAGTAAAGCTTCATGCAGTTAAAAGCTGTTTCTACTATGTCTTATTTGTCCATTCTTGACAATGTTTATACTGCTATGTATACATATGATGCAGTTATGGGGTCCAAGTTTTATTTAGGCCTATCTTAGAAAGATGACTTTCTCAGATTGTAAACTAAGTCTGTAATTCTGAAGCATACCTCTCAACCTCTAAGAACTAAAACCACGGCACTGGCCTATAAGAACCATTGTAATGGATCAGAAAGAAGAATGTTTTCTAATTTTTCAGATTAGAAGGTCTTTGGATACTAGACCCCATATAGTGAGTGAGAATTTTCTTTTATATAACCTTAATCAGATGAATAATGTAATAATGTAGGTACCTATAAACAGTTCTAACATTATGAATGAAATCAGGAAATCTAGGAGGAGCAAGGCAAAATCTGACAGTAAAAGTCCTAGAAGTATGCTTATATCATAGCAGTTGAGATGTATATTGTAAAGTGTTGCCTTAATTTGCTAGCTAGCTGTGATGAGCAGCAGATCTACACAGTCTTTGACTTCTAACCTGTTGGCCTTGATAATCTTAACAAAAAGCGAGCTACAACAATGAACCTACAGATTCTTTTTGCTGTAGTCTCTAGATAAGATATTTATAGGAGGGAGAAGAAGTGGCAATGGAAACCATTTGAAATGTTTAGATCTGCTTCAGCAAGTACCGTAATGCTGAGAGTGAATAGCCTAAAAAATTAACTTAACATATATTAAGTCTGAGATGGCTGTTTGTCAGAAGATTCCCTTTTCCCAAAGGTATAGTGATCACATAGTTAGTATATATACGTTAGGAGGTTATAGGGGACTTAACCTCCCCATTAAGGCTCCACTGCAAAGAGTGATGTTTGATATTCGCTGTTTTTCTGCAGTTTTGGGGGGGGGGGGGTTTGGCATGTCAGCACACATTGCTACGAGTGCCAACATTTAAATAGGGAGCCAGTGACAATGACTGGAAACTCTATTCCTGCTGTGTTAGCAGTAAGTCTTCTTACTGTGCTCTGCATTGGTGAGTTTCTCCTTCCTCCATTGTTGTGTGCCCATGGAATTAGTATATATTAGTAAAAAAGATGAGGGGCAAAGCCAACTTTTGGAGATGTACTGGTGATTTTCTCCTCCAGGAAAAATGTTTTCTTAGTGACTATGGATAGGGTTAGGGTAATTGCATTCTCTGTCAGATGTGATGAAGGAACTAGTTTGTAGGTGTGATCAAGGAACTAGTTTGTAGGTGTGATCAAGGAACTAGTAAATAGATAAATGTACCAGGAGTCCTCGCCGCTAAATATACAAGATTTAATGACTTTAAGCGCGATATTAACAATACACTTTTCGTCGGTTCAAATAACTAACTTCTTCAGAAGCATTCAAAAACGTTACACAATCAAATATAGGACACAGCCTTAAAATACTTCCACATACTGATTTACAAAATCAATTAATTAATTAAGTTGTTCCACCTGTTAGTGGTTGATAGTGTTGTAACCAAGGTAACACAATTGATGGTATAAAATGACCCTCTCATATTTTTTTGTTGTTTTTCTTTGTTTTTCCTTGATATTAGCCGCTCCAAATCCAAACTAGGTACAACAATTTAGGTCGGCCCTACATAACTCACTATTAATTGTGGCAAGTGTTTTAACTACTGCATTGACTGTATTGGTGTGGTCAAAAAGAAACATGTTTGCATTTAATTTGGACCCTAGAATAACGTATTGTATTGTGACTTCCTGTGTTAGGAATTTGTTTTTAAAATGAAAACATGTATTCCTGTAAACCCACAATTAATAGCGCTTAAAGTCATTAAATCTTGTATATTTAGCGGTGAGGACTCCTGGTATATTTATCTATTTACTAGTTGTATTTTTTGTACATTTCTTGATCAAGGAACTAGTTTGTAAATAATTGTGTCTCAATCATTCATAGAGGAAGCTGGTTTAAAACATTGTCTAACAGCAGTAGGTTAATTCAAGCACCAAAAGGAAAATTGAATAGGTTTAAAATATCCCTCAAGGGTAGGTAGCCTAAACTTATCTATGAACCTATAAGGATGAAACGACAGGCTGGTGCCACTCACCTGTGAGGGCAAGAAGGAAGAATTGGAAGAGGAGCAAGTACAGCCTGTTTTGTTGGAGAGGTTATTTATAGATAATTATAAAGCTATAACAAGCATCTATATGAATGATGGAATGGCAGTATGACTGGATTCTACCTTCCAGATCACACCTTTTCAAATTTACATTTGCTCAGATATCATCTCATTGTAAAGTAGGTACTTCTAGGATCACTGCTTGGGCACTATACTCTGTATTGGAGAGTTTCTCTTTCCTCCATTGTTGTGTGCCCATGGAATTATTATACATAAGCAAAAAGGGTGACAGGCAAGGTCACCTTGTGGAGATGCATAGTTGACCTGTCCCTCATGGAAAAATGCTTTTTCAGTCACTGTGCGCAGGTTTTAAGGTAACTGTATTTTCTGTCAGAGAAGATCAAGGAACTAGTTTGTGAACGACTGTGTCTCAATCATTCATAGAGAAAGCTGGTTTAAAATATTATTGAACAACGTTTATTTATTTTTTTTAAACTTAGACAGTAGGCAAAGAATGCATAGAACATGTAGAGTGGAAATTTTAGGTGACCCCTCACAGTTCTTGCAACAAATATACTTTTTTGCAATGCAAATGCAGAAAATCCCTGATGCTTGAACAGTTTCAGAGTACAGCAGAATTTAGAATACATATAATGGGAAGTCAAGATGGACACACTTCTGAGCTCAGTAATGCAAATTTGTTTGCTTGTGGTTGTTTCCCTGTTAAAGTTGGGTCCATTCAGCTAGACCTAATAAATGGAATATACCAAGTACAGCTTTCATGCCAAAGTATGGTACCCTATCTCACCCAAGGTTGGAGAATTTACCTCTGGCCATTCAGCTTAACCACCCCAAATCATCTCTCGGGGGCCCAGAATATTTACCAAATCAAGGGCTTTGTCTGAAAAAAGAAACTCAAGAGATAAGGGCCAGGAACTCTTTCACTTTTAGTAAATTCTATTACTGGCTAGTAAGTACACCAACTGGAAGCTAGCAAAGAAGAAACTAAGAGAACCTGAAAGAAAATCAAGCAGAAAGGGTGCAGAGAAAATACTGATTGGGAAGAACCCTGCAACTGTTCAGCAAAAGCAATTCAAGCTCCAGGTTTGGTGCAGGATGTGGCTTCCAGTAATCTAGAGGAAGGCATAAATCAAGTGTGCTCAGAGCTGATTAAAATAAATAAAACATTGAAGGAGGATATCCACTCAAATAACAAAAGGCTGGAAAAATAGAAGAAGCTTACAACAGGTTTTCAGATGAACTAATAAAACTGCAAAATCAGAGGCTGAAATGAAGAGAAGCCTGGCTGAACAGGAGAATGGGTGAATGGCCAAAAATCAAACTTACATGTACTTACATCCAAGATGATCATTTGTCAGAAGATTCCCTTTTCTCAAAGATATGGTGATCTCAGAGTTTATATATAAGTTTGGAGGGTACAGAGGACTTGCTCCCCACATCAAGGTCCCCCCTGCAAAGAGATATGTTCGATATTTGCTCTTCTCCTGCAATTTTTGTGGGGGGTTTTCAGCATGTCAACATGCATTACGAGTTCCAACATTTAAATAGGAAGCCAATGGAAATGATTGTGAAACTGTTGTGCTTGTAGTAAGTCTTACCAATTATAGTTCTGCTCTCAGAGGATAAGAATGTGTGATTTTCCAAAACTAAAGTAACTATTTATTTTGGTGTTTGCTTGTTGGATATAGTAATCAAATCTGACTTACTGGTCCATTCAAATCCCTACGTGTTTAAACCAGTTGTTTTTTTCAAGATCGTTCCCTTCTAGGTCTGTTACTGTCCATTTTGGGGAATGTATTTAATCATTATGCCATGCATCACCCAGGGAGGTGTATAGTCCACCTTTGCAACATGACTGAATCACATGTTCATTTATATAATTTCCTTGCAATCACTTTTGCATCTGATTCTCTGTTACCCTTCCTGTGTTGGCATCACCTGCTGTTTCATTTCCACAAACCAGTTTTGTCTTATTTGCTACCTTATTAATGCATGACATTTTTACAAATTAATTGTTGTCTTTAGCAGAAAATATTTGCATGCAACAAAACTACTAATGCCACAAAGTTTTCACATCTGTACAGTGGCTAGTCCTGGGTAACTTTTCTTCTTCCTATTTGTAGATCCAAGTTGCCCTTAAATATGGGCAGGGTGAGTCTGTTTCAGAGCAGTGATACCCTCTGCAAGATATTCCTGTCCTAGACTGCATATTTCTGATGCCACTTGACTTACTGATGTGCAGTAGGTCCATCAGTACTGGGTTGGAGGATACCTTGTATGCCAGACAACAGGTCACATCTTAGCAGTCTGTCAGATACCACAAGCAGTCTGTCAGATACCACATATAGTGACAGGGCTTTGAGTCAGTCCATGTAGGACATATTGTTAAACCTTGTATCCTTTTAGTAAGGTCTCTCTGTGTAAGTATCTACTTTCTTCTCTTCCTCCTCCCTGCCCTCATAAGCGGTTGGCAGCTCTAATCCCATACTTCTGCATTTCACCTAACACTATAATTTACCCCCTTTCAGTGCAGATATTAACCAGAAACAGTGCAGTAATAGGCAACTTAGCCAGCAATCCAAGTAATGATTTAAAGAAGTAACAGTAGGCACTCCTGATGTATGTATTTGCTTACGAATACTGTATTTAACATTATGCACTTGAGTCAATTCAGGATATCATACCTCATGGCACTGGAAAGTATGTTCAAGCTCCCAGGGTATTCACAGATAGCTTATAGTATCATTTCTAATTATACTCTGTTCTATCCCATGAATAGTCCTGTCCTTGGCATGTCACCACCTACACTCCTTAAGCTAATGGAAGAGCTATATCTAGCAAAGTTATATATTTTTCTGTCTATCACGTATCCCTGGTTTGTTAGCAAAGCTAATACTGCTCTCTAACTGCAGTGTTTGCATCAATATTTACCTGTACTCTGTAAAGGAGCTTAGCTCTCTGCCTACAGCATTTGCACTAAGATACTGTTTACTTATACTGTGCAAAAAATATGTCATGCAAACTTGATGGTTTCAGTCAGGTGATCTGTAGTGTCTTTCCATAAGCATATCACCTTCTCCCAAATTAGTGCTGTCATTAACACCTGAGCAGATATGGCTTAAAAAGTTATGTTAGTTTTTTTTCTGCATTGTCTTACCCTCATCAACAGCTTTCAGTTTTATATAAGCTTATCCTCTAAACCCTTTTAAACAAAGCAGTTCTATGTAAGTGTTTCCAGAGTTTTTTTGCACCTTATTAAATTCTTATATTTTGTTGCCTTATGATACTTGCATGCATACTGTTGTGTACCATATATTTTCAGTGTTGCATAGATGGTATCAGTAGTCCAAAGGTATTCATACACAGACCACAATGATCAGGGAAGGAAGAATACACAGAAGCAAAATTTGTATACTTGTCTTATACAGAAAGAGTGCCTGTACTTCCTTGTAAGAATATTTGAAATGAAACTCTTAAAACTCTTAAACTAGAAACTTAATGACAATTGCTGAATCAGCAGCCATAAATTTGATGCTTCTGTCACAAAATTTGTCTTGAATGTATTTTATCTTCACATGAGTACTTTAGCATCTCTGTGAAATAACTGTCTTGATTTGATAACTCCACATGAAGGGCTGATATTAGCCTGAACAACTGCAAATCTATATTGGTCCAATAAAAAGATATTACATCAGCTCTGCATTCTAGTGACCTTGGTCTTGTGTCTGCAATTATTTGGACCTATGCTTCTCTGAAGAGACCATTGCACTTTGACTGTAGCTTTACCTCTTGTAAGATCTGTTAAAAGACAACAATAATCACAACATCAACCACAAACTTTCTGTAGGACCCAGCTAGTCCAAGAAATGCCTTCATCTGTCTTTTTAAACAGACTGAAGCACATTGGAGTTTTACTGGTAGAAGAATTGTAAAGCACAAACCCCACCACTTTATATCACTAGCATTTAAAAGGACAATGACTGGACTGAAGAAGTAATTTTAAAAGGAAAACTCCATCTTAGAAATAAAACAATCTATTATTTCACTCTATATATGTTTTCTGGGCTATTTTAGCACATCAAAACCAGTATGACTGCTTCTTATAGAATTTTAATATATTTTCTGCAAAATGTCGGCCAGTAGGGCTTGACATATCAACATGTTTTTTTTTCTTCAAGCCTTTCTCTTTCCCATAACCCATTTCAAGCCTGCTTTATTTGAGTTATGCTACACATAAGGAAGTAGTATGTATTTCTATGCCATTTAGATATAATGGGATTAGTATCAGTCACTGTCATCTTGTATACCTTCTGTAACAGGACTGCTTCTTTTATTTCTTGAATGGCCCTCACCTGTGTGTGTCAGAGTTTGCTTTACAGTATACTAAGGAGTTATACAGCTACAACAAAAAAGTCACTAAATTGCAGGTGTTTGTTCAAAGTACCTTTTTGTAGTCCAAGATGAATTGACAGTCCTGTTTGTCCTCCACCCCCCACCCACATACAAATTTCAGTACATGTGTTGCTACTTTACAAGAATTACAATAAAAAATATTTCCTGATCTTTCTCTAAATGTCACAGACATCTTTGATACTAAAATTAAAAGGAAAAACACAAGTAATGTAAAATGAAAAGGAAAACCACAAGTAATATAAAATTAAAAGGAAAACCACAAGTAATGTAAAGGTGTGAGACAAGTCTGCAGTTTTTCTTGGATCTTTGATACTACACTTAAGTCATCTTAAAATGTAAAGTAGTATAAATAAATATTTAAAGTTTAAAGCTTAGCGTTTTAATACTGTGATGCTGCTTACGTAAACTTGTCAAAAGAAGTGACAACCTGCCTTTGAACCATTGACTGATCTAATTGGTCTGCTTTGCTATGAAAGGCATGGCTATATTAGAAACAGCTGTGAACCAGTGTAGGTTCTCTTTCTGTCTGCAGTAAAGGCAATGGAAAACAGTTTCATACCTCTCTGTCTTTTTTACATGAGCTTCTGAGTTCCTGACATCAGCAGGAGTAATTACCTGTACAAGATTGTCAGCAGTACCTGACTACAAATTTCTCTGTGTCTTCTGTATGTCTTGCAGGTGTAGACAAATTCCACTGCAAATTATATGGGAGTCAAGCTTAAAAAAAGTGAGTGGTCTTTCCCTTCCTTTGATTCCAAAGTAAGGAAATGAAAGTTTTATAAAGTGCAAGCAGGTTTCTGGTGCCTACACAATACTATAACCATATTTCTGGAAGAAAACAACCTAAGAGTAGATTTAAACTGTAGGAGAAGGTGAAGTTTTAAAAACAAAATAAAAACTGGAACAGTCTCCGAACAATGGTAAAATGCAAAAAAGCAAAAAAAAAATATTAAAATCACTGTTAAGCCAGAAGACAAGCCTTAAAACAACTCTTTAGCGTTAATATAACTTTATTTCATGCTTTCATCAATAGCAATAGACTTCTTCAGAAATGAATTCCACGAAAGATACATGAACTTAAATACTTGAGATAAAATCATGTTAACCAGTCCCAATAAAAGTACAATTAAAAACATTGCCACTCTATTTAACCCTTTAACATCTAAACTTCCTTCAGCCAATCTAAAGTCTTTCAGAAAACATTTAATATTTATGTTGATGTTTAAACCTGGTGGTTTGTCTGCCTCTAATCTTATTTACCATTCAGTTTCTCTTTGCTCCACCTGATTTTTATAATTTTCTTCCCTTAAATCATAAGTAATATGTTCTACCACTGCAAATAGAAACTTCTTATAATTACTGCACCTAATGATATGTTTATATAGGGCATTATTTTCATTCCTTGTTAATATCATAAAGATGTTCCTTTATCATGGTGCCCAACTTCCTAGTGCTCATTCCTATATAATAACTTGGACAGCTTAAACACAAAACTATGTATACTATCATTTTAGTCTCACAAGTATATCTTCCAGGTATTTCTATTGTGTACTGTAAATGTTCTAACATCACATAGGGTCCTTCATAAATAAACCTACAAGCAGCACAACTATTACACTTAAAAGTGCCTTTAATTTTGTTGTTATATGGAGCCCCAACTTTAGTGTTGTCATGTTGTAACATTTGTTTAATGTTACTGTTCTTTTAATAAACAAGGAAAGGCTGTTTACCTAGGATGACAACGAGGTCTCTATTCCCTTCTATAATCTTCTGAATATTAGATATAATATTCTATTGTTAGTACTATCTACAGACATTTCTATGGCATATCTAGCCCTAGCTGTTACCTTTGTAGAATTTTCTGTATCTTTTTGCTGAAACCCTTTTACTAAGATGGGCTCAAATTGTTCAGATCTCTTAGAAATGATTTCCTGGGCATTTTTATTTAATATGTCTACTCTATAGCCTCTTTCTTTAAACAGGGCAATAATAAATGTTACCTCTTCTAAAAAGTCACTATCTTCACTTGGCATCCTAGAGGCAATTATAAACTGGCCTCTAGGTATGTTTTTTTATAAAGTTAGGATGATTATTTCTATGGAGAAGATAAATTTTGGAAAAGGTACTCTTATGATGGCTTTTACTTATAAATGTGTTGTTACTAGTGTCCCAATTTAAATGTACAGCTAGAAAACAAAGTGTGTGTCCTTCACCTCCTAATACAAATTTTAAGAAATTTGAACCATTATTGATAACTGCTAAGATGTGATTGGCGTTATTGAATTCTAATTGATCTTTGCTTATAATAAAAAGCAAATCATCAACAAACTGCAGATAAACAAATATGTTTTTAGAAAAATCTAGTTTAGTTAAAATTTCTGTTTCCTACCAGTCTACTACAAAGCTGGCAAAGACTGGAGCTACTGAGGACCCCATAGCTACCCCCCTTAGTTGTTTATAGTATCTGTGATTAAACAGAAAGACATTATTTTACTATCTCTAAGAGGCAGCAGTATAATTCAACAAGAGAAGTATCTTTATCTGTATACTTGTTTAGATATAATCTAATACATTTAATACCATCTTGTTGGGGTATTGAGGTAAAGAGAGACACCACATCTAATGTTAACATATAAAAATTGTCTTCCTCATACCTATACATATAATGAAAGGGCCATAACAACTGGAAGCAAACACAACCTGAGGGTTATGCTACTCAATGCTAGAAGTCTAAATCTCAAAATGCACTCACTTGAGTCACTCCTTAAACTGGAGAATATCGACCTCTGTGCAGTAACAGAAACCTGGTTCAAGGCTCCAGAGAATACCCCAGCACTACCAGGCTACAATGCATATCACACCTTTTGGTCCCTAAATGTGGACCAAAGCCCTAAAGGACGTGTGGACTGAGGCCCCAAAGGTGGTGGTGTATCCATCTTCATAAAGGATGCGCACACCTCCAGACTAGTTACCCAACATAATGCATCAGAGATACCTCAGGTACAACTGAACAAAATAATAACTCAAAAACTTGTAAAAGCAAAAAAGGCGAAAAACAAGTCAGAAGACAGTACAAACAGAATTTAATAAAATGAGCGCTTTTGGAATAGTCAATGCTCTTCCTTCATCAGATCCAAATACAATACATTTACGTGGTTTTATAGTGAAACCACGTTCCAGTTAAACAATTAATAAAATCACATGTTGTAAAAGCTTAAAGTAACAACCAACTTCACATCCCAAAGCATAATATGGTTAATATACTCAAATAGTAGATCGAAATTACTTCCATTAGTCTACCCTTAAATAAAAATTGATTATATAAAATTTATTTTAAAGGTACAACTAACACTAGATAAAACTGCAATCCAGGTTGTAGCCTGCTATAGATCCCCCACAATGTCCCATGACTCCCTCATTGCATTCCTGAACACTCTGGAAAGCATTAGGGTTCAACCTAATACCCTTATACTGGGAGACTTTAACTACCCCTCCATTAGCTGGGAAAATTACTCCTGTTCCAACTCATTTGCCCAACAATTTCTGGAATTCATTAATTCCAGTGCCCTGGACCAACTCATTTTCACCCCTGCCAGAGGTAGAAACATACTTGACCTGGTCATTACAAACATGGGGGACCACTGTTCTACACCAGTAATCAACCCCTCTCTGGTGAGATCTGACCACAAGTTAATCACAGTTGGTATCCAAATCCTACCCTCACCCCACCCCATGAAGGAAACCACAGTGAAGAATTTTTCCAAAAACAATTTTGAGCTTCTAAAGACAGAAGTGTCAAACTTCACATCATCCATGCAAATGGACAGTGGATGTATGGCTGCTGAATTATACACCAAGGCACTGTATGAGCATTTACACAAGTGCATGGATCAGGCCATACCAAACAGAACCAAGATCCTGACCTCCAAAAAAAAGAAGCCAATCTGGTGGTCCTCTGCCATTAATAAACTCTACAACAGAAGGAAAAAACTGTTGCAGAAAAGGGTAAAGTCCCAAATCTGCAAAAATTCTCTTGTAAGTCTCAGCAAAAAACTGAGATCTCTTATCAAATCCTCCAAAGCTAGTTACTAAAACAAAATTGCTACATAAACTAAAGATAACCACAAGGCATTCTTTTGCTATGTCAAGAATCTGCCCAACAATACACAGATGTGCTCTGAGCTACTCCACAATGGTACCACTTATACTGAACCAGCAGATATTGCCAATATCTTGGCCGACAGGTTTAGTGCAAATTTTACCCCGCTTCACCCCCAAAAGAGTCCATCCCAATACCCATGGAATGTCAAATCCCTAATATCATGGCTGCACAGGTAGAAGCCGCACTGTCCAAAGCCAAAAATACAGCTTCCGTGGGACCTGATAATATACCTGGCTGTGTTCTACATGAATTACAAAGGGAACTGGCACCACACCTGAGTGCCTTGTTCAACCACAGCCTCACTTCAGGCTTTGTTCCTACCAAACAGTGCACCACCACAGTCATTCCACTCCTCAAAGGGGGAGTGACTTCTGACCCTGAGAACTACCCCCCCCCCATCAGCCTGAAGAGTCTGATCTGTAAGGCCATGGAGCGCATCATTATGGACCTTATAAATAGGGATATAGGGAACCTTCAAACCCAAGACCCCTCACAGTTTGGGTTTGTAAAGGGCAGATCATGTCTGCTCAACCTGATAGACTTCTTCGAATCTATCACCAGAGCGGTCGATGAAGGCAAGGTACTCCATACAGCCTATCTCGATCTAGCCAAGGACTTTGACACCATCCCCCACTCAGGGATTATTGATAGACTCACTAACCTAGGCATTAACCCCTACAGCATAAGATGGGTTGCCAACTGGCTCATGGACAGAACCCACATGGTGAAAGTAGCGGACTCCAAATCCAACTACCGGCAGTTACAAGTGGAGTCCCACAGGGATCTGTTCTGGGTCCTCTCCTGTTTGATATCTACTTCCCTGAAGTTCAGGCCAACACCAATGGACTCTGGTTAACCAAATTCATGGATGATTGCAATCTGGGAGCTATTATTGACTCTCGAGCTGATGTAGACATCCTACAAAAAGGCCTCTCAGAGACTAATGACTGGTGCCAGAACCATGGTCTTAAGCTCAATGCTAAAAAGTGCATCGTCATCCCCTTCGGGAAAAACATGGTGCCCACAAACAATCACATCGATGGTAGCCCACTCAACTCCCAAGGTGTGATAAGACATCTAGGGACACAGGTAGATAGCAACCTCTCCTTCGACAACCATGTTGCCACTGTCATTAGAAAGTCCTTCTGTGTGGCACACCTCATTCCAAAAGGTTTCTCATCCAGGAAGAAAGAAGTCATAATCCCTTGCTACTCATCCCTCCTCATTAGACCAATTATAGAGTACAATGCCCCATTTGGCATGTACCTCATTAGAAACCTACAGCAACTGGAAAGGCCACAAAAATTCCTCACAAAGAGGATCCTAGCACTCAAAACACATACCCTATACAGATAGACTCAAAAAACTCCAGCTTTACTACATCTCATATCACCTACTTAGAGGTGATCTCTGCTTGGCATACAAATCTATGCCTGACCCAGTGTTACTAGACATGGTTCATTTGAAAAAGGCTCAATCCCTCAGCACCACTCACTCCAAAGACCTCAACCTCATCACCACAATAAACAGAACCTGCTGGAGAGACAGGTTCCTAACCCACAGACTTCCCCTTCTCTGGAATACACTCCCCATTCATGTCAAGCAGAGTACTTCACTGGCCCTCTTCAAGAAAAATCTTGATGAGAGGATGGGTAACAGGAAATTCACCCCAGGGGATCACTTCAACAGCCTTGCTTGATAGGGGCACAAGGAACTAATGTCCAGCAACAGGATGTCTGGGAATATTCTTGGGCTAGGCTTGTATTGGCTCCAGGGCCATTAGCCTAGTACTCACCTATGAACCTATGAACCTATAATGATATATAAAAACTCCCAGGAATCTGTGCTATCCCTCATGCATCCTCCTAATTAACCTTATTATTGTATTAGGGAATGCAAATGCTTCCATTGCCTGCTCATAAAATCTCATTTTACTCCATTAAATGCTTTCTCTGCATCAAGACCCACCAACTACAGTGGTATTTTCTTACATTCTGTTTCCCTCTGGATCATCATTGTTCTATTAATGTTGTCAAATGTTTGCCTCCCTGTCCACAAAACCACATTGATCCATGTCTATCAGGTTCAGCAACACCTTTGTTATTATAGAGATAAACACTTTATAATTATGGTTTAAAACTGAAATGGGCCTATATGAAGTTTGGAACCATATAGGTGTGTAACCCATGCAGCACAAGTAACTGGTAACCAAAAACAAAACTCTACAGTGTCCACAACTCAGGGGTAGTTTGCAATCTGTTTATTCCAAATTAAGAACAAGAGTTGAGCGGTTTCGTCCTTTCACTGGGCTTCATCAGTTCTTCCAAAATGTTTTTAAGCTCCATAATAGGAGTTGTAGGTAAAATATGAATATATGCCAGTATAATCCTCCTTCCATGGCAGTAGCCCTTTACTACAACAAATCTGCCATTATTATCTTTATTCCCCCTTCTTCTATCACTATCGGAGCTCCTGAAACAATTGGTATAAATACTGATTTTTTTCTGTTTTTCTGTTTTGTTATCATGCTTTCCTTCTTCCATAAACTCCATTCCTGCTTACTAAGCAACATAACTTTAGTTCATAAGTTCATATGTTCATAGGAGTGTACTAGGCTAATGGCCCTGGGGCCTTTAGAAGCCTAGAACATAGAAGTGCCCTGGCATTGTGCCAACCGTTGTTAGTTCCCAGTGCCACTATCAAGTTGAGCCACTGGAGTGATCCCCTGGGTGAACTTTCTATTTCCCATCCACTCATCAAGATTTCTCTTGAAGAGGGCCAGTGAGGTGCTCTGCTTGACATGTATGGGAAGTCTATTCCACAGTGTGCTACACATAAAGCAGTCAGTCTTCTCAACTTCATTAAACATATCCAGTTACCTGTGTTAAGGAAGTGATGGAAGTAACTCTAATGTCATTCTTCCTAAACAAAGAGCACTATTGGTTGACCCAGTGGCATAGAGGAAGGACTACCATCTGTAGCAATATTGACCTGTGTTCGGGAACAGGTTTAATGCTTGTAGGTTAATTAGGATAGAAAAGACTGATTGGTCAATGAATTGCATCCCATCTCAGGGTGTGTAGACATTTACAATTATTCTTGCCTCCTGGAAGAAGCTGAGGGAGCTGCAGGAGCAGTAACACCCTAACTGATGGGAACCACAACAGTTTGATTGGGAGATGGGCCCAGTAGGATGTCACCGAGCATATACACAAAGAAAGCCATAAAAAGGAAGAAAATGCTCACAAGTTTCTGGTGTTTGTCCATCCTATATTACCTGCCTCATTGAAACAGGTAGTGTTGTAATCATAGTCACCACTGGCTGAGGGACTGAAATAAAAGAAACAATATGGTTCAGAAAATTGAATGTTGGGAGGCTATGACTATGCATCTTTACCAAATGCTGCTTTATGTTAGCCTCCTGAGTCGCCTGATTAACTGGCCACAGCTAATATCTAAATCCAGGCAACTATAATGGTTGCATACAATTTCCTACACCTCTGGAAACCGTTATCTTACTGTTTGTTGTTCACTTAAATACACAAGTAGGTATGTCTATATGGGTCAAAACAATGCATGCGTGAATCCAAAAGAGGTTGAGATGAATAAAAACAAGACAAGCTCATGCACAAGCCCAGCTGTATAGTAAGGGCAGGAAGAGGTAAAGGAGTGTGGAACAATGAGAACACTTTGCTAGGCTGGGTATTTTGGGAACTCTTTGGTTAACAAGCATAATGTCAAGTCTGCCTTGATAATGTGCATTATGTTGGTGTGTAATTGTAACAGTAGATTTTTGAGGGTTTGCTGCTTCTGAAGAAATAATTTTTTTACATTACTCCTAATACCCTCTCATTCACAAGCAAAGATTTTCTTTAACTAACACCAACGATTCTAGCAGACTGTTCACCACCTTGCTGGAAGAGTAGAACAGCTGGCCTCTTTTGCCTGATTGATGACGAAGAATGATTTAACTAAACTTTCCTAAAACAATGAGCTTTTAAAACACAGTTTAACTATACTCATATCCCAATTTAACTATGCTTCCCTTATACTGTCACTAATGAGGTAGATAACTCCATACCCCAAGGGAATGTTATGGATGTGTCTTTATTCAATTCAAAAAGGGTCACAATATCAGAAACCACTTACTGAATGTCCCTAACTTTGAAATACCATGTATGAACGATCTTCATCCAGATTTTTGAAGACTAGGGCGATATTTCTTGTTTATCCATTCACTCACATCAGCCATCACTGTTCAGTAGACTCATTTCTAAAGGTGGGAATTGTGCATTGGTTGTCCTTGTCATCACACCCTGTGATCCCAACACTGGCAGTGTATATAGTCCAAAATATGTGCTCCTTCTTTTGATAAATATAAACTGAATGTGTCTTAGTAAAACACCTTCTGGAATATATCCAGTCCATCTATTTTGAAGCCCAACATGGATTCCATCCTGGCTTAGCACTGTGACTACCAAATAAAGACTTATTTATATTCTTCTTGGAAGCATGGGGTGCTGGACTGATAACAACTGTAGTTTTCATTGAAAAGGCCATGTAATTAGACTCGTGTCTTGGCAATATGCCTGTGATTAAAAATGAAGGGACTCAACCTTTCCTTAGAGCCTCTAACATGTTTCTTTAATTACATATCCTTCCCAATCTTCTGAATCAGTATAATGACCTCTCTTTTTCTGCTCTCTGCTGCCTCATTCTCTGATGTACATGAAGCGTCTGTCTTAGTTGCCATAAGGCCCTCTCAGTTCATAAGTGATGTCACCTTGGATATTGCTGGAGTTTATCCATTGCTCTCTGTGAATGACCTTGTTTCTATGCTCACATCTCTTTCTAAATTACACAAAGACCCCACCTTCAATGAGACTTTCCCATAATCTGTAACTGATTTGATCTATTGCCTTAATATAAACTAAAGAAAATAAAAGCTAACCCCACTGGCACCACTACTCAATTTAAAGACTATGGTGTAGCTGGGCGAACCCTATCTCTGGAATAGTAAATGTGGAAATAAAACAAATCTTTAAATTTTTGCATCACTGTTATGTTTTGGTACCGATTTTTAAGAATAAGGGTGATATGCAGAGCTGTAGTAACTACGGAGGGATTAAATTGATCAGTCACAGCATGAAGTTATGGGAAAGAGTAGTGGAAGCTAGGTTAAGAAGGGATGTGATGATTAGTGAACAGCAGTATGGTTTCATGCCGGGAAAGAGCACTACAGATGCAATGTTTGTTCTGAGAGTGTTGATGGAGAAGTACAGAGAATGTCAGAAGGAGTTGCATTGTGTTTTTGTAGACTTGGAGAAAGCATATGGCAGGGTGCCTAGAGAGGAGTTGTGGTATTGTATGAGGAAGTCAGGAGTGTCAGAGAAGTATGTAAGAGTAGTACAGGATATGTGCGAGGGTAGTGTGACAGTGGTGAGGTCTGCGGTGGGAGTAATGGATGCGTTTAAGGTGGAGGTGGGGTTACATCAAGGATCAGATTTCTTATTTGCAATGGTGATGGACAGGTTGACAGACGAGATCAGACAGGAGTCCCCATGGACTATGCTATTTGCAGATGACATTGTGATCTGTAGTGAGAGTAGAGAACAGGTGGAGGAGACCCTGGAGAGATGGAGATATGCTCTAGAGAGAAGAGGAATCTAGGTCAGCAGGACTAAAACTGAATATATGTGTGTGAATGAGAGGGAGGATAGAGGAATGGTGAGGATGCAAGGAGTAGAGATGGTGAAGGTGGATGAGTTTAAATACTTGGGGTCAATAGTTCAGAGTAATGGTGAGTGTGAAAGAGAGGTGAAGAAGAGAGTACAGGCAGGATGGAGTGGGTGGAGAAGAGTGTCAGGAGTGATTTGTGACAGATGAGTACCTGTAAGAGTGAAAGGGAAGGTCTACAAGAGGGTAGTGAGACCAGCTATGTTATATGGGTTGGAGACAGTGGCATTGACAAAAAGGCAGGAGTTTGAGCTGGATGTGACGAGGGTGGACAGGATTAGGAATAAGTATATTAGAGGGTCAGCCCAGGTTGGAAGGTTTGGAGACAAAGCCAGAGAGGCAAGATTACGTTGGTTTGGACATGTGCTGAGAAGGGATGCGGAGTATATTGGGAAAAAGATGCTAAGGATGAAGCTACCAGGTAACAGGAAAAGAGGAAGGCCTAAGATAAGGTTTATGGATGTAGTGAGAGAGGACATGCAGGTGGTTGGTGTGACAGAGCAAGATGCAGAGGACAGGAAGAAATGGAAACAGGTGATCCGCTGTGGCGACCCCTAACGGGAACAGCCGAAAGAAGATGATGATGATGTTATGAGCGTCATCAAAAGCTTTAAAAAGCACAATGAAATGGAATGTACTACAGTTTTTTTTTTTTATCTGTGCCTAAACTCATTTTACAAAATAAAAAGACTTCTGAGCCCTGAAACAAAAAAGTCATTAGATTGCATACCTTTCCTTGTATAACTTCAATAAGCGCACCCCATTCTAAGGACCTTATTGCCATCTTAGTAAAAATACTGTTAGCTATAATCTTTGCTCTATGCAGCATAGAAAAGCAACATAAACTGGAAATAAACCCTTATGTCACCCATTGGAGTGCCAGCTGGCTCACAGGTAGTATGTGGATAATCAAAATAGGGAAGATACCTCCAAAGAGAGACCAATCAATGATGGAGTCCCACAGGAGTTCTGTGCTGGGACCTCTCCTGTTTGGCATCTACTTTTCTGAAGTAAAAGCCAATACCGAACAGCTCTGGCTGACTAAGTTTGTAGATGACTGCAAGCTAGAAGCAGTCATTGAATCCCTAAATGACTTAACCATTCTGCAGGAAGGTTTGTCCCAAAGAAATAACTGATGCCAAAATCATGTACAGAAACTAAATGCTAAAAGATGCCTTATTGTATCTTTTGGGGGAATCACAAGCCA
This sequence comes from Protopterus annectens, assembly GCF_019279795.1. Lineage (NCBI taxonomy): Eukaryota > Metazoa > Chordata > Ceratodontiformes > Protopteridae > Protopterus > Protopterus annectens. The sequence goes on from NC_056747.1 coordinate 753,168,758, forward strand.
GTGCATTTCTTTGTGCCAGTCCTAAGCCCGGATAAATGGGGAGGGTTGTGTCAGGAAGGGCATCCGGCATAAAATCTTGCCAAATCATACATGCGGACAACAGTACAGATATACATACCAGATCAGTCGAGGCCCGGGTTAACAACGACCACCATCAGTACTGTTGGCCAACAGGGTGCTGGCAGAAATTGGGCTACTGTTGGCCAAAGGAGGAGAAGGGGGGAAGGCATGCCCAAAGGCAGGGGAAGGCATGCCCAAAGGCAGGTAAAGGCTAGGACTGTGGTAGTGAGGGTCAGAACTTTGAATGTTGGCAGTATGACTGGTATAGAGAGAGAGCTAGCTGATATGATGAACAGAAGGAAGGTTGATATATTGTGTGTGCAAGAGACCAGATGGAAGGGGAGCAAGGCTAGGTGTATTGGAGGTGGGTTCAAATTGTTCTATCATGTTGTGGATGGGAAGAGAAATGGCGTAGGGGTTATCCTGAAGGAACAGTATGCTAAGAGTGTTTTGGAGGTGAAAAGAGTGTCAGACAGAGTGATGTTTATGAAGGTGGAAATTGATGGTGTAATGATGAATGTTGTTAGTGCATATGCCCCACAAGTTGGGTGTGCGATGGATGAGAAAGAAAATTTTTGGAGTGAGTTGGATGAAGTGGTGCTGACTGTACCCAAGGGTGAAAGAGTGGTGATTGGTGCAGATTTCAATGGGCATGTTGGTGAAGGAAACAGAGGGGATGAGGAAGTGATGGGTAGGTATGGTGTCAAGCAAAGGAATGCAGAAGGTCAGATGGCAGTGGACTTTGTGAAAAGGATGGACATGGCTGTGGTGAATACATATTTTAACAAGAGGGAGGAGCATAGGGTGACATACAAGAGTGGAGAAAGATGCACACACGTGGATTATATCTTATGTAGAAGGGCCAGTCTGAAGGAGATTGGAGACTGTAAAGTGGAGGCAGGGGAAAGTGTAGTTAGGCAGCATAGGATGGTGGTTTGTAGGATGACATTGGTGATCTAGAAGAGGAGGATGAGTGTGAGGGCAGCACCAAGGATCAAATTGTGAATCATGCAGTGCAGTGGATTAGCAAGGAGGAAGTAAGGATAGCTATGAAGAGGATAAAGAATGGAAAGGCTGTTGGTCCAGATGACATATCTGTGGAAGCATGGAGGTGTTTAGGTGAAATGGCAGTGGAGTTTTTAACTAGATTGTTTAATAAAATCTTGGAAAGTGAGAGGATGCCTGAGGAATGGAGAAAAAGTGTTTGGTGCCAATTTTTAAGAATAAGGGTGATGTGCAGAGCTGTAGTAACTACAGAGGGATTGAATTGATCAGTCACAGCATGACGTTATGGGAAAGAGTAGTGGAAGCTAGGTTAAGAAGGGAGGTGATGATTAGTGATCAGCAGTATGATTTCATGCCAGGAAAGAGCACTACAGATGCGATGTTTGCTCCGAGAGTGTTGATGGAGAAGTACAGAGAAGGTCAGAAGCAGTTGCATTGTGTCTTTGTGGACTTAGAGAAAGCATATGACAGTGTGCCTAGAGAGGAGTTGTGGTATTGTATGAGGAAGTCGGGAGTGGCAGAGAAGTATGTAAGAGTGGTACAGGATATGTATGAGGGTAGTGTGACAGCGGTGAGGTCTGCGGTGGGAGTGATGGATGCATTTAAGGTGGAGGTGGGATTACATCAAGGATCAGCTCTGAGCCCTTTCTTATTTGCAATGGTGATGAACAGGTTGACAGATGAGATCAGACAGGAGTCCCCGTGGACTATGGTGTTTGCAGATGACACTGTGATCTATAGTGAGAGTAGGGAACAGGTGGAGGAGACCCAGGAGAGGTGGAGATATGCTCTAGAGAGAAGAGGAATGAAGGTCAGCAGGACTAAGACAGAATATATGTGTGTGTGAATGAGAGGGAGGATAGAGGAATGGTGAGGATGCAGGGAGTAGAGGTGGCAAAGGTGGATGAGTTTAAATACTTGGGATCAACAGTTCAGAGTAATGGTGAGTGTGGAAGAGAGGTGAAGAAGAGAGTACAGGCAGGACGGAATGGGTGGAGAAGAGTGTCAGGAGTGATTTGTGACAGATGAGTACCAGTAAGAGTGAAAGGGAAGGTCTACAAGAGGGTAGTAAGACCAGCTATGTTATATGGGTTGGAGACAGTGACACTGACAAAAAGGCATGAGTAAGAGCTGGACGTGGCAGAGTTAAAGATGTTAAGATTTGTACTTGGTGTGACAAGGGTGGACAGGATTAGGAATAAGTATATTAGAGGGTCGGCCTAGGTTTGAAAGTTTGGAGACAAAGCCAGAGAGGCAAGATTACGTTGGTTTGGACATGTTCTGAGGAGGGATGCAGAGTATATTGGGAAAAAGATGCTAAGGATGAAGCTGCCAGGTAACAGGAAAAAAGGTAGGCCTAAGATAAGGTTTATGGATGTGGTGAGAGAGGACATGCAGGTGGTTGGTGTGACAGAGCAAGATGCAGAGGACAGAAGAAATGGAAACAGATATTCCGCTGTGGCTACCCCTAACGGGAGCAGCCGAAAGAAGAAGAAGAAGAAGATCTACTGCATGGAACTACCACATTGACATGCTTCCCTAAGAGGTGGCCCAGTTGTTTGGGATTTGGGAAATTATGTGGGTAGTGACCTAAATTTTGAATAACATGTCTATTGTTGCAAGAATGTCCTTCTATATTGCACAGCTTATAAACAAAGGGATTGTGTCTAGCTCTAGGGATGTCATTGTCCACCTTTACTCAGCCCTCATTAGGCCAGTCATTGAATATAATGCCCCCTTTGGCATATATCTCTCTAGACACATGCAATAATTAGAATTCCTACAAAGATACCTTACTAAAAGGATACAAGGCCTAAACACCTACATAGAATGACTCAAAGCCCTATCACTATACTCAGTATCCTATAGACTGCTAAGAGGTGACCTGTGTCTAGCATACAAGACATCCCCCGACCCATAACTGATGGATTTATTGCACATCAGCAAGTCAAAGTCATCAGAAATACTTGATCTATGCATCAAAACCTCTTCCTCAACATCAACAGAATGGTTTGGAGGGACAGGTATTTCTCTTAGAGGATATGACTTTTGTGGAGCAGACTCCCCAGACACATAAAAAAGTTTATCTCTGCCCATATCTAAGCACAATATAGATTTATGGATAAAAAATAGAATATTCTCCCCAGGACTGCCCCCTGTACTACTAATGGAAAGAGGCAAACACCTAAATACTTTATCCCATGCATGGGTCCCCTCAAATTATATATAGTATGATACCAGTTATTGACCATGGGATGGGTAAGGCCAATCTGTAACCAAATGGGATAGGTCATTTTGAGTACAGAAAGGGAACTCGTTTAGGCTTAAAATGTCCTGCAAAGGCAGCTATCCTAGTACTTACCTATGAACCTATACATTTCTCGTCTACCACCTTGCCATGAGTAGGCCACAAGATGTATCAGAAAAGAGACATTAGTTCTAGTAATATTTCTTGGAGACCCTGGGTATTATCCCACAGTGACAACACCCAAAACAAGAGCTACTCTTGCTGACTGAGCATTTTACTTCTTTTGGTCCATGCATCTGGAACAGTTATCCCATGTTACATAAGGAATCCTAATGACAACTTGAACTTAAGTAGAAGAAAATGCACCTGATTAGTAAAACTGCAGTGCAGCTGGATTTACTATATTCAAAATATATCCTTCTAGGCATGTTGTGAAACCTTTCAGCCTATCAGTATCTTGGCATTCCTTTCTTCTTTACATTAAGCCCTTCCCCCAAAAACACTCCTTGTCAGGCCATGCATCTTTTGTGAAATGTTGCTACTGAATCAGCCTAAGTCTGGACAAATCTAACCATCTCCCTAACATATTTGTTGACCCTTATATTCTGATTACTCTGAATAGGGGCACTGATTAGAAACAGTCTCCACAGCTCAGGACAGAACAGCTACATGTATGACTACTCTTTTAAAAAACAACAGTTCTGCTTGTTTTCTTATCAAATAGGAGAGATATCTGGTCTGGATATTTGAGTTATTATGGTGTATTGTAATTGATAGGGCAAGATACTGTATACACAATTTTAGAATTAGAAGAGATTTGACGTAGATGTTTTTTCTGAAATAGAAATGTACACCTCTCAGTGATAATCACTGAGTTGGATAATTTGTCTTTTGAGCAGCGTATCTCTGAAAGGGACAAAAGTGTCACTAAACAGTAGTGATTTTGCAAGTCAGCAAAGTGCTTTCCCAGATTTACAGTACTGTTAACTTTTCTAGGATGTGGATTTAATTATTTTAGGGGACTGTGGGAGCAAAGCCCTCAAAAGTGTCTTTTAGAAATTATTATCAAGTCCTGTGTGCAGCTGAGTGAGCTGCAACACAAACTGAAAAAAAAACAGTTTAATGAATTGCAGTTTTGATTAAATTTGGTCTCATTTTAGTGGTGTCAGGAAAGTTCATTTTGATGGGACTTGCTCAGTTTAGTGACAGCAGTGTAACTACTGATCTTTAGTTGTGCAATGTGAGCATAATTTTATTGTGCAAATGTTTCACTGCTCATATTCACAAACTAATGAAATGGGACCAGGGATACATTCACACAGCTCTAATGTAGAAGACAGTATTATGAGGCAGTAATCCAGCAACCTCAAAAAGGATGTGACATTTCCCCAAAAACATCTGACACTGATGTGCTTTAAAAAAAATGGCAAAATGTTCTAAAGGTCCTCTGGTAGTTTTAACTTACAACCAGGATTTTCCAGGAATGATTTTCAGTGATCACATTTGCAGATGCAAATGTGGACACTTACTAATACATCAGAGGATCATCTTCCTCATAGGAAATTATTGAATGTACCAGAATGACTGGGAGTATAAGATGGCCATTGGCCAAGGTAAAAACAAGGAAGTACAACTAATGACTTAAGCGTAATTCAGATTATGCAGCTTTCACTCACTGGCCCATTGATGGTTCAATGTAGGAATCCGGAACAAATTTGAATGAAATGATCCTGTAGTTCTTAGCTGTTTCTCACCTCTCATAACTGTTATGAACACTGTTTTTGTGTTGTTCATTCATTAATGTGGATTCTGCTTGGACCTGTCCTGGCATGAGTTGTTTTTTTTTCCTAGAATCTTTCCTCCATTCTGGACATAGCCATTTTACACTTCTGTCAGCCTTTTATGCCCAAAGGTCGCAAGATGTAATGAGCATCATCAAAAGCTTTTTAAAAATGTCAATTTAGACAAGTACTTTATTGAAAATATGTTTTTATTTGGTATGATGTGGTGACTACAAATCTTTACTTGAATGGCAAGGGTGGTATTTATAGACAAATGGTAAAATATGAAAGTGACGGTTATAGTACATGGCAACACAAAAACTGGTTCTAATTCAAAGGCACTAGTTGTGCAGGTGGGCAGTGCCCCCAAGTGTGCATGGTATGATATATGCAAATGAAAACATACACACACACACTCAGATGATGTCACACAACCAAATAAGGAAATAATAAGATGCAGGCTAACACAGTGAAAAAAATTTCATACTTCACAGATTATGCAAAGTGACTTGCAAATTTTGTTGCACATCTTTATAGGGAGCAACAGCACATGGAAAATCCCAGTGTTGCATCATACAGAAATGATTGGAATAGCATAAGTTTGTGTTTACCAGCACTTTATTTTTGCAGTGACAGCTGGTGCTGATGATGGTGCACGTTGTGACATGCCACTGGACAGAAGTTGTTAAAGCAGCAACACCTTATTCATCATAATTTTACAAGCAGGAAAACAGCTGAAGGATTCCAAGTATATTGGGATAAAATAGAAAACTTGGTAGACGTGTATTACCCAGATGAGGAATCTAGGGGAATTCAGGGTCTCTCAGCAAGGTATTTGTAGCTCATACCATCCTAGCTACTGCGGCCTTTCATCAATAAACTGGAGACACATTAAGTATTTGACAGACATCTACCTCACAAATACTGAATAAGTTCCTTGATATTATGCTTCTTTATACAAAAAAGCATATCTAGTCCCTCAGGACAGCAGAGGAGGGAACCATGCATGACTTTTATGACATTGTTTGCTTCCATGAAGTACTAGGTGCCATTGATTGCACACATCTGGCCCACACTCACACTGCTATGGGAACAAGTAAGGCTGCAGTACCCTCAACTGCTAAGCAGTGTGCAGTGCAGGGATTGTTATCTGCAATATGTTTACTTGGTAACCTGGGAGTTCTCATGATTCCCAAATATAGCATATATCTGACCTGTATGCCTGCTTGCTGTTGGCAAGGTGATTTCCTACAGAGCCATCTAATTGCTGGAACATTGTGTAAAGTAAATGCTGAGTCCTACACAAACTATTCGTGTAGCGAATAACTCCCCCTTAAAAAATATTTTATTGAATTGTCTGTTGCAAGTGATGCTGGCTAAGCCCTGGAGCCCTGGCCCATGACCTTGATCCAGTCCTCAGACCCTTGCAGAAATGCAACACAGAACTGCCCATGCCCAGAAATTAAATGTGTGTTCAGTGTGCTGAAGGTTTAGTTTTGTGCCTTGACATATCTGGAGGGTCACTGTTTTACCTCTCTGTGACTGCCAGCCTTATCAGTCTATGCTGGTGTGCCTATATTATCCTGTAAGGCTATGCATGGATTCTAACTGGGACATAGCATTGAAACTGCTTTAGCAAGCTTCTTAAATACTATCACCCGCTATAAAAGTCAAAAAGTTTATACAACTTCTATTTGTTATACTTGTCCAAAGACCTTAATACTATATCTCACCCCTTACTTCCCTATAGACTAAATTGTGTTTTAGCCAAAGTTCCCTACAGTGATTCAAAATCTACACCTCCAACAGGTTTCAAGCAGTGAGATGGGCACAGACCTCTCAACCGATCAGGTACATATTTGAACAGAATCAGGGAAAAGTCAAGAAAAAGTTAGGGTTAATCAGGGACACCTTTAAAATATTAGTGCCATTAAGTTGAAACATTGAGAGAATCAGAGCATATGAATTAATACACCTTTTCTGAAGTAAAGGAAGTGTCTAACTCTTAATTATTGTCTTATTTATTAAGTGTAATTCACCACCTTTCTGCCCAAAGACAGTAGTTTTAGGAAGGATTCAGAGGGACAGAGCTAAAATTTGGGTCAAAATCAGGGACATCCCTGAAAATTAGGGACAGTTGAGAGGTATGGGCACAGGCATACTATGAGTGTGAACGTATTTCCATAGGTATACCACAAAATGAAATAGGTGATGCAATCCTATTCAACATTTTTGTTAATGGCATGCACACAGTGATCGATAATGCCAAATTAGTACAATAGCCATATGACGCTACCCGGATCTGTTCAGCTCGCACACTTAACCAATTGCAACTGGCAACTCAACTTTCTAATGGCTAGCCAACTCTCAACTTTTGCAAAATGCTAAAAAGATAAACCTAATCGTACTTGACCACCACCAAACAAAGCTCAAATCTCTCAATCATCTGTCTTAACAATACTCACATTGATCAACTTACTCATCCAAAACATCTAGGAGTCTTAACAGACCACAATCTCCCCTTTATTAAACATATAGAGTATGTCACATCAAAAAACAACTTAAAGTTAAGCATGCTTTTTAAGTCCAAACTGTATCTAACTGAGGTATCACTGCTAAACACTGCCAAATCTCTGCTACAACCTAGCATCTTATACAAATCCTTTGTTCTGACTAAAAATCCGCAAAACACACCTGCTAAAGCTAGAGTAAACTTATAAAAGTGCAAAAAATGCTGTCAATATCTCAAATGAAGCTCATCCTTACACAGGTTTCAAAAGGTTAACTGTCTGGAATTAAAACACATTCTTACTCTCAATCAACCAAAGACATTTCAACATAGTATACAAACCATGTAAACGTCTGACTATTGACATTATATGCAACAAATATAAACCACTAAAAACCTAAGATTTTAAAACTAAAACCTATAACTAAATCAAACAAGCATTATGGAGAATCTTCATGTTTGGTACAGACAGCTAAACTATGGAACTCAACCCACCTGAACTAAGTGGAAAACCAAATCAAAATGCATTTCTTCACAGACTAATAGTTTACCTGACATCTAAATGGTGCAGCACTTGTTTCTACAAACATTTTATTCTATTACTGTTTAATGGTCTTACTCTCTCACTCTCTCTTCCATACTGCTGCTTACTCACCTTTCTGTGAAAAACATTGCACTTGCATTGTACATACTGTTATGTAGCTGTTATACATTCTTGAACTATACATGCTTTTGTGTAAATGGTGCTATTTCTTTACATATTTAGTATAAATATCGTGGAATTTGCTCCCCATGCCTTCTCTGAAAATGGGCTTTTGCTCAGAAAGACAATCTCAGTGAGCAAATGAAAACCATTCAGTCAATCAATAACTCAGTCAATCAATCAATCAGTCGAACAGTACCTCACTATAACACAGGAAGGACGGTGCTGTGGGTGACAGTCACCATCACTGGCACAGGGAATAGTGAAGACAGTAACACTGGATGGGGGAAACTACAGGATCCATACATAGTGACTGTGCCCTGTGGAGCATTCAGGGTATACGGGGTCATTTCCTCCTGTTACTAGAATGAGGTGCCAGCACTTGATGTGGACCTTATGTGACTATTGTCAGAGGTGGCAGAGCTTAAGACGTCTTGTGGCTGGGATAGTGTACTACTTTGTGACCTGGAGCTGGAGGGAGCTCATTCATGAGGTGTCTCAGGCCTGGAGATCGATACACATTGCCACCTATGATGAGGAGTGACAGGACTTCTGACAGCCAAAGATACAGCTTTAGACCATGCCCCTGTAAAGGTCCTCATACATGTTCAGTCTGTCTATGTCATTTGTCCAAGACAAGGGTAACACTGCAAACTGAAACAGACATGATGGCTCTTCCAGTCTTATGCATTGAGGTGCTAAATGAGGTGCAATGTGAGCCATAACCCTTGTAAGGGCAGTCATTTATGTGAAGGCTCTCTTCCATATGCACAAGTGCTAGACAGCATCCTCATGAATGCACTGAAGCAGACTTGTCATATCCATTGCAGACTCTGGATGGATAATACTACTGCACATCTGCTATAAGGTGTGATGTTATGTGCTCCTGTGTTACAGGCCTACAGTAGCATGCCCATGGAAAAAGAAGTTTACACCGTGGATGCTGCTGTAGACTGGTGTAGAGCTTTCAACTAAATGGGGTTCCTCCCTCACAGGGGATGGAGTCTACTTAATCAATACACCCACAGGGTGCTCATTATGCTCAGCTGCATGTTTTCTATACTAAACTTGTCTATCAGCCATAGAAATGTGGGTGAGCTACCCCAGCTGAGCACCCCCATCAAAATCACTACTAGGGATAAACTGTGATGCATCTTCACCTCTAAGGGGACACAACAAGCTACTCCACTTCTATTAGTCTGGTAGACCCACATAGCCCTAGTATTGATGCCAGTGTTCATTCTTCAAATTCATGCCCCAGAACATCCTTTTACACTCTCAAAGCAGAACTGAGTAGGCAGTTACTCTCCCCACCCCCAATGTCAGCACTTTCAGCGTCTGGGCTGCTAATCAAACTTGAACCATCTGGGTTATAGACAGGACTTCAGTCTTATGTGCCACATAGCAAATAGATTCAGTCAGTCTGCTACAATCATAAATATTTATAGAGATAGCAGGTTAGAGAAATTATTTTCTACATACTTCAGGAAACATGTATCTTTTAATTATACAAAGTAATACTAGAACATGCTGAGATGATTCAAGATGTGGTAGCATAAAGCCCAGCTCTGTGGCACAGAGGGATCGAGCCATCAATGTGTCCCAGGTGACTGGGGTTCAATTGGCAGCCCTAGAACTGAAAAAACTAGTCAGAAAGGGAATGGAATGAATTGCATGTCCCACAAGGAGGGATGGCTGTGGGCAGTGAGCACACAAGGTGGTGCAATTTCTCTGGTGAAAACTGAGGAAACTACCTTCTTGTGCTTTAAGGATGTCAGGGCTGCTGTTGCTGACAATGACCCTTGTAAAAGTAAAGGACAGCCTACACAGACAACCCGTTCCAAGCCCCTGTTCACTTGCATAAGCCAAGCATGTGCAGATGCTAGGGTTTCATATAAAAAAATATAAAAACACCTGTGAACCCTGTCAACCCTCATTCTTGCGATGGGGAACAGATGGCTCAATTGTCTTGGAGGGGGCTAATGATTAGCAGACAATGGGAGTAAAAAACACAAAAATGTGACAGAATAGCTAAACTGTAAACTACATATGCAGAGTATCAGATATATACAAATTCATGCATGCCAAAAAAGAAGACAAGTCTATACAGATGTATTACACCAGGCTAAGAGAATCATCTAGAAACCTTGAATGTATTTATATTGATAAAGAAATCAAAGCACATCAATAAACCATGTAATAGTTGAAAGATGAGGAACAAGCATGGGCTGAGTCAGAAATTATACTACAAAAGTTAGTAGATTTTGTTAAGTCACTTGACCCATCAGGGATTCAGGCATGCTTAAATAAATAAATAAATAGGAAATAAATAGGAATTAGAAAATGAGTTTAATAAAACAAAAGCCAATAAAGAAATAAGTAACAAAGACAGAATGCACTGAAATACGTAGGTACAAAATAAAAAAGTGTAAGTGTTACAGGTAACCCAAAGGACAGTACCAAGCCATAGGGAAGATGTCTGCAAAGTGCAGAAACCAGACTCAGTTTGGTAGGATTTGCTGAAACAGAAGTATAAATGATGAGCTATAATATACAGAAATATTTCTTATAGACAGAGAGACAAGAAGATAGATTGCAAAGAATAAGACACAATGCAATGGTAAACAAAGAATGAAGATTTTGATGAAATATGCTGCACAAGTATAAACTCTAAAGGACAAATTGCAAAGTGAAAGTCCAAATATAGTACTGAAGGCATTAATTGAATGGATATGATACATAAACTACATTGGAATTTGCTTTAGCATAGTCCCATTTCATGAAACTATAAACTCAAAAGAAGTAAATCTAAAGCTATGGATGATATAATGGACAGGTCCAGACAAGTCCCCTTACTCTTCCATATAGGGAGCTTCATTCCTATGTGATTTAAAATAACCTATTCCAAGGTCATTTAGACTCAGGGTAAATTATGAAGTTTCACTGAAAGGCCATCATTGAAATATGTCTATGTGAATTTTCTGAATATCAGATTAAACAGAAAAGTTGATATGATGATATATGCAGGATCTTCAGTAATTATATTTAAACATTTTCACACACTCTGAAAACTGATAACCAAAAGAGAAAAATGAAGAAAAAGACCCAAACCTCCAATACAGCAACACATTTTTATTTAGTGTTTTCATTCTACCTACTGAGGACTTCTTCAGAATAAACCAGTAGCAATCACGCCTCTTAAATAATTTTAAATAATTAAAAAAATATATATTTTTTTATTTTGGAAAAATAGAGTGTGAATTACATGATGGTGACAGGGAAACAAAAACTGAGTATAGAGAGTTAATTTGACCATCCCCAGAATTAATGATTGCATTTCTATAGTGAGCATCTTCAAATTAAGGGCAGCTAAATTATTATATATTTATGTATTAAATATGGTATTTGTAGTTTTATAAATAAATATTGATTTTGTTAAGAATATGCCTCATATAAAATGTAGTAATTGGTTAATTATTTTAAAGGTCACATGATTGTTAATAATATGTTGTGAGTTATTTAAGGGGCATAATTATTTTTCTGTTTTTTTCTGAAGAAATCCTTGATAGGTGGGATGAAAGTTTGAGTTTTGGGTCTTGGTTTCACTTTATAGTTATCATTAATTATATTAAGAATTGAGAAATATAGCATTCTAATGTCAAGTCTTGAATTGAAGGAGCCAATAAAGTTATCTACATATATAATGCAGAACTGACCACTCCCTTTTTAATGCTGTTATGAAGAAGAGGTCATAATAATAATAGTAATAAAAAAAAAATCCATGCTAAATATTAGTAATACTACCATTTCCTGGTTCCAACGCTACTTGCCAGGTAGGCAGCAAGCAGTTCAATGGAGGCAAGAACTCTCACCTCTATTACCTGTCACTCTTGGAGTTCCTCAAGGCTCCATCCTTGGACCTTTACTCTTTTCTATCTTCATGTATAACCTCCATACTTCTGCTCTAGTAGCCTCAGTGATCCAGTATGCCCAAACACAAGCCTCCTTCCTCTCTGTGGAAAATGGCTTACCAGCTCCCAACTAATACTTAACCCCAGTAAAACCAATCTTCTCATCTTCCACCCTACAAATCACTCTTCTCCCCCCACCCTCTTTTAATATCCTTTCTAACAACAAAACTACCATCTCTCCAGTCACACACACCAAACTCCTAGGCATAGAAATTGACTGCAAAATGAAATTTGAAACTCACATCTCACTCACCATAAAGAAAATGCACAAAAATGAGGGGAACTATATAGAAACAAAACATTCCTCACAAATAGTACCAGAGCTAAAATAGGACAAACCCATCTCACCTCCACACTTTTATACAGATCTCTCATCTTCACCAATCTCAAAAAGTCAGAATTATCCAAACTTGAGACCTGTTTTAACAAAATTACACAATTTGCCAACACCCCTTACAAAACTCACCACTGCAAAACCCTGAAACAACTAAACTGGCTTGAACTCCCCCATCTCCTATTCTATAACTAGCTCATACTAACCTATATGATACTGTACCACCCCAAAAAAATTATGCATTACAAAATCTAATACACCCTCATACCAATACTAGGGTTCTACGCTCCAACAACAAACCGCTTCAGATCACTAAGTCCAATAGCTCTGCAGGGGCCTCCCTCTATTCTAACTATATTGCTACAAAATGGAACTCTCTGCCCACTAACATAACTGCTGCAACAACCTTATCTCAGTTCAAGAAATTCCTAAAAACACACCTATAAATTAACCGGGTTTGCCATTGTGACACCCCAGGCTAATCCTACTCTGTCTTACTCTGGCTCACCCCTAGTTAAATCTCCTCCCTCATTGTCTTTCATTAGACTTCTCTTATTCTTGTTAGTCTCACTTCTCTAGCTTCACCACTCTTCCAATTCTCCTCTCCCACCTCCAAATGTTGATAATTATGTCTACTCTATAATATCATTTCATTCTGGATATTTCTACCGATGTACAGCTCATTCAATAATCTTAGCTTAATTTTGTATGCTTTATTCTTGTGTAAATATATCTCTACTGATGTATAGCTCACTGAGCAATCTTAGCTTAATTTTGTTATTCTTATTCTTATGTAAATGTATGTAATTCTTATCATTTAATGAACTAGTCGCATGTGCTGTAACTGGAGCTTTTCCCCCTGGGCCTCAGCTGAAAAAGGACTTGTGTCCAGTCAGACTGAAAAGAATCCTAAAAAAAAAAAAAACTAAATAAATAAATAAATAAAAAACAAATCGGTATAAATAAGTTAACACATTCAAGAGTGAAGTGAATTTAATATGTGAAGCTGTATTCCAGCAAAAAGAAATATGAACTCATAAAAATGGATGTTTCTCTATAGAGACAAAAGAGAAAGGAGAATGAAAATTTGAGGAAGTAAATGGGAAACTAGACATGATAAGTGGGTATAAGATGCAAAATGGAAACACTATCAATGAAACTGACAAAGCAGTTAGCTGTGGCAGACAATGCACAATACAACAAATATGTTCCATGGATACCTTGGATAGACTGATGCACTGACTTTTCAGGTCATTACCGAAAAAAAAAATATTATTTATTGTCACTGATTGTGTGTGTTTTCCTACTGTAAAAACAAGTGCTTCTCATGTCTTCACATGCAATAATATGAGATTGTGATTAAATATTTGCAACTGCTGACATACCAAAGATAATGAGAACTTATAAAAGTCGTCACTTACTAACTTAAAGTATTCTGTTAGTGCCAATGAATTGCAACTAGAAAAGTGACTCTACTTTGCTCAAAAAGTAGTGCCTTCAAGCAAAATATCCTTAAGGCAATAAAGACTACCAAGACAAGAGATTTCCACTGTAAACATAAATGTGAACAATATGCTGAGATCTTATAGAAATTCTGTCTGTTCTGCTTTTGGAGTTCTACCATCTAGCATACCTCTCAAATATACCTCATTATGAGGAACGTTCCTCATTTTGAGTCTTAAGAAGTTCATGTTCCTCAGTGTTCCACGGTGAAAGGGTCTGTCAGACATTCATTGTTAAGCTTTTTAATAGATATCCATTATAAGTAATATTAAATCATATTAACTAACCAAAATTACTTTTTATAAGTACAACTTCACAAATTTTAACTGAAATATGAATGGAAGACGCTTTAAATTTAAACAGTCATTTAGATCAGGTGATAAAACTGCAAAAATCAGAGGTCAAAATGAAGGAAATGCTCACTGAGTATAAGACCTTTTGGAGGAACACTAGGGGAGGGGAAGAAGAAAGAAAAAGGTAACTATTAGTAAACCAATTACTATTCTCAACAGTATTTCTATGAAACTTTTCAGGATATAAATGTTTTATAGTAAAGTATTTTTGTTGTCTGTGATAAAGATACTAAAGTAAACAGGTGCCTTTTTACTTTATTTCTCTCTTTCTTTCTTTCTTCTTTTTTAGTATTATGAAATGTAAGCATTGTAAAAAAAAAGAGGAAAAAGGCTATACAAAAGCTGCAGTCTTGGGTTGATGAGGTGGGGAAGGGGTGCAAAAGTACACCGATCATAATATATGTACAGCTGATATGTTTTCTCTTACTTTTGCATAGGTGAATGTCTGGATTAATATAATAACAAACGTTAAGTGGAAACAAGTAAATAAGAGAGCACTGAATATAATAAAATGTTTTCTTTAGCAAAAAATGTTTCAGCTTGTCTTTGGAAGCCTCCAGCTGAAGGCTACAATTTGTTTGGGGGGAAGGGAAACAAGCTGATTACAGGCCAATAAGAGAAAGCCAAATCACTGTTTTCTTCATGCCTAAAAGCTATTGTTTTCTGAAAGCATGCAAGTTGTTTTTCACATCTGGGAGAGGAATAAAGATATAAAAAGAATAGACACCAATTACAGTAAGTAGAAGTACAAGCAGTAGCATTTGTTTTGGCATGGATTACCTCAACTTTAAGTTAATTAGGGCATGTGTTTGCAGCTGTCTATCTGGGGCAATTGTTCCTATTGGGAGGGTTACTTCATTATTTGAAGGTGTACATAACTTTATGTGTTTGTATTAAGTTAATAGGTTCTGAGGGTATATTGCTTTTTTTATGGTTTTCATCAAAACAAAATGTCTTGTAAAATGTGACATATGTTCCAATGTTGATGATAGGAAAAAACTGTAAAAAGGAACAACCTGCCAAACATTACTGGGTGCATGTATCACAAAAGCTGAAATTAGGCATTTAAAAAGCTATGATATATATAATAGGTGGCAATAATGACTTCTTATCATAATGACAGCACTTTCCATATTATCTTGTGATGTGCATGGTCTCACAGAAAAAGGAAAGAATACTTAACTATATTAAGAAATGCTAACTGCAAATAGCAATGCTGCAGGAAACACATTTGGAGTAATGAGCACATGAAATTGACAAAGAAAGGATTTCAGGACTGATACTCAACAGAATATCGGGGACAAAAGAAAAGAGGAGTACTTATAATAATTGCTAGAGGAATGCCGATAGTAATAGAAGAAAAAAAAAGATAATAATGGCAGATTTGTGGTAGTAAGGGACTACTGGCAAGAGATGATGATTTACTGACATGTATTTATGTTCCACTTAAAACTGCTATTATGGAACTTAGATTTTTTTTGGGAAGAATAATCAACTTTCAACAGGGAATATTACTTATAGGTGGGTACTGGAATTTGATTTGCAACATTGATGATGTATCTGTGAAGCCTAGCAGAGAAAATATAACAAAAGAGGGTAGATTTCTGAAGAAATTTATGAAAATATTTGGTATGTTAGATGTGAATTCAGTAGTAGGAACTCATAGAGAATTTGCATATTATTCCCAAGGTACAATAATTGGGCTAGACTAGACAGAATTTATATTTTCACAGGAATGTGTGCATTTAATTAAAAACTTTGACACACGTCCAATAGCTATTTCAGATCATGCACCAATAATTACCCAGACAAAAATGTAGGGTAATGAAGTAAAGATGAGCCACTGGCACTTCCCCACCTACCTGTTAAACAGGGAGGAAGTTAAGAAATGGGTAGTGGAGGCTATTTGGAAGTTACTAGGGAAGATAGAAAGTACTCCAGAAGTTATAGCTAGTAAGTAGAATAAAATGAAAATGGAGATTAAAAATAGGGTAAAAATAAAAGAAAAAGAGATATGGTTAAGAAGAAATGACAGTTATTTAGAGGGGCTAACAAATGTATTACAAAATAAGGGGAATCTCACACAACAAGAGAAGTAATTACAGAGTGTTAAAGAAATAATAAGGGAGTACCTGGATAAAATGCATGAGTTTAGAAAGATTGCTGCTAAGAAATTGTTTTTTGATAATAACTCCAGAGCACAAAAATGGTTAGCTTAACAACTTAGACAACAGAAAGTAGAAGGGGTTGTTGCCAGACTTAGAGAATCTATAACAAGAAAAATAACCAGAGATCCTATAGAGGTATTGGAGATATTTTGGAAATTTTATGAAAATTTGCATAAAGCAGAGAAATTGGTAAATCAAGAAAAAGCACAAATGGAAATATTTATGGAAGACTTAACTATGCTAAGGCAGAGGTAAATGAGGCTCAACAATTAACAGGTAAGACAAACAGAAATGAGACAAAAATAGTGATGTATATCCAAACTGTAGGGAAGTCACCAGGAATTGATGATTTTCTAATGAAGTATGGGTGCTATTAGGGAAGAAAGGGATAAAGATCTGGAAGGTTTTAACATTATTTTAAAAGGAGGGGAAGTACAAACATCCTAGAAAAAATCTGTGGTGGCTGTAATACCTAAAGATCATAAAAATCCATCAGATCTAACTTTCTATAGGCCCATTTCAGTTTTAAACCATAATTATAAAGTGTTTATGTCCATAATGGCTAAAAGAATGGCAAAGGTGTTTCCAAAACTGATAGATATGGATCAGTGTAGTTTTGTGGAGGGAAGGCAAAAATTTTACAATATTAATAGAACAATGATGATCCAGGGTGATGCAGAATGTAAGAAAATACTGCTGTTACTGGTGGGTCTTGATGCAACAAAAGCATTCAACAGAGTAAAATGGGATTTAATGAGTAGGGCAATGGAAGCATTTGCATTTCCTGATACAACAATAAGGTTAATTAGGAGGATATATAAGGGATTGGAGGCAAAAATCAAAGTGGGATGGTTCCTCTCTGATATGTTATATCTGGTGAGAGAAACCAGGCCAAGGCGTCCTCTTTCCCCTTTGTTATTTTAGTTATATTTAGAACCACTGCCAAAGAAAATAAGGGACTCAGAAATGCAAGGATATAATACGTATGGTATTCAAGAAACATTATCTTTATTTGCAGATGATATTATTTTGTACCTGACAGAATCAGAAAAGGACATCTCACTGTTCTGGAACATTCTGACACAGTTCTGTTTTTTTTTTTAGGATATAAAATTAATGAAGATAAAACAAAAGCTATAGCTGTAAACTATGTACCCACACATAAACTGTTTCAGCAATACCCATTGAGACATGATAGATGAAGTATTTAGGAGTACGAGTTAAAAAGGATGCTCTTATGGTGGTTAAGAATACCTGGAAGAGGCTAAACAAAAGAAAATACAAAAACCTGAGAAACTGGCAGCTCTTGCCTATGTATATGGATAGCAAGATACAAGCAGTAAAAAAATAATCCCTTTAGTGTTGTACACAAGTCAGACTTATTTTTATCAACCAGAGGAGATGTTGTGGATAGTAATTAATAAACAGTCTAATAATTTTATCTGAGAGGGAAAGAGGGCAAGAGTCAGGTGGGATAAGATGATCCTTCCAGTCAAACAAGGAGGGTTCAGGTTACCTGATTTGAAAGGATATTTTACAGCTACACATTTAAGGTTCTTATACATAACACAAACAGAAAGCTACAATTCAAAGTGGAAAGGGATAATGATGAAATGGGAAATTCAAGAAATAAGGAAAAAAGTGGGATTTTGGTTATAGATCCTTAAGGAGAATAAAAACAGTCATACATAATATTATATTTATAAAGTAGCAGAAAGCATTCTAAGAACTAAGTCAATAAGGGAATGAAGAAAGGAGATTCTGCTGATGGTGCAACTACAATTATAGGTACAGAGAAAAAGCAGGATGGGTTAGAATTTACTGGAGGAAGCTGGCAAGGAGACTAAGATATTGCAAACAAATAATAAGAGAGGGAAATGTGATAGAATGGGAAGACACAAAGAAGACATTTGGTATTCAGGCTAGAGATTGCTTTCCATATGAGGAATTGATATCAGAGCACAATCAAAGAAATGGGGACAGGGGATAGGGGAATCATAAGTGAAAGATCTCTGCTGGTAGAGTTTTTAGTTGAATCTAGAACATAAGCTGTTGTTAAAAAAATGATAATTGGTAGGACATATAAAATATTGCAGGATAACTGTATGAATCAATCAGAAATGGTCAGAAAAGAGTGTGAAAAGAGATTAAATAAGCAATTCACAGCAAAACAATGGATGGACATATGTACGGCTGCTAAACATGCAACAAAGTCTAGAATATTTAGAATTTATGCTGAGAAGTGTTTGCATAGGTTTTTTTATACCCCAAGCAGACTCCATATAATTTTAACTCAGGTAGATGACAAATGTTGGAGGTGTGATGCGTAAGAAAGAGATACCTGGGAGCATATGTTTTCAGAGTGCAATCCATTGGTAGACTTTAAAAATTCCCTACAGAGTATTCTGTCGTGTACTGTGTGAGCAAATGAATGTGACGAAGGATTTTTTTTTTTTGAGTTGGGACACAGGATCTAAACTGCCAAAAAATAGTAAGCCTTGTTAAGTTTAATTCTGGTGGTTGCCAAAAAAGCATTTACTGGAAAATGGAAATCAAAGTTTAAACCAACTATACTTGAAGTAATGAAAATTGTAGTAGAACTAAAAAACACAGGAAGTGTCATCTTTGGAAAAGAACAGGAGTGTGTTACATAGAAAAGAATTGAAATTGTGAGCACTATACATATCAAAAATGTTTTGGAGGAGGAATGAGGTTTAAGAGAAGGCAGGAATTTAGCAATTTATGTAATGTTGGATTGACTATATTGTACAGAAGATTATATGTGATGTCTAATGTTTGCAAAATGTGAACTTATTAATGTGCATTGGTTACTTTTATATGAATGTAAGTTTGCCTATATCACAAGTGATAATTCAATGAAAGTGTTTTAAAAAAATGAAAAGATATGCTGTTGCCAGAAGGAGAGGCAAAGGACATTTGTTTTACAGAGAACAGTATGGGTTGGTGAAAAGTGAGTAGCTGCACAAACATGACTTTGATTCAGTGCAGAGTTTTTCCAGATAAAAGAATTGAAATGTCTAGTGAGCTCTTTAAGTAGTAGACACTATCACCAAGCATTGTTCATTTTTAATCTCCTGCCATAATATTGCTGGCATTGAACAAAGTGATCATGACTTTAAATCAGGTTTTAACACATTGGCCAGGATTTGAATATAAGCTGGGAGTGAGCAGTAATACTGTGGCAAAAAGGATCTGTTAGAGTCACAATGAGTAAAGGTAGGAGGAAAGCGTGACTGTTGAAAAGGGTAGGAGAGTAGAGACAGTCAACGCAGTACCCCAACCCCTTATAGAAAATGTGAAAAGTGAAGATAATTGCAGTGTCACTGTAGCTAACAGCGAGCTACAGAGCATGCGCAAATGACGGCTTGAGCCAGAATTATTCAGCAACTTTGCATCTAGCTCAATTGTTCTGTGCCATTGGCTGTAAACCACCAATAAGTAATGCATTTATTAATGAAAAAATGGTTCTACCTAACAAAGCTATTTTCTTCATAGGTTTGACATAATATAGACATGTGTCATGAAATTATATCTGAGTATGATGGATTATATTTGCGTATATAGTAATTCTAAGTGATTTTCACTTTTCATCCTCAGTATTAGGGTATTTTTGTAAATATGATGCCAGTATATGTAAATAATTTTATTACTAAATTGCAAAATTCACATGAGTGTGTAAAACAAAGCCAGTATGCTTTATATCAGACATTTGTTGTGGGAATTGAAGCTGTTTTCCCTACAAAAATTGGTGAGCTAGTCTTGTGAAGTACAATTTCAGGTACTTAGCAGCTGGTCAAAAATCTCACCAAGGCAACTTGACATTAGAATGTTTTAAAAAGGTTGTAAAATGCTCTGAAATGTCCTCTAGCAGATGTATCTCACGACCATAACTTTCCTAGCAGAAAGTCTGATAGGTAAACACCACTTGCAGTTGACATCACTGGGGAGACTCACTATTAGGAATACCTGTCAACCGTCTGGTAATTTGTAGACGATATTGATTTTTGCTAGTCAAATAACAGGCTGCCACAAAATTCTGAGTGGTACCTTTAAATCACAATTTTACAGACTTTTTTCTTTGTTGATGAGGAGGCAGCTGCAGCTTTAAGGCAGATTTTTTTGTTTTTCTTTTGTGTGCCACCAAAGAGCAGGCTATTATATATGTCCAACTAATGCGCTTGGCAGCTAACAGGTGTGAAAGCTATGCAAGACTATTAGAGAACAGTAGAGAAACCATGAATGAAAGTGAGTGCTTGGAGCTTAAATAACACAAGAATACCGAAGTAAAACTAGGCATCGCATTGATGTTGGATTTTGTTTTTTATCCAATTCCAAGTATACCTTTTGGTTGATTCATGTTTCATTCATTCAGATTCTGAGTTGGTATTGCCTTGTGACAAGAAATCTTGCTCTAAAATGAAAATGGTGTTTTCACCAGGTACTCTGCCTTCTCTTACAGTCTTTCCAAATACATTAAGGTAAATATTATAATGAGCCACCAAGTTACCTGTAGTTGTGTATTCTGTGTGAGGGTGTCAGTCTTTATGCATCATGCATGATACCGATCTTGTGCCTACAGCTCTATATCATCCTTGATTTTGCAGAATGTCTCTGCAGACAAATCCATATAAGAACTATGGGAATATTAGCAGGAGGTAATAAACTCAGTATGAGCTGTTAGCACAGTATTGTACAGTTATTATCCATTTCATAAGATGGAGTAATTTGTATGCTTCTTTTGTCTCCATATAATCTAGCCTAGATTAAAATGACACCCATGATGAATACTTGTTGGAAATGCCTTTTTTGCTGTTAATGGCTTCCCATTTGGAATCCATAATTATGTATTGGGAACTGATTGTAACATTCATACTGTCTACAATATAAAAAGGAAAGTTAAATAATTTGCCATATCTCTTCTGGGATTCTGAAGACATCAACACTTTTACGATAGGAGTAGTTTTTGGTTCTTCTACGGATCCATATAGGTGTGAGTAGAGTATATCTGAAGGTGCACATGGCTTGGCATGAGAAAAGTCCCTTCTATCAATATATACCTCTTAATTGTCTGGAATTTTGTACATTATCCAGAATTTTGCCCCATATATTTGGCCTGTTCCTCATAAAATTTGTGGTTTTCTAGCAAAACATTGAGGACTGAAGTCACTAAATAATGACAGACATTTGAGTTTCAAACTTCATAAACCTAAAAATGAATACTAATGCAAAAATCTGTTATTCCAATAATTTTCTACATTTATAATGACAATAAATTAATTTTCCCTGATTTTTGGCATTTGCCCCCCATTGTTTTAGTCTTTGTCCAGATATCTTGTGCTAAGAGGTTATAGTTGTAAGCTTTAGTTCCCGTGGTACAGGTAGTATTTATAATACTAGGTGAAATTTGGCCAGGGCTTCAGGTAACTTCCCCTACTCTTTGCGTATGGGGACACAACTTGCTGTTGCACTTCCTGTCTTCCATTCTAAGTGTGGAGGTGGCTCGGAGAAGCAGGAAGTTTAAAAAGGTAAACATGGATGAAAAATAAGCTATTTTTCATGTTTTTCATGAAAATGAAACTGTTAATAAAACAGCTGAGGAGCCTAATGTGGGCGAGAATGAGTAGAAAGTTATACAGAGTGAGGAGAGAGGTGAAATGAAAAAGAAAAGTGAAGGAGAGTCGAGTAAAAGGCAAAATGAGGGAGGCAAAGTAGATATGGTGGATTCTGAGGAGTTATTTCAGCGTAATGTATTTGCAGCACATTCTGCAACATCTGAGTGTGTTGTTACAGCCCTCCAATGGGGGAGTTGTGGGATGTTTATTTGAAAGAATTAACTGATCAAAGCAAATCAGAGAGTGAGAAGGCAATGTCATGGGAAGAAATAATGAACAAAATTCAAGAAGAAGTTTAGGAAATAAGGAAGGAAGACATGAAGTAATACACACAAACAGTGAGAGAAGGCAAAAGAAGAAAAGAGAAGAAGAAAGATGAAAGCATCAGGTAAAAGGATAAGTAGTAAAATGGAAACGGAGCAGGACAGGTATGAAGTATGGGGCAGCATCATCTCACCACTGGGTAATGAACCCAGAGAGGTAAGAACTTTAATTTGTATTAACAAAGACACTTTCTGTGACATTTGTGTCAAGGAGGCACAGTATATGAAGACATTTTTAGAACAGTATGAAAAGAGAAAGGATGAAAACCTCTGGAACTTGTATGTTGTGCAGGCATTCAACAGGGAAACTAAAAAAAGAGTATTTATACAACTTCAAACTGAAGTCGAAAAAGACAGTTTAAAAGACTATTTAAAAACTGTGTGTACAGATATAGTAGACATTACAAAAATATATGACAATAGGGGTTTACGGATTGGGAATGTGGTGTTATATTGAAAATGCAAAATAATAAAATTATGCATTTGCCAAGTATAATTAATGTTGATGGAATAAGAGGTTGGTTAGATATTAGAGACAACCACAGACATGTTTTTTTGTGTGGTAAAGATGGTTCTAAAATTAACAATTGTGGTAAATGGAAGTGTTTTATTTCTGGTAAAGTTGGTCTTGAAGCAAAAAAAATGAGAGCAAAAATGTATAAAGTATGAACAAACAGAACATTCATGGATGGACTGTAATGTTGCAGAAAATTATACCCAGGAAACAAGGTCAGACCAAGATAGGGAGAGTGTTATAGTAGATAATACAGAAGAAAGACAAAAAGAAAAAATGAATGAGAAAGATATAAGAATGGAAGTGAATGAATGTGCGAGTGAAATAAGAGGAAATGAAGGAAAGCTAGACGGAGATATAAGCAATTCAAGTGATGAAGGAGATGATAAATGGATAAGAGTTAAAAGTAAAAGAAGTTCTATTGGGAAAAGAGTGAAAGAAAATGTAAATTTAAAAATATAGGTATAGGGTGAAATAAAAAGGAAAAGGACAAAAGCAATAAAAACCTTTTCTCATAATGAGAATCCTAGTTATTAATGTTAACAGTATAAAGAATGTTCAACGCAGGCTAGGAATGTTGGAATGGTGTAGAATGCTAGTCACGGACATTATAGTATTAAAAGACATAAGAATAATGACAGAAGAAGAAGAAAGGATACGGATTAATGGATTCTGGGAAGGCAAGATTATGTGGAAATTAGCAGATGAGAAATGTTCAGGCATAGTAATTTTATGTAGAGAACGTAAAGAATTTTGGATTATATACTAGTAATATTAAAAAGAACAGTAATATTAGATATAAGATGGAAGAACCAAATATATATGGTGATTACAATCTTTGCATAAACTTTACAAAAACAAAGAGAGAGCATGTTTAGGAAAATACTTGATTATGTGAGTGTAAATACAAAAGTGATAGTAGTAGGAGACTTCAATTGTGATTTAAGACACAGATGAAAAGAAGGGCAGATGTTATTGGCATGATATTGCCAACATCCTGGCAGATAGGTTCAGTGCTAACTTTACACCCACCCTCACCCCACAAAGGGTCCATCTCTATACCGGAAGAATGCAAAGTTCCTGTAATTATGGCTGCACAGGTAAAAAACACACTCTCCAAAGCCAAGAACACAGCATCCATGGGACCTGACAACATCCTAGGCTGCATTCTACATGAACTACAGAATGAACTAGCACCCCACCTAAGTGCCATGTTCAGTCATAGCCTCATCTCAGGCTTTGTGCCCAATGAATGGTGCACAGCAACGGTTATCCCACTCCACAAAGGGGGATCCACCAAGGACCCCGGGAACTACCACCCCATTAGCCTGACGAGCCTGGTCTGCAAGGCCATGGAATGTATCATCATGGAACTTACAAACAAAAACAAACTCTGGACCCCACCCAGTTCGGGTTTGTAAAAGGCAGATCATGTTTCCTAAACCTGATAGACTTCTTTGAAGCAGTCACCAAAGCCGTAGATGAGGATAAGGTGGTTCACACAGCCTATCTAGATCTCGTCAAGGCTTTTGACACCATCCCCCACTCTGGAATTATAGATAAACTCACTAAACTAGGTATAAATCCCTATGTCATAAGATGGGTTGCCAACTGGCTCACTGACAGAACCCACCCTGTGAAACTAGCAGACTCCAAATTTGACTTCAGACCAGTGACAAGTGGAGTACCACAGTGTTCAGCCCTGGGTCCTCTCCAGTTTGGTATCTACTTCTCTGAAGTACAGGCAAACACAGAAGGTCTTTGGCTAATGAAGTTCACAGATGACTGCAAACTAGGAGCCATAATCGAAACTCCTAACAATGTGAACATCCTACAAAAGGGTCTCACTGAGACAGATGCCTGGTGTCAAAGTCATGGCCTCAAGCTCAATGCCAAAAAGTGCATTGTCATCCCTTTTTGGTAAAAACTCTCTACCCATAAATTACCACATAGGCTGCAGTTTACTTAACACAGAAAGTGTGCTAAGAGACCTTGGGACACAGGTGGACAGTAGTCTCTCCTTTGATAACCACATCACCACAGCAGTCAGGAAATCCTTCTATGTGGCATACCTCATCACAAAAGGTTTCTCATCCAGGAAAAAAGAGGCAATTGTTCCCCTCTACTCATCACTCATTAGACCCATTATAGAGTACAATGCCCCTTTTGGTATGTACCTCACAAGACATCCACAACAACTGGAAAGGCCGCAGAAATACCTCACAAACAGGATTACCAGCCTCAAACAGGTGCCCAATGCAGACTGTCTCAAAAATCTCCAGCTTTACTCCGTCGCATATCGCCTACTCAGAGGCGATCTCTGCCTAACATACAAAGCTATGTCAAACCCAGAGCTGTTGGACATGTTCCACTTAAAGAAATCCCAATTCCTCCGAGCTACACCCTCTAGGGACCCAAACCTTGTCACCACAATAAACAGAACATGCTGGAGGGATAGATTCCTGTCCCAGAGACTTCCCATACTCTGGAACAAACTACCTATCTGTACCAAACAAAGCTACTCATTAGCACTCTTCAAGAAAAATCATGATGATTGGATGGGAAATAGGAAATTCACCTCAGGGATCACTTCTGTGGCTCTGCTCAACAGTGTCACAAAAAAATAATTTTCCTGGGTGGCAAAAGCCAGGGTACATTTTTAGCTAGGCTTATATAGGCCCTAAAGCCAATAGCATAGTACCTACTTATGAACCTAAGAACCTATAAAGTTATTTCTGATATGATCAAAAGTGGTGAAATGTATTTATGGAAAAACAAACACTGGACATACAAAAGGAGTAATTTGAGAACTGAAACTGATTACTTTATAGTATCAGAGAGTCTAAGTATATTACATCAAGGAGTTAAAATGATGGGATTTTCAGATCATGTAGCAATATGTATAGAGATTTAGGAAGGAATAGGTTATATAAAAGTAGATAGAGGGATGAAAAGGATCAACGAATCACAGCTATATAAGTATGCAAGGGATATAATACATCAGCTATGGCTGAATCATATAAACATGAGAGAATTTTACAAAGATTGGACAAGCTGGTGGATTAGTTTAAAATAAAATATAGGAAAGAAGTACTAGCATGGCAAAAGGCATAAAGAATATAAGCAAGATATAATTATAAGGAAATTAGCAAACAAGTCTTTAAAAACATAATAGATGATAAGGAAGAGTTTATAGAAAAAGAAAGAATGTTATACGAAATTAACCAGGAGAAAATTAAAAAAAAAATGTTATTCAAACAAAGATATTTTATACAAGGCAGAAAATAAGAAGTAGCACCATATTTAAGTAATGTGATTAAAGAAAAAAATAAGAATAAAAAGAGAATTAAGGAATGAGAAAGGACATATTGTGAATACACAAAAAGAAACTACGCAGACAGTAAAAAAACATATTTTGAAACTTTTCTATATGTGACATTATAAGAAAAAAATAGATGGGCCTTTAAAAAAAATTACCGAAGAAGACAATAAGAAAATGGAAGAAAAGATTACAAAGATTGAATTTAAAAAATGTGTTAAAAACAGTAAATGTAGACACAGCTACAGGTTTAGATGGACTTGAGAATCTAATGTATAAGGACATGCAAGAATGGCAAAAATAATTGTTTTAGAGGTGTTGAATGAATGGTTTGAGAAAGGTGTAAATAATGAAAAAAAATTGTATGGGTACAATGACATTTATATGGAAAAAGGGAGATAGAACAGATATAAAAAATGGAGACAATTAGTATTAAACAGTGATGATTATAAGATCTTTATGAAAATAATACAAAAAAAGAATAGTATGTAAGGTTAATAAGTTGCTAACTGAAACAGCTTTTGGAATAAAAGAGAAAGTAAGTCAAGAACTTCTAATGTTAATAAGAGAGATGGTAGATGATATAGTAAATACGGAAACAGAATTAAAAATACTGGTAAGAGATGTAAGTAAAGCATTTGACAAGATCCAGCATGAAGCATTATGGGAGATTTTAAAAGAATATAAGTAATAAAATAATCAACATTATTTTGAAATCTGTATATGACAAAAATAAAGTGAGACTAGTAGTTAATGGTTGGTTAAGTGAGGTAATAGAAATAAAGAGTGGCATTAAGCAAGGATTTCCAGCAAGTAGTATTCTATTTGCATTAATTATGAATATGGTAGTTACTAGTTACTAAGATACATTTGGCATTGGAGGCAGCTAAATATTGTACACCAGAGGGAATTCAGATTCCCGTAATGTTCTCTTGTGCGGATGACTTAGTTGTTAAAAACAAAGAATGGATGAGTATAGCCATCAAGACACTCGATAAAGAACTAAAGGTGTTAGGATTGTATTAATGAGGGAAAGAGTAAAGGACTAGGGTTCTCTGGAAAAATAAGAGGTATCCAAGTTCAATAAAGAAGAAATAGAAATTCTGGGAATAAGGTTTGGTATTGAACAACTGAGGGTGACACAATGGAAGGATATGACACTTAAAATACACAGCACTTGTATACTCTGGGGAACATTTAAACTTACATATAGAAAAATGCATGTTTAATTCAGTAGTGTTAGGTAAAATGGCACATCTAGCAAGTATATTTATGATACCATCAGAATATGAAAAAATAATTATTGAATTTGTTATTTACATTCATATGGTGATTGTGCTTGAACCCTATTAAAAGAAGAATTTTTTATGTTAACAATAATGAAGGAGGTTTGGGTTTAGTACACCCAATTCTATATATAGCCTCATTAAAATTATATAAAGTATAGACAGGGATGCAAGACAAAGGAAAATTGTTAATAAGGATTATAGAGGAAACATATAAATCAATTTGGGAAAGGGTTAAATGTTTAAAAAGAAGTAAGAAAATCATTTGTACAGAAATTAAACTATATCAAGAGAAAATACTACTATGGAAGGTTGATTTATGAACCATAGAAAGGAATAGGAAAACATGCTATGAAAATATAATGGGAAATTTTTATTATATTTACCATTAGGAGCATTTAGGAGATAAAAACAAGTGAAGGCAGTAAAAGTGAGAATGAAAAGATGTGAAAAATATGTGGAATGCAAAGATTTTCTTGTGGAGGTTGTCTATAAATAGGCTTTCAATAAAAGCAAATATGCTGTGCAAAACAATAAAATAATCTGCATATATATTGTGGGGAATTAGAGACTACTGAACATGTTTTTTCTAAAATCTAAAAGATTATACCAATTTTGGGAAGAAATATGTGGCAAAGAATGTTTTAAAAGATTGACAAATGTTACATGTATAAATTAGGATATGATACAATATGGAAATTGTGAAAATATGGAATAAATTGGTATAGATAGATTAGATGAAAGATTGTTTAATATAATATGAATCATCTGTAATGGCAGAATTATTGATAAAATACAATGGAAAATAGGTATTGTCAGAAATTAAAAAAACAAGATTTTGGTTGTGAAAAAAGCAGTGGGGGAACTGAAAGTCTGAAAATTCTGAAAATATGTGGATTACTTGTATATAATTGTAAATATTGTAAATATTGTAAATGAGCTGTAAAATTTGTATATAAATTGTATATATTATATTTTGTGAATTTTAATAAAGGACCCTTACTCGTTGTTGTGAGTGGGACCCATTTTGCAGGAGCACTTCCTGTTTCCATTCCAGGCAAAAAGGTAGCCCAGAGAAACTGGAAGGCAGTTGGAAACAGAAGCAGATAATGGCGTGGTGAAAGAAATAGAAGAGAAAGCAAATATCAAGACCAGAGAATGCATGCAGGACTCTGAGTTATATTTCAAAGAAATATGTTTGATGGGGATGAGTTGGCAAATGGTGGGTGTATAATTACAACCCTCCAGTCAAGAGGGTTGCTGATGATTTACGTAAGGAAACAGTGATGCAGAGTGAGCCAGAAAATTAATGGAGATGTTTCCTGGGGGGGTGTCATTATGGAGAAAATACAAAAGGAGGATGCACAGACAATCCTGTAGAATGGTGAAGAGATGGAAAAGAAAACATATGCAAAGAAAGCGAAAAAATGCAAAATGGGAGTGGCAAAAATAAAAGAAGAAGAAAATGAAAAACAGAAGTATGAGGTTAGGATTCAAAGTAAAGAAGACAAAGAAATTTACATGAATGAAGTGTGGGACAATTTAATAGCTCCACTGGGTGAAAAAGCACATGAGAGGTAAGAGCATTTATTCTTAGTAACAAAGAGACATTTTGTGACATTATATTTGAAACTGTTTTTAATGCAAATTTTTCTTCAAGAATATGAAACAAGAAAGACTGTAACTTATAGAATCTTTATGTGATGAAAGCAATTAATAGGGAAGCAAAAAAGGAAATTAATGTACAATTTCAAACAGAGGCGGAAAGAGAAACTTTGAAAGGACATTTGAAAACTTTATTTTAAAAAGTTCCAGACAGTGCAGAAGTTTATGACAAAGGGGTTATAGACTTGTGGATGGAATTGTAATATTGTGTTAAAAATAGGGAAAAAAAAAACAGAAAAACTATGCATATGCCAAGTATGATAAATGTAGAGGGGAATAACGGTATTGTAAAGTAGTGGGGAACAACCCAAAACTGTTTTGTTTTTGAAAAGAAGGACTTTTGATAAGTAATTGGGATAAAGAAAATGTTATATTTGTGGGGAAAGGGGAGATGATGCAAAAATGCTAATTGAAATGTTATAAATGTAACAAAGTTGGACATTTATGGGTGGATTGTAAAAATGAAAATAAAAGAGCAAGGAAAAGGAAAAAGAAAGGGAAGAACATGAAAAAAAAACATTTAGCAGTAGAAATAGAAGAAAAACTAGATGAGAAAAAATAATAAGCAGGACATAGAAGAAGATTTTGAAATAAGTGATGAAGAAGACATAAATTGTAAGGCAATAAAAGAAAAAAAAAATAACTCTATTTGTAAAAGCGTAAAAGACAGAAAAAGGGATAAATAAAAAAGGAAAAAGGAAAAAAAATGTAAGAAAGATAAAATATATAACTAATGACTAGGGTTTGGTATAATGGTTACGGCATTAGACTCACAGACACAAGGTACAATGTTTGAGTCTCACCTATGGGAGGGAAATGGGCTGGGCTTAAATGGCCTGTTAAGGAAGCTAATTTAGTAAATAGCTATTAGCTTATGAAATCATGTATCTAAGGAAAAGGAAAATTAAAAAAAAGAGTTCTTTCTACTGATGTGAATACTATTAAGAATTCAGTAAGAAGAACAGGGATTTTGGAGTGGTGTAATATATGTGATGTGGATATAATTATATGTTCTGGAATAGCCAAATTCTGTAGAAATAAAGTAAAGATATTAGATGTAACCTTAGCAAAACTAGGAAGATTAACCATTGTAGATTTATAATAGAAAGAACAAGTATATAGAATTATAACAGTATATGCTTATACTGATTGTAAAGAAAGGGAAAGCTTATTTCATCATATGTGTGACGAATGTGAATATTATAATAATAGGAGACTAACTGGGATTTAACAAGGCAAATATAAAAAGAAAGGAAATGATATAAGAAAAATGTGAAACTTATAAAATGTGCTAAGTTTAACTTTGGGAGGCAGTTGAAATATGATTTTCTGATTATCTTGCAATATGGCTAGAGATAAAGGGAAGAAAAGTAACACATAAAAATAGGCACAGGAATAAAAAGGATAAATGAGAAAGCATGGAATAAAGAAAGAAAGAGATTAGTAATACAGTTATGGAAATATCATATTACTATGATAACATTTTATAAAAATTGGTCTGAATGGTGGAAGATATTTAAGAAAAAATATAAAAATGTTTTTTTCTAGTGACAATATGATGTGGGAAAAGTAGACAAAAATATAAAAAATATAACAATACATTGGAAGATTTAGAACATAATGATATAAAGTACTTGGACAAAGGAAAATAATTATATGAAAGAAATCAAGAAAGAAAACAAGAATAGTTATATAAGCAAATATATTTTTACAAGAAAAAGAGACATATCAAGTTACTTAAGAAGATTAACAAAGGAAGATGGTAGTGTAATGAGAGAAAGGACACATGTAAAAGGAGAACTAGAAAGAAATCAAGAAAATATTATGAATAGTTTAGTGCAATACATACAAGAACTGTTTAAAGAAAAACAAGGGTAACAGAAACATGGAAAGTAAAAAAAAATATTAGCAGAAGAAGAGAATAAAGAGTTGAAAAAGGACAGCTCTTTAAATGAGCTAGATAAAGTATTAGGACAGATAAATACAGATTTGGCTGCAGGACAAGATGAAATATGATATGAAATGTATGAACATTTAAGGAGTGTGGGAAAAAACATATTTTAAAGATGACTGAATGGTTAAATGAAGATTTCATATATAAAGAATTATGTAGTAGAATACTTAAATTCACAAAATTAAAGACAATTAAAAAATGGAGACTGATAGTATTGAATAATAATGATAAGATCTTTGTAAAAATAATGCAAAAGAGATTTGAAACAAAAATGGAAAATATTATGGAAGATAGTAAATAGAGTATAGATGGGAAGGGATGTCAACAATTATTAATAGAGAAATTGTGGATGATATTATGAGTAGAAAAGGAAGCAAAAATCAAGATATGTGACCTTAACAAGGAATTTGATACAAATGGACATGAAATCTTATGGGCAATAATGAAAAAATATAATATAAGTGAGAAAGTTAGATAATTATGTATGTCAGTATATAGTAATAATAACATAAATATACTTGTAAATGGCTGGTTAAACCAAAAGGCACATATGAAAAGTGGTATAAGACAGGGGTGTCCAATGAGTTGTATACCTTTGCATTTGTTATGAATGTGATAGTATGTGAAATAAATTACAAAATGAAGGTGGCATGGTATATAACACCTGAAGAGTTAGGAATTCCAGTTCTGTTAACATATGCAGATGACATTTTAAGAATTGCAAAAAAAAAATTGGATAAAAGAAGTAATAATATGCACAAATGAGTGCCTACAGGTGGTAGGGATGGCTTTAAATAAAGAGAAAAGTAAAGGTGTAGGTGATGTAGTAAAGATAGGGGTATATATTTTACAATGAATGAAATTTCTATGTTAGATATAAAATTTGAGAATAAAGATAGAAGTAGAATTCAATGGAGAAAACAACATAAGAAATTAAACAAACCTGTCTTTTCTGGCGAACATATAAATTATCATTCAGAAAAAAGGCTTATTTGACAAACTCAGTACTGATGGGAAAAATAGAATATTTAGCAACTGTTTATGTTGCCAACAGAAATGGAAAAAGAAATATTGCAGATATTTTTTCATTTATATGAGGTTCTAGATTAAACCCAGTTAAAAGAGGAGTTTTGTATGTAAATAAAGAGAAAGGAGGTTTAGGGTTAATTAACCAAGTATATGTGCTGCTTCATTAAATTTGTACAAAGTGTTAAAGTGGACAAATGAAAAAGATAAGAGATTAGTAGTAATGTACAAATATAAACTTGATAAATTTGGGGGTATGTTAAAAAAGAGTAAAGGTGACAAAGAATGTATGAATGAAGAAATAAAATGTTAGCTAGAAAAAAATATTTTTATAGAAAGTAAAAATTGATGATATAGAAAAAAATAGAAAAGTATAGTATAAGAATGTAATGATAAAACAAGTTTACAATCAAAACTTGGAAACTGCATCAGTCGACTGGCATGTGATCGACTTGCAGTTTCCAAGTCAGCATAATGCCAAACCAAAACTAATCAACTACACTACAGTGTAAGGATGGTGTAGGTCGATATTTTGGGTTCGACATTGTGTAGGGAGGTCACGGTTCAATGAGGAACAGGGATTTAGCCCATTTCCTCACTATATTGCAATCTTGGAGTGTGTATATGTAACCCCCCAGCAAAATAGTACAATTAACATACCACTGACCGTTGAGTGTAATGGTACGTTAATGTGCATATCGTGGGTGACTGATGTCACCTCCTGCTACGTCAAACCCGTCAACCCGTCAACCCATGAAGTGCGGGTATGTAATTTCTGACATTCTACCTTTCAGACGTGTTGGAAATTGACATTTTCCATCAACATTATGGTCATTCGATGGAAGCATTTGCAAGAATATGATAGTAAGCTGATAAAACATTACTATGTAAAATCATGGGAAAATCTAACAGGTGAAAAAATTAAAGCTAAAAAATAAAAAGCAAATTGTGTAATCAGAAAGTATAATGCCAGGATTTTTGGGGAGACTGGTAATAGATAAACTGCCAGTAAAAGAAAATATGCCATATAAAAAGAAAAGTGATAGAATTTGTTTACATGGTCAAGAAAAAGAAACTATGGAACGTGTTTTTGAAATGTAAAAGAGTAAAAAAGCTATGTAAAGACTTTTTTTTAAGATATAAGAGAAGTGGATAAAATAAACATGGATATAATTAAATATGGATAGCATAGTGATAGAAGTAAAGAATATGTTAAAAGAATAGATAAGTTATTTTATTTCATATGTGTTATATGGAATGAAAGAATAAATGAAATTGTATTTAATGGTAAATGGATTTTAGCAACAATATTATGTAAAATCAAATGGTGGTTATGGAAAAAGGAGTGGTGGTCTAATAGAAATGAAAATGTAGTATGATTGTAAAGGAAATTATTAATATGTGCAAATAGATTAGTATATCTACATATTTGTACATTTGTAAATATGTGTAAATATTTAAATATGTTGTAAATAAACGTTATTGTTGTATCTAAAATAAAGGATCACTACTATTTTCGATAGGTGCCTTAAGATCCTTTACATTCACCTGAGCTATGACCTTGGTTTAACATTTCATCCAAAGAATGACACACTCATGAGTACAGCACCCCCTTTATGCTGCACTCTGGTGTGGAAATAGAACCCAAAGTTTTCTGCACCCTATGAGAGTGTGCTACCTGTTGTGCCACTGACGTTAATTATAGAGGTGCAAACTGGATTTACAGACATTAGCTCTCAGTTAGTTAATGTGACATTTCCATGCAATAGTTTACTAATGTGTTATGCTTTGCCTACCTATGTCTTGTACGAATATGCCTATTTTGAGTATGTTATTTGTATCATGCTGTGATAATGTTTGACAGTCCTGTACTGGGCATAGTTTTTCATTGTCTTCTCCAACATTAATGAATGCATGCCCCTACAATAACACTTACTTCAAGAGTATATTGTAGTGTTATACTGTGTTACTATGAACAGTAGTTTCTTACACACATATTCTGAATTTGTAGTTTGTATTACATCGTCCCAGCATTAAGTTCTCTCACTACTTAGGGTCACTGGAATTTCAGGCTTGCCTTTGTGGACTTCTAAAAGATGAATGCACTGTTTGCATACTTCTCAACCTCTTAGCACAAGAAATCTGGGCAAAGGCAAAAATAATGGGGGGGGGTTCAAAGCCTCAAACATAGGGACAGATTTCAAGTATTGCTCTTATACACTTAGAAAGTTGAAAGAATAATAGCTTTTGCACTGGCATGTATTTACTGAAGGATATGAAGTCTGAAACTCAAAAGTCTGTTGTTATTTAGTGACTTTAATACTCCACGTTTTTCCAAAAAAACACAAATTTAATTAGGAACAAACAAAAAATATGAGGTGAAAATCTGGGAATTCTGCAAAAATCTGGATATTTAAGAGGAATGACCGTTTGGTAGGAAGCCCACTGTAACAAGTGTAGTACATACGGAAACATGGAATAAATTAGTGCCTGAAAAAGGAAGCATTCATAAATAAACACGCAGAACTGTAACTGCTCCAATGACTTTGGGGCTTGGGATAGGAGAATTGATTTACCAAGGGCTTGTACTGGTACATGATATATTCCAAAGAAAATGCAGGATATTTGCATCTATAACACAAGATCAAACACTAAAAATAGTGATTGCTCTTTTATCGAACTTAAAAACGTGAAACCTTAAAATGTCGAAGGAACAGATCAGCAAAATTTTTCCCAGGGAAAAAATTCACTGATCCAAAAAAAAAAAAAAAAAAACAATGTACAGGCAAAATAAAGTGGGGGGCTTCACCCCCCCCACACACACACACCCTGATGTGGGGGCTGTGACCCCCACAACCCCCCAACTTAACTATACCAACTCCGCGATCGCACCACAGTGGAGAAAACAGAAAAGTCCAGAGAACGGCCCATTGATTATTTCGATGTTCCATGCCTTTGACATTTTCAGGTTTTGCGTTTTAAAGTTCGATATAAGAGCATTCGCCCTTCTAATAGGAACCCGGATATTCTGTATATAGGAGACTCGTCCATTTATAAATAGAACAGTGGTCTCTGGCACAGTACCAATATCTGGCAGACTGCACTGGCTTATTCTCATGTAAAAGATTGCTGTTACCCTGCTTGTGGATGCAGATATACATATTATTATCTAATATATCCCAGGGAACATGCACTTATTGATGATAGCTTACCTGTAGGGCAAGAATAAACACCAGTTCTTCTACATACACCTGAGGAAATGTAAGCATATACCTTTCTCTAATTCTAGTGGAGTCATCAGGAGGAAAAAAGGAGCTAAATGCAAGTGACTGGCACAGCCCTCTGCTTACCCCACAGCTGGCCATCAGCAGATTGGCAGAACATCTACAGTGGGAAAGGCATACACATCATCAGTCCACTCAGGTGGACAACAGCCCTGGATATGAATGGAGTACTGTACCACTGGTGCACATCTCCTGATCAGTACTTCTAGGGTAACACTGAGCGTGGGGGGACACTATTCCATTGTGAATATTCCCAAGGTAGACAAAAAACATATGAGGTAACCAAGGGATAGAGGAGAATGTTTACTGTAGCAATAAGATAAACAGGAAAATTAGGACAGGTACAAATTAACAGAAATATGTTTCAGTCTTGTATTTTTGGTCTGTTCCTCATAAAATGTGTATTTTTTTCTGGCAAATCATTGACAACTGCAGTCACTAAATAATAACAGACATTTAAGTTTCAGGTGTCATATCCTTCAGAAAATGTAGGCTAATACAAAATCTGATATCCTAGCAATTTTCTAAGTATATACAAGCAATATTTAAAATATGTTCTTAATTTTGGGCCTATGTATTCTCCATTACTTTTTTGAGGGGGAAGGAGGGCACTGTACCTGATTCTTTAGCTAAGAGGTTGAGAGAGGTATGTTGGTATATCATCCAAAATGGTTTTCTGCACTATGCCATTTAGTTGCTGAGATAGGCTCCAACTCTTCTACAAAGCTTAACAGGATAATGTTGGTACAAAAATAAATGAGTGAGTGAGTGAGTGAATGAATGAATGAATGAATGAATGAATGAATGAATGAACAAATGATCATGTCAATAACAGGACAATCATGTTACTTGTTGTCCTGTCTTAGCTAATCAGCTGTGATGAATGCCTTCTGGATGGAAGCTTGTCTGTGAAGGGCTTAGGATGGATATTATATTGTGTGACACAAACAAACAGAATCTGTATTTTAGCTTTTGTAAAAGTTTGTGGGGCATATTGAGGTAAGGTAGAGCTCCTTGGAGAGGATGGCTTTATTTGTCTTTCTGAATGGTGGTATCCCACATTCCTATTGGAAGTAGGAGTTATGTGATCACATATGTAACTTTCATGTGACTTAGCCATCCAGATTTTTGGCCATACTTTTCAAGAGCCTTTGTCCAGATTTTCAGTCTTCAGGTTGAGAGGAATGCTGTTATCCCATTCGTTTCCCCATATGCAATTACAGAATGTCTTGACTGGTTGACAGTGTGAGACAGAAGTTGGCCTAAGCTTTAATCAGAATGCAACAACATGGAAGATTAGCTAATGAATTATATATAATACAAAACATATAGGTTTAACCTATTATTCCAGTAGCAGTGCTCTGTATGGGAGTCCCAAGCCAATCAATGTGAATAATAATATTCTTTTTTTTTTAATATAGTTGCTGCTGGAGTTGATAATGATTCTGTGAAGAGTGTGTTGTTCCTACATTTGGTTTAATGGTTAAGGTCTTCACTTCCCATGCACAAAGTACTAGGTTCAATGCTGACCTCAGGCCAATGTCTGTATGGAGTTTGTATGTTCTCCCTACATCTTTCTGAGGTTCCTCCTACCTCCCAAAAACATGCTGAGTGTTTCTATCTCAACCTCAAGCTCACCTAAGAATGGAGTTGTGGGCAGCAGTACAGACTCTAGATGGTGCTCTATAGGAGGAAGAATTGTGTCAACCATTCTCTTTGGGCATCTGCTGTAGTGCGTAGTTTCTTCAAGATAGGAGAACATGGATTGCACACTAAGAGCCATGGTGGCCATTCAGCAGTATAAAACATGGTTTTAGGTGATTCGGACATGTTGATTGACATCACCAGATGGGCATGGGCATGAGCATTTATTTTCCAGTGATAGGTGGGTTGTGGATTCATCCTACTATGACCTAGTCAGGGATCCATGATAATGGTGGGAGGGGGTGTAGTTGCCCCTATTGGCCAGTGTGTGCTCACCATAAAGCCCAGCACCCTGGGTCTATAAACTACTGGCCGGCCGGTGTCCCGTTCCCTAGCTTGGGTTACATAGGATAGCTCTGTTAAGTGAAAGCTGGATGTAAAACCAATCAACCAGCCAAACATTAACTAAGAGTTGCCATACTCAATGCATATTCACTGACAGAACAAGGTTCAGATGTGGATGACATGATGGTAAGGAGGAAGCTAGATATCCTTTGTCTCCAGGATACAAGGTGGAAGTGCAGTGCAGCAAAGCCACTTGTTCTTGGGATCCAGAGTTTACTACTCAGGAGGACAGCTGTGGTGAGGGAGAGGCTTCTATCATGGCATGTAATGATAGAGTTGTGTTCATAATCTCAGCCTATGCCTCACAGCAGGATTGTAATAATAAAGAAAAGAGTGCATTCACACAGCAGTTTCAGGAACTACTTTATAAAGCAGGCCAACATAAATTGGTATTAATAATGGGTGACGTGAACGTACATAATAGGACAGACAGAACTGGATATGAGGACTGCCTGGGTCCACCTGTTTGGGGCAACAGAAATAAAGAAGTAGAGGATATTCAAGACTGTCTTGTAAATGGCCTGATGCTGGCTGACACATGGTTCAACAAGAGAGAATATATACAAGAGTTGCCAACATGCAACTCAGGTAAACTTCATCCTATTAAGGAAAGGGCAGTAGGGATTGCAAAATCATCCCCAGTGATACAATCGTCCCACAGAATAAACCACTGGTTGTAACAATCATATGCAAGCAGTGGTCAGAGAAGGCTCTAAGGTCAATAGAGACTACGCTGAAGACCTGGACGTTGACTGGAGATAAAGCATAACAGTTCAATGAATTACAAAGAGCTCTAGCACCTAAAGAAGAAGAGGTAATAGGTGGAGTTGAAGAACTACAGCTCGTGTGAAGACTGCAGACTAGATATACAGCCAAGTCAGGTACTGAAATAAGGTACATAAGGAAAACTGGTGGTTGAATGCAAAAGTCCAGAAAGTCATCAAAAGAAATAAGGAGTGCAGGAAAAAGTGGGAGATATAAAAGATAGACAAGGCTAGGAAGGAATACTGCTTGGCTAAAAATTAGGCTAAGAGAGCAGTTGCAATAGCAAACAAAAAGACATCAGAGGCACTCTACTGGCTTCCAGAAAGTGACTCAGTAGATGGCACAAAGAAACTATATTGGGTTGCAACATAAAGATAGAAAGATAAAAAAGGTAGTCAGACACCTTTCATAAGATATGCCAGCAACAACCTGCTCACCAGTTCACAGGACATCAAAGGCAGATAGAAGGAGTACTTCCAGCGTCTTCTGAATGACGAAAACATGACAGAGGCTGAACTGACCCAGACACAGCCAATGATGAAAAAAGAGGAGGGCTTCACCAAGGAAGAAGAAAGAATAGCACTGAGGAAAACTAATTCAGGAAAAGCAGCAGGTTTAGATGTGGTCACAACAGATATGATAAAGAAGAGGGTGAGATGGGAGAAATGACTCCTGAGGGTACTCATAGGAGTATGGAAAGAAAGGCTTATCCCAGATGACTAGAGATAAGCATACTAGTGCCAGTGTTTAAGAACAAATAGATCATTCACAAGTGTTGGCAGTATAGAGGTATGAAACTCCTATCACACAGCATGAAACTTCTGGAGAAGGTGATTGAGAAATGAATATGGAGAGTAGTATTAAGTAGGATGGGAGATGATCAGATCAGGTTCAGATCAGGATGCAGGTATTAAGTAAGATGGGAGATGATCAGATCAGGATGCAGGTATTAAGTAGGATGGCAGATGAGCAGTTCAGGTTCAGATCAGGATACAGGTATTAAGTAGGATGGGAGATGAGCAGTTCAGGTTCAGATCAGGATGCAGCACAATTGACCCAATGTTTGCAGTGAGACAGATACTTGGGTGGAAGCTAGAGATGAGAAAAGAGTCCAGCTGGGCATTTCTAGATTTGGAGAAAGAACATGTCAAGGTCCCAAGATAGCTGATTTGGGCAGGCCTGCAGTGGTTCAAAGCCCAACAGACATTGGTAGAATTAGTGCAGGCTATATACAAGGACCCAGTGTCTCAAGTATGAATAGTGTTCACTCTCACAGAGGTATTCCCTGTGGGAGTGGGTGTGCATCAGGGTTCTGTATGTAGATAATGTGGCATTACAGGCAAACTCTGAGCAAGATCTTCAGCAAAGGATAGGGGAATGGAATGCAGAATTGAAGGTATATGGGATAAACTGAATATAAATTAGACAGTTGTGATGGTAGCAAATGGAGGAAATCAGAAGAAGATGAGAATTGTGATAGAAGGGAAAACAGTGCAGCAGGTTAATAGTTTTAAGTATCTGGGAGGGGTGGTTGAGGAGAAGGAAAGTCTGAACAAGGAGGTCAAAGCTAGAATTAGAGGGGCTGCATCCAAATGGCACAGAGTATAGGGGCGGTTGGCGACAGAAGAATGCCAAAGAAGATGAAAAGTAAGGTGTACAAAACAGTGGTGTGACCAGTACTACTGTACGGTACAGAAACCTAAGCAGTAAAATCAGAGCAGTTGACGAAGCTAGAGGTGATAGAGATGAAGTGCCTGAGATAGATGATAGGATGCACACTGTAGGACAGAGGATATGTGAGGACATAGATACAGAAGCCAAAGTAGCTCAGACTGCAAAAAAGACCAAAGAGAAGAGATTACCGTGGTTCAGGCACATGTGCAGAAAAACAGAAGAGAATCTGGTGAAGCAGTTTTGGGACAGACAAGAAGAAGGCAAGAGGAAACAATGGTGTCCAGCAAAGAGGTGGATGGATTGTTTGAGAGAAGACCTGTGATAGTCAGGCATAAGTGTTGAAGAAGGTAAGAGAGTGACATTGAAGAGAGATGATGACAGTCGGAATGTCACCTTGATAATATTGAGAAAATGGGAAAAAAGGGGTTGATGATGATGATGATGATATATTGCTCCTACATTAAAGTGCCCTACATTTGACTGAACATGTGCTGGCCTGTTAATACTTTATACACATGTAAAAAGCAGGGTGTGCCTTCTATATGGTGCCCCCAATGTATGCATCCTTTCTGTCCAAATCTGAATAATGTTTCTGTGTGCGGATTTGTTCTGACATATCGGATATACTTAAACTGCAGTGATTTTTCATATCTCAAATCCCCATACATGACAAAAGGGGATGCAAATCAAGGAGACCTCTCTTTGTATGAGGGGTTATAGCTAATTAAATTAATTGGTTGGCATACGTTGTATACAGATCTTGCTGTTACTTTTACTGACTCAGCTTCTGTGTGGGTCACTTTTAAACTATTTCTACGCAGTTGTAGTTTTTGTATTACAGGCAAATTTGCCACTATAAGGGTAATCATTTTAGTAGGCAAAATGCCTTTCTACTTGTGTGCAGCAACCTCAAAGCTGATTATATTATTTAGGAGGTGCAAAGCCTTGTATAGGGAGCATGGGAAAGCTCTATGCCTGCAATAAATATTGCTCTTTTTAGTTCTTGTGTTGGAGTTTTAACTGTATTACTTGTCACAATTATGCATTTTGTTTGTTAGGTTTACAGCAATGTTACTCTGCTGAATTTTAGGAATGTTCAATAAAATTAATATGAGTCCATGTTATTACTAATATTTTCTTGCAACTTGAAGAACAGTTGCTATATGATTCCCTGGTATTACCTACAATTATTGTTCCTGCTGTATTCGATTGTTGACTATTATGTCTTTTCAGGTTTACTTTTGCAACCTGCCTTGTGGCCTAGGTCTTGACTGAAAGGGTCCTTTTGAATCATTGTAGCTGTCCAACCATTAAATAAATAAACTCTTTCTTCTTCTGCTTAAGGATATACCCACACATCTGAGACAGTATCTGGGAAGACAGTTTAATCTAGTCACCTAAAATCTTTTAAAATAGTGTGTGTTTGAATCTAATAAACACTAAAGGCATATGACTGTGAAAAGTATGACATATTGTAAACCCTCCTTCCTTTTTATTTTTAGAAATGGATTGTTGTATTTGAATGCTCCAAATTCTCTTAACTGTTTTGTGTACTGGCTCAGGCAGTCATGTAAGTCATAACATAAAGAGAAGTGCAGTTCATTGTATCATTTGAACTTTTGTTTGTCTAAACATCTTTGTTTGTGCAGGTTTTTGAATTTCCTGAAATGCTGTCATTATCTTAGCTGATGTTAATTTGAAAAGTATCCCACAATAACAAAGGACTCTATGGATATTTACAATGTTAAAAGGCCAAGGACAACAGATGAGATCACTACAGGCCTTGTCCCAATTAGTCCTAGTGTAATATACCATATCTCTGAACCATAGGTCCACACTCTTTAAAATTTACAAGATTTTGTTCCTGCCTGATTTTTAAGGTCAGCTTATCCCATCAACTCCCCTCTCTGAAATAAAAAAAAAATGCTCCTAATTTTGAATTTACTATCCCTAGCTTAACTAAATTAGTGTTTTCCCAATAACTTTTCATTGTATAATAAAATTCAGCCCCAAAGTACTGCACATCTTCCCATTTTTAAACATTTATATACACATTTCAAATCCCCTCTATATATCCTGTGAAACACAGAGTATAGTTTCAGCTTTTTAATCCTTCCTGATAATTGGTATCCCTCATGCCATGAATTCTTCTGGTGAAACATCTTTGTATCATTTCTAATTTATTTGTTTGTAATTTAGAATATATTCAAAACCTACATACGTACTCTTTAGAGGTCTTATTATGTATTTGTATATTGTTACCAGTACCTTCACATCTCTAATGGACATCACCCTAGACATAGTGTGCATAGCAGCATAACATGATTTCAGGACCTAGCCACCTGGTGGTGTGAACCTTGGCCCTAGATAATTTTCACTTTGAAGTGACACTCCAGCCCCATGTACAAAAATGGAAAAAGGGATTGTGGATGGATGGATGGATGGATGGGTGGATGGATGGGTAGATGGATGGCTGGATTTATATGACCATAAAACTGCAAATTGATGTCAGTCAAAATTCCAAGGTCTTCATATTTCTCACAAACTCCCCAAATCTTCCCATATGTTCCGTATGGATATCTAATATTTGTTTTACCAAAATGCGTAACCTTAGTTTTAGCAAAATTAAATGAAATTATATACCATGACTATACTTACAATACAACATTAATTTGCAATCACAGTTTCAAATGTAGTAATTCTTGCACGTGTTTAGCACACTTCTTTGCAAGTTTCATAAGGTAGCAGTGCTGTACACTATAATGCCATTTATTATTTATTAACAAAGCAGAGTTAAAATGGAAGTCTTATTATAATGTGCCAGAAGATGTGTTTTTATTTTCTGCTATTTTAGTATTTTTCAGTACAAAAATAACTTAATAATTAATGGTTTGGGGTGTGCAGCTAGGCTTGTAAGGGCCCTAGTGGTCATTAGCCTAGTAACAAACTATGAACCTATATCACTTCAGATGTGTACTGGC
Source organism: Protopterus annectens (assembly GCF_019279795.1). NCBI lineage: Eukaryota > Metazoa > Chordata > Ceratodontiformes > Protopteridae > Protopterus > Protopterus annectens. The sequence continues at coordinate 753,211,866 of NC_056747.1, forward strand.
TGTCTGTTGTTACCTACGGCAACAAGCTTGGGCATTCTGTATTTCTCACTTAGCATGTCATACAGCTCTTGGCTCCCAGCTATTTATACAAGCTGCTGTCCCCTGTGTCGCTACTAGGCAGCTAGGACCATCAGGAAACGGGTTGCTATTCCTCCCTGGAACTCTGCTAGAGATCTTGGGTCAGTGTTCTTTTGTCTGTCTGTCACTTGTCCTTTTAAAATTTCCTGAGTCAAGCATGCAAGACCGAGACTTCATTGTGGAAGTCCTCAAAGTGTTATTTATTTAGGAGAGTTTATCTCAGTCCCTCTAGGGGAGGCTTTACATGAACTGTTTGAATTAAGGTTGCCCTGTTTTTTGTTTTTAATTACATTTTATACCTCAGTTTCATTGTAATGCTGAAAGCATGGCTTGTTTTTCTTTACTGATTTATATCATACTGTGCTTATAAATAGATACCCTAATAAATTAGTGATTAAAATGTATTTATTAATGCTTTCATTTATTCTGAGCAAATATATTAATGAAATCCATTACGATAATTCAATTACTTGTAATTCACTTTACTTTTTTATTAGTTGCTCTGCAGCCTAATATTTATGCAACTCGTTTTCAGAAACCTCAGAATAACAATCACCATTTCAGTTATGACGTAATCAAAGTTCTTATTTTGTATTAGATGTACCTTGTACCTTTCTTGCACAAAATAAAAATTCAAAGCCTTTTTTTAGGGAAACTAGACTGCTTCAATATATCCCGTTCAATGTGTACTTGGGGTATAATCACCCTGAATTGTAGAGACTATAATGCCCTATCCTGTCTGCTGTAAATGAAATGTCACTGACTTTTCTGACCCTCTTGGAGTGCCATTTGAGTTGATGGGCTGGAGTCTGGCACTTCAGATAAAGCAGAACTTGAAAGATACATCATTATAGCAGGTTAAGGGGAACTCAAACTGAAACTGAAAATAGTAAAGACATGCTGAATGGAAAAAAGTGCTATCATTATAGAGACAAACACTGGGGTATCATCCATGAAACTGAAGAAACTCGATTTGGATTAAAGAAGCATGGAGGTGTATACTAGTCAGAACAATGAAGAAAATGTGTTTTACTGTGAACAGCAAGTATTAGTCAAGGAATATTCAAGGAGGGACATAGGATTTCATGTTCAGGTCTGGAATAAGGGTAGCATGGTAGTAGAATAAAGCAAAATTACATCATTCTGCTTTGAAGTATACTCTAGTCCCTCTTTCAGGCTTTTGTTGAACTGTTTAATTTAGCAAATACCTTTACTGTGTGCAGGGCAACTTGCAGAGAAGCAAGGCTTCCTTCTGTACCATGGAGAATAACCTAGTTTTTCTGTAGCATCCACAGTATCAGGAACAAGAGCTCACTGTCCTTATCTTCCCTACCTACTCTTCTCTGTCTTCTCTGGATGGGTTCATTGTTCTACAGAATCAACCTCTGTCAGAAGATGAAAGTGCATCTCAGCCTTACAAACAGTAAGTAAGAATATGGATTAATGTTCTATGTATCAATGGGCACAAACACATAAAAAAAAGACAATGAACTGAATCACATGATTTCCTGTAACTGGCAATAAAAATGAACATCAGTGAGAAGCTGAACACTCAAGAATATAGCAGAGATTGTACAATGTATAAATATTTGTTTGTTGGTCTTGCTATCTTTCCAGCCATAAGTATAATTTTAGAAGAAAGACAGGATGTCCATACTAAGGAAAAGGTCAAGTAGCCCTCCTTTTTACAACAAAAGTCTTAAATCATTATTTTACTTTAGCAAATCCATTGAAATGATGAGAAGTACATCATTATATCATATTGTACATTCAGTAGCGAAGGAAATAAATAGTTATACCGACTATGTATGTAATCCATCTTGTAAAGAACATTCATGAACATTAAACCTTAGTAGTGTTATATTATGCATCAAAACAATCACACTTAGCCAATGCCATAGGATAAAGCCACAAAGCCCTGGCTATGGTTCAGGTGACCAAAATTCAATTAATGCATTAGGTGTCTGTGGCATTGGCAGGGGAGAACGGGCATGCCCATCCTGGATTAAGGAGGAGAGGGCTGCACAACCAGAGCACACAATGCAATATGATTTCCACGGTGGAGACTGGGGAAAGTACCACAGATTGCTACAGAGGATGGGTGGGGAGGCTTGCTGTTGTCAGCACTTTGTGGAAGTGTGGGGCAATTCAGTGCCAACTGACCATTGCACATCCCATCCTCAGAACATAGTAGATGCAGAGAGAAAAGGGGACTAAGGCAGAATAAACCCCCACATCAACACTATGACACTATCTTGGGATGCCTCAATCTCCTTGCTGGCCACAGCTCATTCAGGAAAGTAGGGGGAGAAGAGGGGTTGGGAAGAGCCAGCAAATTAGGAGAAGCACTTGAGTAAACTGTTGGTCAGCAGCATAGAGAAAAAAAAGAGGGGCAAAAATATATCACACTTACCCCATTGTCATTAGTAGCAATCAGCTTAATTAAGAAGAGTTACTATAAAACTGTCATTAAGTATGTAAATTACAGGAGTGAATGTAAATTGATTTCCTTCACAAACTAATGAGCACCTCAGTTTGTTAAAATCAAGTAAAACTGAACATAGCAGTTTTGTAAGTTGTCTATTTCATCATTCAGTTATTCCTTCTCAGTGGACTGCATCTTAGGAATTTTCTTTCTTTGTCTATTATCAGGCCATCTTAGAATGGAGAAGGTGATAGAGCTTTAGATAGGGAAAGAAAAGAAAGATAAGAAGAAACGTTCTGACTCTATCATATCAGCCCTACATGAACCAGCTACTTTATGCAGAGGGATAATGGTATCTTGATTGAAAGTCAGAATAACCAGGTTTGACTAGCAGACCTGGTTCTGGAGGATTCAGCTGGGGATGGGAAATAGTACTAGTTTTACCTTCTTGCTTGTCCCATTGAGAAGCTACATTCCACACTGTAGACCAGTAGTTCTTGCCCTGCATGAGTGACTAGGTCATGCACCAGCAGATCATCTGTGACTTGTCTGTATTGATATAATTGCACACTGGGTAGTTGGGGGGGCACTGAGAGCAGGACAAAATAATTAAAAAATCCAGACCATCCAAAGATCACAGCTCACCTCAGCTTGACTCGAAGCCTGGTTGGTCATGTGGCTATGGATATGAATGGAGTCATAGACAGCAGCACACACTCTAGGTAGTGGCTATTTGGAGAAGAGTCATGTGGACTAAGCACCTTAGGCTTCAACTGTGGTGCATAGCATCCTCTAAATACCCTGCAAGAATTGACTCTTAAGTGATATGGTCACATTGACTAACACAAGTAAAAAGGGGGATCTAGGGTATTTGCTGATGCAAAGTGAGTTGAGGAACTGGCCTAATTCAACCTATATAAGGGGCATTAATGGTGAGAGAGGTCTACATGCTAATGTGTGCCTGCCATAAAAGTCCAGCAGCCTTGGCCCAATAATCTGGTGTCCACTTGCCCAATCTACATTAGCTGGGATAAAACCAAACAATCTGCCAAAAATGAGCTAAGGAATGCTACATTGAATATAGAGTCACTGATGGCATATGGCTTGGAAGTGGATGACATAATGGTAAGGAAAAGACTGAATATTCTTTGTGTCCAGGAGATGAAGTAGAAGAGCAGTGCAGTGAAGGATCTTGGCCAGGGATCCAGAATCTTCTATATAAAGGGAGGACAGACTAGAAATGGTGAGATAATTGTGATGAGAGAGAGCCTTCTGAAGACACTGAGAGATGTCTTCAGAATCAATGACAGACCTGTGGCAATCAGACTCCAATTTAAAGATGGAGCATTTTTCACGATCTAACTGGAGGGCTGCAGTGGTGAGGAAAAAAGAACATTCTGGTAGCTGTTGTAAGCCATACCTCTCAACCTCTTACCACAAGAAATCTGGACAAAGCCTAGAATAATCGGGTGCAGGGTTAAGGCCCACAAATATGGACAGATTTTAAATATCACTCATAAACTTAGAAATTTGTTAGAGTAACAGATTTGTGTTATTGTGCATTTTCTGAATATAAAGTCTGAAACTCAAAAACTACATCATTATTTAGTGACTTCAGTAGTCAGTGATTTGTCAGAAAACTACACATTTTATGAAGACTAGACCAAAAATATAAAGTAAAAATCTTGACAGTTGAGATGTATGTTGCCAGCCAATATGCAGATGACTCTACAGTCATCACCACAGCCAGCTCTCCCTCTAAGCTCTTCTCAGCTATTCAGGCATCTTTTAACTTAGTTGAAACATGGCTCTCCAACAACCAGCTCATTCTTAACCCTAAAAAAAAACAAAGCTTTTACTCTTCCTACCTAATCCATACTGTCCCTTAATAACACTCCCATTCAGGTAGAATCCACCACTAAGCTCTTAAGCGTAACTATCGGCGATCAGCTTAAATTTGACTTGCATGTTAATAACTGTATCAAAAAGACTCATTCAAAACTAGGGCTCCTCTACCGTAACAAGAAATTACTTACCTCTGAAGCCAAGATTACTCTCTCTCTTACCTATCTTCTACCCAGTCTAATGTACAGTTCTCAAATTCTCACAAATCTTAACTCAGCACTCCTGACCAAAATCGAATCTATCTACAACAAGGTTGTTAGATTTGCTGCCCAACAAACCTAGAAATCCCATTGCTGTCTCTCACTAAAACACTTAAACTGGCTTGAATTACCCCACCAGCTTCTTCTCTCTCAGCTCCAGATCATCCATTCTATCCTATACCAGCCTTCCTACTGCCCTGCACAATCCCCTCTCATCTCCCATTATTCTCCCTCCAGACCTCTCCAAAGCTCTAACCAAGACCTACTACAAATCTACAAACCCAAGTCTAAAGTTGGACGCAACATGTACAGTTATCACCTCACTATTGCTTGGAATAGGCTCCCACTAGAAATCAGGAGCCTTACACATCCTAAACAATTTGAGACAGCAATCAAAGAGCACTTTAAAAGTCACTGGTTCTGTCACTGCACTCTCCCTCCTTAAACATCCCCTACTTCTCATACCTTGATTTACTTTCTGCCCTTAACTCACTCTTCTCACTAGCTCTCTCTAATCTTCCTTCACTACTCTTTCTATTGTCTTCTAAAATCTATTAAGCAAATCACCTCAGAGAAACATTCTATTGTAATTGTCTTGCCTTCATGCAACTACATTATGATAAAACTGGGTTTTTGTAACCACTTACCCCAAAAACTATATTCATCTTAATAACTTATTTCTTTTTATACATCTTAAAATAGTTTTTCTATACTCCTGATTATTGACACTGTATAACATTGAATTGCTACTTAATGCATTATAATAATACTGCAACATTGCTGTTTAATGCTAATTTATAATGAAAATTGTTTAATATGCTGGAGATTTTCTCCCCGGGCCTCTGCTGAAAAAGGGCTCTTCAGCTCATTCGGACAATCCCAGTCAACAAATGTAAAATAAAAAAAATAAATAATAAATAATAATTTTTAGCTGGGATACAGGATCTGATGTCATAGTAATGCCTTGCTAAGTTTAATTCTGGTGGCTGCCAAAAAGCAATTACTAGAAAACGGAAATCAAAATCTAAACCAACTATACCTGAAGTAGTGAATATTGCAACAGAGATAAATGAACAGGAAGTGGGATCTTTAGAAAATGGTAGGAATAAATTACATAGAAAAAAGAGAAATTGTGTGAACAATACATCCAGAAAAATGTTTTGGAGGAGGAATGAGGTTTCAGAAAAGGCAGGAATTGAACAAGTTATGTAATATTGCTTTGATTATATGATATATAACAATATATATGTGATGTATAATGTTTGTAAATGTGAATTTGTTAATATGGTTTCATTACTTTTATATAAATGTAAGTTTGACTATGTCACAAATGATAATTGGATAAAAGTGTAGTGTTTAAAAAATGAATCTCTCTTGATAATGGGTGAGTTGGATGTGCAAACCAGGGCAGACAGAACTGGATACAATGATTACCTGGGTCAATTTCTCTGAGGCAACAAGAATAATGAAAACAGGTCATTCTGGATTTCTGTATAGCAAATGGCTTAATGGTGACCAAGACATGGTTCACCAAGAGACAGTCACTAGATCCCATACAAGACCGGCCAATATGCAACTCGGGTAGATTTCCTGCTTGCAAGGAAAAACAAATTAGAGTTGAATCAGAGATAGCAAAATCATCCCTAGTGAAATGGTTGGCCCCTAGTATTTCAAATTACAATATCAGGAATTTCAGAAAAGAAGGGCCAGACCAAGAAGGAATACTGATTGGCTAGGAAAGAGATTAAGAGAACAGTTGCAATCACATATAAGCAGCTGTCAGAGAAGGTTCAAAGATCAACAGAGTCTGAAAACATGTAAGCTGACTACAGTAAAGGTTTGAATGTTTAAGGAAACGCTCTGGGATCCAGCACCTCGTGAAGAAGAGAATAAGAAGAATGACAGCCTCTCAAAACAGCATATGAGAACATAATAAAAAAATAAATATGTGATTGAGCCATGTGTGGAAATAGGCTTCAAAACGAAAGCTAGTGGTGGAACGCAGCAGTCCAGGAAGTTATCAAAAGACAGAGTATAGGCAGGGCCAATTTGGTTCAAAATGGCCGCACACTTAACTGAACCTCACACTTGTCAAGGTAATCTGCAGTCCAGAGCTGTAGCCAAAAAAGTGTTCACTTTGAAGGCCAAATAAAAGGCCTCTTCTACTCAAAACTGTAGTAAACTGTTTGCTACAAATATAACAATTATCGTGGTGCAGTCAAACTACCGCACACTAAATGTTTCAGTGCTTCAGTTATTACTGCAAATCCAGTATCGGGATTTCATTAACAAATATCAGCATTTCATTAAAAAATGCCAGTATTATACTCCCACACTATTATCGCCTGCTGATCATGACCCCTGACAGCTTCAGGAATAAGACAAAAAGGTCTTCACTCTGAAGACTGAAAGGGAAAAAAGGGCTCTTCTACTCTGAGACCAAATACAAATGTAAGAAGCAGCAGTTACTAACAAACACTGTCCTTTTTTTTTTTGAGGAACGTCTTTGATTGGTTTTGCCTTGTATTTTTGCTCTGTTCCTCATATAATTTTGATGTTATGATCACTTACTGTGGATTACAGTCATCCAGTAATGCCAGAATTTATAGTTTCATACTTCATATTGTTCGGGAAAAGTATGTTCACGCAAAACCTGTTACTATATCAACTTTTTAGTAAGTGAATTTGAGTAGTCTTTAAAATCTCCCTGATTTTGGTCATTTGTTCCCTCATTATTTTTGCTTTTGTCCAGAATTCCAGAGCAAAGAAGCTGACAGGCATGCTTTAATGCAGTAACGGTATTTGGCATTTATAAACAAATGCCTGTATCATACCTCTCAACTGCCCAGAATTTCATAGAATTTCCAGATTTTTGCCTCAAATGTTGTGTTTTTTTCTGGCATTGAATCATTGAAGATAGAGAAGGTGGGGTAAGATGATGACAGGGTTGCAACTTGGGTGTCCCAAAAAATGTCCAAACATGGGCCCTGCAGTTGTTAAGGTATCCCTGATTGTAGGAAGAAGTGGGGGACAGAAAAGAAAGGCCAGACCAAGAAGGAATACTGATTGGCTAGGAAAGAGATTAAGAGAACAGTTGCAATGGTAAATAATAAGATGTGACAAACTTCTACCAGCTTCTGGAAAGTGACTCAGCAGAAGGCACTAAGAGGTACTATCAGTCTGTGGTTAAGAGGGACTGTTTTAGCAACTTTTGAGAATGAGGGGAATGTTTAGCTGTAAAGGGACAAGAATAACCCAGGAAAATGCATTTAGATTGTCTGTTAGTGGTGCTCACCCAAGGAAGTTGCTAGAGCTATCAGTCAAAACAGGAAAACAGAGCTGAGGCTGGCTCATCTAACACCCGGTGTCACTCTCCAATCCTGAGTCCCTCACCTCTAAATTGAGAAGCAAAAAAAGAAAAATGTTTGTTCTTCAATCAAGTGTAGTCAGTGGAGCAAGACACATCCACTTCTGTATGCCCTTCAAAACTATGAGGAGCAAAAAAGTAAAAAGGCCTTCTACTTCAGGACTAAAAAGAAAACATGCTATACTTTTAAAATTTGTAGCAAATCTCTTGCTAGCTCTGAAGCACTTCAGTGCTGACCACAAAAGCAGTATTATCATTCATTTCTGTATGGGCATTCAGAAATGCCTGTATGGAAATGTACCGCACCACTAACCAATTAAATCTGCTGATCACATCCCCTAACACTTTGTGTTTGGGACCACTGCCCCTTCTCCCCACTGTAGCCATGCTTCCATATGGAAATCTCCAATTAAACATGTCTAGACTCAACTGATTTCACAACAACCAAGATTCGTAGAATATGCCCACTGAAAAGGTTTAAAGGTAAGCAAAATTTCAGTTGTAAATACCAACAATATATTATTTAAATATTATGTAGAAGAGTAAAAGACTGGACTGAGGAAAGTAATAGAGGTCAACTGAGAGTAGTAAATGATAAATACTTAGTAAAATGTTTGTATCTTTCAGTATTAAAAGAGAAAAGTAGATAAATGGAGGAAAGTTATTAAGTTACTTAGTGACTTTAAAGTGTAGTCAGAAACATAAGGAATAGTTTGTTTACCAGGCTATGCATGCATATAACAAATGAAACTGCAGTTACCAAGGGGGATTACTAAACATTAAGAGATGTTTGGTTCTAACTGAAAAAAAGTTAGAGGGTGTTATTTAGTATTAATGAAGTATTGTTAGGTCAATAATGAAGTGTTCAAATGGGAGGGAGGGGCAGATTCTGAAGAGGGAATGCACTAATGGAGCACAGACATGATGTGTGAGGAAGAAATATATATACAACTGGAAAAAGTATGGAATGTACATGCATCTTTGGGTTTTATATATATATATATATATATATATATATATATATATATATATATATATATATATATATATATATGTGGTCTACTTCTTTTGACCTAACTCCCATTTGCCTGACACCCATTTGCCTGAGACCAAATGACTGAAATTTCATTTGTCTGACACTTCATTTGCCCGACACTTCATTTGACTGACAAGTATTATTAGCAAGAAAATGGAATATGCCCCCTTCCCCACTGTAGTGCGACCCTGGAGTTAGAATATATAGTTAGGGGGGTGTGGGAGGCACAGCCCCCCGCAACGGGTGGTGTGACTTACTTTTCTTTTACTAAGCAATCTTACATCAAAAGTTAACAATATCATATGAAATGAAGTGGGGGGCTTCGCCCCCCACACCCCCTGTTGTGGGGGGCTGTGCCCCCCACACACCCCCTAACTATATATTCTAACTCCAGGGTCGCACTACAGTGGGGAAGGGGGCATATTCCATTTTCTTGCTAATAATACTTGTCAGTCAAATGAAGTGTCGGGCAAATGAAGTGTCAGGCAAATGAAATTTCAGTCAAATGGGGTCAGGCAAATGAGTGTCAGGCAAATGAAAGTTAGGTCAAAAGAAGTAGACCCATATATATATATATATATATATATATATATATATATATATATATATATATATATATATATATATATATATATATATATATATATTTTTTTTTTTTTTTTTGCGGTAACAGCAGAGATGGAATATTCCTGACAGGTGCAGAAAATATAGAGAGAGAGATAAATGCAGAGTCAGAAATATGATATGAGGTGGGAATACAGAAAGAAAGAGTAAAACAGGGAAAAATATAAGGTAGAACATCAGCATTCCTGCATTTTCCATTGCCCCGGCATACATAGCTTTGCCCCAAATGAGACTCAGAAAGAAGCAGGAATAGCTTAAAGGGAATATCAGATAAAAGGAAGGAATATAGTATACTTGTATAGGACCAAAATATGGCATTGAGGATAGTCACTTGTAATGTAAATAGCCTAGCGAGCCAGACAAAACTTAGCAAGATCCTGACATACATCTGGAAAACAGATGTTTAAATAATGATGCTAAAAGAGACACATAAAACTAGAGGAGAAAAAAAGAATATTACCAAAAAAAAAAAAAAAAAAGATTTAGGGAAGGATACTCATCAGAATATGTTGGACCAAGTAAAAAGAGAGATACTTCTGCTTATAAACAGAGGGACATGTGTGATGTTATAGAATAGAAAGAAAGTTGACCCTTTACAGAGGTTTGTGATGATGAGAATGCATTGGCAGGGGAAAAGAATGGCGCTCTATAGGAATCTACATGTGCCATGAACAGGACAAAGTGGGCTGAAAAGAATAATAAATGAAATAATAGGTTACCAGCAGGGCATTATTTGGGGTGACTAGGATATATTAACAGCTAAAGAATATGTCTCAGGGGGACAAAGGTATATTTTGCTCTCAAGGGGAAACAAATTCTTAAGATTTCACATGCGGACCTTTGAATTGGAGAACATGGCAGAAAAACTAAATAAGGATACAGAGCATACTTTCTTTTTACCTAGATATAATAGTGGGGCAAGACTGGACAGGGGATACATTTCACAGGAACATCAATATCTAGTGAAATGTGTGACTGCACATCTAATATATATTACAGACCATGCAGCAATATTATTTATGAAAGAGCATTTACTGCAAGATAATAGATTAAAGCATTGTTGCTTCTCCTCTGTATTGGTTAAGGAAAAATAAATATAATAAAGAAGGGGTTGAGCAGATTTTGAGGGTTTTGAGGAAAGTCAAATACAGATGAGGAGGTTATAGTTACAACAGGGAAAAATGTCAAAGGTGAATTTAAAGCATTGTTTCAAACAAAGTAGAGGAAATGTTGGTATGAAAGTAATATATCTATAGAGCCTATAAACATTAAAAAGGTTAGAAAAAAAAGGAGAAAATTTGTCACCATCAGACAGAAGAGAAGTAAAGGAGGGTATAGAGAAGACAGACGTACATTAGGAAATAATTAATGAGGGTAGAAAGGTTGCTCTCTGACAAATACATCTTGAAAACACTGCTCATACGTAAAAAATGTTGGCCCAGAAACTGGGACAAATGAAAACAGAGAGGGGAATTGAGTAGGTTAGAGATGTAAAGATAAATAGGATGGAAAAAGACTCAATGAAGATATCAGTTATTTTTAGAGACTTTTATAAGGGGTATATAAGGAAGAAAGGAAGGAAGAGAATGGAAGAAATTAAGAACATGGTTAAATGATTAAGAAATCTGAACTGCTCAAAATTGTCAGATAGTGATGCAGTGAACCCAATCACCTATATTATCCTAAATGAAGTGAAGGAGCAAATAAGTATGCAAGCTACCAGTAAGATCCCCTGAGGAAGATGGTATACCAACTGAAGTCTTGAGAGGAAAAGAGGAAGAGCTAATAAGATATTGGCATTCCCTATTCAATGCTCTTTTAAAGTGAGGTGGATACTGAGGACCTGGAAAATAGCAATGATAATTGTGATTCTTAAAGGAAAGGAGCCATCTGATCTAGCTTCATATAGGCCAATAATAATATTAAATCATGATTTTAAGGTGTTTATTGGAATAATAGCTCAAAGGTTAGTAGGACTGTTCTCGTCACAGTCTGACGTAGAGCAAATGTTATTTTTGTAAAAGGGAGACATCTTTGATAAAATAAAATAATACAATGATGAATCAAGAGGAAGCTGAAAGGAAAGGCGAACAGTTACAACAGTTAACAGTAGATGTTGAAAAGGCATTTGACGGGATAAACTGTGAGTATTAACAGAAAGTATTCAAAGAATTTGGGCTCCCTAAGAAAGTGAATATACTGATAAAGGAAATATACCACCAATCTACAATTATGGTCTAGACTGGCGGGGCTTTATCCCATGAATGTTGCTTACCAGAGGCATGAAGCAAGGATGCCCATTCTCCCCTTTACTGCTCGTCGTTTATTAAAATAACACTTTGGCCAAACAGATAAAGGAGGAAAGACTAAAATTATATTGTTTGGGGAGATCTAGAGGAAAAAAGTTGCACTTTTTACTGATGATGTTGTTCTATATCTCACTGACCAAGACAGAGATCTGGGACATTTATTTAAAATCCTAGGGGATTTTCAAGAGAATGCAGGTTATAAAATAAATAGGAGTAAAGCTAAAGCCACAGCAGTTAACTATGCTCCCACATTTGAATTGTTACAACAATATCCTTACCTATGGGATCATTATAGCATGAAATATCTAGGGTATGGGTCATGGGAAGATTGCAGAAGGTAGGAAAAGAGTCTTGGGAGGATAAAAGATTAAATATACATGAAAAACTGACACTATGGAAGATTATGAGTTTTGATATAACTTACAAAGCTTTGGGAATAAAAGTGTTCCTGGTCCTACTGATTCTATCATAGGGGCAAGTATATTTCTACCAGCTGGAGAGTAAAATATGGGAAATGATTTGAAAGGAATTGAAGGAATTTATCTGGAACAGGAAAAGTCCCAGAGTGAGATGGCAGTAGTTGCTCCTACTGGTGGAACAGGGTGGCTTGGGAATGTCAAATCTGCAAGGGTACTATAAAGCAACTCAGTTAAGATCAGCTTACTTGGCATGATCTCAAAAGTATGAAGCAAAATGGAAGTGCTTTATGTTCACTCAGAAACCTCGTAATCTAGGTGCATGGAGACTGGGTCTTTGAGAACAGGCCCGAGGTGATAATACATAAAGGATTACAATGATGCAATTAAACTATTTACAATGAAGAGACAAATGAAGAAGCGGATGACAGAAATCTACCCTATAAGGCTGGGTGAGCCTAAGACACAAGGAGGGGAAGTGACAAAGTTGTGAAGTAGGCAAGCAAGATAGCCAAGATTATGGAAACAGCTGTGAGAAGGGGAGACTAATATCACTGAGGAGGATGCAAAATTGAAATTGTAGTTAAGTAAAGATAAATTCCTCTTGTTTCAGAGACTCGTGAGTAAATGGAAAGAGCTGCAAAAGAAAAAAGGTGTATAATCAAAACCAGACTTAATTAATCTAATTATTGAAACTAAACAGACTGGGCAGCCACGGCGGTGCAGTGGTTAGCGCTGCCCCCTCACAACAAGAGGTTCTCTGGTTCGATTCTCGGCTGGAGTGCCTTCTGTGCGGAGTCTGCATGTCCTCCCTGTGGTCCCGTGGGTTTCCTCCGGGTGCTCTGGTTTCCTCCCACATCCCAAAGACATGCAGTAGGTGGATTGGACACTCTAAATTGGACCTAGGTGTGAATGTGTGCATGTGTGTGCCTTCTGTGGAAGGTTGGGTGCCTGGCTGGCAACTCGACACCATAAAACTCCACTGCCAATCATTAGCAGACAGTTGATCCACTGTGGCGACCCCTAACCAGGAAAAGCCGAAAGAAGAAGAAGATTGAAACTAAACAGACTGGCCCTGAACATGGAAGGTTAATAGGTAGATTTGATAAGACATTGCATGATAATTGCCAATGATCAAGGGTAAGAGCTAAAGAAAGAATAGATGCAGAAGTTAAAAAAAGCAATATGCAAAGGAACAATGGCAGGGGATTTGTCTCAGGTTGAATACCAAATCAACGATATTTAGAATATTCACAAGAAAATGCTTGTACAAATATTTTTATACTCCAGACAAAATTAAGCAAGGTATTCCCACAAATAGAAAAAAGTTGTTGGAGTAGCAGGCAAAATGTGGTAGGTGACTGAGGTTAGATTTTCTGAAATTGTCCAGAATTGGAAGGATTCAAAGGTGAGCTGCAAAGGATGTTACAGAAACTTTCAGGGTTTGTTTACTTTAGCACAAGATTAATTTCCATTAGGGAGGGTATTTCAAAAATGCATGAAGCATTATAAGGCATTAGTAGGCTTGCTTCTGTTGAAGGAGGCAATAACAAAAAAAGGAACACTAACAAGGTGCCTAGTATAGCTGATGTATGTGAAATAATGAGGAAGTGAATAATCCAGCGATGAATGGTGCCTAAAACAGACATCCCTTAGGAAGATAAGAAGTGACAAGGATGTCCAGTCAAGAGATGGATGAATTGCATGATAAAAGACTTGCAGCAGTCAGACATGATTATCAAAGAAGGTCGGAGAGAAGCACTGAATTGAGAGAGATGGCAACACTTGATTTAATATCCTAACACCAGGTAAAAAATAAAAAAAAAGAATGATGATGCTGATGATGAGACTTCTACGTCTGGAAGTAAATGTAAAGAAAATATCATAATCTTACAACTTAGGACAATGTTTTGAGGAAGATGCAGGAGCAAACCCTCATGCAACTTCATAAACAAGTACAAAAAATCTCCATGGTTATACAGGCAGAATTTCTGAATATCCCATCCTTTCCAAGTTCTTGCAACCTCAGGAGTTGGTTTAGTTATGTTGGGTGTGTAGGGGTCACAATGGTGCTTGTCTTCCTGCAAAAAATGCTTACTAACATTTGTTTTTGTTGTAAATATTTGTACCATTTAAGTCTGAATTTCACAAAGATTTTTGCTGTTGAACTTTCAGGTCCAAAAAATGTGGCTTGCAAAATAGGACTTCAAAGATATCTAATCCTCCTTAATCATCACAGCAATGACCTGAAGCAGGCATAGCAATGACTACTGTCTAAGTCACTACAACTTAACTACTAAAAATAAATACTATATTATTTCATACTGGCCTAGATTTAGTATTTGTATTTGAGTCCCAAATGTCAAATCCAGATTTCTATTCTATCCCTGTTAACCACTTTGAGTCAGTAACCAGCTTTAAGTACCTACGTAATATATATAACTTACTCTTCCAACATATAGTTGGCCATCTCCCGGTCTTCCAGAACTTGACAGGTGATATACTGAGACCCACTGGGGTGTCTATCATTCCCCCCACCACTGGAGATAGACAACCAAAGAGCAGTAAACTGGCCTTCTTGCCACCCCTGCTGCATGTCCTACATCACCCTGCAGACTGACTGGACTGGAGACAGCTGCGGATCCAGCAGGTGATGTAAGTCAGGTGTACAGTGTTGAGGACACTGTTGCACCACATCCACTGCCAGAGCAAGCACTACATAAACAATGAAAATAAATGAAGAGAAACAAAACAAAAAAGAACAATGGTGAAGAAAGAGATATAAAATAACAATATAAAGAGCATGCAAAAAGGTAGTAAAGTAGTTTGTGTGGCACAGAAGTTGAGATTAAATGCCACCTAACCAGTCCCCCTGTGTATATGGCTTGTGAACAGGGTATGTGTTGCAAAGAGTAACTGCAAGGGCCAGAAAAATTGGGTTGAACAACCTCAGGAGACTTATATGGCCAGTCCAAAGAAGTTTATTATCAAGTGGCAAGTGTGACCTACCAGACAGTTCTCTGCATGGTACCATGGAGGCACTGCTACAGATGCCCAAATATTATACACATGGAACATAGACACCTGCTGGCACTAATGCACCATGACATGGGACAGTCACCAAAAAAAAAAAACACAATCTGACAGCCTAGAATAAATAAATCCATAGTATAGCAGGTGTAACTGTCACAATAAGGGGAAATGGAATGGATAGTGGAAGAGTAAGACATGACAGACTGACTCTGGCACCATCTGTTAATGACAGAGGTAAGTCCATGGACATAGCACTAAAGGAAGGCAAACAATCAAGTCCAAAATAGATGATGACAACCTGGATGGCAGTGGAATACCCACTGACAGTCAAATCATCATCTTCATCATCATCATGTCACCAGTGGGAATCCCTGATAGCAGCATGGGCAGTATAATAGTTCATCTTGCATCAATATGGTATGTGGCACATAATATAAAGAAAAGGTGAATAAAATGGTTAAAATAATTAGCAACAATGCAAACATGGGGAGTGAAGCAGCTCTCCAATAAATATCCATCTATAACGTCAATGCAATTTATATACCCCGATGTCTGGACAGTCTTTTTCTTGGTGCATCTAGCAACTCAGTCTATTGCGCACTATCTCTCCAAGAACAGAAAAATGGTAAACAGAAAGAGAGATGTCCATGAGACATATGTCCTACATATAAATGAACAATTATGCCTACCTCGATACAAGTTAACACCTTGGTTGTCTGTCTCTAACCTCCTTTTCTCATTGGCCAAGAAGACTTTAGGTTACTGTGTCAATGCCAGCACTGCTCATTAGAGCAGATGTTACCTATGACATCACTCATTGCCCTGGCAAGGTAGTGTCAGACATCAATTTTTACTGGGGCAGTGTAGACCATTATATCAGTCATCCAGCAGGAACTCCCCATGGTTCCTATGCAGGAGGTAAAGAAAGATTTTGGTTTCTTTCCTGTACCATGTGACAACCTTCCCACATTCAGCACTTTCAGTAGCTATGGCCACTTTACAGTTTGCTATTTACAGAAAACATGGTAGCACATTAGCATCAATGTATATTGCTTTTATCATGTGACATGCATTGACGGGCAGTGTGACTGAGCCTAATGCCACCATATTGTCACACATTACTGTAGCAGGGTGTTGGGATGCTCTGGCCTAAAGATTTTGGTCCTGTACAAACCACATTAGTGTCCATGGTTGTAGCACAGCACCCCTAAAGGCCACAAGGCTGATAAACCCTAGGACCTCTAGGGGTCATGGACCTTCTTACAGATAGACAGTGTGATTCTCAGTCTTTAATGTATTTGCATGTGCAGGCACAAGACTCATTGCTTGTTCCAAGACTACTATGTAGTGCTTTAAGTATGCGATTCAGAGAAATTTCTCCCATTTCAAATTTTATACCTCTTACAGTTATAGCTACTCCACAAATTCCACAATCCTAGCCATACTCTTTAATTACTATGTAACAAATTTTGTTAGTCCTTTTAAAAGTTAAAAAAACACCTCATCTGTGGGCCCTGATAATATATTAGGTTGCCTGATTATCAATGCCAAGTATGGCATATTTGGACTCCTACATAACCTCTTTAATCAAAGTGTCTCTTCACTAGTTACATTTCTGAAACATGGAAAACAACTTGCAATGCTGATACACAAGAATGGCCTAATCACGGACTCTGGTAAATATAGACCCATTAGTCTCACTAGCCACATATGTAAAGTTGTGGAATGTATAATCTCAAACCTCATTAATCCAGACATTGAAAATCTCATAATCCTGCACCCTCATCAATCTGGTTTTGCCAAAGGAAGATCCTGCGCTTTAACCTTATTAATTATTTTGAAAAACTCACCAAAGAAGTGGATAGTGGTTATGCAGTACGTTGAACACAGCTGGATATGGCGAAAGCCTTTCACACTGTTCCCCATGCAGGTATTATTGACAGACTTGACATGCAAGTCATTATGATGTACAGTAGATAGTTCACTTGTCTAACAAAACTCAAGTGGGTAGAATCACAGGTGCCACTTCTGAAAGCAAAAAGGTTACCAGAGGTGTGCCACAGAGCTCACTATTGGGCCTTCTTCTATTTGACATCTATTCATCATACCATCAGGTCAACACTCCTGGCCTATGGTTATCTAAGTTTGCAGAGCGCCACAAAAGGGATGTTGCTATCTGATTTTCCACTGATTCACAACTCTACCAGCAGGGATTAGACAATATTAACAATTGATGAAAGGACAATGGACTCAAATTAAATGTGAAAAAAGTAGTATAGTGCATTTTGGTAAACAAAATAATTTCGCATACAACGTAAGTGGCTCACCCAACCAATCCGACACTGTAATAAGGGATCTAGAGTCTATGTTAAATCAGTGAACACTTAAAAAAGCGAACACTGATTTATCAACCCTCTTTAAGCCAAAGTTTAAAATCCCAAACACTCCATTCCACAAAAAAAAAAAAAACAACTTCAAAACAGTAAATAAAGTGAGGGTTCCCCCCCACACCCCCCACACCCCACTTAAATATACCAACTCTGAGATCACACCACAGTGGAAGAAATGACAAAGTCCCTGGGGAAAAAAAATCGCCGTTCCGAGTGTTCGGGATTTTCAGCTTTTGCTTAATGAGGGTCGATAAATCAGAGTTCACTTTTTTAAGCGTTTGCTGATTTAATATAGACCCAGGATCTAGGCACTACTACTGATAATTCCTTATCCCTTGACCATTGTGTCTCTGCAGTAGTCCAGAAAGTCTTCTGTCTGGTTCATCAAATTTTCAAAGGCATCCCCTCTAGATCCAAAAAAATCTTAGTTGTATCCTTTAGTCATATCTCATAAGACCCATTATTGAATATAATACTCCTTTTGGCATGTATTTGCCTAAATATAACAATCAACTTGAGTAACCTCAGCAATTCATAATTAAAAAGATCAGTGGCCAAAAAAATCCTAATTATCAGGACAGACTGCCAGCCATTTCTCTAAACTCGGTTTCTTATAGACTCCTCTATGATAATCTTTTCAGCCTTTTGAACAATGAAGGATCCAGCCCTCTTTGACATCTTGTTCCTTTGAAGATCAATTCTAAAATAGGATCATAGGATCATTGGAGGTTACTAGGCTAACAGCCCCAGAGCCCTTACAAGCCTAGCCAAGTTCAACCCATGTTCCCAAGGGTGCCTGGTTCAAGCAGACACTAAAATCAGTACCTATTGCCCCTGTCCAAGAGGGACACAGGTGGAACCCCTGGGAAGAATTTCCAGTTGCCCATCTAATCATCCAAATTATGCTTAAATTGGGCCAACGAGGGTCTTTGTTTCACATGAATGGAAGCTTGTTCCAAAGGCGGGGCAACTTTTGTGAGACAAGTCTCACCAGTAAGTTCTGTTGATGTCACATACCAGGTTAAGGATCTTTGAACGAGTGACCCTTGTGCCATTTAACTTGCGAATGTGCAGCATTTAGATTAAAGCTGGATCAGAGATTGCTCTATATGCAAGGCACAGGTTACCTTTGAGCAGTCTGTACGACACAGAGTAAAGTGACAATGATTTCAGTCTGTATGCATAAGACAGATCTTGAAGACCCTGAATTTTCTTTGTAAGGAACGTTTGTGGTCTCTCCAATTGCTGCTGGTGTTAAAGAAACTAAACCTTCATCAACAAATAAGTAAGACACCCTGGCATGATATATTCATATCCTAACATATTCTCCACCTCTGGAACAAACAGACACACATGTCAAGCAGAGTAACACCCTTGCTAATTTTGAGGTAAAACTAGATCATTGGAAGGAACTCAGATTCTACTCCATTCTTTCTTGTCTTCCCTTCCTTGAGGTCGGAGGGAGTATCTAATACAGGTTTTTTGCTTGGCTTGTAATTGTCTGCAGACTGGATTACTTAGAACGTACTATAAATTTATGAACCTATTAAGTTATCTCACTAACATAATTGTCTCTCTGTGAACCTCAAAATTGTGAAATTAAAACAGCTGTAACCACTGCAGTGTTCATCTCATTGCCTGCTTTTGCAGGAATAGTGAGTAGATCACAATTTATGGATACTGTTATCAGTGTGCAGAAGAAAGGACCATTCTATAAGTGCTGTGGTAAGGGTACACAAGCCAGTGGCTTGTAGGGAGAATAACTAGATAATAGTAGTATTCTTTTGTTGTTGTTGTTGTTGTTGTTGTTTTTGTGGAAGAAGGTTACCTGCTGGCAGTAGAGCACATAAAGGTTTGTGATGGATCTCAGCAGTAAATAAGCACAATGCTCTATAGATTACAGGACTGTGGGATGTGATACTGGAAAGGTACACAAGCTATAGGCAGGTGGGGAGAAGGGATAGCTGTAAGACTTTTGGGGGGTGATGGCTCTATAGCCAACTACAAGAATGGGTTTTGGGAGCACAGAAATGCTTGTAATGATGGATGAATAAGGATAGGACTCAGATGCAGGCAGTAGTAGCCCACAGTGACACTGGCTTTAGGGCTAAGTGAGATGCACTATGACTCATGATATGCAGCTCAGACAGAGATGACTGCGTTGCAATTCACAAAACCATCTGAGTCTGTGGATCAGATATGGAATGTATTGAACAAGGTGGGGTGGGAATGCTACACTCAGTAACCAATACTGGCTGGGGCACTATGCAAAGGATGTGATGATGATGCTTTATTGGGCACAGATATGCATATGATACTGAAAGGATACATGTCACAACACAGGCCATCAACTGGTAGCTATGGGGACCTGTTGTGTGGTATTGGGGTATGGGAGGCATGAACTCATGGTGGAGAAGCTACCACATGAATTTGTAACAACTACAGTTGCTGCTGCTGTGCATATGCTGTGTCCTTTCACTGACCTTACTTGTATGTCCATATATACAGGCTGATACATGGCTCCTAAGGAGATGATGTGCCAAGTCAAATGCTCTCAGAAAAAGACAGATGGAGCTATTACAGGCTTTCCATGAGCATGTATGGCAGATAGTGGACACTGATAAGAGCAACTGGGCCTTTAGTGACTGTGTGTAGTGTGAGCTGGTTGTGGACATGAATGCATTTGGTGGTCACAACAGGGTAGCCCATCAGGTCCATTACAAGGTGACCAACATGATCTTGCATGGATGTCTGAATGCCCATGCCATTGTGCAGGAAATGGTGGCCACCATTGTGGGTCTGCTATCACAAACTACCCTGTGCACCACAGGAACTCATATTGTCCCTGGCTGGGAAGGTTGAAAGGACCATGATACCAGGTGAAGGCCTGAAAGTGAGAGTTGAACTAAATGCACCATCTTATGTGTGTGTTGTGGGTACAACATGTTGGTATTACCATGTGCCATTAATACAATTCAAGGACACTTCTAAGATGGTTGCACATTGAGTAAATAATTCTAGTTGTCCCAGTGTGAAAAATGGAACTCAGTAGATAAAGCCAATGAACTTATATTTCTGGGTAAAGCACACTGCCTGGATGCCAGTAAAAAAATACATAAGATCTGAAAGAAAATCATCTATAAAAGGTGAGGAAAAAACACTGGCTGGGAAGAATACTGCACCTGTTCAGCAAAAAGCAGTGCATGCTCCAGATATGACTTCCAGTAACCTAGAGGAAAGTATAAGACAAATGCACACAGACCTGATTAAAATAAATGAAACACTGATGGAGTATATCAACTCAAATAACAAAAGGCTTGAAAAAATGGAAGAAGCTTTAAACAGATATTCAGATGAGGTGATTAAACTGCAAAAATCAAAGGTTGAAATGAAGAAAAGGCTGGCTGAATATGAGACTCCTCAAGAAGAGATGTTTCAAAAAGTAACAGAATTAGAGGACAGAGCATGTAGGGAACACCTGAGATTTTCTGTTGTACCAGAGAAGCTGGAAGGAACGGACTGTATTAATTCTATGAAAGCACAAATAAGCAAACTGGAGTGGTTATTCACAGCAGGACATGTTAATTGAAAGGGCACATCATGTGTATTCTCCCAACCTGGCTATGAGCAAGCAAGCTAGATGTTTAATAGTAAAGATGCTATCCTACCAGCAGAAGGAGTTGATTCTGACAAAACCGTGGCGGGTGGATGAAGTACTAAAATTGGAAGACAGCAGAGTGTTTGTGAGGAATGATTGCTCACTGTATACCAGGCAGAAGGAGGAGTAAATTTATTCCACTATTCAAAGAATATCAAGAAGCAAGCATGAGATTCAAACTGCTCTACCCAGCTATATTCAAAACATTCTTTCTTTTGGGGACAAAATAATGTTTTTTGATGCAGAACATGTTAATGAGGAAATACAAAAGTTTGTCCAACAAAAAGTGAGTTGTGAAACAGGAGATTCTGCTTCTTGTTATTCTGGTACAAAAGACCACAGAGAGACTGTGCCAGTGAAACCTTTTCCAATGTTTCAATGGAGAATGCTTGAGAGAATGAAAAAGCACAAGAGCTGACTAGAAGAATCAAGAGTATGTTGGAAATGAAGCAGAGACAGGATTTGGAAGATGGAGATGAACAGGAATAAAACAGTAACTTGGAAATTGACAAATGTGGGATGACAAAGCAATAAATATATTTGTGAAACATGAAAGAACAAGAACATATGGAAATATTGCATTTTCTGACATTGTTAAACTTGTAGGGGACTCTAAACCATGTGCCCTACTTCATGTCATTAATGTTTGGAAAATACTTAAGACAGTGGAAGAGCAGGGTGAAACTTAACTGTAAGGAAAGCAATTTTTTTCTTAATAGTGATATTTCTGTAGTGCATGTTTTTCTTTGCATGCTATAAAGTAAAGGTTTCTTAGTTATTTTAAATGTAATGAGGATAGTAAAACAGGTGCTCCTGTTTTTTTCTTTTTCTTTCTTCTCTCTTTCCCCTTGTTCAGTTTTAAGAAATGTAGGCACTGCAATGTAAAAAAAGTCTGGTCAAAAGAGCATGACGAAAGAAAAATTGATGTACTTTTTTATTCTTGCATAGGGAAATCCATGGATTAAAGCCCTTAGCTTGATCTTCAAGTTTTAAGAGAAAGCTAGTAAATGAAAAAGAACACTGAATATTATAAAGCTTTTTTCTAACAAATAAATGTATGCTTAGTAGCAACCCTGTATCTGGTCTGTGTATCTTCAGGAATCTGATAAAGAGAAATGGCTAGGAGATAATGTTTTCTGAAAGCATTCAAGTGCTTTCCCAGGTGGGAGAAAGATAAGACAAAACCAAACAGCACTTGGTAGAAGCACAGGCTGTACCATGCGCACATCTTAACATGGATAACCCTTCTTTTAGGTTAACTCAAAACTATGACTGTGGCTATCAGTTTGGGGTACTTGTTCCTATTAGGAGGATAAAACTTCAATATTTGAAGATGTATGTAGTTTTGTGTGTTTGTATTATGTTTAGGGGGGTATTGGGCTGTTGTTTTTTGTTTGTTTGAAGGCCTTGAATAAAACAAAAAGGTTTTGTAAGATGTGACATAGGCTCAAATGGATATAAAAGGTCAACCTGTCAAACAGTGCATGTAAGTAACAAAAAAGCTGGAACTAGACATTTAACAGGAAAGTTGTTACAAATAAAAGCTGGGAATAATAATTTTTTAACACAATGATGCTTTCTGTAATGCCTTTAAAAGTCTCATTCCTACACATAAATACAAAAAAGAAAGAGACGTGGACTATATTAAAATTTTAGAGTGCAAATAGCTATGCTACAGGAGACACTCTTGGAAAGAAATGAACATGTGAATTTGATAAATAAAGGTTTTCAGGATGGTTATTCAGTGGAATACCTGGGACAAAGGAAAAGAGGAGTAATAATATTAATTACAAGAGGAGCTCCAATAGTGATAAAAAAGGATAAAAAAGATAATAATAATAGATTTGTAGTACTAAGTGGCTACTGGCAAGTGAGAGGGGTTACACTGGCATGTATTTATATTTCACTTAAAACTGCTATAATGGAGATTAAGAAAATTATGGGAGAAATAATTATTTTTCATCAAGGAATAATACTTCTAGGTGGGGACGACTGGAACTTGATTTGCAGGAGTGGAGATGTGTCTGAGGGGACTAGAAGGGAAGATATAACAAAGGAGGGTAGATTTTTGAAGACATTTATGAAAATATTTGGCATGGAAGATGTGAATTCAGTACTAGAAGTTCGGAGTGAATTTACATATAATTCCCCAAGGTACAACAACTGGGTTAGTCTAGACTGAATTTACATTTCACAGAAACATGTGCATTTAATTGAAAGTATTGATACGCACCCAATAACTATTTCAGATCATGCGCCAATAACAACTAAAATAAAAACACAGGGTAATGAAATACAAATGAGACACTGGTACTTTCCCATCTATCTGTTGAAAAGAGATGAATTTAAGGAATGGGTAGTGAAAAGTATTCAGGAGCTATTACAGAGGATAGAAATTGCTTCTGAAAATATAGCTAGGGAGTGTGATAAAATTAATGTGGAGTTTAAAAATAGGGTGTAAAAGAAAGGGAGATGTGGTTAAGGAGTAACAAGAATCAATTACAATGACTGACAAATGTTAAAGTATTGCAGAATAGGGGGAATCTCGCAGAACAAGAGGAGGAGCAACTGCAGAATGCTAAACAGAAAATAAGGGATTACCTCAATAATATGCATGAGTTTAGAAAGATTGCTGTTAAGTAACTATTTTTTGATAAATCTAGAGCACAAAAACTTTTAGCATAATGATTCAGGCAATAGAAAGTTGAAAGGGCTGTCACCAAGCCTAGGGAGTCTTTAACAAGGAAGATAGCAAGAGATCCTGCAGAGGTATTAGAAATATTTTGGGAATTCTATGAAAGTCTGTATAAAGCAGAGAAATATGGAAATTAAGAAAAGGTACAAATGGATATGTTTAAGGAAGAATTAAGTATATCAAAGTTAGAGGGTAGATGAGGCTCAGTTACTAATTGTCAGGGTAGGAGGAGATGAGATAAAATGGTGATATATAGCCAATCCACAGGAAAGTCCCCAGGAATAAATGGTATTTCTATGGAAGTTTGAAAGCTAGGAGGGAAAAAAACTGATAAAGATCTGGAAGGTTTTATTTAACAGGATTTTAAGAGAAGAGGTACCAACATCCTGAAATAAAGTAGTAGTAGCTGTAATACTTAAAGAGGGTAAACACCCATAAGATCCATCTTCATACAGGCCCATTTCAATACTAAACCATGATTATAAAGTGTTTTTGTCTCTTCTTCTTCTTCTTTCGGCTTTTTCCTGGTTAGGGGTCACCACAGCGGATCACCTGTCTGCTCGTGATTGGCACTGGAGATTTTACGGTGTCGAGTTGCCAGCCCAGCGCCCAACCTTCCACAGAAGGCACACACACACTCACACCTAGGGCCAATTTAGAGTGTCCAATCCACCTACAGCATATCTTTGGGATGTGGTAGGAAACCAGAGCACCCAGAAGAAACCCACGTGACCACAGGGAGAACATGCACACTCCACATAGAAGGCACCCCAGCCGAGAATCGAACCGGAGAACCTCTTGCTGTGAGGCAACAACGCTAACTGCTGCACCACCGTGGCCGCCCATAAAGTGTTTTTGTTTATAATGAATAAAAGAATGGCAAGAATGATGCCAAAATTTATATATATGGATCAATGTAGTTTTGTGGAGGGGATGCAATCATTCTTTGATTTCAGAAGGAACAAAAACTTAAAAGATCTACTTTGTCATGAGGGTAAGACAGAAAAGAGTAATTTATCACAGTGTAAGGCTACCCATAGGTGTAGGGGATGCAAGGCATGCACATATATTCATGAGGCTGAATATTTTAGACATCTGGTCTCAGGGAAAGAATATCATTGTAATTTATCTGCAGACTGTAAAATTATAAATGTATACCTTGCACTCTGTCAATGTTGCACATCCTTCTATGTAGGAAAGACAAATTGTATACTTAAGAACAGAATATTGAATCACCTATCTTCGATTAGATTAAAGGATGAACATAATGCACTCTATCAACATATTTCTAAACACAACACCCATATGTTCAAGTTTATGGTTATTCAGCAGCATGTTACTAAGAATGGGGGGGGGTAATGACACAGAGCTCAGTGAGACCAAGTGAATAATAGCATTAGCAGCACATACAACCCCAGGTTTGAATGGGGTTGTATCTTTAAAACTTGTCCTAAAAAAGAGGAGGGTGCAGTACTGATAAATGACTGGCTGTTTAGAATACTACAAAGAGTTGTGTTTTCTGATTGTATATCTGAAGAAAGGTTTATCCTGAAAGCGCTCATCTTCTTTTTATTTGTGTTTTAATAAAGACCAAATTGTTGGAGCTGTTCAGCCTGGTGGCCACTGCTTTTTGCTATTTTAAGGATTTTATCTGTGAGAGGAAGATGGCAAGGGCTAAGTCAGATAAGCTGATTCTTCCACTAGAACAAGGCGAATTGCAAGTACCCAATTTGAAGGGGTATTTCAGAGCTACACAGTTAAGGCTACTAAGCATAGCACCAACAGATACCTATAATTCAAAGAGGAAAGGGATGATGGTGAAATGGGGGAAGCTCAAGAAACAGGGAGAGACTGAGATTTTGGATGCAGATCTTTAAGGAGAATAACAATAATCATACAGAATATTATATTCATAAAGTAGCAGAAAGTATTCTAAGAACTAAGCTAACATTGGAATGGAGAAAGGAGATACTGCCAATAAAGATGTCTGCAATTAGACAATAGGCAAGAGGGTGCTGGAATTTACTGGAGAAAACTGGTAAAGGAACCAAGGTAATGGGAGCAAATAACTAGAGAGGGAAAGGTAATAGAATTGGAAGCCACCAAGAATCTATTTGGACTGCAGGTTAGAGAAGACCAGCAATGGTAGAGTTTTTAGTATAATCTAGAAAAGAAGCTGCTGTTAAAAAAGGAATAATTAGTAGACCATATAAAATATTGCATGATAACTATAAGATTCAATCAGAAGAAGTTAGAAAGGATTGGGAAAAAAGACTGGATAAGAAATTCACAAAGAAACAATGGGGGCTATATGTATGTCTCCCAAATATGCAACAAAATCTAGAAGATTTAGGATTTTTGCTTGGAAATGTTTACATAGGTATTTTTATACCCCAAGTAGACTTCAGAGAATTTTTCCTCAGGTAGACAGCAAATGGAGGTGTGATGGGGAAGAAAGAGGTAACTGGGAACATATTTTCGGGTCTATATTACAACTGCAAATGTCCTAGTCAGCAAATATGGAATCACTGACACATATTACCCGTACCGCGAATACACCGAACACCCTAAACCACGAAATTCAAAATCTCAAACCGTCATAGTCGTCCAATCCCACCGCGCGCTACATACTACCTACCCAAACAAAATAAATAAACCACATGCATACACTAACCAAAACCCTACCTCTAACCCTACACTAAACCTTACATACATTACTATCTATCCACTTACCTTAACCCACACCCTAACCCTAAGGTCTGTAACTATCACACACTTACCTTACGGAGCTATACCCAAACATAAATAACCCACACACATACACTTAACAAAACCCTACTTCTAACCCTACACTAAACCTTACATACATTACTATCTATCCACTTACCTTAACCAGCACCCTAACAATAAGGTCCGTAACTATTGCACACTTACCTTACCGAGTTATACCGCAGAAGGGCCAACCATGACGATTCAACATTTCAGATTTCGCGCTTCAGGATGATCTGTGTTTTCGTGGTTTGACGTATACATGTCGACGTTACCGTATTCGGGTAAGTGGACCTTCGCGATTTCAATAGGGAACCCATATTTTCTGGAAGTGTAATTAGTTGGCAAACTTTAAAGACTGATACCAGCAAAATCACCTATACTACTCTAGCAAAGCACTTTCCCTGTGGAAATAGATTGTGTTGTACAAAAGCTAATGTGAAATGGTTAAAAATATCCAAAAATGCACAAAACTCGCCAATAAAACCAGTATATTTAATATGTACGTTCTAAGTGCTTTGCCTGCTATCTGAAGGCATCATCAGAGATAAAAAAACATAAAAAATACAAGTCAATATGGTTTTTAAATACATCATCCAGTTAGTCAATAACCAATTGGATTACAGAAACAATTAGTGCAATAAGTTGTCACAGTAAGTTGCCACAAGCACAACTGCGTCCTATAAACATACAAGAATAAATACATATTAATATTCAAATAGTGTGCAAAAAAATATATATAATGCCAAACTTACATTCTAGTAAAATTTCTCAGCTCGGTTTTTAAGAATACAATTACGGGACAGCTTGTAATTTAAAGATTCCCTGCAGATTCCCTGCAGACTGCTCTATCAGAGATACTGATCAGCAAATTGGTGTATCTAGGAAAATTATTATTCTGAGCTATGACACAGAATCGGAACTGCCTAGCCATAGTACAGCCTTGCTGTGTCTAATTATGGTGACTGCCAAAAAAGCAATTACTAGAAAATGGAGATCCAATTCTAAACCAACTGTATTAGAAGTAGTTAATATAGTAACATTGATAAAACAACTGGAATTGGGATCTTTAGAAAAGGGTAGGAGCAAATTACACAGGAAAAATAGGAATTGTGAGAACAATACATACAGGGGAGGAATGAGGCTTAAAAGTAGGCAGAATTTGAATGAGCTATGTAATGTCTGACTGACAATGATTGGTTAGATTATAAGTGATGTATAGTGCTTGCAACTAAAATTATGTCAATATGGTTTGTGATATATAATGCTTGCAACTAATATTATGTCAATATGTTTGTTTTCATGTTTTCATTTATATAAATGTATGATTGCCTATGTCATAAGTGATAATTTAATAAAGATGTTTTTGTTTTAAAAAAAGCCAGTTCACGGACATGCCTATTCCATAAGGTCAGAATGCTCATCACCACCATATGTTTTCTATAGGCATATCTGGAATAAAGGTTTGAAGGCATTCCACACAAGATACATCTGCTTACATTCTTTGCATAGCTGCTATCTCTATGACTGGTGCATCACAGGGTGGTGGAATTGTCACATATTAGTAACATTTACACAGGTATTTAACTGTCTTATTTCACAAATACTACAGTTATAGGGTCCTCCACCATGGACCAGGGCATGTCTGATACCAGCACTGGCATGTCTGATGTTGGTGTTGCACTGGAAACAGATGGCGATGGCAGCCTTACAGTAGCATAACTGTGAGCACAGTGTTAATATTGACAAGAGTGACTATGGCAGGTACAATACTGCATGTAGAAACTGCCCCCACTTCTCCTAAGCCCATATAAGGATCAGTCATGCTTAGCAACCCTAATCATGGAAAACCCTAATTCTATTCCTGTACCCCAAATAATGAAACAATGATCAAACTGGATTTATATATAATAGGCGTACATGAGACAATATTAAAAGAATGACAACCCTAATAGAATTCCTAAATAGGGAAAATCAAGAAGCACTGATAATTGGATTAGATATAGAGAAGGCCTTTGACTCCTTAAGGTGGGATTATTTATTTAAAATTTTAGTCTTATTTGATTTCCCCCACCTTTATTTCACTCATAAAGAACGTTTATGAAAATAATTTAGCCTATGTTAAATTAGGACCTTTCACTTCAGAATCTATCCATCTAACAGAAGGAACTAAGCAAGGTTGCCCCATGTCCCCTATTCTCTTTGCACTGGCTACAGAAATACTTTCTGTTTTGATAAGAAACGATCCCAAGATAAAAGGTATAGATTTATACGATCATTGCAATTCTAAAATAATGTTTGCTGATAATGTACTTCTCACAATTCTTAATTCAAAAAAAGGTATTAAATGAAGTAGATTTATTAATTGAGAAGTTCCATATCATATCAGGACTCCACTTCAATAAATCAAAATCAAACTTTTTGTTATTGAATAAAAAGAAGAAAACAAAAGTAAATGAGAATCATATTATTGGCAAACAAGTTCCCACTTTAAACTACTTAGGAATTATAGTTTGTAAAGATATGCAGAAGATAATAAATGTAAATTATAATAATATTATTAATACAATAAAACATTCTGTGAATAAATGGAATAAAATGTTCTTGACATTTGAAGATAGACTTCAATTGATAAAGATGATCTTACTTCCTAAGATCCTTTATGTAGCCCTAGCTATTCTGATGATTCCTGAGAGACATTTTCTCAAGGAAATAAACACACTTCTACTTAATTTTTTATGGTCATCTAAAAGAAATAGAGTTGCTCTTGCACACCGTGGTAACAAGGAGGGCTAAGCTTTCCGGATATTGAGACTTATAGAAAAGCTTCTATATTTAAAAACCATTATAGACTGGATAAATCCCAATTACTCCTCTAATCGGAATCAGTTACACTTTGTTATAATAACAAATGAAAATACCATGTTAAAAATGTTTCAGTAACAGACAATACTAACAAGCTATGTTTTTTATTATGTACAAATATACAATATAATTAATTATCTCTTTAATAATTTTAGGAAATTTGTTACTGTAACTATTAATATAAAACTTTGGCTTGATCTAGTAATTCTCTTTATCATTACTAAGAATTTTCTTGATAGAGTAAACAGAGAAGTTCTCATTTCTTGGGAATACAAAAACTTTATTTCCTGGCAATGGTGCATTAGAGATTTAAAGATCCTGGATGTTCAATACATAATGACACAATATGAAATGACAAATCAAGACTGGTTACTACTTCAGACTGTGCTAACATATTCTCAGGAACTATGTAGAATAATTAACAATTCTTCTTTTAAAACTAGCCCAAAATTCATAAGCTGGCTATTTGGAATTATATATAATAATTACAATATGAAGAATATCATTTCAAATATATAGAGAGAATTAGTAACGTATAAAACAATACACAAATCAATTTATTGGTAATATATCACAAAAGGACAATCTATATGCTTAACATCAGAAAATAAATCAAACATTTTGCTGTTAAACTAACATCTAATTCACAGTATTGGGAAATATTTAATTGGAAGTTTCTACAGAGAGCATTTTTAATGCCTAATAGAATTGTTAAAATTAGCTCAGCTGAAAGCGGGTTATGTTGGAGATGTCAGCAAATAAATAAAGCTAATTGGTCTCATATATTTTATGATTGTATTGCTATTAAAACTTATTGGAGTGATGTTAATAACTTTTTACAGGCTTTATTTACAGAGTACTTTGTTCTACCTAAAGCACTAATTTTATTAAATGTGAATGAAGGTCCTTATTTCAATAAAATGAACATGTATTTACTATGGACAATACTGCCAAATGCCAGAAAGTGTATTACCAGGAAATGGAACTCTAATATAGGGCCTACTATAGAAGATTTCTTATCTCTTTTGAAGAAAACAGCGTTGATGGAGATCAAAACTAAAGAACTCAGAATTTACCCTAAGCCGTCAGTCAACAATCCCTGGAGAAAAGTTTTATCATTGACTGATACCCTGCAAATGGACTTAGTCTCTCTCTGATATCTCTGTAACTGAATTTACTAGCTATGTTTCATAAATACTTGGTTTCTTTTATTTATGTCAGGCCAAATGTAAATAATCTATCTTCTTCTTTCGGCTGCTCCCGTTAGGGGTCGCCACAGCGGATCATCTGTTTCCATTTCTTCCTGTCCTCTGCATCTTGCTCTGTCACACCAACCACCTGCATGTCCTCTCTCACCACATCCATAAACCTTATCTTAGGTCTTCCTCTTTTTCTGTTACCATAATGCAGGTGCAGGGGGCTTGCCCCCCTGCAAAAACATAAAAAAGATAGATTTTTGTGGGGTTTTTTTGATGTTTTGAGTTTTCAAAAACTTGATCATATGGTCTCTTCAATATTGTTTTTGAGTTTCTGAAAAGTCAGTCATCTGATATAGACCCTTGCTAGTGCATGACCTTCTTCTACAGCTGATTCATCTGACAGCTCCTCATCCAGCAGCTCCTACACTGTTGACTCTAGTCTGTTTGGCCCTCTGATGGTGATCCCCTATTCTAACTGTCTGCATACAGTCATGTTGAGCATGAAAGCACAAACAACAAATATCTTACTACAGGTCTCCAGAGCATTCCGCAGCACTCCACCACAGAAATCTAAGGAGGGTAAGTGGGCTTTTATCCATCTGAACACACTCTCAACAATGTGGTTTTGTAATAGTGCAGTGTTATATTACAATTCAACTATGCTCTGTGGGTTGCATATCAGTGTCATGAGCCACGGCTCCAGGGCACATCTGGCATCACCAGTAAGATGTCCCTGTGGGACGACAGCCCACACAATTTGCTGGCATAGAGTGAAAGTATGCAGAATGTGAGAATAGTATGAACTGCCTGGGATGATGCAAAGACACATTGTATATACTAGCCTGTGAGCTGTACGGAATTTTGTAGGTAATGGAGTAGAAACCTTTCCAGTTGATGTACCAATGTCCATGTGGAGCAGGCAGGGCCTTGATAGCAATGCCGGTGCAATTAATCACCCCCTAGAACCTCATGGAAATGGAACATTTCATCCATGCCCACATAGTGTTGTTTTTCTTCTGTGTGCTCCTTGGGAACCATATATTTTTATCCCCATGCTGCAGGAAACATCAAGGACCTCGTGCAGTATTTGTTAGGCAGATACCTGTGATATACCCACTGTGATCCATGATGATCACTGGAAGGCCACTGTAGCAAGAACTGTCAAAGCTATGCATACTTCAGTTTGCACATAGATTGGTATTTTATGCATCCCATGAGAGTCCATCATAGGATGGTATTTATCTTCCAACTAGTGTATGGTGTATATGTCCATAGAAAAGTATTTGTCTATGTCCCTGCTATAATGGTGATAGCATGTTAGTTGCAGTCAGATCCTTTTACAACATAGAGGGTGAAAACACAACCAGCTGTAGACATTGGCTTTGAGATTGTCCTCTAACATATACTGTATGGCTACTATGGCTGCTGCTCTTAGTATAGTAGAACAATCTTTGTCTCTGTTCACCAAGAAATCACAGTGTACCCATTGACTGGCAGCCATGGCTAATATCACAATTTTTATACATTTTTGAATTATTGTCCTATGTTGTTTATCTTCATTTGAATCTGCAAATGGCCTCTGCCATATCGTTATATGGTCATTAGTATATGATCAATGTGTATTTTTTTTTCCTGCTTGTATACAGCATTCACTACAGGTGTCTCTGCACTGGCCCAGCATTGCTTTTCACCACTCATCATGCTTTATTACCCAGTGCATTGTACTATTCATTTCTGAATGCCAGCCAGTATGTAAACAAATATGCCATATATTATGATCACAATTTTCAAAACTATATATTGGTCGTATGTTGTAAGGCATGAAAGGTAAGGATTTTGTATGTGGCAGTGGACAGAAGACAGTTTATTTTGCAGTTTTATGGCTGCTTATTTGTAAAGTTATAAACAGGGATTTTTTTAAATATAACTAAACAAGAAAACAATAAAAATAAATCAGACAAAAATAATAAGGATGTAGTGGTACATAAAACTGAGTAGGAAATAATGAGACTAGGAATTTATTTTACTGACATGTTTTAAGGAGAGAAAAAAAAAACAAATAAATAAAAAGGTAATTGCAGATGAGAAAAAAATAATAGAACAAATCTTAGGGAATGTAAAGTTAAACAAAAAAAGAAAAGAAAGGCACATATATTAGTACATATGAATAAGATAAAAACAGATTGTGTGTTACATGCAATTCAGGTAAGAAACAGAGATTTTCTTTGATATAAGTGATGAAATGTTTAGAAGGCTATTCAACATAACAGATACGTTAATTGCTGAAGGCAATCATATTAATCACTTTTTAGTTATATTCAATAAACAGTATCTAAATTAATATAGTCCAAGAAGTAAATACAAAGAAGGGAAAGACATAAAATAATAAACAGGTATTCAAGAATTATGAGACCAAAACTTTCAGTTAAAAAAGGCACTTCAACCATGTTAGAAGACTTGTGAGATCTGTGTGATAATGAACTATGGGTAGAGAGATTACAGTTTAAAGACAGTAAGGGAGAACAGTTATGCTCTTTTCCAAACATCTTCTAATTATACACGTGTAGAACAAATGTTTGAGGAGTACTCTGACAAAGGCTTCATTACTAATTTAAATCTAAAGGAAGCAGTAAAATAAGTGGGATGCAGGAGCATTTTGCATAGACTGACACAGACCAACTTTTGAAGGATAACACTAAGTAAAGCAACTTTAGTGATATGGGATTTGAGCCAAAAATACAGCACAGGAACGTTGTGGCTTACTGCAAAAATGTGCTACAAATCAATCCATACCCCAGCAGAGTATGCCACTGCACACAGGACAGGACACACCTCTTATTCAGTTAAGAGGCCATTGTGAAACAAAAACCACAGTAATGTGTGACTAACACTGAAAATGAGCAACACCCTCTTTTCACACTGCATGTAAGACATGCCAGTTACATAAAGCATGGCTGAAAGGGTCTTTCATACAAATGCATTTTGTTGCAAAATACACATCATTCAGGAGTATACTGTGTTTTTAGTATCATGTTCCTCTATAGAAACACAACTTGGAATTTATCAGAAGTACTTTATTTAATAACCAGTAAACAGTAATATAAACAGCTATATTTAAATGCTTCTCTTTTAAATATATTCTTCTAACACCACTAAACAACAAGACACAACAATACACAGTGCAGGGGTTACCCGTCTGTTCAAAAGGGAGTTAGTTACCAGTGATGTCCCATAGGTTTATGTACTGGGGACACTTTCTGAGCCATTCTTCTCAGATATCAAAATGGAAGAATGCGTTGTAGCATCAAACATGCCAATGATTACAAATTGGATAAATTAAAGTTTTACAAAGTGGTCAACCAGTTTAAACAAAAATCTGGTGCAGTAATACTAATCTCTTGTTAATCTCTTGTTAATGTCAATAAATGTAGCCTCTTGAAACTCGGCAGAAAGGATATTGTTTAGAACTACAGAAAAATGGACACATTTTAAATGGCCTAGGAATCATAGGAGGTTACTAGGCTAGCGACCAGGAGGTAATTTCAAGCCTAGCCATTTCATCCCAATAGGATGCTCTAGTCAATACCCAGGACTGTATTTATTAATGACTGCCCATGTCGAAGAGGGTTGTGGACACTATGCCTGGTAAGAATTTACAGTGCCCCATCTATTTGTCAAGGTTCCTTTTAAACAGTGTAATAGAGGTGCTCTGTTTCACATGAATTGGCAGCCTATTCCTAAGATGTGCTAGTCGCTGGGAGACAAATCTGTCCCTCCAGCACCTCCTATTCAAGTCACAGGGCATATTTAGGTCCCTGGAACCGGTAGCTCTAGTCCCGTTTGATTTATGGATGTGCAGCAAATTCATTAGGTTTGGGTCAGAGATCACTCTGTAAGACAGCTATAAGTCTCCTCTAAGAAGTTTATACGATACAGAGTACAGTGACAAGGACCTTAGTGGGTCTTTGTAAGGTACCTGCTGGAGTCTCTTGATCTTCTTAGTTAGAAACCTCTGAGGTCTCTCCAATTGCTGCAGATGCATTGTACAGTACATGCTGAAAGGGGCGTTATATTCAATTATGGGACTGATTAGTGACAAGTATACAGGAGTTTTAACCTCTTTTTCTCTAGAGGTGATATGTCTTTGCTAATCAAGAGTGCTACGTAGAAAGCCTTCCTTACTACATTAGACACATGGTGGTCAAAGTTAAGGTCGCAATCTACTTGTGATCCCAGATCTCTTACCACTTCATAGGTACATCAGATATTGTTGTTAATTTGATAGTGTGAGGGGACATTGTTTTTACCGAAGAGAATGATGATACATTTCTCTTCATTCACTTTGAGACCATGACTAAAAAGCCAGCCGTTTGTCTGCATTAAGACCCTCTTGATGTAATCATTTTTTTTTTTAATTCTCATCAGAGCATCACTATAAAAGTCAAAAAAGCTTGGTTTGTATCCAATGTAATTCTTTTAAAGATCACATCAAGTTATAGAAGGAGATAACCATACCACTTAAAAATTCAATGGCCCACCCCTTATTCAATACAATGACACCTGTTATAGTCTTAATCAAACAAATTAGTGGAAGCAGTATGAAAAGGTATGATTGCTTTCTAGAAAACATTTGCTCAGTCACACAGTAGGCAAATATAAATGTACATTATTCTGTTTCCATTAACCTACAAAGCACTTGAGAAACATTAAGCAGAAAAAGTTCATAAAACCTGTAGTATTAATGTAACCCTGTGCCAATTACATACAACAAAAAAGGAAAGAAAGAACTAAGTGCCCAATGTATCCCTTTTTAAAGAACATACAGTGACATAAAAAGGTTCACCAGCATCCAGGATTTGTCACTTTAACCAGTGATGAGTTCCATAAAGTCAGTCTATCACTGCCTCTGATATGAGCCAATGAGGGAAATTAAATGTGTGCTTCAACGTGGAAGAGTGAAGCAGGCACTCCTTTCACTGCCAAATTTCAAACATTTTTTCAAATGCAGAGCATTTGAGGTGAATGTAAAATACATACAGCGGGCATAACTCATCTCCATAAATTCTATTTACGAATACCAGGATAAGTTATTGCTTTCTACTTACGCAGAAACTACGTTGTATCCTTCGGCTTTTCTCGGTTAGGGGTCGCCACAGCGGAACTTGGTCCGCTAATGATTGGCAGTAGATTTTTACATACCGAGTTGCCAGCCCTGACGTACAACCTTCAATGAAGGTACGCCCATTCACGCATGTCTCCACACAGAAGACGCCGCTTTAGCTGAGAATCGAACAGGACAACGTCTTACTGTGAGGCAACAACACTACTGCAGCACTTATTAATGCCTTCTGTAAGGAGTTGCCTCAGTTAACTCCACCTCCACTTTAAAAATAAGTAAGTTATAGGTGCCAGATGATGCCAGCCTTCCTTTAAAAGAGTACTTTGCTACCTGAAATATATTACATTTAGAAGAAAGAACTTGTGACAGGAAAGACGATTCTAAAAGGTTCAAATCACCCTGATTTATCTGAAAAAACAAAGCAATAGTGCCTTCAATGCTCACAAGATCCATAAGAGGAAATAACTGCAGCAAAGTAGTTTGTTAACAAGTAAGCTCCCTCCTGCACACATTTAACCCAGTAACATCACATAGAGTCTCTACTGATTATTTTTCATTTTATATTGCAATTACATTGTCTGCTACTGGTAACCTTTAGCACTTTTTAGTCATGATTAACCAAACAATGGTGTCATACATCAGGAAAAACTACCAGTACCCTGGAGTTTTGCTTTAGTTTAAATACCTAAGGATGTACAATTCAATGTCCTGTGTAACATGTATTCACACAATTCAGAGTTGCCAGATGCCCACTATATGTCACACTCACTGCAGTTGAGAGATAAGACACAAGATATTATAAAACCATAGACAAGCAGATATTTAATTAATTAAGTTAAAACTAGTACACCTATTCTGAATAAGCATTTAAAAAAAAAAACTAAAAATGCAAACAAAATTCATGAGATGCTAAACAAAGAAAATATGGCAAAAGACTTGTGCAAGTAAGCCAGTGACAGCAGCATACCTATAACCCACAGTAATGGTAAGAAATGCAAGTAATTATATACATAGTTCCCACCATACACCACAACTAATCCTGAGGTCCTAAGCTGTCCTTAACAGTGTCATAGTATATCACAACAATTTACCCTACCTGGTGTAAAAGTAGAAAGAAAAGGGGCAAAGACAAGCAGAATATAACAAAAAGCAGTACTGTAACAGAGATTTTATTCTATAACTGTGCTAACTTATCATGCATGTGAAAACAAACAAAAATATCAAATGCATATGTCATGTCCAACATATCTGTGATTAGAAGTCCACAGCAGTGTAAGAAATAAGATCTACATAGTACTACAGTCTGAATAACATTACTTTGGATCCCATCATATAACTGCATTCAACAGCAGTGTTACAAAGAAAATAAATATACTAGGTGGAAGTACACTCAGCAAATATATTCTCATTATGTTGCTACAGGAGTTTACAGTACTCAGATAACAGACGTACAATTACAATTTGAATATCCTTTACATGGTAGTCCACTAAAAGTAGTCATAAACATTGATGTGCCACCCTGTTTTTAATCAATATGTTTGTGGATTATTCCATGTGGGATTTTGTGTAGTCCTTTGAGAAAAAGATGAAGCCAATGTTCTAGCATTGTTAGAAAGGAGGTCGAAAGAAAAAGTAAGGTTAGCATTGGAGAAGAAAGCCACAACTATAGCTTGCCTGCACATGCAAGGCATTCTGCTGTCCTTACTGCTGCATCAGATATATATATATATATATATATATATATATATATATATATATATATATATATATATATATATATATATAAGGTATACTGATATATAGATCTCTCCTCACAAAACATTCACAACAGATAGAATGTCTGCATTGCTCACGGAAGCATTAGAATATTAGGACTACAGCTGTATGTCCTACTTCAGCTCAAAGAAGCCATGGAACGTCATAGGGAGGAACTGTTTTGAAGCTCGTCACTTAGTAGGACAGCCAGGAGTGTGCAACTGCTTCCCTTCACCTTGAGCAACCTTCTTGTCATGGACTGCTTAACAGGTCCCTGGATAATGCTCAAGCGATACCCTATTCTCAGTCAAAATGCCTTGAGGATATATTCACAAGGGTTTCATCTCCCAAATCCTCTAACTCACCAGGTTATTATAAAAATCTTAGCAACTCCCTGCAACAAGTTATTAGTGTTTACAAGGATCAAGTTCTCATATAGTTTTGTGACTGGACACTTAAGCAGCCAAGAAATCCTTACTGCAATCTTCCGATCAAACGCTTACATAAATCTTCCTCAGAACAAGAAGATAGATCAGCGAAGATGACACTTCTTTGTTTGTCCTAGATTATATTAAGTGCTATTATTCAACTAGTCTTGTTTGGATTATTTAATTAAGTAACATTTGTTAATCATTTTATTGTAAAAAAA
The DNA here is from genome assembly GCF_019279795.1 of Protopterus annectens. Taxonomy (NCBI): domain Eukaryota; kingdom Metazoa; phylum Chordata; order Ceratodontiformes; family Protopteridae; genus Protopterus; species Protopterus annectens. Next base: position 753,250,358 of record NC_056747.1, read on the forward strand.
TCTCGTCATCATCAACCCCCTTTTTTCTATTTTCTTCAAGGAGTTGGGGTGTCGAGTCAGCTGTCACCATCTCTGTCATTTCAATGCCAGTGTTCTATCTTCTTTGATAGTCATGCCTGACTGCAGCAAGTCTTCTCTCACACAATCCAACCATCTCTTTGCTGAACACCCTTGTTTCCTCTCCCCTTCTTCCTGCACATATACCTGAACCACAGTAATGTGTTCTGTTTGACCTTCTCTGCTGCGGTGGAGCTACTTGGGCTTCTGCTAAGATGTCCTCATTTCTTTGTCTGTTCCTTGGTGTGCATTTTACCACCGGTCTCAGGCACTTCATCTCCATCATGTCTAGCTTCCACAACTGCTCTGCCTTTACTGCTGAGATTTCTGTACCATACAGTACTACTGGTGGAACACGGTTTTGTACACCTTAATTTTCATCCATTTTAGCATCCTTCTGTTACATGCTACCCATAATACTGTATGCCGGTTGGCTACAGCTCTTCTGGTTCTAACTTTGACCTCCTCATTCCGACTTCCCTTCTTCTCAACCACCTCTCCCAGATACTCGAAGCTGTTAACCTGTTCCACTATTTTCCTGACTAGCTCATGGAATTTGCTTCTTTCTTCACTTTTCTTTGACATTTTTGATGACCGCAGTTTTGATGGTTTCTGCTTGCTTTCTGTTCTGCTACAACATGTACGTATGGATAATCATTTGATTTTTTTCCACAGATTGTACTGATTGTTTTTTCCCGTTTTTAGTGTATGATTGATTTTATTCATGATCAGTTTTAACAGTGATCTGATGAAGCTCTATAGGTCAATGTGCTTTTCTTTTCTCTTTGTTTTTAATACACTTGTAAGATTACAGTTTTTATTTGTATTATATTTTTATATGTGATGTTTCTTTATATTGCATCTTTTCCCATGGTTACTACAGTGGGTGCTGTTTTCTTAATTCATTTGCCTGTTATCGCACACACATGCACACACATATACTCCCTTCTTCATGCCAGCTCTCTGATTTTTTTGTTCTGTCTCTTTTCAGTTTTTTAGTTTATCACTCCTTTGGAATGATCTTATTGTCACCTCGGTGCTAAATTGCCTTTAGTGAAGGGAGTTTTGTGACAACTTGTTCATGTCTGGAGACAGACTAGGGGTTTTTTATTAGTTCTACACTTCAGTTTATCTGGACCATTTTTTTACTCATTCTGTTTCTAGTTTGGATTGCCAAAAAAGACGTGTTACATCAGGCTAGCTTTTAGTTGCATGCTAGGCTCATTTTTATGTTTGAGGCTGTCAATCATGATTTATGATGCTTTGTGCTTTTATGTATATATTAGTTTTCCATGGGTTAAAGCTGCTATCATGAAGTCCAGCTGGTGGAAGAAACAGCTTATCATAAATTAAAGCTGATTTGTTCCAGTGACTAATCCTGTTTGAGTTTGTTTTTTTCAGTACCTTCATAGAAAAGGAATTAACATCTGAAGCTTTGGATTGTTTATTACTGTTGCTTAATATTGTAACATTTAAGTGTTTTTATTTTTCATTTTTCACAAATAACAAGGAAGTGAAGTCAGTCTTCTACCTTAATGCTAGGGAGAGCTCTTCATATCTTTGTTGTGTAATTTTCATCTTCTTCTGATTTCACCCATTTACTGCCATTACAGCTGCCTTAGCCATAGTCAGTCTCGTGTGCCTTCAGTTTTGCATTACATTACCCTATCCTTTGTTGAAGTTCTTGTTCAGAGTCTGTCTGTAATGCCACATTGGCTGTATACAGCACCTTGTTGATCGGTCTCCTCTGACTTGTTTACTTATGTAGTCCATCATCAGTATGACCAGCAGTGGGCTCAGAGCTGAACCCTGATGCTCACCCACTCCTACTTGGAACCCCTTTGTGAGTCTGAACACTCTTCGTATTTGTGTCATTGGGTCATTGTACACAGCCTGCACTAATTCAAGCAATGTTTCTGGACCTTTATTTTAAGACTGCCCAAATCAGCTTTCTTGGGACCTTGTCATATGTTTTCTCTAAACCTAGGAATACCCAGTTGGACATTTTCCTCATCTCTAGCTTTTTCTTAACTATCTCTCTCACTGCAAAAAAAAAAAATTAATTAGTTGAATTAGTTGTGCTGCAGCCTGATCTGAATCCAAACTGTTCATCTCCCATCTTACTTCCTACTACTCTGTGTATTCATTTATCAATCACAATCTCCAGAATGTTCATGCAGTGTGCCAGGAGTTTTATTCTTCTACGCTGCCCACAGTTGTGAATGTCCCTTTTGTTCTTGTACACTGACACTAGAATGCTTATTCTCAAGTCATCTGAGATACACCTTTCACACATTACTGCTATGAATCCCGTCAGGAGCCATTTTCCCCTTACACACTCCACATGTTACTCATATCTGCCATGATCTCATCTGAGCTTGCTGCTTTCCCTGACTTCATTTTCCTTAGGACTATTCTTAATTCTTCTAGGGTGGGCTCTTCTTTTTTCATCTTAAGCTGTGTCTGGGGTAGTACAGCTTCTCTGTGGTTTTCTGCATTCAGAAGCCACTGGAAGTACTCATTTCATCTGTCTTTGATGTCCTAAGGACTGTTGAGCAGGTTGTTGTTGGCACCCCTTAAGAAGAGTGTCTGATAACTGTCTTCTTTATCTTTCTGTCTTTGCCTTGCAACCTGATGGAGTTGTTTGCACCATCTGCTGAGTTACTTTCCAAAAGCTGGTAGAGTGCCTTTGATGCCATGTTCTTTACAATTCCAACTGTTCTCTTAGACTCCTTGTTAACCAACCAGTATTCTTTCTTTCTTAGCCTGGTCCATTTTTTCTGTCTCCCAGTTTTTCCTGTACTCCTACTTTCTTTTGATGACTGCTTGGACTTCTGCATTCCACCACCACCACCAGATTTCCTTATGTACCATATTTTAAAACCTTACTTGGCCAAATATTGTTTATATAATCCTTACACACGCTGTTTTGAGATGCTACCATCTTTTTTCAACTCCACCCATTATCTCTTATTCCTAAGGCGCTAGACCCTGAGTATTACCTTGAACCCTTGTGCTTTCTCTTCAGTCAGTTTTCAGGTCTTAAGGCTAGTCTTTGTTGACCTTAGAGCCAGAGCCTTCTATGAACACTGCTTGCAGTTGAATGTGGCACCCAGTAGTTTAAGTTGTGGGCCAACTGTTTCACAGGGGATGACTTTTCAACTACTGATTCTACCCCACTGCCCTTTTCTTACCAGGAGGAAGTCTACCTGAGTTACGTTGACCACTCTTGTATGCGATCTTGTGACAGCCTCTTGTTCCTGAACCATGTGTTGGCCACCATCAAGTCATTTGCCAGACAGAAGTCTAGAATGGTCACTCCTTCTTTATTCCTGTTGCCCAACCATGTGGAACCAGGCAATCCTCACATCTGTCTGTCTGTCTGTATGTGTGCCCGTCCTGATATGTGCATTATCAACACCAGCTCATGTTGCCCTAATTTATCTAGCAGGTCCTGCAGCTGCTGCCTAAATGCACTATTTTCTTGCTAACACAGACCTGCTGTGGTGCATAGGCTGAGATTATGAATTCTAACCTATCTTTACACTGGAGTCTGATCACCATGATTTTTTTTTTACTAAATCTGATGTCATGTCTCACCATCTTCTGAAGCCTCTCCTTCACCAGAATTCCTATCTCATTTCTTGTCTGCCCTCCCTCTTAACAGTATACTCTGGATCCCAGGCTAAGTGGCTTTACTACACTGCCCTTCCATCAGGACATGCAGCCTCCTGCTTACCATCATGTCATCCACTTCCAAGATGCTCCCTGTCAGTGAACCTGTATTGAGTGTAGCAATCCTTAGTAGTTTGTGTTTGGCAGATTGATTGGTTTTATGTCTAGCTTTACCCCACAGAACTACCTCAGGTAACCCAAGCTGAGCAACTGTTATTTAGTTAGGGCTGCTGAGTTTTATGGCGGGCACACACTGGCCAATAGGGGCATGTATACCCTTCCCAGTGTTAGCATGGATCCCCAGTGTAGGTCAGATTAGGCTGGGTTCTCAACCCACTTATCACTAGCAAATACCCATGCCTATTTTTGGCAACATTAGTCAACATGACCAAATCCCTCTGAGACAATTTTTACACTGCCAAGTGAGGGGTGAAGTCTGATGCCCAAAGCAGTTGACCTAGCCAACTCTTCCCCCAATATGCATCATTTAGAGTTTATGCTGAAGCTCAAAACTCCATTCTTGGGGGATTTTGAGGCTGAAACACATTGCATGTTTTTAGAAGGAACCCCATAGAGACACAAGGAGAAAATGGAAACTCTACACAGGCATTGGCAGGAGGTCAGTATCAAACGTTTGCACTTTTTACATTGGAGGCGAAGATCTTAACCATTATGCCAACTATGTACTGTAAAAATGTGCTGTGCTTAATATAGATATACTCTGATATGCCTTATGCAAGTCTCCTTGCTAAGAATTCAATTGCCTGTTGTTCTTCTGTGTTTTTCAGCCAACCTCTGTGAGTAGCATCTGCATAATAAAACTACCCACTAAATTAATTAATTGTCTTTACTACTGTGCTGATAAAACATACTGTAAGGGCTGTACCCTTAAACTGCAACTTAATCATTTCACTCTTATACAGTGTTTTATTTTAACATTGACAGAATTAACTCTGAAATGCTTTGACTTCCTCTGTGTAGCTACACCAGGTATTGAAATTAGCTGAACTTTCTCTAGTCAAGAACTGAAATGAGAAGTCCTTCTGTTTCCAGGCTGTCACAACAATTTTCTGCACAGCACTACGTCAAGTCACACTGCAGTCGCATCCCTACTAACTAAGCCACTGTATAAAATGATCAAATGACAGAAAAACATACTGACTTGTAGTGTTCTTTTACAAGAAGCAGCTTATCTAACATTATGTTTTTGCAGTTTGAGCAAAGGGAGACTAATGAGATTTAAAGATCTTTCAGTATATCAGCAGATGAAAGGATAAGACAGAACACACACAAAGGAAAAAAAAAACATAAAATCTTGGCTGAGACAAAACAAGTAACCAGATCAAGAGGAAAGAAATGGTGAGCAGGAAAGAGGAGAGATGAACAAAGCACGAAACGTAGTGCCACAATGTGGCTTGGTTGCTATGGGAAGGTTGATGATATGAAGTCCGTAGAAGTCCAAGTGCCCAAAACTATGAAGTCAGTAGGATGTGGAATATGTTTAGTACAAGGAGAGGACTGCTGCAAGATTGTTTGATTGATTGATTGATTGATTGATTGATTGATTGATTGATTGATTGATTGATTGACTGATTGTTTGATTTATGCATTTATTTAACTGGGACAGAGCAGTAATCCAAGTGGAGTATTTAAAGGCTCAGCCTGGGAGAGAATAACAGAAACAAACTGTAAAAACAGAGAAAGCAGTAAAGAAAACAAAATGAATCACACAGTCTCTAGTCATTTTTAATTACTACAGTATATAGTACAGTATATGCAGTATTAACCAACATACATTTATTGCATAAGCATGGAATAAATTCTTTCTAGAAGTACATATTGTAGGGAAAAAAATAGGACTAGAAAGAAAAGCAGGAAAATTAGTGCAGAGGAAAGCAGATATTGGTAAACGCTGATATGGAGAGGAAAGGAGAAGACACTCCTAAGTTGCGATTATTACTACTAAGAGATGAGTGGTGGGTCTAGAATTTGCTTTTCCCTGGTAAGTGACTGAACTATTTTTGAAGTAGTTGGATAAAGGAATGAAAGAACTAAGGAAAGCTAGGCTGAGTATATACCACTTGAGGGGTAAAGAAAGTTGTTTGGAACAAAAAATCAAAAATACTAGGAAAACTCTAGCAAAAATACAGAGGGATAAGATGTGACAGAGTGAAAAAGGCAAGTGTTTTGATGTACCAGGAAGAAAGAAACAAGAATTGCTGACTTACATTTTAACCAGATTGTCAGATGGAGAAGGGATAACATCAACAGGTACAGATGTATTTGAGAGGATGTAAGAAAATGGCCAAGGACTGCAAAGTCTCCACTGAAAGAAAGAACCAAACAAAATACCAAAAATAGAGAACCCGCTCCTCAGGCAGACAGCAAATGTTGGAGGTGTGACAGGGAAGAATGAGGTACTTGGGAACATATTTTCTGGAACTGTGGTGAATTGGCAGACTTTAAGGATTCCCCGTGGGATGCACTGTCGGAGATGCTGGGTGGGTAGATTGGTCTGACGAGGGAGATGATTTTTCTGAGCTATAATACAGAATTGGAATTGCCTAGGCATGGTAAGGCCTTGCTGTGTCCAATAATGATGGCTGCCAAAAAAACAATTACTAGAAAATGGAAATCAAAATCTAAACCATTTATACCAGCAGTAGTGAATATAGTAACAGAGATAAAACAACTGGAACTGAGATCTTTAGAAAAGGGTAGGAGCTAACTACATAGGAACAATTGGGAACTATGGGAACAATGCATACAAGGGAGGAATGAGGTCTAAAAGACGGCAGGACATAAATGAACTATGTAATGTTTGACTGAAAAAGACTGGGTAGATTATAAGTGATGTATAATGTTTGCAAATGGGAGTGTGTCAGTATGGTTTGTGATGTAAAATACTCGCAACTAGGATTGTGTCGGTGTGGTTTGTTTTCATTTATATAAATGTATGATTACCTGTGTAGTAAGTCATGGTTTAATAAAGATATTTCTTGTTTAACAAAGGCAGAAATTGAATAATTTATGTAATGTTGCTTAGTTTATATGATATATAGAAATATATGTGAAGTGTAATGTTTGTTATATTAATTATAGTGTGATTACTTTTATATGAATGTAAATTTGCCTATGTCGCAAGTGATAATTCAATAAAGGTGTTTGAAAAAAAATAGGGAATCTGCCAGTTCCTTGGTTTAGGGGGATAAACCCCTGATTATGACCCCCAATATTCTGAGTTAATTAGCAACTTTGTTGATGGACGAGCTGTTGGGGGAGGGAGTAGTGTAATAAAGTAGTGCCTACTCACCTGTCTCTGTGGTGGTGGGGGTGGATGGGTAAGCAAATGTAGAGTGCACACTGTAATAACCTGAATCCCCACTGGAAACTAGCAATTATGTGGATGTGCTTGATGAAAGGGGTCAGGGCTTTCTAAAGGTTACTTCTGTCATGGAAGTGGGTGACAACCCTCACATAGGCTCATTTAATGCCTATCCTTGAGCATCTATGGTCATGCACAGTGAGAACATTAGGACCATAACAGAAAAACACTAGTCCCCTGAGCACATGACTGTCTCAATCCCAGCACTTAACTATTGCCCCAAATGGCACAATTTAATTTTAGGGCTCTTGCCTTGGAGAAATAAGTTGGCAAAGTGAACAGTATCAGGGAAATTCAATGGTCAGTGAGAGGACTGGAGTGAAAAAATATAGGAAATCTGTGGAAAAAAACTGTTAGAGATGTTGGGAGACAAGAGAAATCAGTGTTGGGAGAAGTACACTACTTGGAGATTCTGTTACAGCAGAGAGATCAGATATAATGAAGAGCTTGTCTTGGACGGAGAATATACCAGGATTCATTTGAGATGTGGCAAAAGCATTAAAGCACCTGGAAAGCACTAATTATCATCACTTTTCATGAAGGGAAACTGATTTAGCAGAGATAACACTACAGAGAACAGAGTAAAATTGCAGCAGTGCTTGGAAAGAGCTGCAGAAAAGTATGCAAAAAGGTGGCTTTGTCAGAGATACTATGAAAACCACAAGTAAGTAATACATGGAAAGAAGAACTAGAGCATTTCAAAAGACTGATTAGACAGTGATGTAGAGAGATTTGGAGTAGCAGGAGAATGGGGGAGTACCTGGATGGATCAGGAGCTTTTATACATGAGATTGACTTAATGTAAGTGTAAGAGGCGCAACTTACAAGTTGAAAAGAATAAAGCATCAGGAAAGGGAACAGGGGATTTTGTAACCATATAGCAAAACTGATGAAAGAAGACACAATCCTGGATAGCCTAAGCAAAGATGGGAGGGAGCTCACAGAAGACTGGAAAAATGCAGAAGTTCTGAATTAATTCTTTACTTCATTCTTCACAAAGGAAAGCAAGAAGAGGGTGACATGATGGGTGAAGGCAGGGCAGAGAGGGAAGAATAATGTACTGACACCAGCATAGGGATGGAGGAGGTGGGGATGGAACTACCCCCCCCCCCATGTAAATAGAAGCACAAGAACATGACAGGCTACCTTTGAAGGCTGTTGGGGCCGAGGTACCGGAATAAATTTTATCCTGCATTCCTGTTTTGCTTGGTTTGTTCTACATACCTTCAAGAATCTTCAGAAGTCTGTTCAGTGTGTTTTTAGATTCCCCCCCCCCAATGTTATGCAGATTACTGGTCAGTGTAGCAGTAACTGAGGATTAGAGAACAGCAAGTCTGGCTACCTTGTAGAAGTGGGAAAGCAGGAAAAAAATCTATTGTTATCATAGCGTATTAGCTTAACAACTATGTCAGGGAAATCATGGTAAGAATCCTGTAGGCAGAGCCGTAACTAAAGCAGAGTGAAGGTGAGCTTACCCTGGATCCCAGTTTTAGGGGGGCATGATCAGCAGTTGTCAATGGGTGTTAGTGTACCATTGGCATTCATTCAAGATGCTGTGGCTTCCTAAATTAATGTTGGTACTGCGTTTGCACTGGCAATAGTAATTCACATTGCTATATTTACATGTATTAGGGTATAATATGTATTTCTGGTCCTCAGCTTTGAGAAGATCTCTTTTTTTTTGTGGTCCTCAATTTTGGGTTAGGGGCCCCAATATGGAGAACTGCCCAGGGCAACAGATGACGTATCTATGGCTCTGCCTGATGGGAAGGCTGATAGCATTCCTAGAGGAAAACAAACTCCAGGACAGCAACCAACATAGGTGCATGATCAGAAGAAGCTTTCAGCCAAACCTGATCCACTTTTTTGACAGAGCTCTAGGTGAACTTTACAGGGGCGTATCAGTAACCATTGTCTAACTGGATTTCAGTAAGGTCTCTGTCTAGGTCCCATGCAGGTGACTGATAGGAAGTTTGGAGGGACTGGGGATAGAACCCATACTAAACAGTAAGGCACATAGGGTTGTGGTGGGTGGGACAATGCCAGCAATGAGGAAATGATTAGTAATGTACTATAGCAATCTGTCCTGGGTCCAGTGTTCTTCACTGTCTTTGATTCAGGCATATCTGAAGAAAAAGAGAACAGGACCATCCTCTTTGCTGATAATACAGATAGGTGTAAGAATAAAGGATGGGGAAAGATGTTAAGGAAGGATTTGGAAAAGCAGACCCAGTGGGTGGAAAGATGACAACTGAGGATCAATGCAGGCAAATGGAAAATACTGCACTTGGATCACAACATCCCTGGTGTTAAGTATCAGTTTAGGGGAGTAGAACTAATGCAAAAGAACGGAAAGTGGACTGGGGGTGTTAATATAACCTGGAATGAACCACTAGGAACAGAGTAAGGGGGTTGTGACACCACCAAACAGAATGTTGGAGTGATTTTTAGAAAATCAATTCCAAAAGCAAAGTGTTAATGCTTTCACTTTACAGCACTCTAGTCAGACCACAGATTGAATACTGTATTCAGTCCTGGAAAACATATACTAAAAGGGACATTAGGCAATGCAAAGAGTCTAGAAGAAAATCTTTAGGAAGGTACATGGAATGGAGGCAAAAGATGCAACCAGAAATTGGGGGAGCTAGAACTCTTCTCACTGGATGAAAGAAGAGGCAGGGTTTATGATGTGAAGGGATCATCTTTTTTTAGCAAGAAATATCTTCATTAAATCACTTATGACATAGGCAATCATACATTTATATAAATGAAACCAAACCATATTGACATCCTCTTAGTTGCAAGCACTATACATCACAAACCATTCTGACATAATATTAGTTGCAAACATTATACATCACCTATAATCTACCCAATCATTGTCAGTCAAGCATTATATAGCTCATTTAAATCCTGCCTTCTTTTAAACCTCATTCCTCCCCTGTATGTATTGTTTCCACAATTCACACTTTTTTCTATGTAATTTGTTCCTACCATTTTCTAAAGAACCCACCTCCAGCTGTTTTATCTCTGTTACTGTATTCACTACTTCTAGTACAGTTACTTTAGACTTTGTTTTCCATTTTCTAGTAAATGCTTTTTTAGAAGTCATCAAAATTAGACTCAGCAAGGTCTTACTATGTCTAGGCAATTCCGATTCTGTAGCATATCTCAGAAAAATAATTTCCCTAGATATGCCAATTTGCTCATCCAGTATCTCTAATAGAGTAGTCTGCAGGGAATCTTTAAAGTCTGCCAACTCATCACACTCCCAGAAAATATATTCACAATTATCTCTTTCTTCCACATCACACCTCCAACATTTACTGTCTACCTGAGGAAAAATTCTCTGGAATCTAGTTGGGATATAAAAAGGGTCTATATTATATACTCGAAGTTTCAAAACTTTGAACCTCATATGATCGACACCATATGAGCGAAGTTTGAAACATCGAATATATAATAAAAAAAAAAAAAACTTACCAAAATGCTCTGAGCAGGGGGGCAGGCTCCCCTGTGCCCCCTACACCCCCGGTACTTAATACACCAACTCCAAGATTGCACTTCAGTGCGTAAAAGGGAAATCTTCCCATTCTGTGCCGTATGGAGCCATTTGTTTTAACCTTCGAACTTGTAGAAGTTTGATCATATGGTGTCAACCATGTGACATTCGAACTTTTACAAGTTCAAGGTTATAATAGGAACCCTATAAAAATACCTATGTGAACATTTCCAAGCAAAAATCCTAAGTCTTCTAGATTTTGTTGCATATTTGAGAGGCATGCATATATCCCCATTGTTTCTTTGTGAATTGCTTATTCAGTCTCTCTTCCCAAAAATTTCTAACCTACTCTGATTAATTCAGTATAGTTACATTGCAATATTGTATACACTCTACTAATCATTCCTTTTTTAACAGCAGTTTCTGTTCTACCTTCTACTAAAAACTCTACCAGCACTGGTCTTTTACTTAGGAACCTCTATTTCTTTCACTTTGCCTATACTCTTCTGTCAATCCTTGATAGGGAATCCTGTCTATAATCTGCATTCCAAATAAATTCTTGGCATCTTCCCATTCTATTGCCTTTTCCTCTCTAGTTATTTGCTCTCAATAACTTGGCTACTTCACCAGTTTTCTCCAATAAATTCCAACCCCCTCTTGCCTATTGTTTGTATCCATAATTGCAGTCATCCCTATTGGTAGAATCGTCTTTCTCCATTTCAATGTTGGCTTTGTTCATAGAATACTTTCTGCTACTTTATGAATATAATATTTTCTATGATTATTGTTATTTTCCTTAAAGATCTGCAGCCAAAATCCCAGTCTTTTTGTTTGTTAAGATTCCCCCATTTCATCATCATCCCTTTCAACTTGGAATTATAGGCTTTGGCTTGTGCTATGTATCAGACTGGGTAATCCCAATCTGCCCTGTTTTGTTGAAAAAATCATTTTTCTGGTTTTATCAGATATAAAATAATATCATCTGCAAATAGAGCCGGCTTTTCTTGACTACCATATCAATTATATCCTTGAATTTCTGAGTCCCTTATTTTCTTTGCCAATGGTTCTAAACATAATGCAAATAACAAAGAGGAAAGAGGACACCCCCTGCCTAGTTCCTCTGCTGAAGCAGAAATTATCAGATAGGAACCCAAACCCACACACTTTAATTTTCACTTCTGATCCCTTATATATCCTCCTAATCAACCTTAAATTTTATCAAGGAATGCATATGCTTCCATTGCTGTGCTCATAATGTCCCAGGTTACTCTGTCAAATGCTTTCTCTACATCAGGACCCACCAGCAACAGTGGTATTGTCTTACACTGTGCTTCCCTCTGGATCATCAATGCTCTGTTTGCCTCCCCTACACAAAACCACATTGGTCCACATCTATCAATTTTAGCATCACTTTTGCCACTCCTTTAGCCATTGTAGACATAAGCACTTTACAGTCATAGTTTAGTATTGAAATGGGCCTGTATGAAGTTGGATCTGATGGATTGTTACCCTCTTTAGGTATTACAGCTACCACTGCTTTCTTCCAGGATGCTGATACTTCTCCTCCTCTTAAAATACTGTTAAACAAAACATTACAGATCTCTATCATTTTTCCCTCATACATTCCAAACTTCCACAGGAGTATCCTGTGTTCCTGGGGACTTTCCTGTGGATTGGTTATACATCACAATTTTTATCTCATGTCTTCCTACCGTAACTGTTATTAATTGAGCCTCATCTACCTCTAGTCTTGGCATATTTAATTTTTCCACAAATATTTTCATTTGTACATTTTCTTGATTGCCATATTTCTCTGCTTTATACAGACTTTCATAGAATTTCCAAAATATTTCTAATACCTCTACAGGATCTCTTCTTATTTTCCTTGTTGTAGGCTTCCTAAGCTGGCAACACCCCTTTTTACTTTCTGTTGCCTGAGTCGTTATGCTAAATGTTTTTTTTTTCTCTAGAATTATCAAAAAACAGTTGATTTACAGCAATCTTTCTAAACTCATGCATATTATTGAGGTAATCCCTTATTTTTTGTTTAACATTTTGCAGTTGCACCTCTTGTTCTGTGAGATTCCACCTATTCTGAAATACTTTAACATTTGTCAGTCACTCTAAATAATTCTTGTTACTCACTCCCTTTTCTCCTTTTCAGAAGAAAATAAAATCTATTCTCTCTAACAGTTCCTGAATAATTTCCACTAACCATTCCTTACAGTCCTCTCTTTTCAACAGACAGGTGGGAAAGCGCTAATGTCTCATTTTTATTTCATTACCCTGTATTTTTATTTCAGTTATTATTGATATGCATGGTCTGAAAGAGTTACTGGGTGCATGTCAAGACTTTCAATTAAATGCACATGTTCCTGTGAAATGCAAATTCTGTCTAGCCTAGCCTAGTTGTTGTGTTTTAGGGAGTAATATGTAAATTCACTCCGAACTCCTAGTACCAAATTCACATCTTCCATGCCAAATAGTTCCATAATTTTTTTTCAAAAATCTACACTCCTTTGTTATATTTTCCTTTCTGGGACCCCCAGAGACATCCTTACTGCTGCAAGTCAAATTCCAGTCCCCACCTATAAGTAGTATTCCTTGCTAAAAGCTGATTATTTCTCCCAGAATTTTCTTAAGCTCCATTATAGTTGTTACAGGTAGAATATAAATACATGCCATTGTAATCCTCTTGCCTTGCCAGTAGCCCCTTAGTACTACAGATCTATCATTATTGTCTTTTTTATCCTCTTCTATCATTATTGGAGCTCCTCTTGCAATTAATAAGTACTCCTATTTTCCTTTGTCCCAGGTTTTCCACTGAATAATCATTCTGAAAACCTTTCTTTATCAAATTCACATGTTCAGTTCTTTCCAAATGTCCCCTGTAGCAAGGCTATTTGCAGTCTACATTTTAATATAGTTCACTACTCTTTCTTTTTCTGTATATATCTGTGAGACCATTGACATTTAAAGACATTACAGAAAACATCATTGTGTTAAAAAGTTATTATTCCCACTTTTGTGTTGTGTCTAGTTCCACCTTTTGTGTTACATGCATACACTGTTTGGCAGCCTGAGCTTTTATGCAGTTCTTTCTTGTCATATCAGTTTGAGCCTATGTCACATATTACACATTTTTTTGTTTTATTGAAAGCCCTCAAAAAAAAAAAAACATACCCCCAAAACCTATTAACTTAATACTAACCGACAGCATGATGTACATCTTCAAATACTGAAGTTTTACCCTCCTAATACGAACATGTGTCTCAAACTGACAGCCACACTCACAAAGTTAGGTTAACCTAAAAGAAACATCATCCATGCTAAGTTGCATGGTATAGCTTGTGCTTCTACTAAGTACTGTCTGGTTGTGTATTATCTTTATAGCATTCCCAGATGGGAAAACACTTAAATGCTTTTAGAAAACAAACATTATCTCCTAACCATTTCTCTTTATCAGATTGTCTCCATGGAAACAAGAGTACCATATAGAAAATTGCTACTAAGCATATATTTATTTTTCTAGAAAAAAACTTTATAATATTCAGAGTTCTTTTTCATTCACTTGCTTTCTCTTAAACTTGTTATTAGATCAAGCTAAGGGCTTTAATCCATTCATTCCCCTATGCAATAATGAGAAAAAGCACATCATTTTTTTTCTTTTGTCATGCTCCTTTGACTAGATTTTTCTTCTTTATTTTACATTGCAGTGCTTACATTTTTTTTAAACTGACAAGGTGAAAGAGAGAAGAAGGGAGAAAAAAACAGGACACCAGTTTACATTAGTATCCCCATTACACTTAAAAATAACTGAGAAAACTTTACTTTGTAGCATGCAAAGAAAATCATGCACTATAAAAAATATTACTTTCAAGAAAAAAAAATTGTTTTACTTACAGTTAACTTTCTCCCTTTTCTTCACCTCTCCTAAGTATTTTTCCGAACATTAATGACATAAAATAGGGCATATGGTTTGGAGTCCCCGACAAGACTGACAAAGAAAAAAGTCCAATATTTCAAGATATTCTTGTTCTGTCATGTTTCACAAATATAGTTATAGTTACTGCTTTGTAATCCTACATTAGTCAGTTTCCAAGTTACTGGTTTTATTCCTGTTCATCTCCAGCTCCCAAATCCTGTCTCTGCTTAGTTTCTAACATACTGTTGATTCTTCTAGTCAACTCTTTTCCTTCTCTCAAGCATTTTCCATTGAAACATTGGAAAAGGTTTCACTGGCACAGTCTCTCTGTGTTCTTTATTACTAGAAGAACAAGAAGCAGAATCTCCTTCTGTTTCACAGCTCACTTTTTGTTGGACAAACATTTGTATTTCTTCCTTAACATATACTGCATCAAAAATGATTTTGTCCCTCCAGGAAAGAAAAATTTGAAGATAGCAGCTGTTTGAATATCATGCCTTCTTCTCAACATTCCCTGAATAGAGGAATACATTTACTTATCTTCTAACTGGTGTACAGTGAGTAATCATTTGTCACAATAACTCTGCTATCTCCTACTTTTAGTACTTTATCCTTCTGTCCCAGTTTTGTCAGAATCAACTCCTTCTGCTGGTAGGATTGCATCTTTACTATTAAAGGTCTTGGTTGCTTTCTCATAGCTAAGTTGGGAGCATACACACACAATGTGCCCTTTCAATTAACGACTCCTGATGTCGAATACCAATCCAGTTGCTTATCTGTGCTTTCATAAAATTAGTACAACCTGTTCCTTCCAGTATCATATCCCAGACTCTGGTAGAGCAGAAAAATTCAGGTTTGCCCTACGTACTCTGTTCTCTAATTCTCTTTTTTTAATCTCCTCTTCTTAAGCAGTTTCTTCACTACATCCTGTAATATTTGCAGTTTTATCACCTCATCTAAATATCAGTTTAAAGCTTCTTCCATTTTTTTCAGCCTTTTGTTATTTAAGTTGATATACCCCATCAGTGTTTTGTTTATTTTAATCAGGTCTGTGTGCAGTTGTCTTATACTTTCCTCTAGGTTACTGGAAGTCATGTGTGGAGATTACACTGCTTTTTGCTGAACAGCTACAGTACTATTCCCAGTCAGTATTTTTTCTCATCTTTTGTAGTGGTTTTATTTCAGGTACTCTGTATTTCTTTTTTTCCTGGCATCCAGGCAGTGCACTTATTAGGCAGCTACTGAAATTTACCTAGAAATATAAACCCACTGGATTTCTCTGCTGAGTTCCTGTTTACACACCGAGAGAGTTAATATTAAGCTGTTACTCAGTGTACATGCATCTCAAAAGTGCCATGAAGGGGTCATCTTGATCAGAAAGACAGAGGAAAAAGAGGAGGGTGCACAAGTAGACAGTTGTATGGATTAACTCTTCTCTGGATGTCTGAATGTATTTCTTCACAGAGAGGGCTGTGGATCTGTCAAAGAGACTATATCAAGGGATGGTGAGGCACTCAATAAGGCATAAGGTAGGTAGAGAGAAGATGAGGAAGAAGGCAGGGGTGGAAGGAGCGTAGAATGTTAAATGTAATTAAAATGCAAACTACCTAGGGTTCTGCCATCAAGCTAATGCAATGTAAAAGGGAAGCAATTAACCAATAGGATTAAGGCTGTGAGCTGTTAACATGCTGCTTATTGTAGTAAAGGGTAAAAAGTTTGATTCCTCCTTCTACCTCAGTTTGTCTGCTGTGTGACTGTGAACAAGTCAGTTAACCAGAAAATGTTAGCAAGTCACTCCTAAAAAGGGGCACTTTGCCCAGTGCTTAAACAGCTATTAAATAGATTGAAAAAAAAAACAGATGCTGAAAACTGGACTAGAAGAATATGTTACAACATAAGCCCTTTTAAAATAAAATGGGAGGGGGCTGAGGCAGAGAAGTATCACATCCCCGACTGCAAATATAAAGGAAGCAGGAGGCTGTAAGTGAAACACAGAAGTAAAACAACAGAAGTGATGCTACGCATTGTGAGAAACCTGGAAACAAAATGAGTCATGCTGCACTTACCAAAAGAGATGTTGACATTGCAGTAGTAAAATAAACATAAGCTATATTCCAGATGTCCTGAAATGTAATGCAATTGGCATTCAAGTTATACAGAAAGGGCAAGGAGAGCAAAGTGTAGGTAGGGCTAGTGTATGCACATGAAGACACTAAAAGCACTTTGAAATACACTATCATCAAGGAAGAGAAAGAAAAGAAAATTGAACCATTTATCCATAGGCCTGGAAAATAAGGCATGGATACCTGGTAGTAATTATGACATACAGACTGCCAGATGCAGCTAAAAAGGATAATGACATGTTTAGGAGCAAGATTAGAAGATGGGCATAAAAAAAAAAAATACAATGATGGAACTCATATTTTTCCAGAAATAAACCCGGAAGTGCACACCTCATCAGGAAGGAGGGAAATGGAAATGGTTTTGGATGGCTTGTGAAGGCTGGACTGAAGAGAAACTGAAGACCCCAACAAACTCAGTGGGGTAGAAGGGATGGAGATGTGGTAGCCATCTGGCAGCACTGATCATTCCACAGTCTGGTTCATGATACTTGCATTAGGAATAGGAAGGGCAATTAAGACAGATATATGAGGTAACAGATTATCAGACTTCATTCTGTTAAGAATCACAGGGGGAAAGCAACATGGAATGGAGGATAACTCATGATTACTGTGGAAGAGGTATCAGACTGCATCAACTAGGAAATAATGACAGGTATAATATCCTTCAACTGGAGATGAAAAAGTATAGGGAAAAAGGCAACCAGCCTGGACACACCTCTCAACCTCTTAGCACAAGAAATCTGGACAAAGCCAAAAATAATGGGGGGTGGGGGTTAAAGGCTCAAATCAGGGACATTATTGATCTTATAAACTTAAAGGTTGCTAGAATAACAGTTTTTGCATTAGCATGCATTTTCTGAAGGGTACAAAGTCTGTAACTGAAATGTCTGTCATTATTTAGGTACTTCAATCCTCAATGCGTTGCCAGGAAACCACACATTTTCTGAAGAGCAGTCCAAAAATATAAGGTAAAATCTGAACATTCTGCAAAAATCAGGACAGTGGAAAGGTATGAGTCCGGATAAAGTATGTCATTAGAATAATTACATGGGAAAAGAGGAGAGGAAGAGGAAGAAAAAGCTCTTTTGAGGAAGGGGGTCAGAAACATACAACAAAAAGTCATCAGGGAAATCAAGGCAGCCCTCAAAGAAGAAATGGATGGGGGGGGTGACATGTCAGGAAAAGAAGTTGTTCAGATATAATGGGGGATGTAGAAGGAATAGAACAAACACTGGCAAACTAGAAAAAAGGCGAACAAGTACTCTTAGATGGCTGGTTTTAATGCAAAATACTGAATACTGTATTTTTTAATTCAGGTGTTTTCAAAAGAACAAAAAATCTGGTTGCTCAAGCTGAGGTTGGGAGATGCAGTTGACTGAACACAAGTGAGAAGCTGCAGCATGAAAGGGAAAGAAGCAGAGAAGAAGCTCCTAGTATTTTAGAGTGATAAGACATGGGGAAGGGATTAGATAAGCTACGTCCCTGCAATCTTAGAGCCAGCAGTAGTGCTGCTTGAATTACTGGTCAAAATATATAGGCTCTTCTAGGAAACCAGCAGGGTTCTTGGGAAGGAAGAATTTCAGCAGATATATTGTTATACAAAGGTATGAATAAGAAGGAGGCCGAAAGTTGCATTCCTGTTCTTATTTCCATCCAAGGGAAAATCATAAAAGAATTCTGCATGGCAGGCTGGTTGAGTTTTTGAATGCTAATGGTCCTACAGACATAAAACAACATGGCTTCACTCAGATGTCTTTTCGGTCCAGCCTTATGCATTTCTGTCTAGATCACCAAAGAAGTGGGCAAGGGTAATTCAGTGGATAAAGTACATTTGGATTTCAGTGAATGCTTTCCTTAATATTAAAAAAGATTAATGGTGAATTTGAAAAAAAACAAAGTTAAACATAGTGAGATAGACTTGAGGAAAATAAAAATAAAATGATGAGGTGGATATGAAATTGTTTTTGACCAAAAGCATAGAACAGTGATTATGGACAACAATATGGGGAAAGGGGTATTCATCAATGAAAGTACAAGGCAAGCCAGTGCTGGGTTATGTCTTACTTATTATAAATATATCACATATCATACAGTGGCTGGACAGAAAGAATACCCTATTTACTCATGATATGAAAACTGTAGCAATGATTACAGATATCAGAGTTAATCTCCAGAAGAACCTTGAGAGGATTTGGGAGCGAGTTGTGTGACAACTGAGCTTCAATGTCAAAATGTGCAAGAAAAAAGTACTTTGTTAAGAGGAATCCAAATAATATTTAGGCAATATATATACTAATTAGGTAAAGTCTCCCTGGGAAGGACAAAAAAAGGAAGCGATATGGGGTAATAATCACTTGTAAAATTAATGAAATGGAGCAGAGAAAAAAGACAGCAGATAAGACTACTAGGATACTGAGATACATAACTCGAACAGAGAAGGGCAGGTCAAGAAATGTAAAAATTACCTTCCCACTGTGCAGGTTACCAGTAAGGCCCCAAAGGTAATATCGTGTCCCCTGTGCTGGTGGCTGAGCATAGATAATGAGAAAAGGTTCACAGGAAGAATATAAAACTGAACTAGCAGTCTGTTAAGAGTGATGGAAAGACAGACTTATGAAGAAAGATTGAGCCTTTAACATGCAGGCAATGTAGACAGTGGATGAGATAAGACGTTGGAGAGATGGAACTATGATATGGAACTATGCAAGTGACTGATTTAAAATTTACCTGGAGACTGAGGTAGCTGATTTAAAATTTACCTGGAGAATGAGGGAGCCAAGGAGAAAGAAATGGAAGCAGAATAAGAAGACTCAAAGATTTATCCAAGAAAATGCTATTTCCAGGAAAAGATGGCAAGGTCCTAGAATGTACTACCTGGGGTAACTGTGGAAAGTAGTTGACCAGAAGGGTTTAAGGGTATCTCAAGACTCAAGTGCATTTAAAGAAGAAGAGAGAGAAAAGAAAGGGGGTAGTTGTACAAAAGCTAGCCATAACAATCAGACAAACCTTGTGAAGTGAGACTTAAGAACCTTTGTGCTTAGTCACAAGACAAATCTATAGATAACCACAGCATGTTTTGGAAGGCAGAGGTTGAGAAACAGTGGTAGTAAAACAGAGGCTTCTTAAGGCTCAGTGCAAACTTCTTGCACTTAGCACCATCTACCAGCCCAAAGAACAATATAGAAACAAAAATGTGTAATCATGTAGCAATATTATACCAAATGTTTCAGTATTGCACACCAGCATATGGTTCATGTTTAACAGAGGGAGTATGTCTCTGACACTGCCCTATGCAGCTAAGTTATAATATAAAATTCACATTATTTTATTATTAATAATAGAATTATCCCTACCTGGCCATATGTCAAGCTTATCCTGTAGGTGTGCCACAGTCAGTGGTTCAGTCTATGAGGGAATTGCTGTACTAAGCTATGATTTGGTTTAGAGCAGCACTCTGAAGTATCACATTAATTATATATGAGGGCTGTATTTACATAAATATATACACAGTTGTCCTCTATATGACTGAATATTCTGAATGTCATGTTCAAACACCAGTATTAAGAATTTCAAACATACAGAAGACCAAATGACTTAAATATGGAAAGTACAAAAGATCAAGAAAAAAAGTATTTCTTCATCCAATATTTGCACTAACCACCCCACCCATAACACTAGCCTTACATTTGTCTGAATAGTGGCAGGGTTATAGGAAAGTTTTCATTAAGGGAAGGTATAGGATTAGGGTTTAGGGAAGAGGCAGCATTAGGGTTAGGGTTAGCAACCATTGCTAAGCTGATGCAGCAGAACTCACTACACAAGACACATTCAGACACACAAACATGCACAAACACAAACTAACAGCAGTAGCAGTACATCTATCTCCTTACTTAACCCTGACCCTGACCCTAACCCTAAAATATACATACTCGCACACAAACATACAAAACCTATACCTGACCCTAACCCTAACTATCACAGACACACACACACAAATTCTATTACCCCCTCCAACCCCACTTAACTTTTCTCTATAAAACATCCCCTTGACATTTTGGCTGTTCAGTTATCTATTACTTTGATATTAAGCACCACCTTTTGCCCACATTGACCAAACGGATGTTCAGTGAAATGACAGAATACATGTATATGTACATATACCTTGAGATATGATGCAGGATTGTCCTAATGCCTGCACAGATTGTCCACAAGGGTGAAGCCTGAGCAGATAATTGTCTCCAGGGCCAAGTAAAGATTATATATACTGGAATTATTTTTTACATCTATTTTTTAACTTTGTAAAATAACTCTTATATAATAGATCTCTTCCCTATAGCTGGGTACTGTCAGAGAATGCAGAAAGTAGAGATTTCTGCATGCACACTATGCATGTGCAGGTTCCTCTAAGTATCTATGCATATACAATACATTCATTCTAAAAACAAATGTAAGCAAGAACTATGATAGAGAAACAGCCATGGACAGTCCGTAGTATATAAACAATAAATTATTTATTGCAGTAAAAATCGGTAAGCCCTTTCACATTAAGCGTCATCAGACCATTAAAATGCATCTACAAAAGATTCCTCTTTTTTAATACTCAAACAAATTAGAAACCACCCAATCAAATGCGGTCTGTCAACCAAGTCAGTTAAATGCATTCATAATAGCTTATGCTTAAAAACAGTATCATAAAACATCTAAACAGAACTATATACAATCTTAAAACAGATAAAAATACATATAACATCTCTACAGATAGAATATGTTAACAGCATGCACTACACTACAATAAGTCAGATAATGAATTATTTAGTTGTTAGGCTCCTAGATTTTTAAATGAAGTTTGAAAGATGCCCTTTCATTGAGGCCTTTGCCTCTATCTGCTCTAAGCCTCAGGATCCATTTTACTTCTCTACTTTCTGTATTATTTCTAGCTTGGTATAACATGGTCTATTACCATACAAGTAAAATAATGTGTATTGTTCTGTGAGTTAACATGTTTAGACAAGGTATTATTATTGCATTCTATCCTAATATTATAATAATTCTCCCTAATCCTTTGTCTTAGGGTTCTATCTGTCTTGCCAACATAAAATGATTGGCATGATATACAGGATGCTAAATAAACCACATGTTGAGACCCACAATTTGCTGAAACAGTGAACCTGAAATGTTGCCCTGTGTCACGATGTGTGAAGCCCTCTGTCTGATCAATATATTGGCAAATGTTACAATGTCCACAAGCCACAGTTAAGGGCTGTGTCGTAGTCAACTCATCTAACTTACTTCTGTCTGAACATAATAGTCTTTTCAAATTACACCTATTTTTAAACATAAATCTGGGTGCATCACCCACAATTTCCTTTACTGTGGGGTCAACAGTGAGTACTCCCCAATGTCTTTTTATAGTATATATAATGTTAATATTATCCATCGTATAGTACATAGGGACCTTCAGCCTAGAATTTGAAGGTGTAGAACCATGGACAGTATCTCTCCTAGTAAGGTGTCCTCTAGACGAGAAGTACGGACTCGCCCTCCCCTTCCTGAGATCTTTTAAGTCCTGAAATCCTGCATCAGTTTCCACTGGGCCTTAGCCCCTCTCTATAAATTTATGTCTTAAATCAGTCAGTTCCACTTGAAAACCTTCATCTGATGCATTAAGTCTGGACATTCTTATGCCCTGCCTTTAACCACATTGTTAAATACATATTGTGGGTGTATACAAGATCTATGTAGTAAGGTATTTCTATGACAGCTTTTTCAATGGACACCTGTATTAATCTGGGCATCTATGTCTTTAGTAATGGACACATCTAAATAATTGATAGAATCTTTAGATTAGAACATACCATGATAAATTTCAAATAGCTCATGATATTATCAAGAAGTTCAATAAACAACTTTAATTCCAAAGAGGCCTCTGTTCATATAAAAAAATGTCATCCACAAAATGTCTATAGAAAGATATGTGTCATTTATAAGGGTCCAATGTAAATATGGTATCTTCTTCCAAAAATGCTAAAAACATGTTGGCGTAGCCATTGGCACAAGAAGTGCCCATAGCTACACCATCTTTCTGTAAATAAAGTTGGTCTTCAAATAAAAACACATTATTCTCAAGTATGACTTCTAGGAACAAACAAATTCTATCTGCTAATTCTTCCTCATATTGACTATGTTCAGTTAGGTAATTCTTGATGTATTCTACTCCAGTACTATTAGGTATAATAGTAAACAGTGACTGAACATCTAAAGTGACAAAAATTAAGTTACTATCACTAGTTGTACTGCTGCTGTAATCATAAAAGTCAGTCAAAAATTGCTGTGTGTCTTTAAGTACCCAGGGATTATTATCTAACACGGGTCTCAGATGTTTCTCCTCATAAAGGGAGAATGGTTCAGTGAATCAACCTCTACCTGCCACAATGGGTCTCATTGGGGGGTTCAACTCATTTTTATGTATTTTAGGTAATCCCTGTATACTAGGGATAAGTGGATGTTGAGTTGTTAAAAATCTCAGAAGTTCAAGCGTAATAAGTTTAGATTTAAACATATCATCCAACATACGTGGGATACTATCATGTAAAGTTTTTACCTGGTCCATATTTATAGCCATGTAAAACTGTGTATTGGCCAACATCTCATTCATAGAGTAACAGCACATATCTCTGTCCATTACAACAATGGGGCCACCCTTGTCAGCAGGTCTAATAGCAATAGTTCTATCTTGTTGTAGATATTTAAGAGCCTGTCGTTTATTAAAATTCAAGTTATATCTACCATGATTATGTAAGTTGGTAGTTTCTCTGCTTTCATAAAAATATATAAATCATCTTCTACTAACTATTTAAATGCTTCTATTAATGGGTGTGGTGTTGGTATGTATGTACTTGGTCTCTTAAATACAGTAGCATAATCAACAGTTTCACCAAACTCCAGTTTTAACATTACATTCCTACTGAAAATTTTCACATCTAAAATGGTATCAGTTAAATTACTATTAGTAGATGGAATAAAAGTCATCCCTTTGCTTAAGACAGAGGTTTCATCCAAAGTTAAAATACGTTTAGAGATATTCCAAACTAAAGAGTTCCCGCTTGATTCCAGATCTTTTTCAAAGTTTGATTCGAGTGACTTTCGATCGAATGTTTCCACTTTTGCCGTCCCCAACTCATAGAATCAGTCCTTCTGTTTAATTTGTTAACTCTAATGGTAAAGGGAAGCTATTAAGTGGAATATTATTAGATGTGGATGGTTCAACTGTCGGTATATTGTTAACATTAATGGGATTTCTAGGTCAAACATCCCTTACTTCCACAGTTCTGGTAACTGGCTTAGGTAAGCTAGTTTCATAATTCTAAGGTCTAAATTCAGTAACTCCATCATTACCACCCAGAAAGCTAGTCTTATTAAGATGATGAGGTTCATTTATATTAACCACAATGGAATTTTCACTCACTGTTATAGGCCTATGACTGGTTTGTGTGCTAGCAATTTCCTGGGGTCTGGAATTATTTGAATTTTCATTATTTCTGGGCCAAGTAAAAACATGCCCATTGTGGAAATCATGAGTGTCTCTGTCTATTTTAGACTTTTTCTGTTGTAATAGACGTTTCTCGTACACAAACACTCCATCTGGCATACATTCCATGGCACTATCTACCGCTTGCTTAGGATGCTTATTGTATAGTGTATTTTGTTCTGGTTGCACTGAAACCCTTAAATTCTCCTCCTCAGGTTTGAAATATTCCACCAGTAAGCTTAAATATTTAGCGCTTACCTCCAGGTTGATACATTGCCACTTAGCCAAGAGGTCCGGATATTGAGTCCCATAGGTAGGCATTTTTAGGACATGCAGACCTCTCGGCACGATGTTCCTTGCCAGGCAAACTTCAAAGTATTGTCTTTGTGTTTGTAAATGCTTAAATTTCAATAAATCGGCTTCCAGTTTATCCATAGCTTCTTTCATACCAGATGTATCTGCTCCGTCTATAGGGGAAGTCACGTCATCAGACATAACCTCATAAAGCATCAGAGGGTTGTTCTGGTTCCTCACACAGGTGGTGAACCTATCAGAGAGGTTCCTGTCACCATCACTAAACCCAGTTGGTCTATACTTTAGCTCTATATCTGAAATGTTTCCTTCTGCTATGTCTCCACGGATTAAAGCCAGAAATAATAAAACAAATATGAAAAGATAGATAATCCATGAAGTAAGGGTTTCACTACCAAAAAACAATTCAAAAACAAATGTAAGCAAGCACTATGTTAGTGAATCAGCTTTGGACAGTCCATAGTATATAAACCATCAATTATTTATTGCAATAAAAATCGGTAAGTAAATGTAGCAACTTGGCTGTATGATGAATCAACGCACTAGTACCAGTGGTATAAAGAAATTAGCAAGAAAATAGGTACATGTGCAAGAACGAGGAAAGAAAACATAAACCCAAAAGTTCTTTCTTGGTTCAAGTAGCCAGGTCTGGTAAAATTGAATCAAATCCGTTTATTCACATAAAATAAAAGTACAGGGATAAGCGCTTTCGCTAGATTAGCTTCATCAGATCCTACAACCCTCCAGGTAAATCAACTCCTTATATAGTCTGCTTTAATTCATTCAATATAATAATTAAAACCAATTAAATATGTCATGATTAAACAATCAAACATTACATTGTGAGCCCATGAATACATCTAAAAATATATAAACACAGAGTGACTTAAAAAATTATAATATGTACAATACATTATATAAAAAACGTTTTGTGAGTATATAAAAACAATTTAAATATATATATATATATATATATATATATATATATATATAATGTATAAAACTGATATATGCTTTAGAGTTTCCTGATCTGCTTGTATATAAATAACAAAGATATATATATAATATATGTATATATTATGTTATAAATATATGAATATGTATATATAAAAATATAAAAATATCTTATGAAAAATGTATGTATATAAAATGTGTATGAATGAATAAATAAATGAATATGTATATAATCTAATATGTATGTGTATGTATATATAAATGAATATGTAATGTATATATATGATACTGGTGAAAGATGTATAACTATGAATGTGAATGTTAATATGGAATGTTGTAAATGATTGAAAATGTGTATATGTATGAGTAATATCTATGAAACATATGAATATGAATATAAAATGTTATTAAATAATGTGTATATGTATAAAAAATGTCTTTAAAAAGTATGTATGTGTTATCTGATAGTTGATAAATGTTCTGAATAATAAATAATTAAAAAATAATGTATAAATAGAAAAGTGATATATGTTTTGATTGGTCTTAAAAGGAAATTTATATATAATGTTGTTTGGTATATGGTGGTATGTGTATAAAGAAGTCTATAAAATTTATTTGGAGATGATATATAAATATATGAAAAGTTAAATGAATCAATGATGTGTGTGTATGTGAAGGATTGTATGGAAAGATGTGAATATATATATATATATATATATATATATATATATATATATATATATGTATTCTATTATTTGATATGTCTACGTTGTCTAAGATGAGGTTTAATTGATGCTCTTTCATTTAGGCCATGACTTTTGTCAGCCCTGAGTAGAATGATCCATCCACTTTCTCTGCCTTCTGTATAACACCTTATGTTTCCTCCTCTTACGTTTGGTACTATCACTTCCAACACCCTAAATGTAAACTTGTGGGAATCTCCTACTTGTGATATGTGTTTGACTAGGGCGTTGTTTAAATTTTTCTTCCTGATGTTGTAACAATGTTCTCTTATTCTGTCTCGTAGGCAACGGTTGGTTTTGCCTACGTAGAATGAAGAGCAGGTTGTGCATACTGCCAAATATACAACATGACAAGTCATACAGTTGGCATCAGCAGTAAAGTGAAATTCTTTGTCTAGGTCTGGATGCATAGAAATTGGATTAGTGTCAATCAATGAACAGAAGTTGCAATGTCCACATGGTTTAGTGAAACTTTCTGATTGGGCATCTTTCCTAGATGTATTGTAGCATAATAATCTTTTGAGGTTCATTTTATTTCTATATATGAATAACGGCTTCTCCCCTACTATTTTCTTGATATCATTGTCAGTCAATAGGATATCCCAGTGTTTATTAATAATATATCTGATTTCAATATTATCTCTAGTAAAATAAGTTGAAAATTTGACTCTATGTGGGATAGTGTTCTTGTTAGTGATATTATCTGCAATGGCAGGTCCAAAGTAAGGGGCACCTTTTATTTCATGTATATTGGATGTTATCCCAAGATGTTCATCTATCTCATTAGGCTTATAACCTCTTTCTAGTAATTTCATTTTCAGATCATTCAGATCTCTTTCTAAACCTGTTTCATCTGGGTTCATTCTGGACATTCGTAGTGCTTGTCCCTTCATTATATTTTTAAAAACATATGTTAGGTGCATACTGGTTCTAAATAATAACATGTTCCGATAGCAATTTTTTCTATAAATCTCAGTATTTATAGCCCCACATGGTAATTTCTCAACAAAGAGATCTAAAAATTCAATCTTTCTTTCATTCCATTGTACTGTAAATTTTAAACATTCATTTAAATTATTAATAACCATAGTGAAATTTTCTAAGTCACTTACAGTGCCACTCCACAGAATAAATAAATAGTCTACAAAACGCCTGTAAAATCTGACATTTGATTTAAACAATGAGTCCTGAAATAATGCTGTCTCCTCCCAGTGAGCCAAAAATATGTTGGCGTAGCTATTGGCACACGGGGTGCCCATAGCTACGCCATCACACTGTTGGTAAATATCGTTGTCAAAAATAAATACATTATTTTCTAAGACCAACTCTAAGAAATGTGTTATGAGATCAATTAGAATATCAGAGTATTCACTGTGGTTCTTGAGATAGGAAGTAACAGAGGCCAATCCTAGTTCATTGGGAATTACAGTAAAGAGAGATTGCACATCTAATGTTACCAGTATTAAGTCATCGATGGATTCACAGTCTTTCAAATTGTCATATAAGTCCATTAAAAAGTGTTTAGAATCACGTAACACAAAGGAATTAGTGTCTAAAATGCATCTTAGATGTTTTTCAATAAAGACTGAGATGTGTTCTGTCACCCATCCCTTCCCTGAGACTATAGGTCTCATTGGTGGGTCAGTATGATTCTTATGAATCTTTGGTAGACCTTGTATGGTGGGGATGGTGGGTGCTTGTACATATAAATATTCATAAAGATTTTTATTAATCAGGCCGCATTTAAAGACATCTGATAATATATTGTACACATAAATGCACATTCTGTTAACAGAATCCATGTCTTCAGTAACGTAAAATTTATCGCGGAGCATAACATTCATTTTCTGTTTGTAATGTTCAATGTCCAAAACCACTATTCCGGAGCCCTTATCTGCTGGTCTAATTATGATATTTGAGTCATTTTTTAATTTATTCAAGCTAAATCTTTCATTAGAAGTTAAGTTGTCAAATCTTCTTTTATTTCTTGACTCATATTGCTTTCTGTTATTATAAAATTTATAAAGTTCTTCTTCAGTGACCTTCAAGTAAGCTTCAACCAAGGGGTGGTTGCATGGTACGAAGTCACTTAAATTTTTGAAAATGAAAGGTTTAGTATTGTTACTATATACAGTGTTTATAGTATGTATGTTAACATCATCTTTTGGTTCAAACATGTATTTCAACATAATATTAGGACAAAACACTTTAAGATCTGTGACTGTGTCAATGATGCCACTATTAGTATGTGGTATAAAATTTAGACCTTTATTTAAAAGTTTGATATCATCCTCTGTTAGTTCAATACTAGACAGATTAAAAATTAATCCTGATGGTTGCTGTTCTACATTTTTTTCAAAGTGGTGTGATGTAAGGTTTCCCCTGATATTTTCCTCTTTTGTCTCCCCCTGCTCATTGAATGGGACCTCCTTATGCCCCTGTCTGGGCGTATGGCTAAAGAGAAAGACAAATTAGTTTCTATTCTTGTGTTATTAACATTACCTCTTGTTTTTGGCTTCACTACAGGTGTTGTTTCAACATTACTATTGGTGCTGCTGTTAGTAATGTTGACTTTCGGGTACAAATTGTGATTATTAGTAATACTTGAATGTGTTAAATGTATTACATCTGAGGAATCATTACAAACATTTTCTATAGTATGGTCAGATATTGTATTATTATCTGATACAGCTGCTGTGTGGCTATCTGATTTATGCATTTCAACAACGTCAACTGCACTTTTTAAAACATGTTCAGAGGTGGTAAAAACATTCCTATTGGAAGTATTGTTGACAATGGTATCATTATGACTTATAGAATGCAATGAAGTGTTGCCCCTAGTTCTATTTAAATTGGGGGGGTCTTGCATAGTATCATTAACATTGTCTGCATTCAGATTAATATTAACAGGTGTCCTTCCATTAACATGTCTAGAAGTTTGCCCATTTCTTACAATAGTATTATTATTAGAAGTATTCCTGGGCCAAGTGAAGACATTACCTGTTCTAAAGTCTTTAAAGTCTCTAGATACCTTAGATTTCTTCTGTTGAAATAATTTGTGCTCATAAGCTGATACACAGTCTAAAATGTTATCAAATAATGCATTTACAATGCTTTCTGGAAAGACATTTTTTATACATATATGCATTATTTAATAACATTTTACATTCATATTCATATGTTTCATAGATATTACTCATACATATACACATTTTCAATTATTTACAACATTCCATATTAACATTCACATTCATATTTATACATCTTTCACCAGTATCATATATATACACTAACGTAAAAACCAATTACTGGAACAGCGAACAACTAAAACAAAACCAATCCACTCAGTCTGTTCCAAATGGACTCACAAAGCACCAGCTCTTCACAAATCCAATGTGAACCGTATTTCCTTTATTGACACACACAAGTAAAAACGTTAAGCGCTTTCATCTAATTAAGACTTCATCAGTTCTGAGTGGATTGGTATATATATACATTACATATTCATTTATATATACATACACATACATATTAGATTATATACATATTCATTTATTTATTCATTCATACACATTTTATATACATACATTTTTCATAAAATATTTTTATATTTTTATATATACATATTCATATATTTATAACATAATATATACATATATTATATATTATATATATATCTTTGTTATTTATATACAAGCAGATCAGGAAACTCTAAAGCATATATCAGTTTTATACATTATATATATATTTAAATTGTTTTTATATACTCCCAAAACATTTTTTATATAATGTATTGTACATATTATAATGTTTTAAGTCACTCTGTGTTTATATATTTTTAGATGTATTCATGGGCTCACAATGTAATGTTTGATTGTTTAATCATGACATATTTAATTGGTTTTAATTATTATATTGAATGAATTAAAGCAGACTATATAAGGAGTTGATTTACCTGGAGGGTTGTAATATCTGATGAAGCTAATCTAGCGAAAGCGCTTATCCCTGTACTTTTATTTTATGTGAATAAACGGATTTGATTCAATTTTACCAGACCTGGCTACTTGAACCAAGAAAGAACTTTTGGGTTTATGTTTTCTTTCCTCGTTCTCGCACATGTACCTATTTTCTTGCCAAAAATCGGTAAGTGCTTTTGCATTAAACTTCATCAGACCATTAAAATGCATCTACAAAAGATTCCCCCTTTTTAATGCTCAAACAAATTAGAAACCATCCAGTCAAATGTGGTCTCTCAACCAAGTCAGTTAAATGCATTCGTAATAGCTTATGCTTAAAAACAGTATCATAAAACTTCTAAATGGAACTATATATCGATCCTAAAACAGATAAAAATACATATAACATGTCTACAGATAGAATATGTTAACAACATGCACTATACTACAATAAGTCAGATAATGAATTATTTAATTGCTAGTCTCCTAGATTTTTAATGAGGTTTCAAAGATGCCCTTTCATTGAGGCCTTTGCCTCTATCTGCTCTAAGCCTGAGGATCCATTTTACTTCTCTACTTTCTGTATTATTTCTAATATCTCCACCCCTGGAGCTTGGTATAACATGGTCTATCAACATAAAAGTAAAATAATGTGTATCGTCCTACGAGTTAACATGTTTAGACAGGGCATTATTATTGCATCCTATCCTAATATTATAATAATTCTCCCTAATCCTTTGTCTCAGGGTTCTGTCTGTCTTGCCAACATAAAATGATTGGCATGATATATAGGATGCTAAATAAACCACATGTTGAGTCCCACAATTTGCTGAAACAGTGAACCTGAAATGTTGCCCTTTGTCAGGATGTGTGAAGCCTTCTGTCTGATCAATATATTGGCAAAAGTTACAATGTCCACAAGTCACAGTTAAGGGCTGTGTCTTAGTCAACTCATCTACCTTACTCCTGTCTGAACATAATAGTCTTTTCAAATGACACCTATCTGGGTGCATCACCCACAATTTCCTTTACTGTGGGGTCAACAGTGAGTACTCCCCAATGTCTTTTTATAATATCTATAATGTTCCCATTATCCATCTTATAGTACATAGGGACCTTCAGCCTAGAATTTGAAGGTGTAGAACCATGGACAGTATCTCTCCTATTAAGTTGTCCTCTAGACGAGAAGTATGGACTCACCCTCCCCTTCCTGAGATCTTTTAAGTCATGAAATCATACTGTTTTTCAGCTTGTCATCCATTTTCTATTGCAATATACCAGCTTACCATTTTTTTAATTTAACATAGGCAATTTATTCTTTGACGGCAACAGGCACTGAATTTGTAGATGAAACACTGAAATATACAGTTGTTTTCTAGCAACAACATCTTCATTAGTTTCAGATATCTTTAATGTGGAATTATTCAGATTACTTTTACTTCAGCAGAGTCACTCAAACAAGTGCTGCTGTATAATACAAGGGATATAATTCAATTATATATTATAATTAATACAATCAGGTAAATCAAATAACTTTTGCATGGCCCTAACGGTGTGCAAGGAGCCTATTGCTTGAAAACAGTTCAAAGGTAAATAACCTGCCACTGGCCAGATGCATTTTCTTTGAATGTGGGTTTCAATGCTGTTTCATTGAATGTGAGTTTCAAAAGTAGAGAAGCTTTAATGCCAAGTCTGTTTTCATTGTAAGACCTTTGTTTAGGTTTAGTAAATGTCTCAGTGTTTGGGCTATAATGTTTGAAATAAAAGTTGTAAATGCCTATTGCTTGAAAACAGTTCAAAGGTAAATAACCTGCCACTGGCCAGATGCATTTTCTTTGAATGTGGGTTTCAATGCTGTTTCATTGAATGTGAGTTTCAAAAGTAGAGAAGCTTTAATGCCAAGTCTGTTTTCATTGTAAGACTATTGCTTTGTTTAGGTTTAGTAAATGTCTCAGTGTTTGGGCTATAATGTTTGAAATAAAAGTTGTAAATTAAATCCAGCTGCCTGTAATCATTGTAGAACTAAAGCATAAAACAGTATGCACACAGATTTGAACAGTGTCTACAGTAAATGGGGAGAAATAGCCAAGTAATGGGACACTGGAATGGCTGTGTGGGCGGGGCTTGGGGTGGGTGGACTTGGGCGGGGCTGTGTTGGCAGGGGGCGGGGTGAGCTATGTGGGTGGGGCTCTGGGTTTGCACCCCCCTGCAAAAAATCCTGCGGGCTCCCTTGGAAAGTGTGTATATATTTTTGAAGTTAAGTCTGCATTATACTCCTGCCAACAGTGTATTAATGGAAAAATGTGAAGTTAATATAGGTGTATGATGATGAATGGATCTTTGCTCATTGGAAATTTTAATTTATGACTGCTAAAAATATTTTGTTTAGTCAGTCTGATGGATACCTTAATGATTTTTCTTTTTATAAATAATAATTGTGTGTGTGTGTGTGTGTGTGTGTGTGTGTGTGTGTGTGTGTGTGTGTGTGTGTGCATCTGTGTGTATAAATCTAGATAAAAGGTGAAATAAAACAACAAATCCTAACTACTGTAATAGAAACTGTGTTTAGAAAATAGTCTGCCAACATCATTACAAATTTATTTACGCCCTACCAACATCTTTACTAAGTTACATACATACACTGTACTGGGATCATTAAGCTCTATTAACCAATTTAAATATTTTCACTTGCAGTAGATTTAATTAATTTAATTAATTATTTAACTATTTGTTAACTTTGTGAAAATATGGGAGTCAATGTACTCAAATCCTACACCCCAATTACATCAATGTTGTCAGAAAAATGGGTTATATGCTTTGAATCTTGCACCACTGCCAACAATTAATTTTAAAATGAGGTGACTGCCTGCCTTATAGAGAACATGCAGTAATGCCTCAGGTTATGACCTGTACCTGCCACACCCAAATAAGGTTTGCAATATACAGTTGCAGGATAGAGTCATAATCACTGACACCACATGAGTTCACTCAGCATAGTCTAAGTCTGTCTTCTAGCACAATATTACTCGAAGTTACTGAAACTCACCTTCTATTGCAATTTTACAAACATTGGCTGAGACCTAGCCAAACTATTTTCACAGTAGTTATGCTGATACAGTATTCCTCTTAGCAATAGTCTCTTTGCCCCTTAACATAATATGCTATATGCAATTATGATAATCTGGAACAACTGAAGTTTCAAGAACACCCACCACTACCATGGTGCTACCTTTGTTAATTTCCTCATGTTTTTTTCCCCGCTCATTCTCTACTGACATTAAAACTATTACAAGCCCCATTTTTTTGGTTACACTGGAAAAATCCAACCAAAGCCATTGCCTGTCCTGGAACTAGTGACTGCCCTTTTTCCTGTGGAACTTATTACAATGGTTTAGATTGCATCCCATGAATTCCCTTATACGCATGTTAGGTAAACTCCTCTTGTGCAGTTGTATACTGCTCTCTTGGTAGAGGACACATTGTATACCAACACTTAAGCTGAGGTAAATTTCTGCCATGTCAGCTAGATCCTCATATCTCCTGGCAAAGTACTGATTACTTACTGCATTATCATAAGCTGTCCCAGCATTTCAGAGGTAGTAACTTGACATCCACTCACTCACTCACATATGAAAGTAAGGATATATTCCTGCAGAAAAATCATTGATGCTGTTTTCTGGCTTTCCTCTAGCAAAGTACTGATTACTCGCTCCATTATCATAAAGGCTCCCAACATTTCAAGATAGTAACTTAACATCCACTCACCTATACATGAAAGTAAGTGCTTATTTCTGCAGAGAAATCACTGACAATGTTTCTGGTTTTCATAAGTGTTCTCTGAACTCTTTTTCTATAAGTTTCAGGCATGTGTTCAAATAATTCAAAATGGGCATCCTTTACTATAATTGAAACAGTCAGAATCAGACTTTTTACTACTGGCCTATATAACTTCAACTGTGAGCAAAGTAGCTAAAAGCCTCACCCATTGCCATTGGTTAATTTGATTCTGATTACATCCTCTTTCAAATGTCCATATAAACCTAAGTATTCTGGACCTTTGTCCTGGAGAAATACTTTAGTACTGACCTTGACTGTTTTCATTCCTGTTACTTGAAGAAAATAAAAAGTAGTAAGGTGGCCAAAAGGACCGAAAACGGCAAGAAGCAATATCAAAAGTAATAAAACACTGGTCCAACCGTTAGAATATGTTTATTAAAAAACAACAAACTTTCAAGCCACTCATGACTCTCCATCAGTGTTACAATTAAAAAGCATTCATCTCTTATTTAAAATCAAATCCAGCCTATCAGAGTAGTTGTCACAAACATATGACTTAAAGCTTTATAAAATCACATGACAGAGTAGAGATCACATGGAAAAATCAGTAATGAATAATGAGTAACAGTAGCCAACCAATATATATATATATATATATATATATATATATATATATATATATATATATACATATAAATATATATAAAAATACATGAATACCTAGGTGACAAAAGTTTGTTTTTCTTTTAAAAGTGGTTTAACACTATTTTTTATATTACGTCCAGGTGTTTTATCCACCCTGAAAAAATTATTCCATCTATATTCAATCAGTTCTAAGTCGCCACCACGTATACCTAAATATACTGTTTGCAAAACTCTAAACTTAAAAGTGTGATCATTGCCAAAACCTGTCACATGCTTAAATAATGCATTAGTTTCTACTTTTCTTCTAATTTCTGATAAATGGGAAGCTATACGCTCTTTCATTTCTGATTAGTCTTCCCAACATAGAAACAACTGCATTTCTCATAATTAGCAAGGTATATAACATTCTCACTTGTACAAGTTCAAAAGTCCTAAAATGAAAAATGTTCTTTCAAACAGGATGCATAAATTCAGTTTCCAAATTAGTATACCTACAAAAAGAACAATTATAACATGGCAAAGTCACTTTTTTATTTGATATAAAATGTCTTTCTTGATAAAGCTCTTTATAACACAGAAATTGCTTTAAATTTTTATCTTTCTTATAAATAAAACATGGACAACCACCTAAAATTTTCTTTACTTCAGGGTCGGATTACAAAATACTCCAATTTTTTCTTATAATATGTTTTATTTGTGGTGTGCGTCTATTTAATTTAGTAATATAACCCAATTTCCTAACTGTATCTGATGTATTTATTCTAGTGCATAGTCAAGTTATTACCCAGCATATAAGTTATCCCTTGACCAGCTCTTTGTGAGGTGACTAACACTCTATTAATGTTAATCATTGCTCTATTGTAGCCTCTAATACAAAAATCATTGGTCATATTATTAAGTTCAGTAACAAAGCCACTTGCAGTCATATTTAACCTACTTGCTCTCAAAAACTGACTTCTAACAACATCATCATAAACATGCCTGGGGTGCATAATAGTATTATGTACATATCTTGTGGCCTGAATATTTTTGCTAAGAATAGAAGTCTGAAACTCACCCTCAATAATAGCTACACTGATATCCAAAAAATTAATGCACCTTCTAGAGTATTTTAAATCAAACTGAAGAAATTCAGTAGATTGTCATAAATAACCACAAACATTTCTAAAGATTTTATGCTCCCGAGCCACTCCTGTTATTTACATATGCTTGATGAATGGTCAAGAATTCTCTATCATGTAGACACACTTTCTCCTTCTCTTGTGTTGTGAACACTTCGTGCAAAAAATGAATTTCCTCATCTGCAGCTTTAAGACATTTCGGCTCTTGCTTCTACCCTTCAAGCTGTTTCATTCTTTCATCAGGCTTTGATCTCCAGGTGTCTCAGTTCTAGTCTCTTTAATTCAAGCTAGATTTTAAGATCATCCAGGGGCACATGGGATGGTCCTTTTTTCTGAAAGTTGCACAGCTACAATCCCTGCCAGGTTATTTCCTTGCCCAGTGGACTGAACTTCAACTGCAAATAAGGTGGACATATTTATTTATTAACATTTGTTTACTGAGAAAATCCAAATGGACACAGGTGCCCTTTTTCAGCAGAGGCCTAAGGAGAAAAGCTCCAAGGTATCATATTTTACAAAAACAAATGTTATAATACAGTTTCAGTGAAAACATAGCATAATAGTCAGTATAATACAATTTGTATTGATATTCACAAACATTAAATTTGCAGTCCTTGCACTGAGATTTTACAGCTAGAACAGTAGTGCATAGGATACATAGGAATAATTTAAGAAATGCAATAGAATGAGGTATTAGAGGAGATAAGCAAGTTTAAGCGTTAACAAAGTAGTAATTTGGTTGTGCTAATTAGAAGTAGGTATAGTAGTTTATGAAGTATAATAAAATGAGTTATTAGAAGGGGATAAGCAGTTTTAGTAATTTAGTGCTTTAAAGGGCGGTATAAGAAAGGTGATGAAGGGTGTTAGAGATCTGTGTCCCATATTAGGAGAAGGGACAAAGCTCGAAGGCAGATTGGAAGTCTTTAATAATGGTTTGAAAAGCTAAAGGTGTGTGATAGACCTGAATAGCACAGGAATTTTATTCCAGGTTCTAGATACACTGACCCCAGCATCCCTCTGTGGTTTGCAAATGGTAAGCAGTTGTTTATTATTTGACCGAAGGGGACAAATTGGAAGAAAATATTGAAGTAAGGGTCTAATTGCAAGGCAGGCAATGACATTAAATCAAAAATGAAACGAAACACAAACCAGCTCCAATACAGGAACCCACAAGAAATAAAAATGAAAAAAACATCGACCACCGGACAGATAGAACCGACAATAAGGCACAGACCAGGAACTTGAAGCAGCAATAATGTAATCCAATAAAAAGCACACCGACTAAGTTCTATCTGTCCAGTGGTCGATGTTTTTTTCATTTTTAATGACATTAAATCAACCTTGTTCATGCTAGTATGTGGAACTCCTTTTGACTTGTACGCATTAAACAGCTGTGCCACTAACACTTTTGAATACAGAGCTCATCTTTTTTGTTTTCTAACTACCGACTAAAAAAATTCAAATGACTGTTGTGCTATGCAAAATGTTGTGTACTTTTGCCTTGTGACAACAATGATTCACATTCTGTTTGATTAAAACTATTTTCAGGCTATGTAAATCCAACTTATACTACATCCATACTAACATCACCCAGTATATGAGATATAGGCAGGGCTGTGTAGTTTGAATCCCACATTGCTGGCAAAAATCATGCCATGGACAGATATTACAGGCTTATGAATCCCACATCACTCCCACATATTAAATATGCAAAGGGATAAATGGCCTTAACAGCTTATAGCAAACATGCACTACTGTATCAGATTATGAGCAACACCTGCTACACCCAAATATGCTTTATACTGCACATGTACTGAAGGGAGTTTTAATCACTGTTTCCACAGGATGTCACTAGTCTTGAGCACAGCTTAGTGCCTTCTAATGCAATATTGCCAACCATAACTGAGATTTAACCAAATGATTTTCACACACAATCTCAAATATTTGGCAGGAAGGACTATTGATAGTTCTCTAACAGCCTCAAACAGAAAGGAAAGAGCTGCAATCCTGGTTCAGTACTCCTAGAAGGTTAGTGTAGTTTCCAGAACAAAACAGAATTTGTACTTGTTTTAAACCAAGCTGCTTAGAACATATACAGAATCCCATTTCAACTTATGGGCATGAGGTTTATGATAGCAAGCAGTGAATGTAAAAACAGTAAACAGTTCTATTCTACTATATACAGCTGCATCACTACTTAAAAAAACAGTTATAAATGTCATACAAAAAGAATAGTTATAACTGTCACACAATTAACAGAATGTACAGCTCTGTACATTTTACATCTAAGAAAATGTACAGCTCCTGACAAGTCTGGTAGGTAGACAAGCAAGATCTGTCACAAGATGCATATCCACCTACACGGTCACACAAACACACATGCACACACACACACACACACACACACACACACACACACACACACACACACACACACGCATGCAAGTACACATTCACACTATAACTTACCAACAGACAAATTGGTTGAATGCCAATTCACCTACGGCATATCTTTTTGGTGTTGGTGGAAACCAGAGTACCTGGATAATACCTGCATAGAGACATGGAATACATGTAGACTCCATACAAAAGTAATTGCAGCTGATACCTCAACCACAGATACTATGACATGACAACTCTACTCACTGTGCCACTGTGCAATGATCAGTTCTAATTTCACATACAACTTTTTTCAGACCACAAAGTATAGCCAATTATTATGCACAGTACTGATGCCTGACTGTTAAAGAAAGTGAAAGAAATTATGGTCACCTTTTTACTTTTTGATATACTGTAATACTCACACACAAAGTCATTTTCATCCACAGAAAGCTCCTGTAACCATAAATGACAGCAACTTTATTGGCTGTGCACACCACAGATGTGTGATTGTAATAAAGAATGGCAACAGTAAGCTTTTTACCTTACTCTATACATGTGTGCATTAGTTCTGAGAAGTCAGATTAATGACTGCTTAATATAATCACAGTGTTAGCCATATTCACTCTCAGATGGCCCTTCCATACCCAGCAGTTACAGTCATTCTACTGACTGTGAACACCAGATCTTTAAATGTCTCATTGTGATAAAATGCAGTACTGCAGAATAACATATGTCAAATTTACTTCACACAAACAGTAGCCACAGTAAAGGATTCCTGCTTGCTTCACACAAGTATGTATTAGTCCTGCAAAGCCAGAATGATTGTTTAATATGAGAAAATGACAGCAGGATCAATTTATTTCACAGAGAGTCCTTATACTCAGTAATAATAGTCACTTTGCCACCTGTGTGCACTTCAGATGTTTGTGATAAAAAAATAATTTCCGCACAAATGTATTTCAGCTTTGTTTCATGCAAACAGTAGCCACAGTAAAGCATTCCATCTTGCTTCACACCAACAGCTATTACTCCAACAAAACCAGAATAATGACTTTTTATCTTGAGCAAACAGTATCGTCACTGAGATTGGTTTTCATCCAAGGGCAGCTTCTGTATCTAGCAATTATAAACACTTAATTGACTGTGTATACCTCAGATATCTGGTTGTAATTAAATTAAAAAAATAATTGGCCACAGTCCTTTATCTCAAAACCTTACATAAACAAGTGTGTGTGCTCAACAGCAGCCATTTTATTGACTGTGTACACTTCAGATGTCTCAGTGTGAATATACATAGTTCCATCCACCAAAGAAAGCCATTTGCATGACTGTGTGCACCTCATATGTCTGATTGTAATCAAATAAATGAAAAACACATGTATATGATGACCACAGTAATTTATTTCACCAGGTCTTTGCTACCAAACCCATTCAGTGCAGCACACCCAACCATCTAGACACAGACACACACACACACACACACATATATATATACACATTAAAGTACAAGTCCTACTAATTGGTTGGCAGTGGCACATGTAGTGCTACATATAAAGCATGTGAAGCAGAGTTTCTCTGTAACCCAATTCAAGTGCAACTTTAACAATTGGACAGGGAACAGGAAATTCTTCCCTGCTTTGGCACCTATGTCTCTAATGGACACAGGCAACCTGTAAATGGTTCATCTCCCAGGCCCCTGCTTGTAAATGTTTAATTTCCCAAGCCCCTGCTTATACTTATCAAGGGTATCAGAACTTGTCACAGATTTGGGATGCATAGATTGGCTTAAAAAGGCTCTTGTGGTTAGTAGCCTGGTAAGCACCTATGAACCTATAACAAATACTTTCTCCCATGATTGCAGTCTCCTTAGCAAGTTACTACACATTCTTTCACTTGTGATTCAGGTTGTCTTAGGCATATGTCACCTCAAGCAGCCAGCATCTTTGGAAAAACTAATCACTAGGCTATCTGGCAGCCCAAGCCACAATTGAAAGCATATTCCCATTCCCCAAAATGGCAGGAGTGCTTGTATTAAGGTTCAATCACCTTATTTACTATGTAGGCATATGCATAAAGGCAGAGCTGCCTTCAAAGCTGAAAAACCGTCTCAGATGGCTTTTTTCTTTAAAGAAATTCTAACTCTGTGCATGGAGATTCATGGAGTTCTGAGTTTCCAAAATGGGAAAGTCAACTATTTTTAAGAAAAAAAGATAATAATAATAATAATAATAATAATACAAACAGCATTTTTTCTACATTGCAAGGATTGCAGCTCAGAAGTCCAGTACCATGAAATACCCCTAGAAAACATGTCCTCTTAAATGGCAGTCAAATATAGTTATATAAAAAGCTCTTATTAGCTACTAACTAGGTACAGTGAACAAAAATAACTCTTTTGTAAATCAGTACTACATTATTTTAAAATTATTTCTAGTATAAAAAGAATCTATTTGTTCACCATTAAACTCCATATTTATTTTCATAACCTCTATGTTTAACAAAACATCTTCTTCTGTAATCTTCTTACAATACTCATCCCATTTTAACTTATAATTTTTTCAGGATAGCATTTTATTGAGTATAGCTTATTTGAGAATACATTACTTTGGAGGTTTACTTTGTAAATAAGCAAGAGTTCTATAACATTGTATATCCACTTGATTAACAGGAAAACAACTATTATCCACATATCTTAGTAGATTGTTTTCCAAAATAATATATAAAAGGACCATTCTAAGAAAAATGCAGTCTCTGCAAACAATTACAATGAGTAGCAAACTTGAAACGTACATCAAATGTTAGTGACACAAAATAATTCAAAGTGTAGGGACACACACTGATAAGATGCCAGAATCATAGTATATGCCTGGGACCAAGGGATTCATCTATATGTCACTCTATGAAAGCACTTTCCCAGTACTGATTTGCTTTACAACAGGCATAGCACCTTCATCAAGGCAATAACTGTGCTTACCAAAGGTGGTTCATGTGACTTCTAGCTCTTTGTGATTGCTTTTTTTGACCATCAGTAAGAAAAGATATAACAAGGACTTATGTGGACTGATCTCTGCCATTATTTCCAATCCCTAGAAAATGTAACACTGCTATTGAAGTTACTGAGGGGGCCCCGTACTATATAGATGATTGCCTAAATGTTTCTTTTAAGAGAGTCTAATTTGGAGCATTACCAGAATGTATAAATCGAGTTCTCTACCTCTTTTCAACATTTCCAGCAGACTGAAAAACCACTTGTAAAAATCCTAGCAACCTGTGTCAGAATACAGAAATAGTTAAACAAACATTACCATTCAAAAAAACTATACCTACAGGAGATGCTGTCATTCCCAACCAAATTCGGTATTCTAACCACATATCTTTGGTAATCTGATAGGACAGCTCATTTTCCCAATCCACCCTTTATTTGTTCAGCTTATTAATATTCTTGGCTTTCAGAATTGTATAGGCAGTTGCCACCAGCCTTCTGCATGGAAGAGAGTTACTCATTGAACCAGCTAAGAGTTATCCATTGAACCAGCTCAGGAACCTGATCTGTATTAGACTCATCTGTCTGTAGCTTCTTAAGCAAGTTCTCCAAAGCTGTGTACCAGAATATGTCAAGCTTTGTCTCACTCTACTTGGTCTGAAAGTCAAATCATGCAATAAACTGTATGCTATTATATACAAGTTCCCAATATCATAGCCCCTTCTTATATATAAGAAATCTTTCCAGCTACATTCTATATTCTTTCATAAATAGGGCAGTGAAATCAGGGCTACCTCCATCCTCTACTCCCTTACTCTTACCTTGTAATAATACCCATCTAACAGAAGCAGACCAGGCATTTGCCAAAGTGTGGGGACATCATCAGGATAACTGACAGCTAATTCACTCTCTGTCACAATCCAATATGCTTTCCATCTTGAAAAACATATCTTCCACACTTTTTGTTGATTAACCTATGAAATAGCCCTAAAATGATGGTCTTCACATACTTATCTAGATTGGAGAGGCCAAGTCATCCCTGGTCTAATGAAAGAGTCATCAAATCCCAAAAAAATTATTGGTTTTGGCTCTTTCCATATAAAGGCAGGTAAGAGGCTCCTCAATGATTTCAGAATATTAGAAGGGGTTGGTTGGAGGATACTAGCTGCAGTGTAGATCAACAGTGGCAGCATAAATCACTGAAGTGCCTGAATATATTGGGGCATATCAAGGATCAAGAGTTTCCAATGCTGTATCCAATGTTTTAACTTATGAATTATTATCTTATATGTCGGGCAATCATTTCCTTAACTATCCAGTAAAAAAAGAATCTCAGAAATTTTAATTTTGAGGCATTCCTTAAAAAGGGTAACTGTGTTAACATTGCTGTGGATGGTGAGTATCCAATATATAATTCTGAGGTTTTCCTTAGATTTATTTTATGTCCTACCAATTTTCTAAATGTTTCCAGTATTGCCATAACTCCAGTATATCTTGCCAATC
The DNA here is from genome assembly GCF_019279795.1 of Protopterus annectens. Classification (NCBI taxonomy): domain Eukaryota; kingdom Metazoa; phylum Chordata; order Ceratodontiformes; family Protopteridae; genus Protopterus; species Protopterus annectens. The sequence continues at coordinate 753,292,929 of NC_056747.1, forward strand.
TTGCGGCCTGTGCAAGGGCTCAATATAGATTGCAAAAAGCAGTGGCAAGAGAGGGCAGTCCTAGTGAGTAGCCCTATTAATATGGAAAAGTGGACAGAACCTTGACCCTAATTTAACTCTCACTTGAAAACCCTCATAAAGTGCAGTAAACATCCAAATCAAATGATTGAAAACCAAAATGTCATGCAAAGAGAAACTCCCAGTTTACCCAGTTGAATACTTTCACAGCATCTGGACTCAGAGAAATAACTGGTGTTTATTGGGGTCTATATTCTCTATGACCTGCAAGGTCTTTATCATATTGTCAGTTGAGGTTCTCCCCAATACAAATCCAGTGTGATCAAAAAAAAAATAAGGATGAAATTATTGAATTTAATCTGTTTGCGATGACTGTCATGAATAATTCATAATTAGGATTCAGGCTTGAGATTTATTTATAAGATTGTGGGCATAGGAGGACTTTACTTGGTTTTAGAATTACTGAAAATATGGCCTCCTTCCAAGAATCTGGAAATTTACAACACTTCCAGAAACTGTTAAAGAGATTCAGCAGCATAGGAACTAAGGAGTGGTTTTATTTAAAATCTATAATAAATGGACTTCCATTACGATTGCTAAAAATCCAAAGTACTCAACTCTTTTATTAAACTAATTAAGAGTGTAAAGAAAATAAAATAGTTTCTGGGGACTCCCTCTTAATTACCATGCCCTTTGGTTTCAATAATTATAATATAAATGCAAGTTTTTATTTCTTTAGATGGATTTCCAAATAATTCTGCTATAAAAGATCATCTGTCAAGAATAATCAATCATCTAAACAATAGTGTAATCAAAAGAAAAACGATAAATGTTTACAAAAACGCAGCATAATTTTCCATGATGGTTCACAGTCAAAAAGCATGATAGATCCTCATATACTATCTCTCCTGCAGCATTATACAGAAAATTTCTCTTTTACATCTGACCCATCCAGCTCCAAAGTTTTTTCTTCCACTTTCACACCCAACTGCATCTGTATACCTCTTAAATACAGTGTACATTGTATTGCAAAATGGATGCAAAGGCAACTTTCTAAACTTAGCCACTGCCTCCTGAGCACTAGTAAAAGTCAACACACCTTCTACTGAAATGACCATAAACACTGCAGGGTAAAAGACTTCCAAGATGGCTGCACATTGAGTAACAGCTTAATTCTAGCTCTCCCATTGTGAAAACAGAAACTTAGCAGAGAAAGCCAGTGGACTTTTGTGTTTCTGGGTAAATTTCAGTAAATGGCTAGTAAGTGCATGCCTGGATGCCAGGAAAAAAGAAATACAGAGGACCTGAAGGAAAATCCACTACAAAAGGAGAGGAAAAACTCAGATTAAGGAAAGTACTCCAGCTGTTCAGCAAAAAGCAGTGCAAGCTCCAGACATGACTTCCAGTAACCTAGAGGAAAGCATAAGACAACTGCACACAGACCTGATTAAAATAAATGAAACACTGATGGAGTGTATCAACTCAAATAACAAAAGGCTTGAAAACAATTGAGAAGCTTTGAACAGATATTCAGATGACGTGATTAAACTGCAAAAATCAGTGGTCAAAATGAAGAAAAGGCTTGCTGAATATGAGACTGTTCAAGAAGAGATGTTTCAAAAAATAATAGAATTAGAGTACAGAACACATAGGGAAAACCTCAGATTTTCAGCTGTACCAGAGAATCTGGAAGGAACACACTGTATTAATTTTATGAAAGCACAAACCAGCAACTGGACTGGTAGTCCACAGCAGGAGTTGTTAATTGAAAGGCATATTGTGTGTATGCTCCAAACCTAGCTATGAGAAAGCAACCTATACCTTTAATAGTAAAGATGCAATCCTACCAGCAGAAGGAGTTGATTCTGATAAAACTGTGGAAGGACAAATTACTAAAAGTGGGAGACAGCAGAGTGTTTATGAAAATGATTACTCATTGTATACAAGGCAGAAGATGAGTATATTTATTCTCCTATTCAGGGAATGTCAAGAAGCAGGCATGAGATTTAAACTGCTGTGCCCAGCTATCTTCAAAATATTATTCCATGGAGGGGCAAAATATTTTTTTGATGAAGTGCATGCTAAGGAGGAAATACAAAAGTTTGTCCAACAAAAAGTGAGCTGTGAAACAGAAAGATGTTCTGCTTCTTGTTCTTCTGTTAATAAAGACTGCAGAGAGACTGTGCCATGAAACCTTTTCTAATGTTTCAAAGGAAAATGCTGGCAAGAAGAAATGGAGCACAAGAGTTGAATAGAAGAATTGAGAGTACATTGGAAATGAAGCAAAGACAGAATTTGGGAGATGGAGATGAACAGGAATAAAACCAGTAACTTGTAAATTGACAAATGGGAGATTACAAAGCAATAATTATAGTTATGAAGTATAACAGAACAATAAAATCTGGAAATAATGGACTTTTTTGGACTTGTGAGGAACTCTAACCTATATGCCCTACATCATGTCATTAATGTTCGGAAAAATACTTAAAGGAGGGGAAGTGGAGGGAGAAAGTTAAGTGTAAGTAAAACATATTTTTTCTTAATAGTACTATTTTTATAGTGTTTGATTTCCTTTGCGTGCTATAAAGTAATTTTTTTTCACTTGTTTTTAAGGGTAATGGGAATACTATTGCAAACAGGTGCTTCTGTTTTTTTTCTTTCTCCTTTCTTCTCTCTTTCTTCTTGTTCAGTTTTAAAAAAAGTGTAGGCACTGCAATGTGAAAAAAAGGCTGGTTAAAAGAGCATGACAAAAGAAAAATGAATGTGCTTTTTCTCATTTTTGCATGGGGGAATGACTAGATTAAGGCCCTTAGCTTGATCTAGTAACAAGTTTTAAGAGAAAGCAAGTAAGTGATAATGAATATTGAATATTATAAGGCTTTTAACTAGCAAATAAATGTATGCCTAATAGCAGTCCTGTATCTGATCCTCATGCCTCCATGTAGACATTCTAATAAAGAGAAATTGGCTACAGTCTGATAAAGAGAAATTGGCTAGAAAAAAAAGAGATAAATTAGCTAGGAGATAATGTTCTCTGAATGCATTCAGGTGTTTTCCCAGCTGGGAGACTATAAAGGTAAGACAAAACCAGACAGCACTTAGTAGAAGCAAAGGCTGCACCATGCATCTTAGCATGGATAACCTTTCTTTTAGGTTAACTCAAGTTTGTTAGTGTGGCTGTCAGTTTGGGATATTTGTTCCCATTAGAAGTGTAAAACTTCAGTATTTGAAGATGTACATAATTTTGTGTGTTACTATTAAGTTAATAGGTTTTAGGGGGTATTGTTTTTTTTTGTTTTTATGGCTTTCAATAAAACAAAAAGTTTTATAAGATATGACTAAGCTCAAATGTATATGACAAGAAACAACTGTATAAAAGTTCAACCTTTCAAACAGTGTATGCATGTAACACAAAAGCTGGAACTATACATGTAACAAAAAAGCTGTTATATATAAAAGGTGGGAATAATAACTTTTTAATACAATAATGCTTCCTGTAATGTCTTTAAATGTCAATGGTCTCACAGATAAATACAAAAAAGAAAGAGTAGTGAAGTATATTAAAAATGTAGAGTGCAAATAGCTATGCTACAGGAGACAGGCTTGGAAGGAACTGAACATGTAAATTTGATAAAGAAATGTTTTCAGGATCACTGTGCAGCAGAATACCTGGGACAAAGAAAAAGAGGAGTACTGAAATTAATTGTAAGAGGAGCTCCTATAGTGATAGAAGAGGACAAAAAGGATAATAATGGTAGATTTTTAGTACTAACAGGGTGCTGGCAAGGGAAGGAGGATTAGATTGGCATGTATTTATATTCCACCTAAATTATATTCCACCTAAAACTGCTATAATGAAGCTTAAGAAACTTCTTGAAGAAATAATCAGCTTTTAGCAAGGAATATTACTTATAGCTGGGGATTGGAATTTGATTTCCAGCAGTGAAGATGTGTCTTGGGGGTAGAAGGGAAAATATAACAAAGGAGGGTAGACTTTTGAAGAAAGTTATGAAAATATTTGGCATGGAATATGTGAATTAGAGTGCAGAGTGAATTTACATATTATTTCCCAAGCTATATAAAAAAAAAAAAACTTGCAACATCATAGGAAGCCACAAACTGATTAAAACATGATCTGTACAGCACTTGGAACAAAACTAGAGATTTCTATAAAAAAACTTGTATTATTACAAAATAGTTAAGCACTTTCCCATTCCATAAGGAACTTCTTAAAAAAATGATAAAACTTTTAATAAAACTCACTGTTTATATACAATCACAAGATGTCACGTGCATCATTAACAAATAAGAAGCAAAATCAGATGAACCCTATAAAAATTGCTAACAGCCTTGTTAAAAAAGCTGATTAAACTTTAAAATGTTTCAGTCTTAAAATAGAATTGATTGACACTGAGTCATTTAACCCTTGATGACAAGTAGCATTTAACCTAGGATACAAAAAATGCATATAAAAAGATTTAAAAAATATTTATTCCACAAGATACAAAAACCGAGGTAGGCTAGATATAATTTACATTTCAGAGGAATATGTGCATTTAATTTAAGGTCTTGATACGCACCCAACAACTATTTTAGAGCATGCGCCAATAATAACTAAAATATGTATAAAGCATAGAAATATGGGAATCGAGAAAAGGTACAAATGGAAAGAAAGCAGTGGTAGCTGTAATATAAGCCTATTTCATTATAAAGTATTTATGTCTATAATGGCTAAAGGATGGCAAAATTATGTCAAAATTGATAGATATGGATCAATGTGGTTTTGTGGAGGGGAAGTAAACATTTGACAACATTAACAGAACATTGATGATCCAGATGGAAGCAGAATGTAAGAAAATACCACTGTTGCTGAGAAAGCATTTGACAGAGTAAGCTGAGACTTTAAGAGCAGGACAATGAAGCATTTGCATTCCCTGATAAAATTATAAGGTTGATTAGGAGGATATATGAGGGATCAGAGGCGAAAATTAAAGTGGGTGGGGTCCTCTCTGGTAATTTTTGCTTGGTCAGAGGAACCAGGCAGGGGTGTCCTCTTTCCCCTTTGTTATGCATTATATTTAGAACCATTGGCAAAAAAGGGACTCAGAAATTCAAGAATATAATTGGTATGGTAGTCAAGAAAAGTTGGCTCTGTTTGCAAATTATAGTATTTTATAACATGCAAAACCAGAAAAGGACATTACAGTGTTGTGGAACATTCTGAGACAGTTTCATATCCTTTTGGGACACAAAATCAATAAAGCTAAAACAAAGGCAATAGCAATAAATTATATACCCACACATGAATTGGTTCAGCAGTATTCATATTTGAGGGGACAAGATAAAATTAAGCATTTAGGAGAATGGATTAAAAATGATTCTGCTGTTGCAGCTAAAAATATGTGGAAAAGGCTAAACAAAAGATAATACAGAAACTGAGAATTTGGAAGCTCTGTTATATGGATATGGATATTAAGATACAAGCAGTTAAAATGTTTTTTAGTCCCTTTAGTCTTATACACAGGTCAGGCATATTTTTATCAACCAGAGAAGAAGTTGTGAATATCAATTAATAAAGCACTGAAGGATTTTCTCTGTGGGGGAAGATGGCAAGAGTCACGTGGGATAAGATGATTATTCCGATACAACACGTAGACTCTAGTAAAGAAGCTGCCATTAAAAAAGGAATAATTAGTAGAGCATATAAAATATTGCATAATAACTATAAAAATCAATCAGAGGAGGTTAGAAAGGATTTGGAAGAGAGATTGGCTAAGCAAGTCACAAAGAAACAATGGGGGGTATATGTATGTCTCCCAAATATGCCACAAAATTTAGAAAATTTAGGACTTTTGCTTGGAAATGTTTACATAGATATTTGTATACCCCAAGTAGACTCCAGAGAATTTTCCCTCAGGTAGACAGCAAATGTTGGAGGTGTGATGGGGAATAAAGAGGTAATTGAGAACATATTTTCTGGGAGTGTAATGAGTTGTCAGACTTTAAAGATTCCCTGCAGACTGCTCTGTTGGAGGTACTGGATGAGCAAAGTGGTGTAACTAGGAAAATGATTTTTCTGAGCTATGATATAGAATTGGAATTAGTTAAATATAGTAAGGCCTTGCTGAGTCTAGTTATGGTGGCTGCCAAGAAAGCAATTTCTAGAAAATGGAAATTAATGTCTAAACCAACTGTACTTGAAGTAGTGAATATAGTAATAGAGATAAAACAACTGGAATTGGGATCTTTAAAAAAGGATAGGAGCAAATTACATAGGAAAATGGGAACTGTGGGGACAATGCATATAGGAAAGGAATAAGCTTTGAAAGAAGGCAGAACTTGAATGAGCTTTGTAATGTTTGACAGACAATAATTGCAGATTATAAATGATTTATAATGTTTGCAACTAGACTAGGATTATGTCAGTATAGTTTGTGATTTAAAATAATTGCAGATGGGATTATGTCAATATGGTTTGTTTTCATTTATATAAATGTATGATTGCCTATGTCATAAGTGATAATTTAATAAAGATGTTTCTTGTTTAAAAAAGACTGCAGGAGAAAAAGGCTAAATTTCAATTTGCATCTCTTACGCACTGTTATAGTATACACAAAATGCAGTCTCTGTTGAAATGCAGCATCTGAGTAATTGTGATGCATATGCACTATTCAACAAACTACAATAAATTATTCTTCCTCTGTTGTCATACAGCAGCTGCAGCACCTATTTCTTCCTATACCTAGTAGCAAACTGTACTAAAATAACCATAGGTTTTCCATAAGGTCTCTATCAAACAGTGAAGTCAGTCTACATGCTTTCTCAGTTTCCAGTGATGAGTTTACAAACCCTGTACACTGCATTATTTTACTCTTCCCAAACTCCATTGTCTCTCTTCTTCCTCCCACATTCTAATCTGTCTCAGATTCCTTCTACGTACCTTGTCCTGCATTGCAACCAATTTCTGAAGTATGTTTTCTACTTGACCACCCATCTCCACCATTCTGTTTCTTGTGTCAGCCACCTGTTGTTTAATCATAATCATCACAGTCACCTACTAGACATGTAAATATTCAACATCCTGAATTCTAAACACTTGTAACCTTTTTATATGTGCTTCTGAGAGAATAGCAATATGCCACAAATCAAATGTATATATTCTAGGTTGCTTTTTACTTCTTTAACCTTGCACAGATTATTTTTTTTTTCTCATTAGTGGATCATTGCTACATCTGCTGATTGTCCTCTTGATTTCTAGAGTTCCTCATCTTCTTCTCCACAAACATGTTTTCACCCAATGTTCCCATTTATTTCTGCCATCATTTAAATATTAAGACTTTATACACTATAATTATCATCAGGCATGTTTAATTATCATATTTTAATTATGAAAAAAATAACTTTGATTACCCATAATATATAGACCTAACAATGGAAGCATCCGACTTCACCAGACACCACCCACTTCATCTCATGTTTCCATTTCTTATTGTCTGTGTTTTCTTAATCCTCTGTGTCATCTCCTTATTTACAAGTGTTTTCTTTGCTATGCATGCTCCTTGTCTTTGTTGACTTTGTAGTTTTTATTATTATTATTATATTTCTAAATGTAAAGCACATTGCTTCTACAGTTATGGTTTTCTATCAGCATTTTTCATATCTGTTTGACTTACATAACACTGATCAGACCTGTATTTTCTTAATTATTTACTAATTATGTGCTAATAAAACTCTGGAGCTGTATACCCCAAGCTTCTGCTTTAAAGGGGCCTGGCTCCATCAGACATCTTGATTACCGACCCATAAATAAAACAGCATTTTCAGATATGAGTTATTAGAGCATTAGTTCGTATACCTCATCCCAGAATTACATGCATCACCTCAAATCTAGCCCTGCTTCTTCTGAAAAGATGTTTTTGCTGCTGAATGCCATAAACAACCTATAGCCACCTTAAATACCTGTAAATGTTGTTTAAAACTAAGAGCCCCATTATAAATGCAGTACGTTGATGTTTGCAATTTTAGTATGGAAATTATTACCATTGTCTTTACTTTCATATGATTGTCTACCCTATCCATGTGCTTCCTAAACATACAGAGATTCATTTTTGGCTTAATGTTCCATTCTAATTCATATACATTTTCTCCCAGACCTCAAGATTAAATCTATGTACTTCCTACACAACAAGAATTTATGCCAAATTGAGACTTTTGTTTTCTTCCATACCTAGTACATAAACTATTATTTCTTAACTACAGTTATAAAGTTTCTCAAGTGTGATGTTTATAACATGTATAGCTTTAAAATGCATCTGTTTCAGCTTGATCTAATGACTTATCTCATATGTCTACATAGGGCTTCTGAACCCAAAAGGTGTTGCAAATATGGGATTTGCCAAAACTATTTTTACCCTGTTTATGGTTTCTAATTTTGTTAGATTCTCAATATATCCTACTAAGCTGTTCTTTTCCTACCCTACACACATCTCCTACCTTTTTCAAATTTCAGTTATACATTTACCTGATATTACAAAAATGGATTAATTTTATTCCCTATCAATTACCTGTACATTCAATAAACTGCAAGAAGCCATTGGCAGTATATATATCCCTGATTTTCAGAATGTGGTATTTACCAAATCAAAATGTTGGTACTCTCTCCCTCCATCAGAATATTAGGGATTCCTAAGCCAGTTTGATGACATTGAGGCAGGATATAAATCTGTCTTGCTGTTAATGTGGGCTCCAGTGCAAGAGGTCACTGGAAGGGCCAGTTCTGAGGAATATAATCTCATATATTGGACTGATGGTGCTGGATCCATCATTGACTGCAAGAACCTTGGGGAGGTCAGAGTCAAGTTCTACTAATGAGTTGTGATAAACATGATGACTACAGTCTGTCAAAGCATATGCACATATCTGCCTTCACTGCATACTTAATTCCAATAGTACTAAAGATCTTGACCTGTCATGATGAAGACGTCTCCCACAACTATTGGTCTGCTTTATACTCCCTCCATGCTCCCCACTATGAAATATAAGCATCTGCAATACCCAGATTCTTGATGTTATTCACCCAAAGAATGAGCATGTTTGGGATCAGCTGGTAAGCATCACTGAGAGTGCTGGCAAGAAGACCGTAAGCTGGGTGGAGGTCAGTAGAAAAAATCTTAATGATATAAAGAGCCTGGGTAGTTTGCGTATAAATTATAGAAAAGAAAATCAGTATTTCCTTCAATGGGCTCTTCATTACTCCCATGATACCTAATGTCTAAGACACAAGCACAGAAACTACTTTATGTAAAAATTTAGCACAGGACTGCCCCTGTACTAGTAATAGACAGATGCAGTTCCTAAATGGTTTATCCCATGCATGAGTCCCCTCAAATAATCTATGGCAGTGATGGTGAAGCTATGACATATGTCAAAGGTGACACACCACAACGGTTTGGGTGATATGCCAGTGTTCACCAACACCCGAGTTACCAAAGACACTGCTTTTGCATCCATTGCTTGTATGAAGTGCATTGAATTATTTTGTACCAGGAGCCAGTTCAACAACACTGCTGCAGAGGTAAGGAGGTTATTAACCGCAATAACTATTTCAGTATGCTATCTTGATACAGTCTGCAAAGGGCAATGCTGACATTGTTTTCCCATTGTGGCTACGTTTCTACAAAGGGCAAGTAGTCTGCATTTCCAAGCTTGTGCTGTTTTACATTCCTCTCAACTATCCCTCTTAATCCCTCCTAAAACTGGTGACTTTTTACACTTAATAATGACAATAATTAGAGGGGGTGGAGCCTAGATGGCACTCTGAAAACAGCACTTTTTAGAGCTCCTTAAAACTACTTTAAATAACAGGAAATTATTATTTTTTTTTATTTTGGGAAAAACGGTTAATTATTGTTCCTTAGTATTTTTATTACTAGTATTTCAATTTTGGAATATTTTCTTCAAGAATTTCCTGTCAGAAATCTCTGGAGTTTTTAAAGCTGATTTGGGAAGATGAGTGGCTCAAAGAACTCACATGCAAAATCTACTCTGAGGAAAGAAATTCAATTGATATCTTCAACTTTACAAGAACTATCTATTAAAATGGACAGTTTTAAAGACAACTTAGAAAACCTGAGAGAAAGTTGTCATACTCAAACTGAAACTTTTAAAGAACTTCTCCAGCAACAGCAAGTCAAAATATTAAACATTGAAGAGCCCTTATCTGATATAGACGGAAGGCTCAAACAGGAGGTAACCCTGGGTGATTTTCTTCAACAACAAAATAAATGGCTTATTAACAAACTGGACGATATGGAAAATAGAGAAAGGAGGACTAATGTGAAAATCTTTGGTTTACTGGAAAAATCTGAAGGAGATGACATAATTTCGTTCCTTAATTCATGGTTACCTGACATCCTTGAACTGAAAGAAAGTTTCTCTTATGGTATAGAAAGAGCCCGTCAAGCCATTGGGAAACCCATTCCTACATCTTCAACATCCTCACCCAGGTCAGTCATGGTTAAATTTCTCTCTTATCTACATAAAGAGCTTGTTCTGAAATGTGCTTGGAGAAAGTCCCCTCTGAAGTATAAGCAAAATCTAATTAGATTTGACAATGACTTTTCCTCCAGAGTCTTAGAAATTAGAAAGAAAGCCTGGCCACTGGTAAAGTTACTCAAACAAAATAAAATAAAAGCACAACTAGCATATCCTGCAAAAATAAGGATTTTCATTTCAAATGAAACAAGGACATTTAATGACATTGAAGAAGCAATTACTTTCATAAAGAACAATAATTTGGTCACAGTTCCGGAAGAAATGGACTGGTCTCTTACTACAACATTAAAAAGATCCCCTGAGAAAAATAATTGGATTGATGTAAAGAAAAAGAGCAAAGAACTGACTCAAAAAGTATTCCTTCTACTGCTTCTCTCAAAGAATCAACTAAAACTAAAAATTCAGGCTAAAGGTAACAAATATGTATTTGTCTACTTATATTTCAAGCTACTCGCAAAACATTTGTCAGTAATATGAATACTCCATTTACATACAATAGACTTAATGATTGCTTTATTGTGTGATGGTGAAGTATAAAAATGAGGGTTGGGGAGGAAATATTTAATATTAATGTAACGTACTGCAAATACTGACTGTACAAAAGTGATTAAATCTAATAGGCAAGGATCGTTATTGGCATGCAAATTTTAAATATGTTTGACTCATTTGAATCATTTGCAATGAAACATGGATTAATTCAACCTAGATAATGAATAGATCCTGTTGAATTATTTGTCAAATATTGTTATAGATTTCACTTAAAGGTTATGCTTCTCACAAAAAAGTGAAGAGAAGCTTTTGTTACACAAGACACATAGGGAAGCTTCACTGCCTAGTCCATGAGCTCCCTTAGTGTACTATGCGCACTATCGTAAAGGCAGAATGCTCATTTGATAAAGTAAAGTGCCAAAACACAATAAACACAACACAATATATCAATGTTAAGTCATTATACTTTCTAATTTAATATACGTATTAGGAACACAGTTTTAAGTCATCACAAAGTGTTTGTTTGAACATCTACCTTCCATCTTAAAGATATGCGACGAAACCCCTTTAACACAAGTGTTGTATTAGCAAATCCTTTCTTTGTTTAGTTGTCAAATAATTTTATAGCCAGTGAAAAAACAAACATAAAGTACTGAAGCCTGGATTATCTTACTACCGGAGATGATGTTGATGCAACCACATGATTCTAGTGTGTAATCACATTACACTTCCTTATGACCTTAAAGTGACAGTACTTCTGTAAATAGGATAACTACTTAATATATATACTGTATGAAAGAAGGGCTGGAAAGAAGGTATTACAAGGCATGAATATATTATAGCTTATTGTTAGATATTATAAAACAAAAATAAAGGAATACATTTATACAAATAAAAGTAGAATATTCAGCATTAGACCCATGGTTAGATACTTTGAAGTTCTCCATGAATCTGCATTATTTAGTTAATAAATAAATAAAGAAGAGAAATGACTTAAGAAGTATGCATGTCACCATATTCAATGAAGTATCAAAGGAAGTTTTGGTATACATAGAAACAGTTACTTGACTAGATGAGCAAAGAATATGTAAGACATAATCTGATACTGGGTCTTTACAAGCTTGCAATAAGACAAATCTCATATTTATTGTATTGAACTATAGCTTATTATAATAGACATAGAGTGCAAACAGTGAATAGCTTGCAAAATGTTATTATTTCAGACAAGCACGTCTAACTTACAAGAATACATTATTAATGGAATTTTTCTGCTGAAAAATGAATGGTTGTAAAGGCACTCGCACTATGAAACTAGCTAAATGAATATTTCATCTGTTTATCATTGTCATTATCTAACTTACAGATACTATTAATGTTTGGTCATTGAAATGTAATTCTAAATTGATTTGTTTCTTAGAATTGATATTATACAAATGTAAAATAGAAATTTAAGACCGTGCCCAACACATGCAATAGAATTTTTAAGGCTATTAGTAATTTAATAACAAACAAACTTTCTATTGAAATTTAAGGTTACGTAACAAACATGATATAGAGCTCTGCATGTGTAATTGCTGTATAGCATAGCATTGAGCAGCACTGTCTATGCTTTGGAATTCATATATATGCAGAACTTGTAGTTCACAAATTTAAACTAATCCATAACAGTGATGACAGGTGTTAGAAATTGTTTAATTCTCTGAGTTTTAAATTGTTACTAGTGTAAACAAATTGCACAACACTGACTAAAGTATGCTCTATAAGGCAGTTACAAAATGAACTGGTCATTATATAGATACTCATATAAGATGGAAAGGAAATGGATTATCGAACACATTACATGATAATTTACTTATGTTATATGAATACTTTATTAAAAAGGAATTATACCTGAATCAACGCACATGATGTAATAAATGATAAAACTTAAATGCTTGAAATCTACACCAGGTTATTCCACAGCAAGCACATCTCTAAATAACTTTGAATTAATCACATATGTTTGACTTGATCAATTGCAACCTCCAGAATAATATGCAAAGGAGCCTCTAATTTTTCATTAATGTTTGGTTCAATTTCTGCAACGAAGGTTAATCTGTCTGAGTTTCTTAGTTCACTCAGATTGGGAATGTTATACATTCCATGTTTGTTAAAAGATTATTTTAAATATTTGTTTATATGCATGTATAAGGTCTACTATTATACATTTGTTGATTTTTTTCTTCTGGCCTCATTCAATTTTTATTTTATATAGTTTAAAAGGAAGTAACAACCTCACCACTGAATTCAATGCATATATGGAGATTATACAACAAATAAATGACAAAATATACAGTCATCATTTCAATAAAAACTCTTTAAGTACAAATTAATGAGATGGACACAGTATTACTCTCATTAAATGTAAATGGTTTAAATAATCCTAGGAAAAGATCTAACTTACTTAAATACCTAAAAATAAATAAAGCACAAGTGGTTTTTCTACAGGAAACTCACTTTAAAGCTAATGATAATTTCACTTGGAAACCAAGTGACTTCCTAAAGCTATCTAATTAATCTTATAGTAAAAAAAAACAGGGGGTATTAATACTATGGAAGAAAAATATTATTAATCCGCAAGTTTTATTTAACTATGAAGACAAAGAGGGCCTTTTATAAATAGTAATAATAAGATATAGTAATAGAATCTGGACATTGGTGAACTTGTATTGGTCTCCGGGTATAGGTATAGGAACTCTTAAAAAACACATAGAACTTATTAACAAAACATCTAAGGGTAACTTAATTTTGGGAGGTGATTTTAACTGTATCTTAGATAGCCAGGAGACTACCAACAAAAGACCTTTTTGTATCACATCTACAGGGAGAACTCTTACAAAATGGATAGATAACTTGCAGTTATTAGACTCATTTAGTCTTAAGAATGAGAGTTCATTACTATTCTCCCATAGTGACTATAGATTTAACACTCAAACAAGAATTGATAAAATATATGTATCTCATGATTTAAAAATGAAAATATCGCATTCTTCTATAATCCCCTATCCCCTGTCTGACCATAACTCACTTATTCTTAGAATTCAAATGGATTTCAAAAGATTGATAATCACCAAGAGAATTTCAGCATATTTTACTAAATTAAAAGAGTTTAAGCCATGGTTAGATTTGGAAATAAAATATTTCTTGGATACAAACTATACTAGTGACATAAATATAGTTATTTTATGGGATTCTCTAAAGACATATCTTTATGGCAAAATTATTTCTTGGTGTAATAATAAAGCGAATGAATGGGAATCAGAGCTAAGATTCAAAAACAAATCATAGAAACTGACCTAAAGGTTTTAGAAGACCCTGTTGTAAAAAAAAGGGAGATTGAAAAATTAAATAAAAAATATAATGATATCTTATTGCATAAAACCAATTTGGCCTTAGAAAATTTTTAATTAATGTCTTATTCAATCTCTCCCAAATATATGCATAATTTAGCTATGAGATTAAAAAGATCTTCCAATGCAAATAATATTACAAACATAATTCATGAAGGAGATAACAAGAAAAAAGTTTCAGATATAAGTGACATTTTGGATGCTTTTAAATTTTATTTCACAAAACATTATAACAATAATGACCCACTTCATAACAATACAAACATATGCTTAGATAACTTAAATTTAAATAAAATACCAGAGAGCATAAACATGAATATTCAAAAACAAATTATGATAGCAGAAATTAATGAGAAAATTAAAAGAGGTAAAAATAACAAAGCCCCAGGCATAGATGGAATCATTATGGAAATGTATAAACTATTCTCATCATCTGTCATAACAATACTACAAAAGGCACTAAACGAAACATATTCACAAGGCACAATTCCACCATCGTGGAGATACTCATTGATTACACCTATTTTAAAGGAAAATAAAAATCCCACTTCATGTAGCTCATATAGACCTATTTCACTCCTTAATAATGACTACAAAATTTTTATGTCTATTCTGGTCAATAGGATCAAAAAAATCTCTAACTAAAGTCATTAGTGATGACCAAACAGGGTTTATTTACAACAGACGCACCCATGATAACATACATAGAATCTTAACCACCAAAGATATTTTAAATAAAGACAAGGCTGAAGCACTAATAGTCACATTAGATATTGAAAAAGCATTTGATTCAATAAATTGGAATTACCTATTCAAAGTTTTACAAATTTATAATTTTCCTACACAGTTCATCACTCTAATAAAGAATATATATAGAGACAACCTGGCATATGTAAAATTAGATCCATTCACATCGGAAGCAATTAAAATTACTAAGGGTACCAAACAAGGATCCCCCATGTCTCCAATATTATTTGACCTAGCAATTGAACTTTTTTCCTCTGAGATTCGTTCAAATCCCAAAATTAAAGGCATTAACATTTATAATAAATTTAACTCCAAAATAATGTTATTTGCTGATGATATTTTACTTACCTTGTCAAACTCAGATGAGTCTCTATGTGAATTAAACTCTATTGCTGAGAAATTTCATTAGATCTCAAGTCTAAAAATGAATGCTTATAAACTGAATCACATACTATTAAATAATAAAAATAAATCAAATACTTGGTAAACAAGTTTCTTCTTTAGATTATTTAGGGATTGTTTTATGTGAAAACCTAGAACTAACTTTATCTACAAATTACAACAATATTCTGAATACCGTAAAATTATCAGTAGGAACATGGAATAAGCTGTATTTAACCTTTGAAGATAAATTACAGTTAATAAAAATGGTAATTCTCCCAAAGGTAAACTACATTACACAAGCTATCCCTATAATTCCTAGCAAAAAAAATCTTAAAAGATTTAAATAGAATCATTATAAGTTTCCTTTGGTACCCCCCCAAAAAACAGAATAGTTTATCTGAACTGTATAAGGCCCTGGGAGATGGGAGGTATTAACTTTCCTGATTTAGAAACTTATATCAAAGCATCTATTTTCAAAATGATAGTAAATTGGATAGATCCAAAATTTTCCTCAGCATGGAAAACATTACATACTGTTATTTTTCAAGCGGAATGTAAATTAGCAAAAAATATACGACTAAATGATCAGAATAATAAGCTCTGGTGCTTTATTTGTGTTAACTTGCAATACAACTGCACCAAACCTACTAATCTAAATTATATAAATTACATTTACAATACTTTTCAGAGTTTTGTAAATAATAACGTTGATATCAAATTATGGTTCCAGTTATTAACTCCATTTAAAATTACAAAAAACTTTTTCAACAACATTTCTACAGATACCCTTAACTCATGGAAGAGAAATAACTTCATATGTTGGTATCAATGTATGGAAAATCTAATAGTCTCAGATATGAATCAATTAATTAACACATTTAATTTATCAAGCACTGACTGGCTAGCTCTCAATACACTAATAGCTTATGCAAAAGATTTATGTAGAACAATAGATAATTCCTCATTTAGTTCTATGCCCAAATTTATATTTAATTTATATGGAATAATATATGGAGACTTTAATTGGACAAATTTAATTTCAAACTTATATAAAATTATTTTCAGTCAGCTGTGGATATAAAAGTTATCCAAGAAGCGTTACTCCAAACTGTAGTTTAACGCTGTTTATTAATCAAAAAAAGAGTGTTTTCGCCGTGGTTAAAACTACGGCTTCTTCAGAACAAAACAGTTTAAAAAGACCGCCTGCAACTGTATAAATAGTACGTGCACAGTGTGGCTTAGTGGTTACCTAAATTAAAGAAACAGTACATCAAAGCCAGGCTGTGCGCACGTCAAACACCAGTGTGTAAATACATGTTTAATAAAACCAACAAATGCGTTTAGATCTGCATCAACAACTTTGTTTAAAATGCTGTTCATATGACCTAGTTCAATACTATTAAAAACAACTAATTCAACACACAATTATAATTGATAGCATTGATACAAGTAAATAAAAAGAAATTAAAATTCAAAAATAAAGATGCAGATACCAAAAGCCTATAAATTGTCTTCAATTTAGTAAGTTATTACACATAGATGCCTACATAATTCTATTATCTGAAGTAAACTGATGTGTAAGAAAATCATCAATACAGAACCTTAACCAAAAAATATATTAACCAAAAATATATATATAACAAGAAAATAATAAACAAAATAAAAATTACCTTGAATTTAATGTATTACAACTCGTAAATACCTAGTATAGTTCAATTGTCTAGTATAGTCTATACAGGACCGTAACTAACTAAAATAAACAACAATAATACAATGAATAAGACTGGTAGTAATAAAAAGCAATCAACTATAAGAATAAATGTACATAACCTATTCCAATATGTACTAAATTGATGAATATAGGAAAATTTTTGAATATAGGAAAATTTTAATGTATAAAAAAAGTATATATGTATAAAAAATATAACCTTTATCAAAGTAGTTAAAAATCTATTTATAATCTAGTATCATCTCATATAATTCCTCATCTTTAAAATACAAGAAATATTACAATGGTCATTCAACCCTGGAACACAAAAAGAGTTCAACAGGAGTTGCCATTCCAGTTCTCGAGTTTCTAGTATAAGGTTAACTGGTCCTCCCCTCATAGTTTGTGGTTTTCTGTTTCTGGGTAAATTTCAGTAACTGGCTAGTAAGTGCATGCCTGGATGCCAGGAAAAAAGAAATACAGAGGACCTGAAGGAAAATCCACTACAAAAGGAGAGGAAAAACTCAGATTAAGGAAAGTACTCCAGCTGTTCAGCAAAAAGCAGTGCAAGCTCCAGACATGACTTCCAGTAACCTAGAGGAAAGCATAAGACAACTGCACACAGACCTGATTAAAATAAATGAAACACTGATGGAGTATATCAACTCAAATAACAAAAGGCTTGAAAAAAATTGAGAAGCTTTGAACAGATATTCAGATGACGTGATTAAACTGCAAAAATCAGTGGTCAAAATGAAGAAAAGGCTTGCTGAATATGAGACTGTTCAAGAAGAGATGTTTCAAAAAATAATAGAATTAGAGTACAGAACACATAGGGAAAACCTCAGATTTTCAGCTGTACCAGAGAATCTGGAAGGAACACACTGTATTAAGTTTATGAAAGCACAAACCAGCAACTGGACTGGTAGTCCACAGCAGGAGTTGTTAATTGAAAGGCATATTGTGTGTATGCTCCAAACCTAGCTATGAGAAAGCAACCTATACCTTTAATAGTAAAGATGCAATCCTACCAGCAGAAGGAGTTGATTCTGATAAAACTGTGGAAGGACAAATTACTAAAAGTGGGAGACAGCAGAGTGTTTATGAAAATGATTACTCATTGTATACAAGGCAGAAGATGAGTATATTTATTCTCCTATTCAGGGAATGTCAAGAAGCAGGCATGAGATTTAAACTGCTGTACCCAGCTATCTTCAAAATATTATTCCATGGAGGGACAAAATAATTTTTTGATGAAGTGCATGCTAAGGAGGAAATACAAAAGTTTGTCCAACAAAAAGTGAGCTGTGAAACAGAAAGATGTTCTGCTTCTTGTTCTTCTGTTAATAAAGACTGCAGAGAGACTGTGCCATGAAACCTTTTCTAATGTTTCAAAGGAAAATGCTGGCAAGAAGAAATGGAGCACAAGAGTTGAATAGAAGAATTGAGAGTACATTGGAAATGAAGCAAAGACAGAATTTGGGAGATGGAGATGAACAGGAATAAAACCAGTAACTTGTAAATTGACAAATGGGAGATTACAAAGCAATAATTATAGTTATGAAGTATAACAGAACAATAAAATCTGGAAATAATGGACTTTTTTGGACTTGTGAGGAACTCTAACTTATATGCCCTACATCATGTCATTAATGTTCGGAAAAATACTTAAAGGAGGGGAAGTGGAGGGAAAAAGTTAAGTGTAAGTAAAACATATTTTTTCTTAATAGTACTATTTTTATAGTGTTTGATTTCCTTTGCGTGCTATAAAGTATTTTTTTTCACTTGTTTTTAAGGGTAATGGGAATACTATTGCAAACAGGTGCTCCTGGTTTTTTTTTCTTTCTCCTTTCTTCTCTCTTTCTTCTTGTTCAGTTTTAAAAAAAGTGTAGGCACTGCAATGTGAAAAAAAGGCTGGTTAAAAGAGCATGACAAAAGAAAAATGAATGTGCTTTTTCTCATTTTTGCATGGGGGAATGACTAGATTAAGGCCCTTAGCTTGATCTAGTAACAAGTTTTAAGAGAAAGCAAGTAAGTGATAATGAATATTGAATATTATAAGGCTTTTAACTAGCAAATAAATGTATGCCTAATAGCAGTCCTGTATCTGATCCTCATGCCTCCATGTAGACATTCTAATAAAGAGAAATTGGCTACAGTCTGATAAAGAGAAATTGGCTAGAAAAAAGAGATAAATTAGCTAGGAGATAATGTTCTCTGAATGCATTCAGGTGTTTTCCCAGCTGGGAGACTATAAAGGTAAGACAAAACCAGACAGCACTTAGTAGAAGCAAAGGCTGCACCATGCATCTTAGCATGGATAACCTTTCTTTTAGGTTAACTCAAGTTTGTTAGTGTGGCTGTCAGTTTGGGATATTTGTTCCCATTAGAAGTGTAAAACTTCAGTATTTGAAGATGTACATAATTTTGTGTGTTACTATAAGTTAATAGGTTTTAGGGGGTATTGTTTTTTTTTGTTGTTGTTTTGTTTTTATGGCTTTCAATAAAACAAAAAGTTTTATAAGATATGACTAAGCTCAAATGTATATGACAAGAAACAACTGTATAAAAGTTCAACCTTTCAAACAGTGTATGCATGTAACACAAAAGCTGGAACTATACATGTAACAAAAAAGCTGTTATATATAAAAGGTGGGAATAATAACTTTTTAATACAATAATGCTTCCTGTAATGTCTTTAAATGTCAATGGTCTCACAGATAAATACAAAAAAGAAAGAGTAGTGAAGTATATTAAAAATGTAGAGTGCAAATAGCTATGCTACAGGAGACAGGCTTGGAAGGAACTGAACATGTAAATTTGATAAAGAAATGTTTTCAGGATCACTGTGCAGCAGAATACCTGGGACAAAGAAAAAGAGGAGTACTGAAATTAATTGTAAGAGGAGCTCCTATAGTGATAGAAGAGGACAAAAAGAGGACAAAAAGGATAATAATGGTAGATTTTTAGTACTAACAGGGTGCTGGCAAGGGAAGGAGGATTAGATTGGCATGTATTTATATTCCACCTAAATTATATTCCACCTAAAATTTTCTATATTCTTACTTAGTTTCACATCTAGATAGTCTATTTCCATAAGTGAAAAAGTAAATGTAAATTTCAAAAAGGCAGTAGAGTTATTCATCAATTCAATCAAATTAGATGCATCTTCTGCATTGCCTTTAAATAAAATGAACACATCGTTTAGGTATCTAGTGTAAAATCTTATTTTCTCCATTATAGTTGTGTTTTTAAAAATGTAATTCTTTTCCCAATATGCCATAAAAAGGTTAGCGACGGTTGCACCGCATGGTGAACCCATCACTATACCTTGTCTCTGTAAGTATACTTTACTATTAAAAGTAAAGTAATTAGATGTTAAAATGATGTCAAGAAGTTCAGAGACAATATCAATCTCTTTTCTTAAAGCTCCAAGTTCACTAAGTATTAAGGAAATCCATTCCACTGCCTCTAAATGTGGTATGGATGTGTAGAGGTCGACTACGTCGACTGTAAGGAAGTTTAAAGATTTGTCGAACTCAATGTTGTTAATATTATAGAGAAAAGCCCATGAGTCTTTGCATATACTTGGAATCAATTTCAAGTATTTTGACAAGATGTTTTCAACTAGTTGTGCACATGGGTAGGTTATTGATAAACGACTGTCAATTAATGCCCGCATTGGTGGATCATGTAAATTCTTGTGAATTTTCGGGATACCGAAAATCACAGGATTTTTAGACATATTGATGTCAATATAATTGTATGTTTCTAGGTCGATCTTGCCACTAATAAACATATCTCTAAAATACCCTCTGATCCTTGTTTTTGATATATTCAATTCATTCATTGAAGACAAGTTATAGGCTGTACTAGTTAGTATGTCTTCCATTTTTTCTATATAGTCATGGTTATCAAAAATAACCAACCCTCCTCCTTTGTCAGGCTTTACCACTCTGGTGTCTGAGGAACATAAGTGTTTAAGACAACTTATTTGTTCAACTGTAATATTA
Source organism: Protopterus annectens (assembly GCF_019279795.1). Classification (NCBI taxonomy): domain Eukaryota; kingdom Metazoa; phylum Chordata; order Ceratodontiformes; family Protopteridae; genus Protopterus; species Protopterus annectens. The sequence continues at coordinate 753,314,231 of NC_056747.1, forward strand.
TAATCTAAATACTTTTTCTTGGTTGTGTGTTCAGTGTGTAAATGCCTGATATCCACCTCACATGCTTTCTCAAAGAGGGCTAAGCTAGTGTGTAGGGGAGGGTAAAAAGTGCTTGCTAGTTTCAGCTTAGATTCATTAATAATAGTGTTATTATCAAAAATAGTTTTAAGATTAAGCTTCCTGACATAGCACTTTAAATCAATAATTGTTTTAGGAAGATTACAGTTCCTTGTAGGGACAAAAGTATTCCCATACGCTAACAGTTCAATCAAGCAAGGGTCTAGTGAGATACTTGAAAAATTATAAATGGTAAAACCTCCTTTTTTATTAGTTAGTATTTCTAACTTGTTGTTATATAAGTCATTTTTTGTAGTACTCTCAGGACCAAATAGTTCAGTAGTTTGGTCAATGTCAACTATAGTAGTTTCAAGTCCATGTACAGAAGCTGTTGGTAACACTACTTCTGAGGATTGTTCCAATTCTTCTGTTGAAATTTCGAGTTCCGTGTACCTAAAAAATGGCTATTATTAGAGTTGTTATTATAATTGTTGTACCCATTATTCACATATTGGGGAGGGCCGTTCTTGTTAGTATTTTCCCAAATTCTATTGCTATGTCTCGGGCCTTGTCCTTCTAGGTCATCATTACCAAATACAATGTCTTGCCCACTTGAGGATGATTGAGGGTCAAGTCTCTCGTTTTCATCATTCAAGTTAGTGACACCCGAAGCGCTTAATTTAGTGTAAGCCAAGTTATTCCTGTATGAGAGTCTGTCTCTCACTAGTTTTTTGTTCTTGTTCGTTTTTAATTTTTCTATAAATGAGTCTATACTCGTAAAAATTCGAGTGTAGTCAAATTTGTAATGCTCAAAGTCAAAATCGTTTTTCAGTCCTGTATCAAGTGCAGATACTTCAGAAGTCAACTTGTCAATTTGCTTGTTCTAATGTTTAATTAATAAGTGCCCTTAATTAATAATTAATTAATGCCCTTGCAAAACACTGTACTAAGTATGAGGGGCATAGCTTTAGTTTTCTTGCTATTGATGAAGTACCACAAACTATGAGGGGAGGACCAGTTAACCTTATACTAGAAACTCGAGAACTGGAATGGCAACTCCTGTTGAACTCTTTTTGTGTTCCAGGGTTGAATGACCATTGTAATATTTCTTGTATTTTAAAGATGAGGAATTATATGAGATGATACTAGATTATAAATAGATTTTTAACTACTTTGATAAAGGTTATATTTTTTATACATATATACTTTTTTATACATTAAAATTTTCCTATATTCAAAAATTTTCCTATATTCATCAATTTAATACATATTGGAATAGGTTATGTACATTTATTCTTATAGTTGATTGCTTTTTATTACTACCAGTCTTATTCATTGTATTATTGTTGTTTATTTTAGTTAGTTACGGTCCTGTATAGACTATACTAGACAATTGAACTATATTAGGTATTTACGAGTTGTAATACATTAAATTCAAGGTAATTTTTATTTTATTTATTATTTTCTTGTTATATATATATTTTTGGTTAATATATATTTTTGGTTAAGGTTCTGTATTGATGATTTTCTTACACATCAGTTTACTTCAGATAATAGAATTATGTAGGCATCTATGTGTAATAACTTACTAAATTGAAGACAACTTATAGGCTTTTGGTATCTGCATCTTTATTTTTGAATTTTAATTTATTTTTATTTACTTGTATCAATGCTATCAATTATAATTGTGTGTTGAATTAGTTGTTTTTAATAGTATTGAACTAGGTCATATGAACAGCATTTTAAACAAAGTTGTTGATGCAGATCTAAACGCATTTGTTGGTTTTATTAAACATGTATTTACACACTGGTGTTTGATGTGCACACAGCCTGGCTTTGATGTACTGTTTCTTTAATTTAGGTAACCACTAAGCCATGCTGTGCACGTACTATTTATACAGTTGCAGGCGGTCTTTTTAAACTGTTTTGTTCTGAAGAAGCCGTAGTTTTAACCACGGCAAAAACGCTCTTTTTTTTATTAATAAACAGCGTTAAACTACAGTTTGGAGTAACGCTTCTTGGATAACTTTTATATCCACAGCTGACTGCAAATATGTTTATTGGAAACTGTTTTGTTTTATCGTGCTTCTTTGCCCTGGCTTCAGGATAAGTAGGACTTGGCGTTTTGCCTTTGTTCACTAGTTTGTTTCTCGTTTTTGCTTTATTTATATAAAATTATCATCAACTATAAAACAAAAGTGAATCAGAAATTTTGGAATTTCATCACTAAAGATCATACATTATTGTTATCAAATGAGACCAAAAATATATATTATATTCTATAAAGTTAACCTCAAATATACAATGTTGGAAAATCTTTGCATAGAAGCTCCTTCACAGAGCCTTTTACATTCCATTTAAAATAGCTACATTTAATAACATGAATGAAACATTATGTTGGAGGTGTTCATTAAAATGTAATGCAGATTAGTCTCATATTATGTATGAATGTTCTTATATAAAGAAATGTTGGGAAGATATTGGTGAATTTTTGCAAGCCATTTATACTGATTCTTTTATTTTGTCAAAGTTATTAATTATCCTGAATATATATGAAGCCACTGCAATGAAAAGGAAAGACCGGTATCTTCTTTGGACTATATTGGCAGTATCAAAAAATGTATTACAAGGAAATGGAACTCAACTATCAGTCCAACTTTCGAGGATTTTCTAACTCTACTGAAATATGTAGCTTTGTTAGAAATCAAAGTTAAGGAAATGAGAATCTTTCCTAGGAAATGGACTAACAATCCTTGGGAGAAAGTTCTCTCCCTAATTGAGACACTCAAGATGGTCACAAATTAACCTACATAAGAAGAGAAGTCGCAAGGAATCATCATTTATTTGTCCAACTGTTTATTTAATAATGTATAGTGTCTGTATATGCAATAATAATTTGTACTTGCAGCGGTAGCGTTGTTGCCTCACAGCAAGAGGTTCTCCCGTTCGATGCTCGGCTGGTGTGTGGGGAGTGCCTTCTGTGTCGAGTCTGCATGTCCTCCCAGCGGTTGACTGGTGTTCCCGAAAGACATGCATGAATGGGCGTGCCTTCGTTGAAGGTTGGGCGTCGAGCTGGCAACTCGGCACTGTAAAAACCTACTGCCAATCATTAGCAGACTGGAGTTCCGCTGTGGCGACCCCTAACCGAGAAAAGCCGAAAGACCAACATATACAACTGACTTGAGGCCTATGTGCATTTGTAAATAGTTACTTAACTTAAATATTTGATTTACAAAATCCATTAACTATTGTTTGTAAAAAAATTCTTTCAATAAAATTATTTGAACGATTAAAAAAAATGACAATAATTAGATTTATAGACTTATTTTGCTTCAGAAAGTGTATATTAATTCATGTTAATTTTTTCTGTCAGTGACTCAAATTAATAGTAGTAGTAGTTTAAAACTGTCCATATCTCTTATTTCTAGATTTGTTCCTGATTCTGTTAAGATTTATCCCTGATGTATTGAGAGCTATGCTGTTTTATTTTTATTTATTTGTTTTTGGGGTTTTTTTGTTTGTTTTTTTTTTTACGGGGGGGGGGTCACACACCAGCAGAGTCAAGTTAGGCATTTTCCAATTTTTTGACACGTCAACCCCAAAAGGTTCACCATCACTGATCTATGGTATTATCCCTGTTATTCTAATTAGGGGTAATATATAATACTCATGCTTGTTTTCTTATAAGGTCTCCATATTGCTATTTCGTAGTCTAGTATGGGTCTAGTGTAAAAAAAGATATATATTCATTTCTGATTTCCTAGACTTTATCATTGTTCATACAACCTAGAATTACTAGCCAATTAGTTGATATGATTAGAAATTAGAAAAATTCAAAGCTATGTCTACCCATATACTCAGGTCCTTAAATCTACAGTTTCAGTCACTGTATGCTGTATTAAATATTCACCTTTCATTCAATGTCTTCCAAATCTTATATGCTTGGCTGTTGATGCATTTATCAGCATATTATTCTCCATTGTTCAAATGGCCAAGTTAGTTAAGTTCTTTTGCAGACATGCTCTAGATGTAACACATGTAATCAGTGTACCCATTTTCAAGTCATCTGCATGTAGACTGTAGAATACCTCAGAAGAAAAACATAGATCTGAAAGATGCAACCTAAACAAATGTGAGCCTAGGACAGAGCCCTGTGGACGCCCTGACTGTAACCTAGAATTTCACCTTTCTAATTGCTGTATGATACTTGACATGTCCTGTCTGTAAGCCATGCAGCTATCCATCTTATCAAGATTACAGCAATACCTAGTTGTTCAAATTTATTGATCTGTGTTTTGTGTATGACCCTATGAAATGATGAAGTTAAATTTATATAAATTACTACAAAGCACAATTTTTCATTTATAGCTGTTATTATGTTGTTATAGAACATCATGTTACAGATGGTTATAGATCTATTTTTCACATATGCAGATATAATATACACACCACACACACACTCATACACACACACTCATACACACACACACACACACACACACACACACACACACACACACACACACACACAAACACACGCATATATATATATATATATATATATATATATATATATATATAAAGAGAGAGAAATAGTTTCAAGTCCCAACCTTGAACCAACAATAATTTGTTCAAAATCATCATTTTTCCACAACAAGAAAGTAAACGTATGAGTCTGTTTGATTCTGGGTTTGTCCTATTCCCCTTTTCCTTAAAGACAGGTTTAACAACCACATGTCTCTGATCTTGAGGAATCCCCCATACTTAAATGACCTAGCGAATAACAAATATAATGGTACTGTAAGTTCATGTTGAAGTGTTCTCATGTCATTATTATTAATTCGGTCTCCTCCCTGTGCTTTGTAATATGTGGAAGGAGCAGACTTTAAGAAAGAGCTAGTTTAGACACTGCTTCATAAACAAGGCCAATGTCACCTCAAAGTAACCTATAGCAAACAAAATATAATGACAATTCCTGTACTCTCTTTGAAAAATTTACATTTCCAACTATATTATTTTTAGTAGGAATAGATATCTGTAATTTTCCAGTAAATAAATACACGATGACCAATAATTAAACTGTTGTCTGCAATTGTCCATAGAGTTTTAGTGATAATATATTTTTATGATTTGACCATTATTTTGCAACCATAATTAATGATTGATGCCCTTTTTAGCCAAGGTTCATAATGCTATACTTATTGACAGTTAAGGAGAGGTTATTACTACTGCATCAGCTTTGAATTTTTACACCATCTTGGAGAATTTTGCCATCTTTTATTGTTGTAACTTTGTTACCCAGTTTCGAGTCATCAGCAAATAGGATTATCTAATTAATTTATTTCTGTTATACCTGAGAAAATGAGTCCAAGTAAAAGTACAGTACAGATCCTTATAGAATACCACTGGTAAGGTCTGCAAGGGTAGAGAGGTAACCCCCTAATGACGTGTTGTGTCTTGTTGCTTAATCATTTTCCCTGTTGAATTATGTATGGTATGACATTTAATACATTTAGTTTATCATTTACTCCATCATGTTCAAAAAAGTCTCAAATCCCATAGCAAGAACAAGAAAAGCAGCATACATTGTCAGTCTTTCATTAATTTCTGTTGCTATTTGTTCAAAGAATGCATTAAGATTCAAATGGCAAGATGTATCCTTAACAAACCCAAAGTGTTCTATACCTAATAGAGGTAAGTCTTCTGTACCATTCTGGATAAGATGCATTATGATTTGGGCTTTGAATGTTTACATAGAATACTGGTGAGGTTATGGATCCAGAATTGGTTGGCTATGGTGTGACTGCCCCATGCACCCACCTATATGACCTGGTACAACTGCAGCCAGTCACCATAAGGCAGACACTTGTCCATGTGCTAACATGTTTGCCATGAGTAACACTAGCTTAGTCACATTCTTCTTGATTTATGTATAGAAAACTACCAGGTATATTTTCTGGCTCTGTGGAACTTCAGTTTTAATTTTACTTGTGGCAGTACTTATATGTCTTTGCTGCTGTAACATTTTGAAAAAAATGTTGCAACAGTACATTCACTATATCCTGTAGCCAGGTAACTTTATTGTTTATTTATAGAATGTTATACAGATATTTTTTTCTGATGAAATTAAAGAAAACATTATTAAATTTATTTTTTATTACTAAGGCAGTTTTTGAAAGCTAATTAGTACATATATAGTCTTTCATGTACTTTAATAATTTTGTGATTCCAACAAAAGATTTTTGTTGGCTTTACTCTTGTGGTATGTGTTCATAAATGCAAAAGTTAATAATATCACTGCAGTTACTGGCAGCATCCTGAGCCAATAGATCCAATGTTGCCTAGTCTGTTTTGATAAATGTATGCAATTTAATGTAACATACTTTGTACAGGTAAAGTCTGTGATGTTATTGGTAACAATTTAAGTTTATTTATAGGTTCAAGATGATAATATCACAAGTTGTGTTACCTGTGGAGGATAAAACCATTGATGGGGAGCAGAAAGATCCTTGGTTTGTCAATATAATACCTAAGATATAGCCATCCAAAGCTGGATTTCATGCTATTTGTTCCAAAACTGTTTTGATTAATATAGTTAATTAATATTCAGGCCTATTTATTTTATATCAAGTAGTTTATTCAATCAATATTTTGTAAGTTAAAATCCCTTATAAGATTTTTTGCACCCAGAGATTAATCAGGAAACCCTAATCCTCTCTAGGGGACATAGTCTACTGTAGATTCGTATAATATTATATTCAGTACCATAGATATTACTTATTGTATGAACAATGTGCAACCCTAAGTGCTTTTTTTTAATTCTGGATGATTACAAAATAAATTATCAAATGATAAAAAAGTGATACAATCATTATCAGTCTTCAAGCACTGGTAGAAAACATTTGAAACTTTGAACTTCAGTGTCTATCAAAGTGTAATTCTAAACAGCATATTTTGTCATTCCAGAGAAATAAGTTGTCCCCCTTTACCCTTATTCATATGGCCATTTATTGAGCACAAACCTTCATTCAGCAGCCTTTGAACAAGCCCTAAAACAACTTAAAGGTTTTATTCTGTGGAAGAAGCATCATAGCTCTAGAAAATAAATATTTGGAAAGATTTTGGGGATTGTATTTATGTTCTGCTTCTTGCCAATAACTTAGAACCTCTGTGTCTAATTTATTTCTGCTTGGATGTTTGTACCTTGAGTATACCACTGGGGAGCTAACACCAAATCAGGGAAGTCAATACTATAAATACATAATAATAGAAAAAAAGGATATGTACATTACACAATGCTTTGCATGATAGTGAAATTAATACATATGTTAATAGGTTTGATTGTGAAGCTTATAACCCAGTGGCTTTCAAGAAGCTAAATAGGCTTCCATTGCAGTCAGAAGAAGTCAGTCATTAACTTCCTTCCAAAATACTCGTAATAATTATATTGAAAAAGGGTCTCTATGGTGGTCTTATTTTTAATATTTATTTGTTAAACAGGTAGTTGGGCTGGGCAAAGACTCTTAGCAGCCATAACCCTGGCAGTAGACAATGGTTTAGATAATAACATTCCATTCGTAGACAACATTTCATTCATAAATACATAGCATTAGCAGCAAATTTTCTTGAACAGGTGAAACATTTGTAGCAGTAGTAGTTAGTGAACAATAAAGGTATCCTTTATTAATAACAGAATAATATTAATGTGATTTCCAGATTTAGTCAGTCTTTCATTTACTAATACATAAAAGTCTTTTGAAAGTAAGCATATGTACAAAAGAATGTGACAAAAGAATGTGCAACCACTGGAACTCTACTCTTTAAATGTGATACATTAGTGGGCAATGATCTGACTTTGATATAGTGTAATGAATGGAAGAGATTCACCAATCTTTTTAAACAAAGGAATATTTTAGTATAATATGCTGTAATAAAGAATATAGTACATTGTGGCTGAATAAATGTTTTTATAAAGCTATATTCTATTAAAATATTTGTTTATTTATGTAACGTTTGGTAACTGGGTAAGTGGGTTGGTCTGTGGACCCTTTTCAGCTACAAACCTAGCCTGGCAGGCAAACACAAGGGATAGACAAATATAGTAAAATATAATTTCAAATGAGTGAGCACTGAAACATATGCCAGTTTGTAATATGCAGTACAATAAACAACTTATGAGAGTTTGTAACTGCACAACAGTGTATACATAACAACATATATAAAAAGTATAACAATTTATAGAATAAATTAAAGTAACAGCAGTTATTTTGAAAAAGAAAGTATCAGACATATGCATTATAGCAAAACAGAACTGAAAATCAGTACCAGAATCTGAAATATGCTTTAAAGCAAAAGAGAAATGGGGGAAAAAAAGATTACCCATTTATCCTATTGGTGCACCAAGAAAGAGTAATTAACTATAGTATTCATTCATTCATTCTCCAGTTGCCCACTTAATCTAAGTCAGGGGTGTGAGGGTGAAACCCCCCACATGGGTGGGTTTGTTTTAGGTTAGGTTAGTTATATTGGATTGCTGGGCAAGGGTTTCTTTGTACTATAACTATTCATCGATTTGTGTAAATGCATTTCGATGAATACGGGTTGATGTTTAGGTGTTTGATATTATGACGTTTCAACATCATAATATAGACTCATTTTTGTAGGTATTATGAGGTCTGCATTTTATTGTGTCAGTATTATGAACTGTTGGTAATTAGGTGTTTGCTATTGTGAGTGTTTGTGTGAGCAAGTTATCAAATGTTCTCTTGAGACCTATAACCATACCTCTCAACTGTCCAGATTTTCGCAACAAGTCCAAATTTTGCCTCATATTTTTGGTCAATTCCTCATAAAATTTGTGGTTTTCTGGCAAATCAATGGGATGAGCTGAGGACTGAAGTCACTAATAATGACATATATTTTCTTTTCAGACTTTCAATCCTTTGGAAAATTATGTTAATACAAACCCTGTTACTTTAGCAACTTTCTAGGCTCATAACAGCAATATTTAAAATCTGTCCATACATTTGGGCCTTTGTCTCCCAATTTTGTCAGGCCTTGTCCATATTTCTTGCACTAAAAGGTTGGGAGGTATGCCTATAACTGAAGAGATGGATGTATATGTGTGTGAAAATAAAGTGAAAAGAATTCCAAGTAATTTGTAAATCAATCTACTGGATTTTAAGTTCTTTTAAGAGGGTCACAATGAAAGTCAATGTATAAATAAAACAGAATGATATCCTACCACCCAGTCTACCCAATCCACCATGCCACCTAAAATAGATACAAAACAAATACATAGAAATAAAATATAGAATATATAATTTGTTAAATCAATGGTTTAATTCCAGATTTTCATAGTTGATATATTCCATAAAGTGATATCGGCATTTGAATTTGCTGATTTCAACAGGACAAAGTCATTCTTTTCTGTATATATACCAACAATGGCAATTATCTTTCGAATGGAAAAAGATCAACTTATCCAACTGTCATAAAGGTACAAATAACATGCTTATCCTTAACTTTTTAACTCATGAATTGAACACCCCCCCCCCCCCACACACACACACATGGAACTATCTTTTGGCATGCCTACCAGAGCCAAGTGAACTACAACCTTGTCAGCATCTCTTATTTGGATCCTCCCAACCAATTTTATCTGTCAAACAAAACCTAGCAAATATAAAAGCACAAAAATAAAAACAACAAAATGGAAGTCATGTTTCTTGGCAAGGCAACAAGATGGTGACTGATAACAAATAAACAGGGAGAAATAATGGCCTGAATAAATCTTGTGCTGGCAGGCACAAAAAAGTAAATACAGAGTTAAAAATGAAATCTGTACCATATGGAGGCAATACCCCTTTTTGCTAGAGTGGTTTAAAATCTAAAAAAAGTGCAGCTGCTCAGTATTAATGTTGTGGAATCAAGTGAGCAATCAAAACCAGAATTCATTGTGAGTGCAAATGTAGTGCAGTCTGTGAATACTGAGCAAAGTGAACAGAGAGATAATGCATTCATAAATGGCCAGAACGGTTGATTGACCGACAGTAAAGCTATGTATGAGTATCAAAAATAATTTGGGTTAGAGAAAGTATGGATAAACTTCAAAGCATGTGTGTTTACATTATACACTGGTGTAGAATGCAATATAATGACTTGAGTCTCAACTTAAAATACTGTGTTTAATTAGTCTCCTGCTGCTCAGGATTGACTTAGTTAAACTTTGGGATACATAAATCTGATTATATGCCACTGTTTTATTCTGGGTGCAAGCTAAAGCTGTTCGGACACATCTGATTAAACTGTGTGTACAACCATGAGGTATACAAGCTACTGTTTCAGGTTGCTGTTTTGCAAATGCAAGCACAGCAACCAAACATATCAGGCAAAAATGTTGGCATGACTAAGGAAAAATGAAAAATTTTAACAATTTGACAAGTCAGAGAAACAGAAATAAAATGTATAGTTAAACTGTGCATTGTATGGCTTGTGGAGAAGTGCATAAACCTTTTATGATGCAATGTACAGCTGCTGGAAAAGTACAGAAATCTTTTATGATCCAGGGCTATAACACTGTGTGAGAAGTCAGAATATTCAATTTGGCAGTCAGGTCAGCAAATGTCAGCAAATACTGTGTATAAGATGCACAACTAGAACAAAACATTTACAGTTTATCATCTGCAGCTAAATAAAGCAGAAAAAATGTTTATAGTCTGCACTTCATTTATAGATACAGAGGAATTCAATGCAAAAATGCTGAGTTAAAGACAAAGAAAAACAGTGATATTCTAGAAAGCCATGTTGACTGATTTGAATGTCTAGGATTTTTAAATACTGACCATCACATTGATTTATTTCCAGAAACGGTGCCAGTGATTCGTACCATGGGTAGAATACCTATACCGCTCAAGACGACTGGATATTAACTAAAATTATGGAATCAATATGGGTGCTAGACACACTTAAGATTACAGATAGGTCAATGGTATGGTGGCTGTGGTTTACAAGACAAGGCAATATTTGTATTGATCCTAGGAACACAATTTGACAGAGATGCAATTACATTAGGAACTTAGAGTCCAAGGTCTCTCCCTCACAAGCCAGTATATCTTGTCACTGAGAAGGTTGCCAACGCAATCACTACACCTCAAACACCACCCACACCTACAAAACACACACCCACATATGTGGATGTCTTCAACAAAAACATACCCAAACAAAGGAGACCTCTGAGGCAAAAACCTCAGAGGCAAAAACACACATGATCTCCACAGCCCTCCACACCCCATACCACACATAGTTCACACACCTGTGTCTCACAACCATTAAGGCTTAACCATAAACCTAACATATTAGTAACAGGTGACTGCAATGTGAGACACACAGATGTGCCTCTCACCAGGCTGGATAAGGAGAAGGTCATGGTTAGTTGTCTTTCAGGGGCCAAAATATCACACACGCACTCAGGTCTCTCAACAAAAGATACTGTTATGAATCTGTCATATCACATGTTGGTGTGAATGATTTGAGATGTACCTCCCTGGACTATATGAAGAGAGACATGATTGAACTTGCTGAATATGTGTCCCAGGCAGGTATGTCCCTAGCCTTAAGCAGCATTCTACCATCACCCAGAAAGATGCCTGAATACAGACAGAAAATTATTGACTTTAACAATTGGCTTAGTTGCTGGTGTCATTCCAGGGGGGATACAGTACCTGACAGCCTGGGAAAGTATAATCGACAGACAACGATGCTTTGCCAGAGATGGTCTGCACCTGTCTCACCTGGGCTTCAGGATTCTAGCAAAGGCTCTTGCTTCCCCTATAGTGCCTTTTTTTTAGGAAAAGTGATGAGGTTAAAACTACCAACATAAAAATTTCAACAAAACACAAATTAAAGGTCATGCTGCTAAATGCTAGGGGTCTAAACATGAAACTGCACTTATTGCAAGAATTCATAACCCTGGAAAATGCTGACATCTGTGCAGTCACAGAAACCTGGTTCAAAGCTGCGGACAGCACCCCAGCCTTACCTGGTTACTCATCCTATCATACATTCAAACCCCAAACTGTGGGTAGTAAAGCCAAAGGAGGTGGCGTTTCAATTAATATTAAAGACATATACACCTCCAGGCTGGTCAAACAGTATGACACACAGGAGACACTCCAGGCGCAGTTAACTATTGACAAGACCCCTATACAAATTATAGCTAGCTACTGGCCCCCAAATCTCACCCAAGATGCCTAAGCTGCCTATCTAGACCTCTTCAGATCTATCAAGATTCAACCCTTTACCCTGATCCTGGGTGACTTTAACTACCCAAATATAGAGTGGGAGAACTACTCTTGCCAGAACACAAATGCCCAGAGATTTCTCGATTTTGTCAATGCAAATGCTTTGGAACAGCTAGTTGATACCCCCACAAGAGGTGATAGTATCTTGAACTTGTTATTAACCAGCATGAGTAACCACTGCAGCATCCCTGCAGTATTATCCTCCCTTGTAAGCTCCAACCATAAAGGGGTCACGTTCAAAGTCACCATCTCCCACAACCCCCCTCTAGCTAGGGTCAATCAAAAAAACTTCTCCAAAGCTGATTACAGCCTCCTGAGGGATGGTATAAACAATTTCACAGCCCCCTCCCTCTCTCTAGGAACCGGCACTGGTATCTAAAACTATACCAAATTACTATACAAACATGCATATAGATGCATGGAATCAAGAATAACTGACAGGACTAAATCATCCTCTGCAAGGAAGAGTAAACCTGTCTGGTGGACATCTGCAATAAATAAACTCTATAACAAAAGAAAAAAATTGATGTCCAGGACCAAGAAGGAGCAGGTCCACAATTGGAAGCAATCTCTCCTTAGCCTAAACAAGCAAATAAGAGCACTAGTGAAATCCTCCAAAGGAAACTTCGAGTCCAAATTGGCCACATCTACTAGAGACAATCATAAGGCCTTCTTCACATATGTCCATAATCTCAAAAGTAGCACCCAGATCTGTTAAGAACTGGAGGCCAAGGACACCACATATACAAATGCCGTAGATATAGCAACATTGCTGGCTGACAGATTCAGTGAAAATTTCACCCCTCTGCCCCCCCCCATCAGTAAATCAGGACATTTCCAGTACCTGCCCCCTTCCCTTTATATCTAGGGATCAGGTCATCACTGCTCTCTCAAAGGCAAAAAATACAGCCTCCATGGGACCTGATAACATCTCAGGCTGCATCCTACATGAATTCAGGCAGGAACTTGCAGCACCATTAGGCACACTATTTAACCAAAGCCTGAGTATTGGTTTCATCCCAGCTGAGTGGAGGACAACCACTGTCATCCCTTTACACAAAGGTGGAGCATACACTGATCCGGGAAATTATAGACCCATCAGCCTAACTAGCCTGATCTGCAAGGCCATGGAATGGATTATCATGGACCTCATTAACAAGAACATTGGCAACCTCCAAACACTCGATCCCACACAGTTTGGCTTCATCAAAGGGAGGTCATGTCTGTTAAATTTGGCTGACTTTCTTGAGACAGTCACCAAAACCATGGATGAGGGGAAGAAAGTGCACACCACCTACCTTGACCTGGCCAAAGCCTTCTACACTATTCCCCATTCAGGCAAAATAGATAAAACTCTCTCAACTAGGCATCAATCCATATGTTACCAGATGGGTAGCCAACTGGCTCACTAATAGAACCCACCTAGTCAAAATAGGGAAGCCACTTCAAGCAGTAGACCCGTATCGAGTGGCGTACCACAGGGTTCGGTCTTAGGGCCTCTGTTATTTGGACTGTACTTTTCTGAGGTACAGGCCAAAACCAGTGGGTTATGGCTGACCAGGTTTGCAGATGACTGCAAGTTGGGAGCTGTCATCAATTTCCCTAGTGACGTGGACATCCTCCAAGAGGGTCTCATCCAAACAAATGACTGGTGCCAGAAACATGGCCTCAAGCTGAATACAAAAAATTAATCATCATCCCCTTTGGGGAGATAGATGTCCCCACAAATTATCGCATTAATAACAATGTTCTAAACATGCAGTCAGTCATGAGGGATTTGGGCACCCAGATTGATAGCAGCCTGACTTTTGACCACCATGTTGCTTCCATTGTACGGAAAGCTTTCTACATGGCGCACCACATAAGTAAGGGTATCTCATCCAGGGACAAGAAGTTCATAACATCCCTGTATTCTTCCCTTATAAGGCCCATTATTGAGTACAACGCCCCATTAGGCATGTACCTCGCAAAGCACATGCAGCAGCTGGAGACACCACAGAGGTTCCTCACCAGGGATATCCAGGGCTTTAAAAATCTGCCATACACAGATAGCCTAAAATCTCTATCCCTCTACTCTGTTTCATACAGACTCCTCAGAGGTGACCTCTGTCTGGCATACACATCTCAGACTCTGCCTTGATGGGACTGCTGCATATCCGCAAGTCAGGCTCCACTTGAGTAACCCACACACATGGTCTCAACCTGGACTGTGACATCAATAGGACTTGCTGGCAAGACAGATTTGTGTCCCAGAGACTCCCCCATCTATGAAATAGACTCCCTCTCCACGTCAAGCAGAGTACCTCTTTACCCCTTTTTAAGCGCAATCTGGATAACTGGATGGGAAAAAGAAAATACATCCCTGGGATTCCACCCGTGTCACTGCTGGACAGGGGCATCGGGTGCTGATTTGTGTATGCATGGGCTAAACTCTTGGCTAGGCTTATAAAGACCTCAGTGCCAATAGCCCAGTAACTTCCTATGATCCTATAAAAATATTTCAATAAATGGATCAAGGGGAACACTACCCTTTGCAGACTATTGAAGAAGGGATCTTTGCAGTTTGAAGAGTGGTTGCCACTGTACCTAATGTAAACTTTTTCATTTTAGTTTTGGATTCAAAACAGAAATTTTAAATGCTATGAATTCAATATGACCTTAAGTAAATGCAAATTCCTAAGCCCATCTTATAGTATTTTGTCAGTGCAGGAGGTATTTTAGCATGCAATTGCAAACATGACTCAAGTGCTGGAAGGTATTAGCACTGTTGATAACGTTCTGATTTGGCGTACTGCAAGATAAAAGCATGACAGTCGCTTACTGAAGCTCATGGATAGATTAAGGGCACAAGAGCTGAAGCTCAATAAGGCCAAATATTAAGTAAATGTCACATCCTTGAAGTACATGGGCCACCTACTGTCTATAAATAGTCTACAACTAGATGCTTACAAAGTGCATGCCATAGTGAATATGCAAACACCTACTGACAAGAATTTTCTTATGCAGCTATTGCGAATGGTACGATACCTTTCAAAGTTCATGCATAGTTATCAGAGATGACAGTACCTCCAAGAATGCTGCTAGAGCATGCTGCATTAGGATGTTACTCAGAGGATTAATCAGTGTTGGGTAACTTAAAAAGTTGGTAACCACTGCACAGGCATGGCATTATTATAATATAACTTTCTCAAGAACATAAGTTGATGGAAACCATACAGGACAAGAAACAGTCCTACTAACAGTAGACTAGTTGTGAAGAATATAAACTGAAAAACAGATAGATTCACAGATTCATGTTCAGACAGAAAAACAAATGTGCGCAGTAGTACTGTTTGATGTCAAAAAATTCATGACTGTGTATTGAATCAGATCATAAACATCTGCAATGCATAGTTATGCAATCCCTATATAAAGAACCAGCAAGACTATAGACAATGTTGTTGATATTAGAGAAGTATTGCTTATTAAAACAATTCAAGCCAGAAAAACTAATTTATAATGTGGACACCCTATGCATTGATTTATTTGTATATTATAACCTAAATCTTCTACTCTGTGCTGACTACTGTTCACATTATCTGGAAGTGATTCATCATAAAACATTACAGTGTTCAAAGTGATCAATGTGCTGAAATGTAAATTTGGTGAGCATGGTATACAGAACATGTTATGTCTCACAATATATAATTTAACCTACTATGAGTTCAAATCTTTTGCAAAGGGCTTGGGAATTGATCATATTACATCTAGTTTGTGATATCTGCTACCAGAAGACCAAGATGAATGATTTATCTGAGCAGCCAAAAACATTCTAAAAAAATGTGATTCTTCCAATCTTATTTCTGTCTATTAGAATACAAAAATACACCCCTACAATTTGTGGGATTTCCATCTGTGCAACTGACTGAAACAAATCTTAGGATATAATTTCCTGCATCATTCGCTTTGTTTGTTCCTGAAAGTAGACAACATATATTAGAACTTAAAAAAAAAAGACAAGGTATTCATGAACAAAC
Source organism: Protopterus annectens (assembly GCF_019279795.1). NCBI lineage: Eukaryota > Metazoa > Chordata > Ceratodontiformes > Protopteridae > Protopterus > Protopterus annectens. The sequence continues at coordinate 753,330,606 of NC_056747.1, forward strand.
ATGTAGGCTCTGTGCAAAGCTTACATGATGTTTATGTGTTAGTGCAATTAGCAGTAGTGCTCATCACACTTAGATAAATACAACCATGTTTTCATGGCCAGCAACAGTATTGACAGCCAGGAAAATGTGTTGAGCAGTACGAGCAAAGACAGTAAACAAACAAGCTTGGCTATGGGCAAACATTTTAAGTGGACAGCATGAAGAGCTGCAAAGGGCAAATAATGCAAGCTATACCAGGTAGGGAAAGTGTACTGAGTGCAATGTGCATGTAAATGAAACATATGAATACAGAAATAAGTAAGGGAGAGGATAAACGACAAGGCAAGTACAACAGATGGGTTACCAGGCAGGGAAAGTGCACAGAAATCAAACAGATGTATACAGAAATATGTAAGGGGGAGAGAAAATGTTCACATTGTACTATGATGATTTAAAGTTGCTGATGTTACAAAGACAATTTTGTAATAATAAAAATTGAGCAATATGTATGTCATAATAATTAATGGTGGTCACACTTCCTGAGCAAATATAGGTAAATAAAAGCAGGCATGATATTATAGGATGAGACAGTTACACAAATTAACATTGTGACAGAGGGAATTAAATGACATATGCATGTCATTAACATGCTGAGTTCGGATGACAGCAAGGACAGCACATACATTATGGGATATTTGCATAGCGTGCATTTTGTTAATGTAATATGCTGTAAAATTCAAATAGCGTAGAAAACACAATTTCCTTTTGCAAAAATCCAAACATCTCATAAACGTTACCACTGACCTGTGTATTAACTGTGTACACCACAAAAATAGGTCTAACACATATATAAGGAGGATCACCCTTGAAGGGAATTATGCAATTCAATATTCTAGTGGTTATGCATCACATATGCAGGCATGTTTGATGTTACAAATGTGGAAGCAGACAGTGACATATGTAATACCCTTGCATAAGGCACTCCCACCTAGCACAGTTATTGTGCAGACATATAAGAATAAATACTAACACCACACTCATTCCCCAAGCAGAGTATTGTTGGCATCTGCCACAGGAGGTAGTGATGGGTATTGTCACAAACAAATGAAATTAATGTGTGAATTAAGAAAGGATTCCTAATAATGAATGCCACATCAGCATGTCAGACTGATGGCAATTAAGTGAGTATGCATATGTGCACTCAATTGTGATCTGTCCTATAGCAATGTTCTGTGGACAAGGGAGGTTTCTCTGTACACATATCACCCAAAAAATGGAGCACACTCATGTACACCACAATAGTCAATGCACATGCCACAGTAGCACTCTCACCATGACACTGGCAGAACAAAGGTCTACTGCCATGAAATCCAAAGCTACATTCACATGTGTTCATGCAACATATCAAGGGATAAGACTGATGTGATATAATGGTTGTTGTGAGGCATCAGTATGTTCATACAAAAAAAGAATCCCTATGCTACAATTAAACATCAAGCTGTACAACTCCTCCAACTAACAATATGGCTATTAATCACATGTGCCACAGTAGAACTGTTATTCCATCTCTTGAACTCCATCTATGTGAAGTCATTCAATCACCTGTACTTTATTTGGCCATAGTTTTGTATTTGCTAAAATGGATGGGGGTGGCCTCTACCACTTTATAAGTACATGGTATAATTGGGGGGAGAGGTTTCCTGCAGAAGAGTTAAAGGCAGAAATGTTTACAATCACTCAGTGCTGTTTTGGAACACTTGACTAAGCAATGGGAAAATCATCACCATTGGGGGATCAGTGAATGTGCCATGGTATAAGTGCATCAGCAGTTGTTATATATGTGGTTATGTGAAAGCTTTACATCATGTGTATGAATCAAGGAATATGTGTCCCTGTAATTACTTAGAAAGAATATTGCTGTATGTCAGACAACACTGCCTGATGCTGGGTATACCCAAACACACATGTAGCCCCCTGCTGTTGTCACTGTGATGGTAGAACAGAAGATCTGTACAATGCAGCTATAATCCTGTATTGGAGCATGTCTTAATTAGGTAACATACATTACATCGTCTCATGTCCTCAGTCCTGAGGAGGTGTCTCAGTGCAACCATTATGGAATGACAATCTATCCAAATGAAAGCATCAGTCTTCAATATAGCCTTTCCAAAGGAAATGTTCAATAAACTCTTGCAAGAGGGAACATCTACACATGAACATAGCACATGTGAGTGACAACACTGTTAACATGTAAACTGACTGTAAGCTGTGACTTTGTGATTTAAACTATATACTTCACATCACAAGCTAATGAAGGTTTTCTGAAACACAATTTGACAACTGTGACACTGCACATTTCAATGGATGACATCGCCATTTTTATTACCTCCATGTTTCTGTTAAAAAGTAATTACACAGCACAAGCACACTGTATAGATATACTTCATATATGTATTTGCAGTCTGTTCTGCACAGTAAAAAGAAGAAATACACACAGAAGATAGCCATTCCTGTTTTGAACTTCCTATGTACTGAAACAGTTTACACACGAGTGTATTGTATGCATGTGCCACAGCAGAAGTCTGACTGCATGAGAGCCATCTTACATCTTTGAAAGGATGACATTGCTGTGTCATGCAAAGGAGATGTGTGTGTGTGTGAAAAAATGACTTCTAAAGCTATGTGGAATTCTAAATGTTGTCAATACTAAGAGGTGTCCATTTACATTCACACACACACACACACACACACACACACACACACACACACAGTCAGGAAAGTCTTAATGCTATATTCAAACTCCCTAGCTACTGACTGACACAGTCTACATACAAGCATATTATAGACATGTGTCACAGGAGAGGTCTGACTTTAGTGGTGTGAGAGTGCATTATTGAAATAATGAGCTCATCGGTGTGTTGCAGACAGTATGCACTTGTGAATAGAGTGAAAAGTGGATGTGGGATTGATCTGGCCATGTAAATGTTTCTCATGAGTGAGAGTCAAATGGGCATAACTGGTGAATTAATCCTCCACTGATGCTATGGATACACCATCACACACACACACACACACACACACACACACACACACACTGATTGTTGTGAGGCTAGAACCCCCTACCTCTCTAGTTATACAGTTTAGAGGACACAGTACTTAACACAAACCTGAATTCTACACTGTGAGAGTACTCTTTACAGTGGATGACATCAGCATTGTGTTGCAGAGAAGATGTTGTTGGGATAAGCATCTGATATGGACTTGGACGTATCCTGCAGTGCAAAAGTTCCTGCAGGCAACTATTTTACTGAGGCCAGCAGTAGGTAACATCATATTTCACACCACACACACACACACACAAGTTGACTGCTGTGAGATAAGAACCCCTACCTATCTAGAGGACACAGTACTTAAGGCAAGTTCCACCACAAAAGTCTGATTTCAATAGTGTGAGAGTGCACTTTATAGGTAATGACATCAGCATTGTGTTGCAAAGAAGATGATATTGGGAGAAGGGTTTGACATTGATGTGGACTCATCCTGCAGTGTAAAAGTTTATCCAGGCTTCTGCTTTCTTGATGCCATCAGTACATAAGATCATATTTACACAACTCTGTATGTACACACCCACATACACATATATACATTGCCTGGTGTGAGATTAGAACCCCCTACCTATCCAGTTAAGCAATCTAGAGGACACAGTACTTAATGCAAGTGTCACCACAGAAGTCTGATTTCTACAATGTGACAATGCAGTATAGATAGGAGTACCTTCTCATTCTGTGTCAGAGAAGATATTGTAATGTTGATAGTTTAGTGCAAATCCATATCTGTTGATATGAAGGTGTAGGTGCAATCTTATGATCAGTAATAAATACATACTGCTGACATAAGTCAGCTATGCTGTCATTAATGAATACTGCAGAACTGAGAATGGCATGTTTGAAATCTCTTCCTAAAGCGCAATGCTGAGAAATGCATTTGCACAGATGTTGGAAAAGTATTAGCTCATGCATGATTATCCTTTGATGTGCTGAAACTGGACTTTGATGTGCTGAACCCGGACTTTGAAGTAGCAGTGTTCAGTGGTGCTCCCTGCAAACCTTTACAGAAATAAGGAACAGAGAGGAAATGTTGTGATTCTGATTACATTTATAACAGATCTGTTTCATCTTAACATGCTGCGTGCATGTGCTTTGCATGTTGCATTATACCTTTCCACATTAGGACCAAAGCTTAATTCAAAACTGAATTATTGTACTTGCCATCACTGTTGTGTGACATTAGATGGAGTGCAAACATGGGAATGAAGTAAAAACTTTAATTATATTAGCCTTCTATAGCACAAATAGGCTTAGAGGTGATGCGTGGCTGTCAGCACTCTGGATAATACTGAGTGGAGAAAATCCATCTCTTAACTTACCTTTCTCTGTGGCACAAGGTGCAAGGTCAGTGAGCTAAAGGAAAAGGCAAAGATAAAGCAGGGTTCGAGTCCATTATGAAGATCATTTTACAAAGAGTTTCAGAATGTGATTATCATAATTAATTCTGATAAATATGTTGATTACCCAAACTGTGTTACTAATGCCTGTTGAAACAGTTTTTATACCTACTACATATCACACATGCTTCAAAGGAAATCACAAGTTAATTGGGTGTACAATGTGGTGTAGGGAAAAAACTCACCACATTTTGTAATAACACTTGAAATGTCATTTAACCGTCACATACTACATTTGCTCATTGCCAGACCTCATGCATATGCTTAGGACTACAACTTTGAACAGGAGGGGGTAAGACAGATACATAGGTAACATATTCACAGCAAAGACACTTAGAAAAACAGGCAGCACACAGGAAATCATTCTTCTCACATTTCAAAATCACAGCTTTGAAGGAACAATGATAACCTATTCAGACAATGGAAGATGCAGGTATTATTTTTCAGCAATGTAATGATAGTATGAAAATGCTATAATATGACATTTAAATCCATAAGCATAATGAATAGTCAACAGTACAAAGAGGTGAGAGAAAAGGGGTGAAAATAGAGACAGATGGACTGACACATATGAAAGGGAGGTGTTATGGGTCATTAATACACATCTTTATGGTGTGTCCTCATTATTCATCTGTCATGCTGTATATCATTAACTGATGGCTCTGGGGTTCAAGATGCTGTAGGACAGGCAAAACATGATTAAGACATGGGTAAAATAGGAGTGGTTTACTAAATCTTCCATATAGGCATGGATGTGTTTGCAAATGCTTTTTGCAGCATTATTCAAAATCTGTTAATTAAAGCTCATAACTAGATACAAATTAACATATGTGTCATGAAAGATAATATAAAAGTACAACATCACAATAAGAAATAATGTGACATATATCTGGAAATGACTCCTTGATGCTGTGGTGAAAAATGAATCTTCAGACAACTGATTAATGTCAAAACTCTACGGAGGAATTTGCACTTAGCTACACCTAATAGTCAAGGAACTGTTAGAGTAACTATTGCCAAGTATTGCCTGCATTCTGCCTTTACTCCATATTCTGATAGTGCAGCATATTTAAGCACTTTTGAATGAGGATAACCGGACTACTGTGAGGGATGACAACAAATGACCAGGTTTTGTCAAAGGACATGAACAGCCATTCACTGTCACTTGGCATTGGTGCACAATGCTAACATCCATGCAAATGCTGAGAAAAAAGTGAAGGCTTTCCTATGGGCTATTTCTGGCCATGTGTGTTGTGTGTAATTCTATTTTTTTTTACCAGATTAAACATGTGAAATAGGGGCTGACATGAAAGTTTTGCAATGGGGGGCAAGCAAAGGGGAGGACACAGGAAAAAGAATAGAGAAATTTGCAGGAAGGTAATAGGAGAGAACCATAGCTATCCACTTATTTGCAACATAAATGTAGAAATGTAGAAAGAATTTGCTGATTTTGGACTGTCACCATACCAAGGGTAGGTGACAACAACAGAATAATGTTGTAGAGCCAATTGTACCAAATCAAGTGTCAAGAAGACACATGGGTGAAGTGGAGAGCTATTTATGGGTCTTTATTTTTGTGGGACAGGTGCCCATTTTCTTTTTACTTTCAAAGAGAGAAGAATGTTGAGGAAGGGGCTTAGGAATCTCAGGGTCAGGTAGATAAGTTAGATGAGGAAGCAGGTACAGGCATGCAGGACAAACATGACAGACAGGGATGGTGATGGACACAAAAGGTTGGGGGACACCATAATTGGAGATAGGTAGGGGACATTGAAAGTGTTCCCACATCAAGCCTGAGAACAGTGAAAATCTAGTCCTCACCGTCAAAACTGTTATCAACTGTCTCCTGTCTCAGTTTCCTGCTTGATGTTGCATCATCTTGGCAATATGACAAATCACCTTTTCTACATGGCTGATTTGGGCACCAAGGTCCCTTTTTAATGCCCTCCACCAGCCCTGTCAACTCTTGTCAGGTGACAAAATCATGACCTCCACTACTACTACTCCTGGAGGGTACTAGTGCACGCTGCTGAGGCAGAGCTACCTGATGCAGATGGAGCAGATAGGGCAGGGGTTGTAGAGGCAACACTTACAGGTTGGGACCTTGAAGTGCTGGGTATCAGTGCTGCAATCTATGGAGAGATGGCGGTCCCAGCCACAGTAGTCACTGCACCTCTCTGTGCTGCACGTCAGTTTTGGTATGGAGAAATGTATGACAACAGCGCATGTTTAAGCCATATAAAATATCTCCCCCAAAATAATGAGAGAGAAGGGATGGGGTAAAACAAAAGGGAGAGAGAGAGAATTAGATCCATGGCATCTGAAATGACTATATACTTCCAGAAAATACACATTTGTTATTTCCCAGTTTATACACCTTTGCCACATCCAGGTATGATGAGGTCTTACTCTGCTGTACCATTAATCAATTGCATTGATATGATATCATAGATACAACTATTTATTTCAGTATTGAAACACCTAGCTATCCTCTCACTAAATATTCAAAGCCTACCCAACAAAATCACTGAACTACACACCTGGATAGCCCATACCTCCACTCAAATTCTGTCCTTATGTGAAACATGGCTCATGGCACACATCATTAACAATGAAATACTCTAACCTGGCTAAAATATGTACCACTCTGACACATTCCCAAAAAAGGGGGTGGTGTAGTCATCATCTGCTCCAATGGCCTTGACCTCTCACCTGTCACCATCCCTATTTCCAACTTCCACCCTGCTGAACTCATCATCCTAAATTGCCACCTAAACCCACACAAGAAATTTGCAATTGCTTCCATCTATATCCCCCCTGGAAATAATATACCCACCCTAGAAAATATCCTATCCTTGTTTTCCCACAACATACACTATGAAACACTCATCCTTAGAGACGTCAATATAGACTGGTCCAAACTTACAACTGACTCTCCACAACTGAGTATGAACCTACAAGGTTTCCATCAACTAATAACATCCTCCACCCACCTCCATAAAAACTCATCATCCGGTTCCACCATTGACTGGATTCTCACTAACTCCCCCTACCACTACCATAGCCCCACTACCCTACCAGACTCCTTAAGTGATCATCTCCCCATCTCTGTTCTAAGACACTCCTCCCAACTACCCATACCCCACCTTTACAGAGACTGTCATAAGCTCTCTAACTTTAAAATCCCCCTATTCAACATCATACTATCTAGTTTTGACTGGTCCATTCCTTAAACAAATCCCTCTTGATGATGCAGTCAATAAATTTAATAGCATCTTCTTGAATACCCTCAACTCCCTGGCCCTCTCCAGGAAAATTAGAATTAAATCAAATTATGTTCCCTGGCTTTTTAAGGATACTAGATCCCTTATGCAAAAAAGAGATAGCGCTTGGAAGGCCTGGGTTAAAACAAAAGAACTTCCCCTGCTACAAAATTACAGAGAATTACAGAATCTTGTTAAGAAACAAATTAATAAAGACAAAAAGTACTACTATAATTCTGAGTGAAAACAGCAGAACCAGCAGAGTATCAGTCCACACCAATAAGTTTCAAAACCGTTTATTAAGCGCTTTCGTCAGCACCATCACCTGACTTCTTCAGAATAAATGAATCACTAAACATCGAGATATTTATAGTGAAAAAAACTGTCACATGACATTACTGGGACTTTTGACACATAACACAAAACAAACTATATTTTAACCAAATCAACATCAATAAATAACATTTCATACTTCCTAGTTAACAATGTAAAAAATGGATATGAATAAATAAATACACAATTCATCCATGTTGGTTTTAAAAAACACTCCCCCACTTTTTAAAAACCATCCTAGTGTTTAAATCAACCAAAAAAGGAATGTAATTTCAGAAAACTACTAATACTAATACTATCATTAAGGCTGGGTGGTGTAGTAGCATTAAATTTAATTTGCCACCATAATTCTTTAAAATTAAGTATTTTCTTCCATGGGCCACCCCATGGATCTGGTGTAACTTTTTCAATGACTAAAAATTTAAAATTATGACCAGGATATTGCAATACATGTTTATATAAGGCACTATTTGGGCTAACATTTCTGATGTCCCGGATGTGTTCATAAACCCTATCCTTAAAACTCCTCTTGGTTTTACCAATATAAAACCCAGTACATTGACAACAAATAGCGGCATAAACCACTCCCTTTGTAATACATGAATAATTCCCTTGTGCCTTAACCTTTATACCATTGATAATTATCTTATCCACTGAATGGATGTATATACACTGTGCACAAAAACCACAGGCATGAGTACCCCTACCTTGCTGAAATTCAACATTATTAGTACTCTGCAATAATTCTTTAAAAGTCTTACCCCTTCTAAAAAGGTGACGCCCCCACCTTGTCAATACTACCTCCTTGACTATTGAATATTATTCAATTCTTCCTCACTACATCAGTAATGGCAATGTGGTCAGTGGTAAAACTCGTTACAATGAGGACCTAGAAAATTCTAAAGGTTTCTGTTTATCAATCTCATTGTGCACAACTAAGGTACTGTGACTACTCTGAGGGCAAACAAAGGTCTCACTCAGGAGTGGACTAAACACCCCGATGCCCTCTCGTTGGTAATTTCCTCCAAAGCTCTCACAATAAGCTTAATCGGATAGCCCCTCGCTATCAACATTTCTTCCAAGATTTTACACTGAACGTGATAGTCCATCTCCCTACTTACCATGTGTGAAATATAGACAAATTACCCTTTTACAAGGCCCTGCTTAACATGATCTGGGTGGCAACTAGTATAATGTAGCAAACCTTTGTTTGCCCTCAGAGTAGTCACAGTACCTTCCAAGCTTTAGTCTAATACTGAGACAGTATAGTCCTCCTGAAGCAGCCTACAGCTGTAGTGCTTCATGAAGAGTAACACAAACATCATGGACTCCTGAACACCCCACCTCTGTGCTCTAAATTTAGCACCATCATCTCCCACAACAAGCATGCCTACAGAAGTCAAGCAACAGCTCTATGTTGTCTGAATTGGCACCAAATTCCAATCTCGTGTTTAACAGCTAGTGTGCAAACACACACAATCATGTCAACTGCATTTTCATTGTGGAAAGCAGAGAGAGCCATTTGCAAACAAAGAAGGTATTTTATCAAACAGCAATAAAGGTGTGAAGCACAGCAGTGAGATTTGCCATGTGTGATACTCAACCTATTCTCACTTGTTCAGATGGTCAACACCGACATGCTTAATGATTTGGCTTGTTATCCTTTGTGTTTTTGAGGTTAAATAGGATCACTTAGCACATAACTTTCTGGAATTACACACTCTAGAGAGTTAGTTATATAAAGTGGGAATCAAACCTGTAAAAGAAATAATGCATACATTTCACGGAAGGTGATTATTTGTCAGTCCTACAGGAGAACTCCCTCTCAACCATGTTCATTACAGATAAACTGCAATTAGTATGAATATAGATATACTTCAGATAGGTCTGTATGTGTGTCACTTTAAGAAGTCCTGTGAAATGCATTCCCATGAAAGAGGCAGTATTACTGTTTGTAAGTGCATGTCAGATGGACACACTTTCATGAGCTGAGTAATACAGGTTGGGGTATGATACATATATACTTCAGAACATATACAGTCCTAAACACAGAGTTGGGCTATGGAGGTGGGAGTGAAGATGATTTTAACTTAAGTATTCTGCCCATCGTAGATATGCAGGTGCATTTGTAATTAATCATCGTGTTTAATTAATTATCCTGTTTAAGCAATTACACACACATTCAATTGAGTTTCATAAGTAAATCATTAATGATATATGCTACCTAGAAACATTTAGTTATAAAAACATTAATTACAAATGTCTTGTAACCCACCTAATTATGACAACCATGTGTATGTAGTATTACCTTTCTAACCAAAATGTTGCTAGAATTGCTAGAAATTGCATTCTGACACCCTTTGTGCAAATACATGTTTTCTAGATTTGAGCCCTGGATCACCTGTGTTCTGTCTTTTAAAATCAGCGCACTTACATCTTGTGCTACAGAGACAGTCATACAGGAGCTGGATGTTCTCCACTCAGTACAGTCCAAAGTGCTGATGTCCATGGACTGCTGCTAAGCCTGTATGCACTACAGATGGCTGCCCAAGTACAATTGTTCACTTTTTTCCTTAACCAGGAAAACTTCACTGTGTGCTGCTCAGCAGCAAGACGTGCAGAAGGCAAGAAACAGAAAAAAAAACAGCATATGAAGTTCTGATGAAAGAAGTCACAAATCTTGAATAATTTCCTCATTCTCTTCACATGGCATGGATTTGAACCACAGAGCAACTCTGTTATGGGTCCAAAGTCATTGCATTTACAGCTTGTGCCACAGAAAGAGGTATACATCATGGGCACATCACTCACTCATTACAAATACTGTGCAGTGGTGACAAAACTGTTTGCGCTAATAGAGATTACAGAAATGAAATTGCTCACTCTTTCCTTCATCTGTGAGCCCTGCTTGTGCTCTGTTGAGAAGCATGAAAATACAAAGACAAAAAAATATACATAACAATTTATATTCCACACAACAAAACACAAGTGGCATTTCCACATCTGCTGCAAACATTACAAGCAGGATGTGGCTTCGAGTTGGATTCAAAAGCTGCATCCGCGTTCCTGTTTTTTTAAACTCATTTCATTTACCCTGTGAGCTACAATGATGCTTAGATGAGATGTAGAATTTCTTCTTTACTGCTGTTCAGAGTGCTGTAGCAAAGCACACCTGTGCCACTCTAAAATGTGCTACTGATGGCATGCCAAATTAAATTTCTCAGTTTGTATCTTGGGCAGTGGACTCTCGTTCACTACTATGAAATGCTGCCAGTCCAAAGTGCACTTTGCTAAAATGCATGCAAATGAGGAATACAATAAAAGAAAAAAATGTCAGTAGTAACAAATATCATGGAATAAAAATGAAAATGCAGGACTGTGAAGTTCCTTAAATCTGTGTGTGTTACAACCTGATCATATGCTTAGGAAATATACTTTAACTCTGTCATACAGCACACTATTTGGATTTGAACCCTCAACTTAGTGCAGTAAAAACACACAGGGTTGTGTTTCTTATCCCACTTTGCCAAAAACACAGGCTTAGAGTAGTAATCAGAAAATGTACATACCTTGGGGCGTGGCCAAGGATGAACACAGGATAGCAACAGATTTCTTCAGCTCCACCAACTTAACTGCACTGACAGGAAATAATTACTTTAAAAATCAACTAATGAAATAATTTTCTTTCTAAATACGTTTGGAATATCAGTTTCTTGAATAATATCTAAAAAAGAAAGAAAATTTCAATAATTTTCCTGTCAGAAATCATCTTGGAAATTTCTCTTTCATCACCTCTGTTCAAAATGAGTTCCAGTAAGGCAAACAGTCAGGATTCCAGCATCAAGAAAGAGCTTCAGTCTCTAATATCTACTATTCAGCAACTAACAACCAAAATGGACAAACTGGATACTAAAATTGATAACTTCATAGAAAAACTACAAAACAAATGGATTTGTTACATCAAGACTTGCAACAACAGAAGGCTCAGATTACAGGCATAGAAGAGACTGTTAATGATATGGAGAACAGAATCCAGGAAGAAGAAATTAACATTGAGTTTTTGCTGAAGCAGAACACACACCTACAATCCAAACTTGATGACCTGGAAAACAGATCTAGATGCAATAATATTAGGATTTTTGGACTGCCAGAAAATATAGAAGGTAACAACATTACTTCCTTTTTAAATACTTGGCTTCCCAAAACTTTAGACTTGTCAGAAGCATTTTCTTTTGGTATTGAAAGAGCCCATAGGTCCTTATCTAATTTTAACTCTAACAAAAAGTATCCTAGATCAGTTATAGTAAGATTTTTATCATCTTATGACAAGGAGATGGTATTAAACTCTGCATGGGCTAAAGCACCTATTAAAATTAATGAGGCAACTGTGCGTTTTGACAATGACTATTCTTCCTTGGTAATAACTAAAAGAAAAGTTTTTTTGCCATTAATGAGAGAGCTTAAGAAAGCACAGTTCAAAACTTACCTTTTATTTCCTGCCAAACTAAAAATCTTTTTACCGGATGGCCCTAGAATTTTTGAAGACTTGGACTCTGCTTTGCTGTATATTAAAAAAAATAAGATATTAGATAAAATAGAAGATATGGAATGGGCAAGTCCTTCATTAAAGAGGATGGCAACAGGAACTTCTTGGAAGACTTCAGAGAAGCAAAAAAGACTAAAAAACAAATGACATGTTCTATATATTTTTTTCTTTTCTTCTCTCTTAATCTCTTCAAATACAGTTACTGCATCTCCAGAAAACCACAAATATTTTAAAGATTTATTCAAAGTTATTTTTCTGTGTGCAAAGAACTGTTTTTGTTTCATAAATAGTCAAACTCTCTGAGGAACAAATAACATGCTATCAATCAACTTGTTTCTCTTTGTGATAAAGAGACCTAAGGTTAGTAATTTGATACATTTTCTTTCTCTTCTTGTTTTAAATAATGGCATTCTTTATAAACTATGCATTTAGTGAGGGGGGCAAGGAGAGAAGTATGATGTAAAATATGGAAAAAGTGAAATAATAACTTATTAGTTCTTTAAAACTATATATGCTGTTTAAACACTGTTGCTAAATATTATATCATGATTTTATTGCTTATACATGATTACAAATAATATGTCATGATATAATTGCAAATAATTAGAACTAAAATAGTTGTAAGTAATATGTTTCATGTTTAACTTTATTAATACAAACAGCAAGTAATATTTATTTGTAGATACTCTTTGTAGCTTCCTGTTTTCTTTCTTCTCTCTCTCTCTCTTTCTTTTTTTTCTCTACTCTCTTCCTTTTCTTTTTTTTCTCTCTCTCTCTTTCTCTCTTATAAGTACAGTTATATGCTTCTGATAATACTGATATATGTATATAATAAGATTTGTATGAGAAAATGAAATGGGGCATATAAAAATAAGTTGTATAATATGTTAAATAACTGTAGGCTTGGTTTCACTGTCATAGAGACTGTAATGACTTGTAAAATACTTCGCGAAGGTTTTGCACTGTTTAGTTTCATTTGTATTACTAAATGAATGTCAGTCACTTGTATTTACTAAAATTCCCGCCAGAATGTTAAGGGAGACAATTTGGGATGTGGGTTACCTCGTGAATAGTGTCCTCGAGTTGTTTTAAAAGTTTCAACACTCAGAATACACACAGAGAAGCTGAATGCAGTCATTTTGAACTTTGACCCCTGATTTCACACTGACACATCGCAGATTCAAGAAGAACACTGTTCCAGGAAGTAGAACTGCTGTAAATGTGACTTTGTGATAAAAACTAACTTTATGACATCTAAATGTGAGTTATTCTTTATAACAACTTACTTATTTAAGATGTAATTTACAAAATATGAAAGTTATAATGATTTTAAATGATTCAGTATGCCATAGTAAGCAAGTGAGATATTTTAGAAGGCATAGAAGGTAAAACATATATACACATGTTTTTGAAAGCTTACATGACTGCAACATATTATTGTATGTAAATACTTATGATTTAAACATATATAATGTTATAAATCATTTGACTTATCTAATTGACAAGCACAAGTATCATTATGATTATATCTTAGAAGAAACTGTCGTGACATTTTAAAGCAGCAGTTCAGATATATAAAATACAGATGGCTTTCTTCACAATGATTTATGTATAACTAGGAATTTACATTGCTGTGCAGTATGACTTGTAAACATATGTATGAGTATAAATATTTTATTTACTGACAATAATAAGTATGAGAAGAAAGCTTTGGTGCAAGTAATTTAAAGTTTTTAAAACTGTTAACTGCATTTCTATGGCAGAAAGTATGAATACCCTAATATATGTAATGTCTGAACTATTATAGCCTAAGTTATTGAATCCAAATGAACATAAGAACTTATTTTTACAAACTTTTAATAAACTAATATATAGATATGCCCCTTTTTTTCTCTCTCTCTCTTCCTTTCTCTCTCTCTCTCTTCTCGGTTCCCATTATCAAGTTTATTAGAATGCTATTTTGATTATGAGTGTATTTTACAAAATAGATGTACATAGTAATATGAGCTGTTTCTAAATGTTCTTATTTGTTTATATGAAGCTGATTTATAAATTGTTTAGCTTTGTCTTACTAGATAATCTAATTAAATGAGGTTAACTTTAGTTAATAATAGTTAGTATTGAATTGATATGGCGGCAGCTGAGGTACTGTTGCTTAGGATAGGGGGATAACTTGAGTGGTATGTGCTACTCAAAGTTGGAGTTCTTAACTCCAGGCTGGGTGCAATGTTTAATCCTAATATTATTTTCACCTGTTTATTGTTGTTTGTATATAGTTCTGACATCCACAACACATTTTATAAACTTATTGTCACTACAAATAAAAGTGAAGCTTATACAAAATCCCATAAGATTTTCAATAAATACAGCTATAATTAATGGTACACCTAAAGGAGGAGGTATAATATAATTTATTTTGTTAATTGTTATTCTGATTATATGTTTTATATATTTATAAAAGCTAAATGATTTCTCTAAAAGGAATTTCTTTAAACATTAATGGACTGAATAACCCATGTAAAAGGGTAAGTTTAATGAGATACATTAATTTGCATAGGGCCAACTTAGTATTCCTTCAAGAAACACATCTCCTGAAAAAGGATATTGATAAATTAGCCACTAATAAATATACAGTCTTGGTTAGTTCAGAACACACTCAGAAAAAAAGAGGAGTGGCTATTTTATGGAATAAAAGTATGCCCATACCTAAAACTATTATGTCTTATAAAGATGATAAAGGAATGTTTTGTATTGTTACAATACAGATTAATGGAAAGACATATACATTAAGCAATGTATATTGGATACCAGGAATTGGCATTAATACAGTGAAACACCATCTCAATAAGATCATATCATTTTCTATAGGAGATATTATTTTAGCAGGTGACTTTAAATGTATCCTACATGAAAAAGATACTACTACTATAGGAAAAAGGAAAATTACATCTAATGCAAAACATTTAAAGGATTTTGTTAATTTATATCATTTGAATGATATTAATAATCAGATAGATTCAAAATCATTACCATACACTTTTTTTCTAACAGATATAAAACTTATTCAAAAATAGAGTCTTTATTTCTAACCAGATGGTTACAGACTTAATTAATTCTAAAATCATTGTGTGTCCTATATCAGATCATAATTCAATTGTCTTTGAGTTTATGATAAAAAGTACTTACAATGTTCAGATCAAAAGGATACCAGCATACTTAACTCAACTAAAAGACTATAAAGATTATATACTTTCAGAAGTGCAACATTTTTAGACTTAAACAATACACCTGAAGTCTCCATTGTTTATGTTTGGGATGCTTTAAAATCGTATTTATATGGACAAAGTATCAGATGGTATAATAATAAAAGGAAATCTTGGGACAAGGAATTACTAGATATTCAAAGCAAATTAGACTCATACAAACATAATAATAAAGAAAATATTATGGACAAAAAAGTCATTGAAGAAATAAATAAATTAAATGAGAAATACAAAGAAATTTTAACTCATAAAGTTAAAATAACATTAGAGAAATATACGTTTTTGTCTTACTCAATAAGTCCCAGACACTTACATAGACTTAAAAATAAAACAAAAAGGTTGAATAAACAAAATCATATCAAAGAAATTTTCTCTCCAAGGAAAAAGAAGAATGTTTCTAGTTTACCAGAAATATTAGATGAATTTAGAAATCACTTTCACAAAATTAATCATAATAACATTAACATGGAGCCTAAAGATAAAATAAAGAAATTTATAACTACAAACATGAACAAAAAACTTAATAAACAACAGACTAAACTAATGGATAAAAATATTTCATATACAGAGGTTATTACACAAATAAACAAGCTTAAATCAAACAAAGCACCAGGTAATGATGGTATTATACCAGAGATCTATAAAATTCTTCCCAAAAGTACTTATTAATACATAAGGTTTTTATTTTGGCCCAAAATGAGTTAACAACTCCCCCATCTTGGCAATACACATTTATTTCACCAATTTTAAAACCCAATAAAGACCCAACCAGATGCACTTCACATAGACCTATTTCATTACTTAATGTTGACTATAAAATGTTTATGAGTATTTTTGCTGATAGATTAAAGACAATCATCCCAGGCATTATAGATATAGACCAGACAGGCTTTATTGTAAATAGAAATACTTTTGATAATATAAGGAGAACTTTAACGTTAATTGATTTTGCAAATAGGAAAAAGAAAGATTTAACACTTATTAGTCTCGATATAAGTTCAGCATTTGATTCAGTAAGTTGGGACTACTTAAAAACAACAGGATGGACTTCGGCAACCCGAACCAAACTTTACAAACTTAAAAAATGACTAAAGCGAAGAGTAGAATAACCACAATGGCAAATAATTCTTTAGCTTTCTTCCACTTTAATAAATCATGGACTTCTTCAGAAAAACCAGGACGCCTCCCTACATCCTGGTTTTATATCTATTAAACAGGAAGTGATGTAAAAAACATGAACATCATATCTTACATTCATATGTAAAAGAAAATTTTATCAATTATGAAACATTAAAATAACATAATATCATTATTGTGACATGTGGTTGTTCTTAAACACACTGAATGATGCCTTAAAAAAGGCATGATTAGAATATATGTTTGTTTTTTTGTGTTTATTTTTTTCTTTTTCTCTTTTTATTTTTTGTTGATTTTTTCTAAAACATGACTTAGACTTCACGCAATGCCTTTATTTCATGCAATTTTATGATTTTATTTGTAGTTATACACACTGCAGTTCCACTGGAAAATCTATTAAATACTAATGGCAACTTGAACTAGATGTCACTTCTGTTGCCATATAGTGAGTCACTATCTAATGAGAACCAATTTTATAACGAAACAAAGTCTGTCAGATAAATTTTCTTATGTCGTGACATAAAAATGGATCTCCATAACCCCCTACATGGATAATCAGAACTCCTAACTGTCCCCTGAATGATCTACAAAAGGAGAGACCACTATATGTGGACAAATATGTATAACGTCCCAAGAGTCTCAAAGAAACGTTGCATGTAAACAGGACTGATCCCACCATCTAAATGGAATTACCGAACCGTAAACCTGTATACACCCATAATGTAATAAAAATGAGAATAAAAATGAACATGAAAAGTTATTATTTTCTATTGTTCAAAAAACATTTGATGTTTATCCCTTCATTTAATCCTGGGGGTTCATCAGCCCCTAAGCATAGCTGCCATATTGACTCTTTTTGCTCCAATTTATTGTTAAGGTCGCCCTTGAGTAAACATTTATCTACGTGGTCCAAAACAAAAAACTCAAACTTCTTGAAATCTATACACTCTTGTGAGTGTCTTGCCAAAGAATTGTTCTTGTCCCTGTTCTTAATGGCCAAATTATGTTCGTAAATTCTACGTTTTAGCATTCTTTTTGTTTTCCCCACGTAGTATCTATCACAGGTAGAACAAATGGCTAAATAAACCACATATTCACTATTACAGTTAAAATATTTGTATGCCCAAAAGGTCCTTTTTGTATGTTTGATTGTCACAAACGAAGTGTTAGTGATGAACCTACACTGTCTACAATTCTGACAACCAAAAGTTCCCTTCTTTTTACTGATGTCCCTGTTCCTTACCTCTCTTT
This sequence comes from Protopterus annectens, assembly GCF_019279795.1. Lineage (NCBI taxonomy): Eukaryota > Metazoa > Chordata > Ceratodontiformes > Protopteridae > Protopterus > Protopterus annectens. The sequence goes on from NC_056747.1 coordinate 753,348,882, forward strand.
TTGTATGATCTAACTCTAGCATACTCTTTATATTTGTGACGTTTTTGTATGTGAAACATGGTTTAATACCTACACAAGCCATGAGGTCTCTGTTTCCTAAAATGATATCCCAATTTCTTTCTATGATACCTCTAATATTTATTAATTGATTAGTGATTGGGAGAGGAAACGCTAGATGGAAATCTGATGGATCATCTCTGGAGGGGGTGACACCTGTTGTTACTTCCTCCATGTGTCTCACACCATTGTTTGACAGAATTGGCCTTGCTACTCCATTACGGAGTCCTCTGACTTCATTTTCAATCCTCTTTAACATATGTTTTTTATAACCTCTAGCCAAGAATAGATTCCTTAACTCCATTAACTCTTCTTGGTAAATGTTGTCCTCAGATGTTAATCTACTGAGCCTGATTATCTGACCTTTTATAACATTTCTTTTCATGTGGGCAGGGTGCAAACTATCTTTATGCAGATATTGGTTAGTGAAGCAAGGCTTCCTGTAGATTCTACTGTGTAATGTGTTATTTCCAGAATCTATATAAAGTCTGATGTCTAAGTAATTAATACTTTTACCATATCCACTGTGTTTGAAAATCAAAAAACTAGTGGTTTCGTTTAAATCCTGAACCATAGTTTCGAATTCAATTTTGTCACCCGCCCATGCAAAAACTAGATCGTCTATGTATCTTCCATAGAACATAGCTTTTCCAAAAAGAGGACCAACAGGCTCAGAGCAACTATCATAGTAAGGAAACAAAACAAGCTAAGGAGAGACATAACAGCTTATGAGGCTAACCAAGCCTACATTTGTTCCTATAATGACAGCAAAGATGTGAACAACAAGGATTCACATACAGACATACAGACAAATAATGGTTCTGAGACAAGAGAGCCATTAAGAAGGGTAGCAGCTAAAGACCAGGTTCAAGATTCTGAACCAGTGGCTACTGCAGATAGTTTGACTAGTGAAATTCAGCAGCAGCAACAACAACATGTGGTACACATTGATAGTGTATCTACAAATGACAATGAAGAATCTGCCAATATTGAAGCTATGGCTTCTACTAGTTTCGCTGATGTGGTAAATTGCAACAACAGCAAAAGGTCTGTTCCTTTTCAACAACAGAGGATACAGCCAAAGAGGACTACCAGGTGGTACAATTCCACCCAGTACAGGGCGAAACCAAAAGGGAAAGGCAGAAAAAAGTGGTGAATGCACCACAAAGTGACAAAGCATATTATATTAGTGTTGTGAATTTCAGTGATTTTTCTGTAACTGACGCATGTATAGAGGTGTTAAGAAAGGGATTCAATTTTATTCCTGCCAACAACACTAGAATTGGCAATTTGCTAGTTGATTTTAGATTATACATGCGAAAATTAAATCTGAGGTACATCTTACAAGATGTTGAAGTCATAGGTTCAAAGAGTGGTAGTAGATTAAAACGACCCAGCACTTTCAATCCAGCCTTAGTGAACACTTTACAGGTTTTTCAAAAAACATGTGAATTGGAATTCAGGAAAATGGATGTTCAGGGAATAGAAGATAATTTAACCAATGCAGAGCGGGACGCACTGTCTCACTTGTCTAGCTCTCCGGACATTAGGGTCATGAGGGCGGACAAGGGGGGAAAGTTAGTCATCATGAACAAGGTTGATTATGTGGAGGGTATTTCTTCCATGCTTAATGACACTAATTTTTATAAAGGTGTCAGCATTGACTTTGTCTTGAACAAATATAGGAGGGTGGACACCCACCTTTTCGACATGTTATGCCAGGAGGAAATAGACAATTTAGATTACGATTTTTTGATGGTAGAACAACCAAGATTGGGCAATTTTTTTGGAATACCAAAACTACATAATGATGATGGAGAATTAACATTCAGGCCCATCATATCAGCCAAAAATTCAAAAACTGAAAGTGTATCAATTTGGTTGGATGACATATTAAATAAAATAGCACAAAAATCTGAGTTTTATATCAGGGACTCCTGGCATTTGCTAGAGAGTTTAGGAAGGTCCAGTATTGCATTTGAAGAAATTAATTTTGCAACACTAGATGTCAAAAGTCTTTACACTAGTATAGACCAGGATTGTGGTATAGAACATATGAGGAATTATTTGACACACAACACTGAATTACAGAACTCTAGAATTAACACAATCTGTACTTTGATGGAAATAGTGTTGCACAATAATTTCTTCGAGTTTAATAATAAGATTTATCAACAGATTTCTGGTGTAGCGATGGGGGCTAGAGTTGCTCCGGCGTTCGCCAACATCGTTATGGCAGACTGGGAGGAGGAACACCTCAAAAAACATCCTCTTTTTGGAAAAGCTATGTTCTATGGAAGATACATAGACGATCTAGTTTTTGCATGGGCGGGTGACAAAATTGAATTCGAAACTATGGTTCAGGATTTAAACGAAACCACTAGTTTTTTGATTTTCAAACACAGTGGATATGGTAAAAGTATTAATTACTTAGACATCAGACTTTATATAGATTCTGGAAATAACACATTACACAGTAGAATCTACAGGAAGCCTTGCTTCACTAACCAATATCTGCATAAAGATAGTTTGCACCCTGCCCACATGAAAAGAAATGTTATAAAAGGTCAGATAATCAGGCTCAGTAGATTAACATCTGAGGACAACATTTACCAAGAAGAGTTAATGGAGTTAAGGAATCTATTCTTGGCTAGAGGTTATAAAAAACATATGTTAAAGAGGATTGAAAATGAAGTCAGAGGACTCCGTAATGGAGTAGCAAGGCCAATTCTGTCAAACAATGGTGTGAGACACATGGAGGAAGTAACAACAGGTGTCACCCCCTCCAGAGATGATCCATCAGATTTCCATCTAGCGTTTCCTCTCCCAATCACTAATCAATTAATAAATATTAGAGGTATCATAGAAAGAAATTGGGATATCATTTTAGGAAACAGAGACCTCATGGCTTGTGTAGGTATTAAACCATGTTTCACATACAAAAACGTCACAAATATAAAGAGTATGCTAGAGTTAGATCATACAAAAAGAGAGGTAAGGAACAGGGACATCAGTAAAAAGAAGGGAACTTTTGGTTGTCAGAATTGTAGACAGTGTAGGTTCATCACTAACACTTCTTTTGTGACAATCAAACATACAAAAAGGACCTTTTGGGCATACAAATATTTTAACTGTAATAGTGAATATGTGGTTTATTTAGCCATTTGTTCTACCTGTGATAGATACTACGTGGGGAAAACAAAAAGAATGCTAAAACGTAGAATTTACGAACATAATTTGGCCATTAAGAACAGGGACAAGAACAATTCTTTGGCAAGACACTCACAAGAGTGTATAGATTTCAAGAAGTTTGAGTTTTTTGTTTTGGACCACGTAGATAAATGTTTACTCAAGGGCGACCTTAACAATAAATTGGAGCAAAAAGAGTCAATATGGCAGCTATGCTTAGGGGCTGATGAACCCCCAGGATTAAATGAAGGGATAAACATCAAATGTTTTTTGAACAATAGAAAATAATAACTTTTCATGTTCATTTTTATTCTCATTTTTGATACATTATGGGTGTATACAGGTTTACGGTTCGGTAATTCCATTTAGATGGTGGGATCAGTCCTGTTTACATGCAACGTTTCTTTGAGACTCTTGGGACGTTATACATATTTGTCCACATATAGTGGTCTCTCCTTTTGTAGATCATTCAGGGGACAGTTAGGAGTTCTGATTATCCATGTAGGGGGTTATGGAGATCCATTTTTATGTCACGACATAAGAAAATTTATCTGACAGACTTTGTTTCGTTATAAAATTGGTTCTCATTAGATAGTGACTCACTATATGGCAACAGAAGTGACATCTAGTTCAAGTTGCCATTAGTATTTAATAGATTTTCCAGTGGAACTGCAGTGTGTATAACTACAAATAAAATCATAAAATTGCATGAAATAAAGGCATTGCGTGAAGTCTAAGTCATGTTTTAGAAAAAATCAACAAAAAATAAAAAGAGAAAAAGAAAAAAATAAACACAAAAAAACAAACATATATTCTAATTATGCCTTTTTTAAGGCATCATTCAGTGTGTTTAAGAACAACCACGTCACAATAATGATATTATGTTATTTTAATGTTTCATAATTGATAAAATTTTCTTTTACATATGAATGTAAGATATGATGTTCATGTTTTTTACATCACTTCCTGTTTAATAGATATAAAACCAGGATGTAGGGAGGCGTCCTGGTTTTTCTGAAGAAGTCCACGATTTATTAAAGTGGAAGAAAGCTAAAGAATTATTTGCCATTGTGGTTATTCTACTCTTCGCTTTAGTCATTTTTTAAGTTTGTAAAGTTGGGACTACTTGTTTATCTTACTGAAGTGCACAAACTTCTCAGATGCATTTGTAAATCTAATTGAACATCTATATAAAGGAGCATTGGCTTACATTAAGATAGGAACATATGTCTCACAAAAAATACCCATTTTAAAAGGTACAAAACAAGGGTGTCCACTCTCTCCACTATTATTTACTTTAATAATGGAGTCTTGGGCTAATTTGATCAGAAACAGTACTGATATAGAAGGATTTGATATAGATGAAAATACAATATCTAAAATTCAACTTTTTGCAGATGATGTTCTAATTACATCAGCTGGATCTAACTCTTCTATGCAGTCCTTATTTGATAAAATGATGGATTTTAAAAATATCTCTGGTTTAATATTCAATGAAGAAAAAACTAAAATATTACCAATATACACATAAATAAATGTCCTCATTAATGATTTTAACAAATATATATCCAACTCAGGTCAGATAACTTACTTAGGTATAATATTAACTAAAGATATCAAATCTATTATACATAATAATTATAGTACCTGTCTTCTTAATATACAAAATCTTTTCAATAGCTGGAACAATATGTTTTTTACCATGGAAGAAAGACTCACAATTATTAAAATGATAGTATTCCCTAAGATATTATACTTAATACAATCAATAATACTCCCACCTACAAAAATAATTATTAAGAAATTGAATTCACTAATGTTAAATTTCTTATGGGCACCTAATAGACCTAGGATTGCATTAAAGAAACATACTAATAGCTGGTCTCAAGGGGGCATTCCATTTCCAGACTTTAATTTATATACGATCTCTTCTATTATAAAAGTTATTACTTTGTTAATAGATCAGTCATATGTTGCAAGATGGAAAGATTACTGGGAACTAATTAGCATTCACTTCATGAAAATCTCTTTAATACATAAAAATATTATTGTAAATAACCCCATGTTATGGTTACTAAAAGAATTTTGTACTTCATCCATTACACCAAAATATGTAGTTAGTTACCCATTAAACATTATTATCAGTTATCGTAATTTTATATTCATGCATCCTAAGTATAAGGAATGGAATTTTATTCTATTCCCTATAATGTATACACAAGGTATGCTTTTGTCAACCACCTCTGAAAGAACTCTTTTAGTCACAGAGAATGATTTAAAGTATTGGTATCAGTTGCTGTCTGATAATAAAGTAAAAAATTTAGACTTCTTAAAGCAAGAATTTGATTTGAGAGAAACATGTTGGTTAGAAATTCAGACTTTTAGACAACATATTATTAATAAAATTGATTTAATGTCTTTAACAGTTAAAGAATCTGTTCCAATACTGATTGATTACTTGATATTAAATTTACAACATAGAGTTTCTGATAAAGGTAAGCTCTCATACATACATAAAATTATCAGAGAAGAAACTCATTACAGTTCAGATACCTATTGGAATTATTTCATTTCCATTAATGGTGAATCACCAAAACAACAAGATAAACAATATATATTGGAATCTGCTTATAAAACTACTTCTTCCATTAATTGGAGACTTTTTACTTGGAAATTTTTACATAGATCCTTCTATACACCTTTAATGATGAATAAAATAAATAATAAAGACAACTTATGTAAAAGATGTAATGTAGAAATAAATGCTGATTGGGCACATATGTTTTATGACTGTATAAAATTGAAGGAATATTGGAAGTTAATCAATGATTTTTTGCAGGCCCTTTTCACAGATAATTTCATTGTTTCTAAATCACTTATATTATTTAACATACCTGTTGTTAAAAAAGTTAAACTTCCCTTATTATGGTCTATTCTAGCAGTGGCTAGAAAAATAATAACCAGAAATTGGATTTCAGATACCCCTCCTTCATTTAATGAATTTAAAAATGTTATGACTGAAGTGTGTCATATGGAATTGATGACAATAAAATCAAGAACTACTAGAAAAACATCTTATTATATTATATGGGATACTTTACAAAACCTGTTAAAAAAATCTTAGTCTCAATAGCATGACATTATAGTTTAATCAATTGATTTGATTTGTAGTGGATGTCTTTGTAAATACTTTGGTTATTTTATTGAATGTTATAACTATTTCTATTTTAATTGCTTGTATAAAATTGTTATGATATTTATTTTGTATGTTAAAAACAATAAACTTGTTTAAAAAAAAAAGAAAATGTACATACCATACAGATCTGACAGTGTCCAGCAGTAGAAAGATAAGAAAATGTTATTTTCTTATTTGCTTAAACATGTCTAGATGAATGTGATATTGACAAATATTTCAGGCGAATAATAGCCCACACCATATTAATGTAAGGTTGCCAACAATGCCAGCTATTTCTTCTCTTTATTTTCTGAGCATCTTCCCCTCCCCTCAGCTTAACTACAGAAATGCAGTGTCATGACCATTTATTTGCATCTTTGTTTCAATGTGTACTATAACAGATCAGAATTTCAGAAAGATTTTTAAACAGAGGATGGACAGTGTGCTATTAATACAAGACTATTAATGTCATTAAGGCTGTTCTCATAGCTCTCAAGGTGCTTCCACTTTTTAAGTCTACTTTTCATTATATACACACTTCAGAGAGAAGAGCCTGTTAAGTATTGCTTGTTATTGCAGTCAGAGTAATCATTAACATGTGCAAGTCATTAGCAGCTAACAATTGTCATTGAACCTCCCAGCAGTTGTACAGCATGTGCATGCACTTCTGTAGCTACTTACATAATGTTTACATCCCCTACACTAAGTGACTTTTTTTGGTATTCAGGAATGCTAATGATGTCACACCTCATTTTTATCTTCAGAGTGCTCAGAGGGCAGAAGCTACTTTATATAAAGCTAGTGGTGTAGCTATGGAAGTAGAATGAGGGGAGATTGGATAGAGACAGGCCATTACTGCTAGTTACTTAGATTAAATTTTTCTGCAAGTTACTGTACTATTTCAAAAGGTATGTTTATCCTCTTCATAAACTGTTTACACTTTCATATTTGGAATGTATTTCAATATGCAATAGAAAAATATTCTGATATATTATGCAAACATTATACATCACTTTTAATATATCCAGTCATTGTTAGTCAACCATTACATAGCTCATTCAAATCCTGACTTCTTTTAAACCTTGTCAATCCTCTGCATGTATTGATTTTATATCTCCCATTTTTTCCTATGTAATTTGCTCCTACCCTTTTCTAAAGATCCCAGTTCCAATTGTTTTATTTCTGTTACTATCTTTGTTATGTCTCATAAAGTTGATTTAAATTTTGATTTCCATTTTCTAGTAATTGTTTTTTTGGCAGCCATCATAATTAGACTCAGCAAGGCCTTACTTTGTCTAAGCAATTCTGATTCTGTATCATAGCTCAAAAAAATCATTCCCTCAGTACTCCAGTTTACTCACCCAGCATCTCTGAAAGAGTTGTCTACAGGGAATCTTTAAAGTCTGCCAATTCATTACACTCCCCATTGTCTGGGCAGTTTGACTTTTAATTTTTGCCTAGTTATTTATAATCCTGCTATCCAGTAGTCAGCTACACAACTGCTATCCTCATTGCAGAAATGTTAACAGAATGGATGTAAAGTTAATGTATTACAATATTTTGCTTTTTTTTTCTTGGGGGGGGGTCACCCTTAGCTTGTATGTAGTCTGAAATGAGCATTGTGTGTTTGTTTTGTGTTGAGGATGGGTCCACAGATTTTCTTTGAGGATAATGATTTCTATATGTGCTACAAATGTGTTTTCTGTTTTTTCTCTTTCGTGTCATACAGGATTATGGCACCCAGGCCATCTGTTCCACACAAGCCACCATTCAGTGATGCAGAGAACAAGGTCATCATTAAAGCCTTGCTCCACCATGGATCCTCCCTGCTTGATAGAGGCAAAGGTGATAAGTCTACCAGAAAACGCACTGGCACCAAGTCGTAGCTGACATAATGCAGTGGGCAGCTGTGTCAGAAACTATAATCAGGTGATGTACCATGCCACTGATATAATTACAGAGGCATGCAGAAGGGAAGCTGCAGTAACATGAGAACAGATGGCTATGGGGGGTTACTGCTATGGAACCTCCACTCACTGAAAATGAGCTTTTTCTGTCCATTGTCAGAGAAGTCGACATCTCAGCACAGGGTTCACACAGACTCTTTGATGTTGGTGCTGATGTGGACAACAGGCCAAGTGTGTTCCAAGAAGAAATTCCAGATATGCTATATATAAGGCATTTACTGCCATTCTAGACATCTTTATGTGTTGCTTCTTATACAGCTGGAAACTTCAGGCCTTTGCCTTAGAAGAAACAAGAGTTCAACAGAGATTGCATTGGAGGGTTGATTCTGAGATGTTTCTTAAGGGAAGATAGGCAAAGCATTATTCTGTTGTCCTTGTGTCATTTGCATTGTGATGCTTATTAGCCTTCTTTACACTGCCCTCCCCTTCTTACAGGGACATCAGGATTACCATATGAAAGATCACCTGCACATGGTAAGTACAAACATTATTTGACTAGTAATAACCATTATTTATATGCAAGTCTGAGGAGAGAGTAAAAGTATAGTATTCCTTTAACATCTGAAATTGTTTAACATGAGTGTTTTACACTACAATTCAGATCATGTTAGCTGACTTTTTCTCTCATTCTTGTGTTTATTGCTTATTGTCACAGCTGATCCTGACAGTGGCAGTGTAGGACTCGTACCACCTGAAATCAGAGTATTGGTAGTCTCTTTGATGATGTTTTTGATATAGAGGCACAGTCAACGGGTGCAAAAGTTCAGTCTGACACTGAATTTGTGGCTCACACATCCATTGGCCTTATTTCAGACACATTCCCATTCAACTAAGTCCTCATGCATAAGACAGGTTGAGGGTGACATGGTTGATTGGGATAGTGTGGTTACTTCAGTTGCAGAGCTGGTTGAGTTTGCCTGTAGCCATCATGAGGGCATGGTACCACACAGGAAGGTTGCTAGAGGTGCTCAGAGGAGGCCTACTGTCCACCCTCATCCTGATGCTGATGTGTCATTACATGCCACCAGACATACAGATAGGGCCATCATGGAGGCACAGTCACATTCCACTGGGCCTCAGAAGAGATTATTTGAGTCCTAAACTTAGCACATTTTGATGTGTGTGATTGCCTCAACCATTTGGGTGATTCATTGGGAAGGATGAGTGGCACACTGGACTGGATAGTGTCTGTGATGGAACATTTGCTGGGGGAGGGCTGGCATCCACTTGTCCATTGAGCTGAAACATCCTCTGGTGTTAGCTGATGTGGCCTTGCCAGATCCCGCTCCTGTAGTGGCACTACTTCCACTGCTCCATCAGTGATTGAGGTGTCCAACCCAAGCGTGGTAGACCATGGGGTCATGGACATGGACATAGCTGTAAAGAGAGCTTGTCCAGCAGACATCACTCATATTCAGGTAGCATCTCCACTTTGAACCAGGGACATGGGAGTGGCAGTGCAACTCCTAGCAGAGGCAGTTTGCATGGTTGGGAGTGACAACACTACACTAACATGTCTACCATGCATGGCTCACACCTGCCTGACATGGCAGGATCCAGTGCTAGCACAGAGCTTGATTGTGTTCATGCAAACAGACAGACACACACACACACACACACACACACACACACACACACACACTTTACAAAAACTGACCATACCAACCCCCACACATGCAAGCTAGGAAAACCTTAATGTTGATTAGGATACATCTTCTGTTATAGGTACTGAGATATTTCCTACTTTACTGGATGTTCTGTGTTTTTTACTGACACACACTTACTACTTTGGCATCAGCATTGGTTTAATGCCCCCCACCCTGTGCAAATGATGATGACTGTGCCATACCCTTTATTCACCTTTGTTCATTTGGGTTTGACTTAGGGTTGTATATATGTCTGATGCACAAAGTGGCTAGCTAAGAGAGTCTTTCTCACTATGTTGATTTTATGCATATTTATTACGTAAGAGTATTTTGGATGTTTTTGTAACTACTCATTTTGGAAGGCTTTTTTCAGTTAATATTATAAGTCATGTTTTCTAACCACTGATATTGCATTCCTGCTTACTGCTCTATTTGTGAAACTGTTGATATAATTGTCCTGTTGACTGTTTTGTGTAGAGTGGGTATGTGACTGACTTGATGCTGGTTATTGTGTACAATGCATAGCTGAATATTTCAAATACCATTCCTATAGGCCAAGAATGCTATTGGTGGACACCACACACAGGATCTGATTGAGTACATTTATGACTAACAGTATGCAGGTATATCATTTTCATTTATCTTATAATACCTCTGTTTGTATAATACAGATTCCACACTTACCTTGATATTACTGCAGTCACAAGTCATATGCTTTGAGGCTGCCTCTGTCTGATGTTATCAGTACTCAGCCATTACATGGGAAAGTAAAGTTTGTGGTTATCGGATGGCATCAGTTTTAATATTTGCATGTGCTTAGGTTGTTATGTGTATTCCTTCGCTGGTGAGTGTGTGTGCTATTGTTTGCCTGTTAGCTGGTGAGTTGTGTGCTAACCTTTGAGTCTTAGGTGGTAGATGTGTGTGCTATCCTTTGCCTCTAAGCCAGGGCAAGGGCATATTGTGCACTTCTATGTCTGCTGGCTCTGTCTGTAGCTGGAGGTTCTCCCTCAGAATCGTTGTCTGCATGTACTGCAGGTGTTGATCCTGCCTGTGGTCTAGGAATGTGCGATCCTAGCCCTTGCTTTCCCTCTTGCAGCTGTTTCCTCAACACGATATTATGCCACATGGCGCAGACTGTGAGAATTTCTGCTTAGGTGCCTGGGTCATACTGCAGGGCACCCCCTGATGTGTCTAAACAGTGGAACCGTGACTTCAGCATGCAAAACACATGCTCTGTGATGTTTCTAGTTTGAGTGTAGGCATCATTGTACCCTTCTTCTGTAGGTGTGTGTGCATTCCTGATAGCTGCCATGAGCCACAGTTCCAGTGCATAACCTGCATCACCCAGTAGATGGTCTTCTGGAACCCCCCCCTCACAAACCTCGTGTAAAGCTGTGAGGTGTGGCATATGTGTAAGTCATGGTTACTGCTTATGTTGCCTGCACACACAATTGAGGATGATCCCTTGGGCATTACAGACACTCTGGCAGTTGACTGAGTGGAACCTATTCCTGTTTATGTATGTCCTTCCATGTTCATCAGGTTGGGCTTTTATTCCTATGTGAGTGCAGTCTATGGCCTCCAAAACTTCAGGGAAGTGTGCTATAGCATAAAATTCCTGCATTGTCCTTGCTATCTTCTCTGGTGTGCATGGAAAATATATGTACTCATTTGTATTTTCTAGCATAACATTAAGACTTTGGTGCAATATTCTGGAGGCTGAGGACTGTGACACCCCTAGTGGGTCTCAGTAATGTATCAGTAGGTAATATCCTTAATGATACACATACCTTAGTTTCTGCTAGTATAGGTTCTGCTCGAGTTCCCTTCGGCCTGAGTTGGGGGAGACAGAGGTTGCAGAATTCCTGTAGTGTTTCCCTATCAACCCTGTATCACTCTAATATTGCAATATCATGTAGTCCATGATATGGTAAATGGGGTCTGAACACCCTTCTTCTTCTCCTTGGTGAGGTCTATCATTAGCAGCAGCAGCATAGATTTGAGCCTGTTGCAAATACACATGCAGGCGAGCAGCAGCAGCAGCCCCTAACATGATGGTGGCTGTATTCCATTAGGTTCTGGAGTTCATGGCAAAGGGCTACGCCATTTCTACATGTTTACTTTATAGCTTCCTAACTGTCTCCACCATTTTGGATTGGTTAATTAGCAATTAATGCAGCTGATTACACTTTCATTAGCAAACGCTGCTGCTTACCTTTGTTTGGAGGCTCTACATGATGTGTAAAGCCATTTAATGAATACAAAACAGAGTGCTATCATGTGAGCATTGTGGCGTGATGTGCACATGACAGCAGTGTGGAGATTAGCCATTTATGAATCTGGCCCATATTAAACAAAAGCATTCTTATGATAAGTCAATAAACAAGTATTTCAGTTTTCCAGGTGTCCTGAATTTGATTAGTGGCTCACATACATGTTGGATATGGTAGGGGAAGATAGGTATGCCCATCATGAGGGGAAACAGCTGTGTGTTACCAAAATCCTTTGAAGTCGGGTCAGCAATGAAAATCTCTGGCCTTTGGGCAGACATTAGGCTCACCAAGTCAGCACCTGGTGCTAACCCTCAACACAGCTGTATGGTAAAGTACACTCATATAGTAACTGAGGAAGGTATTGTCATCCCCTTCAATGACAGAAGTTGCACATCCTCCACACAGGCCCAACATTAGGCCATTATAGAGTCATAGATTCATAGATTATTATTAGGCTAGTGACCCAGGAGTTATTTCTAAGCATAGCCAAGTTTTCGCAAAAAAAAAAATGATGTCCTTTATCCAAACAGGACATTGAAGGCCAGGCATTTATAAACTACCTCTGTTCATAAGGGACATGGGTGCCAGGCCCAGTGTAAATTTCCTATTCTCCATCCACCGGTCTATGTTGCACTTAAACTGGGCAATAGATGAACTCAGTTTTACATAGATGGGAAGCCTGTTCCATAGGACGGGCAGTCTCTGGGACATATAGTCTCGCCAACATGTTCTGTTTAAGTCACATACAAAATTCAGGTCCCTAGCTCTTGTATTTCTGATATTCTTTTATTCATGAATATGCAGAGGATTCATAAGTGTGGAGTTTGTAGATGCCTTGTAAGCCAGGCATAGATCACCCCTCAACAATCTATAGGAGACTGAGTAGAGGGAAAGGGCTTTAAGGCACTTTGTATAAGGCAGGTCTGTTATGCTTTGTACTCTTTTTGTAAGGAACCTCTGAGGTTGCTCTAGTTGCTGCATATGCCTGGTTAGGTACATACCAAAGGAAGCATTGTACTCTATGACTGGTCTGATAAGGGTGTAGTACAGTGGGATAATGACCTCTTTGGACCTAGATGCTATGCCCTTACTTATAATTTGCAGAACATAAAAATATTTCCTCACAACTGTGGCCACGTGATGGTCAAAGGTAAGGCTGCTATCTAGCTGTGTACTCAGATCCCTGACCACTGGGTTGACTCTTTGACTTTCCAAAGGGTACAGTTATACATTTCTTGGCACTGAGTTTAAGACCATGGCTTTGCCACCAGTTGTTACTCAGAGAAAGACCTTCTTAAAGAGTGCAAATGTCTGCAGGGGAGTCGATAACCTCCAGCTGACAATCATCTGCAAACTTAGTCAGCCATAAACCTTCAGTATTTGCTTCTATTTCAAAGAAGTAGATGCCAACAAGGAGTGGGCCCAGTACCAAGCCCTGGGGGGCTCCACTAGTGAATGGGCCTCTTGGTGGAGATGGCCTCACCTATTCTGACCTCCTGGGTCTTATCCGTGAGCCAGTTGGCTATCCAGTGGGTGATAAAAGGGTTTATACCTACCCTCTCCTCCCACAACAGTGTGGATCACAAACCTTCTTAATGTAAAATAACTGGTTTGGAGCCAAAGCACCTAAGCCAGAACTAAGACACTTTTAGAATAATAGGTATAATACGCTTTCACCAGCAATTTACAGCTCCAAAAGGTGGAGGCTTCCACTCCTCCAATAACAGTGTGACCACAGACCTTCTTTATGTAAAATAACTGGTTTGGAGCCAAAGTGCTTAAACAAAAACTAAGACACTTTTAGAAAAGCAGACACAAAAATCCTTCAGAAAGCAATTCACAGTTCAGAATGTTGTAGGCTAACTCTCCTGCCACAACAGTGTAGATCACAAACCTTCCTTATGTAAGATAACTAGTTTGAAGCCCAAGTGCTTAAATCAGAACTTAGAGGCTTAAAATAACAGTTACAATGTACTCAGATTACTAATAAGCAGTAATACATGCAACAAATTAAATGTAATTTAACAATTTAACAACATGCAGCAAACAAAATCAATAAAGTAGGAGTAAGTACAAATACAGAAAAAGCAGTGGAATAAAGTGCAGTTTTTTTACTAAGTGGGAAGGTAGGAAACAGAAGATAATTCAAGTTTAAGAGACTAGGGCAAAGGACCTTCCCAGTTAATCTCTCAGTAGAATGAGCTGATGAGATTAAACTGAAAGGAGTTTCCAAAATCAGGTTTATAGTAGGGACAGGTAACTTAAAAGCCACCAAGTTTAAAAGTACAACAACATCAGCAGGGTGACTGGGTGCTAAAAATCAAATGCAGACAGAGATCACCAATAGTCAGACAGAGAACAGCAAGCCAAACAAGCACTACAGCTAAATAAAGATGCCACTAAATATTTGTATGTAAACAATGAATGCTATTTCTCAACTCCTCCCACTAATTAGCTGTTTGTTATTCACTGTCTGCAAAGGAATTCTTTTCTAACTGGCCCTAGTTAAGACTTCTTAAAACTCCAAAAAGAACGAAAGAATGAAAACAAAACTTAAAGCAAAACAAAATACAATATAAGAAAAAGATAAAAAATAGAAGTAACCAAACTTTAAATGAATAACTCCAATCCAAAATCAAATGCAGACAGAGATCACCAATAGTCTGCCAGAGAACAGCAAGTCAGACAAGCCAGCTGTCATTGCTGAGATGCTGGTGAGGACATGAAGTCCCTTCCTTTGTAAGGAATGAATTACTCATGTCTCACTGGGGGAGGCTTGATGGCCCAGAGTCACGGTGTCAAAAAGCAAATCAAATAGAAGATTGTTTTAGTTTTAAAGGAAGACAAGCTAAAGAAAGAATAATGCCAGAATTCTGGAAGGAAATCATGGATTCAGGCTAGTGTCACATATATGCCAGATCATATGTAGTACAAGGAAATGATATGCAACTATACAGAAGGCAGTAGATGAAGTCATCATTACAGGTACCAAAAAACTTCAAAAATATTCAGAATCAAGAACCTTTGTGAATAGTATAGTGAATTACTCAATTATGCCATTTGTGTCTATGTCTTCTTATTCAGAGTTGAATTTTAAGCTACTGAAGGACTTAATGCAACATATTGATAATGATGCTGGTGTAACAACTGGTGATCAAAATAATTAGGGCAATGTCAAAATGCGTAAAGATAGTAACTGCTATACTTGTTATGGTAGTTTGGCGAAAAAGCTACTCAGATTTCAAGAGTGTACATAGTTCATAACTGGGTTCAACGCAGTAGTTTTGTTTCTATGTAATTGTCTTGTGACTCATTAGTCAGGACTGTATGGTAATATTAAGTAAAATGTTTAAATATAGATGCACATGTATATGTATAAGGGGGATATTTCTTCTTTTAATAAAAGGGGAGTGTGAATTACTTGGTATTTGATTTACTATACCTTTAAATAATGGAAGTGGTGGTGAGACATGTAAATGGGCAGGATCTCCACTCTCCAAAAAAAGGCTTGAAGTAGAAGCATGTCTTTGTGTTAGCTTGTGTAGTCAGTGTCTCAAATGTGTCAGACTAACTTGTTAACCAATAAACTCCTTCCACTACAAATCTGATACATGCTTCCACTCACCTGTATCCTACCTAGTGTGCAGTAAAATCTCTACCAGGTTTGTATTAAATCCTTAAGTTCATAGTCTGTTCTTTTCCCCACATCAAGGGGGTTTGGACTAGTTGGTGTCAAACACTCATTCACTGCTTCTCTCTGTCTGTTGTGGACTCCTCCATTTCTCAGATCCTGTGGTCAAATCCAGGTAGCCTAGCCAAGGATGAACTCCTCTGTGCTATGATGATCATCTTGTGGGCAATAGCAGTTTTGCTGACAATTTATTATTACTATTTTGGTCTTAGCCAGTGGAGACATTACCCCTTCCAAATGTTTAAATATTTTCTTATTCATGTATGCACTGTGTCAGTGTTACCTTAAAGAAGTACTGATAGATGGAAACATATTTAAAAAGTCCTTTGAGTGTTGGAATTCATGTATTTTGGAATATATATTTTTTCAAGGATAAAAAAAAAAAAAAAACATCTTAATTCCTCACTTCAGCTATATGTTGACTCATTAAATTAAGATTTGTTATCTGACTTAGAAGCTCATCTACGAAACTAGAAATTCTGACTTTCTTACCTTGTATAGAAAGCACCTTCAGGACCTCTGTCTATGCTGAGACACTTGTGAGGGGAAAATATCAGCTCTAGAGCACTCTGTGAATCAGAATGGACTGGAGTGAAGCAGAAACCTTTCAAGATAAGGACTATGTACTTTATTAGAAGACAGGGGCTACAGAAGACCGCCATGAAGTGATGTGACATAACCGGGACAGGACAATATGATGGTGGGAGCCATGAGTACAAATTTGGAAAAAAATGGCTACATGGAACTACTTCTTTCCATGCCTTTGGTGTGATGTTGTGCCAAGCAGCAACAATGACCAGCAACCATGTTCATCATGTACAACTGGTTACTACATCATGTTGAGGTCTGTTGTTCCAACAGACAGTCCTAATCTTGACGGTCATATCCTAATAAATGAAAAATGGCACAAGTTCTGACATTTTATAAGAAAAAGTAGCACCTAAATGCTGCAGGCATGTTAAGTATCTCTAAATATCAAGGACACCTTACTCTGACATGAACATGTAGCCATGACTGCAGATCCACAATTGTCATTCTTAAGTTTGTAAATAAAACATAATCGGTCAATTTGGTTTGGTTGATGGTGTGGATTACTTTGAAAAATATAACTTCAGTAAAAAATTTCCTATGCTGGGTATCTATAAAAGTTGTAACCCAGTAGAAAACGAAAATGATTTTGAATTTCACATTCTGAAGTCACAACCACTGTGTTACATACCAGTCAAAGGATAAAACAAAATATGTAATAGGGTGTACAGCTGAGGTGTTGCCTGCTTTTAATAATGAAATACATTTTACTTATTTAATTAGTTATTGATGTACAGGTAGGTGTACTAGATCACAGGACTCATTTCCAGCCATGATCTAGTTACAATTAAAAAGTAAAATATTTAATGATACTTAAAGACATCAACATGCAGGCATATGTATTATTTTTCTTAACTGTCAAGAATTTCAGAGAATGTCCAGATTTTTGCCTCATATTTTTGGTCTGTTCCTCATAAAATCTCTGTTTTTCTGGCAAATCGTTGAGGACTGATGTCACAAAATAATGACAGACACTTGTGTTTCAGACTTCGTACCCTTCAGAAAATACATGCTAATGCAAAACCTAATATTTTCTAGAAACGTTCTAAGTTTATAAGAACAAAATTTAAAATCCATGCCTAATTTTTGGCCATAGTCTCCCTATTAGTTTTGGCATTGTCCAGAATTATGGAGCTAAAAGTTTGTGAAGTATGATGTACAGGATTCATATGGCATGCAGAGCAGATTTGGAGTCAAAGGATTTATAGTATGCATTTGTATTGCTGTGCAACAAGATTATGAATGTTTACCAGAACACATTTGGAAAAAAACGCCATGATAATTCCTCTTTGCTATCAAGACAGTAGGTATAATCTTTGTGTACTAAGTCTATCTAAAAAATGTCAGAAACATCAAGGGATACTGAAGCTGGCGTACTTATACGGTTGTCTAAACAAAATGCCGACAGTATGGATCTCTACGTAATTTCCCCAGAGATAAGATTGCTGAGCTAAAACAATACCATTTTAAAGTTTCATCGGTTGAAAACAATGTACATCTGTTAACTGCATCAGGTCAACACTTGGAAAGGCGTCTGTTTTAAAACGCGAGGTGGATCGAGTATGTTTTGGGTCGGGTTGCAACATTATGGGTACAAAATGAAATTTCCTGCCTACATTCAGTACTACCTGTCATTTCTGGGATACACTTCATCATCTTGATTTGGAAGAAACAGCACAGGGTGACTGACAATGGACAGCACCCCCCCCCGGTACTGAAATATGGACATTAACTTTAAGTGATTTCTCGGTAAAAGTTCGGTTTAGCGTAAGTGAACAAAACACTTAGGTATATAAGGATACGCTTTTCACATTTTCTGGCATACGTACTTTTTGTTCTTCATAATTGTACTCCATAATAGTGTACTGACCAGCATGTTAATTTACAATTTCTTTATTTTTTCAATATTATTTTCGAAGTTTGTATGCGTTGTATTATAACGGTTATAATAACATACCTTTCAAATTTCATTGAAAAATGTTATCTGCGGCGTTAAGTATACTATTGGATTTATTTCTATACAACCGTCCTGATAAACATATTACAAATCTATAAATACATACATTGCCACATATTGTGTTCTTCACTGCGCTTATTCTCAGGGATCATATTAATTGTCTCAAAAATGTTCCGTTTATTATTATTAATGGCTATGTCCATGGCATCCATGCATTTCTTAAATCTCTGAACCTTCGACTGTCCCCCTCTCTACATCCAACAGACTTTTCTTGGTACATACAGTACCAACACTGCATGTTTTTGTACCATAGGACGGTATTTGTTTGAGTACCCTACTTAGGGATTGCTGCTAAGGCTGAAATTTGTGTGACATTATTCTTTTCTCTAATTCCAAAATGTGTACTTAGTGTTTGTTAAGATTGTACATGAATGTCGAATCTTTTCATTATTGTAGTATTAACTCGTACCTTGTTGTGTTTGTAATCTACTAAGGAGCTTTTCTCCCCGGGCCTCCGCTGTAAATGGACCTACGTCCAGTCGGATTATCCCGGTAAACAAATATAAAATAAAATAAAGTTCTTATTACTGACCTTCATCTAACTGGCAATATAGCATATTTATGGGCCTGCAGGGAAAAAAAATCAGCCAAGCCATTTTGACTCTGGGAAGATAACCGAAACATTTTGTCCAGTGCTATTTATTTATTTCCCTGGTACACAATCCAATTTCAAGGATACCAGGCTCTCGGCGATGAAAAAATGACAACAACCAAAGCATGGCACTAGAGTGCATTGCTGTTATTCCTTATACTCGCGATAGCAGGGTCTGGTGAAGATGACGACACTTGGTAGGGGGAGAGTGAATGAGTCTCCTGCAGGAATCATACAGCAAAAGCTGTTCCGCAGTTTTGGGAAAAATTGGTAGAGCGCGCTCTTGAGGAAGGCTGTGCGCGCGCGCGAGCAAGAAGGCGAAGGAAAAAAATAAGCCAAAGGCAGGGCAACGCGAAGTGTGAAAGGAGCTTGTCTGCACCATCACGGGACTGGCTACCGACGGGCTAAGGACGGGTTGGTTGACAAGCCGCCAACGACAGGATAAAGTGAAAACAGGGAAGGAGGGTCGAGGCCGAGTAGGCCCGCCTGCCGTCGGGTTTTCTTACTATTTAACGAATCTGCCTAGGGGAGGGGTCCCGTGGGGGCTGCATTGCTGCCGAGTTGTCCGTTGGGATTGAGGTGAATGTGCAAAAGTGTGGCCCCCTCTGACCGCGCCATCTTGGTTAAGTCCGTGTGCGGTCCTAGGAACTGGGTGAGTCGCGGTACCCCCCTCCCGTTTCTTGTTACTTTGGTGTCCCGTTTCGGCGGCGGGTAATTGGTCAGGTGTTTGGTGTCTTCCTTCTTGTTTTGACAGAATTTGGCCCAATGCTTGACGTGCTAAAAGGGTAAGTGTCACTAGGGGTGTGGTGGGGAAGGAGCTGCCTTGTTTTATGTGGGTGTTGGGGTGGGGGTATTTTGGATCCCAGTCTTGTTCACACTGCAGTGCCGTAGATTGTATATGTAGCAGTAGGCTGTCAGCTTTATGAACCCGTTTCTGTTTTGAGAAGGTTAATACTGATTGTTGTGTATTTGTAGTGGGTGTAGTAACAGGGCAACAGTCTAAGAAACTTAAGTGTCTCTTCTATTGAACCTGAGCAAGTCACTTGATCTGTGTTTATATTTTGAAGTACACAGTTGACAGCTTTCATCGGAAAGGGACTAGCTTTCAGCTGCTCATCTAAAGAGAATCACGGCAGGCTTTAGTCAGTGCAGGTGGGTGTCTTGACATACTCCATGTTTTGTTAGAGGTAAATGGATGTTGCATAGCAGAATTGCTCAGGTGTGTCTTTAGAGTCGACTGTTGAATGGGATTGTAGCTCTGATATTGTCACCTTGAGTTTTGGAGAGGATGACCTTTTGTAACCCCCGTTACACACTTTATGTAAGGTGTATTGCCTGATGCGATGTACATTCTTTCTGTGAGGTGTGGCGTACAGAATTTGAGATAAGTGCTTTCTGTCTTGACTTGACTGACAGAAGTTAACACAGCTGGTGGATGTGGTTGTTTTAGCATTTTGGATCTATGTGTGGAATTGCACATGGTTAAATGATGGGTTTAAAGTTATTGCCAACCAAATGAACTGCTTGAGGTGATGCAAGTCTGAGAACTTGGCCACAAAGTTTTACAGCATTTGCTTTACTGCCTAACCTTAGTGTGGGTTTGGGATCGTGTCTGTGATGAACGCAGACACATGTAGGGTGCATGTCACTTAAATATTCAGCCTAAAGATTGATTTATACTCTGTACAGCATTTTTTTTTATAAATGTGTCACTGTTTTCTTTTAGAGTATCTTGGAAAGCATACATGTTTAAACTTGGGTCTTAAAAAAAATAATTTTTGTGTTGCCCTATTTTGATTTTTATTGTGTATATAAATATGAATTTGATAGCTATGGTATTGTGAATCACATTAAAAGTGTATGAATATTTGTAGGTTGTGTGTTTTTATAGTCTGAGTAACATGACATTTTTATTGTATATATAATTTAATGTCTTAAAACATAGTCTTAATTTTAGATTATTTGAAACTTTTGCATTTTAGGGGATGACAGTTTTTGATTACACAATTTTTCCTTTTTTTTCTGATGCTGTCAAAGAATATGGATCTGTGTTTTTTGTTTAATTATAAATTTGTATGGTTATAAATATGGCCAAGGCTTTTCAGTGTTTGCTCTTCGCTTGTTTATTGTTGAAGCTGCAAATTTTAACATTCCACAAGTGAAAATAGACTGCTTTAGAATTAAATCTGCCTGTGCTCACTTTTCTTTGTTGGTGTCAAATGTGAATCCTAAGTCACTTTTATTGACTGCATTTGTCTATCCAGTTCTTTCTGCTCAGTTTTCTTCAGTTTGGCTTGGCAGGTTCGCCTGTCCAAGGGATTTTATTTTTTTGCTTGAATGACTATTTGAATGCACTTTTTGAGTACTGTGAACACTTTTTTTTTTCCTCTTTTTCCTAACCTACTGGATATAGATGAACTTGATTTGCATTTTTCTCCATGTTTAGTGAGTTAGCCATTGTAGACAGTCGGTGCAACTTGTTTTTTTTTTTTAAGTGGCAGTATTGAAGTAAGAATTATTCTTTCCTGTTTGGATGAAATGATCTGTTTTGATCTTGTATTTGTGTACAAGTTGTATTTGTGTATAAGTATGAGCTTCCAGCCTGAAGGGCAGTAGAGTGCCATCACTGCTTTGTTTTTGGATGAGGTTGGCAAGAGTGCCAGCTTCTGACAGGTTTTGCCTTAAAGTGTTGATATTACTACCTGCTTTTAGTATTACTTTGAATGCATTTTAGTAAGCTAATTTACAAGTTTAAGTGCTGACAAAGCAGCATGAAAAAAGCTGGTGGGGAGTAGAGTGGTTTAGAGAGGCAGAATCAAGAAAAAATGTTTGTAGAATATAGTTGAGTATTTTGCCCCTTCTTGTGCTATGTAAATTGAGGAAAAATGGAAGTTAAGTGGGTCAATGACAATTGTGTGGCTCTTAAGAAAATGCTAACCAAAGTTTGCCCGGTTAAAAGATGCACAGTATTGGAGAAAGGGATTAGAAATGAGTGATACAGAGGATGTGCTAGCAAGGCAGTAAGTGTCGCTTGCCAGGTCAGGATAAAATAGGCGAGCATCCCGGGTTCTTGTTCAAGCAGCTTTATTCTGTACAAACACGTCATAAATTAAGTTGTAATTTTAACTTTGAAACAGATTAGCTATCATGCACATGGATGTTAACATTCTGGCTCCACATTCAAAATAGCATTGAAGCTAACACATGCTTGGTATTTATATGCGCACACAGATCTTGGAAATTCTTAAAGGTACAACACACCTGTTATTCTATAGCAAGTATTAGGAAACATTGGGGAAAAAAGATGACTGTGCTAAATGGAGAAGAGCTTCTAGGTGGTATTTGGGGAATGTGTAAAAGGATTGTGGCAGTTCTAAAAGTGCACTGGAGTCTGGCAAAGGATTACATGACCGAGAATGAAACAGTAACTTTTTCATAATACTGAAATGTTTTTCCCTGGGCTAATTCTCCTAGAAATGTGGATGGTCTCCCTGCACTTTGACAGTGTGCATACTTTTGTGAAAAGTAACTGTTAGACCATGTGAAAAAATTGTTTGGTTTAAGATTTCTGGTTGGGTGGCATCATGGGCAAGCCTTTAGTTGAATATTTCTGAAACCTTTCCAAGTGGAAGCAAATAAACATAATGTTGAAGAGATGGATGACCGTGACTGTAAAACAATTCTAACCGCAAAGCATGTAGGACTTGTTACTAGATTTAATGCTATTCACCATATTCATTATTATTTGTTGAACTTGAAATTATAGGAAAGAACATGTTTGTAGACTATCCCAAACTGCTTATGTGGGGGTTATAATTCAGAAGAGAATATAGGTATTAAAAATGGCTTGCAGAGTTGTAAATGAAGCGCAAAGTCTTTTTTACCTTGTGTTGGGGTGGATTAGTATGGTTTAAAGTTCATTAATAATCTCTTTAAACACGTGCAGTTCAGACTTGCCTTTCATAATAGTGTTTTTTATTTTAAAACAAACTTGTGTTGTGATTCTTTTGTTTTCATCTTCTTGATGATAGAGGTATATGTCAGTGTTTTGCACACAGTAACGAAGCATTCTGAGTAAGCAAGTTAATTCAAGAGGACAGGCAGTTGTATTAGAATTTTGGAAACTGTATATATAAAATTGTTTACTGATCCATTCTGCTCCTCTAGTTCACATGTTTTTGTATTGACTGTAGTTATCCTGTGATTTTATAGTTGGCATGGAACTGCAATTATTTATTACTGTAGATGGTGAAATGTCCATGTTCAACAGATTGTGATTTTCTTTATTCCTCTGTCACTAGTTGGAGTGCTAAGAAAATAAGAGGGTGTGTACTTTGGACACTAAAGTATCTGCTTACCTTATGGTACTACTATTTAGGAAAGGAGCAATTCTCTACTCTGTGATATCTAAATTGATTTCAAGTTAGGAAGTGAAGCAGTTGGTGTATTGCAAAGGCAGTGATATAGACGTGCTGTTGAGGAGAAATATTTAAATGATTAGACAACAGATGTTTGTATGTGGATTATTTTCCTGAAATATCTTGGTTGGAATTGCATAATAATTGCAAATGAACAACACTGAAATACAAAGTGAAACCAAAAGCAGAAATTCTAACTAGCAGTAAACTATATGCACACAAGCTATATACAACATAATGTGTTGTGTATAATTATTTTATGAGCTGGAAAAAAAAAAAGAGTACGTTACTTGTTGAGGTTTTTGGAGCCTCTCTATTCGAAAAGTGATAAACCAGTATCAGGCTTATCAAAAATATATTGTGAAAATCATTTGGGGCAGTAAAGTAAATGTTTGCAGCACTCGGGCATGCTCATTATATTCTGTTTAGGTTGTTTGGAAGAGAAGTAAAAATGCTTGTGAAGGGTGTTGTCTGGCAGAGTATAATTATAAAGAAGTAAGTCAGAATAGTCCGTGAGTGGGTTAGAAAACTTTTTTTTTTCCCCATGTAAGTTAGCAATCTAAAGTAGGGTTGCCTTTTTCATTGAATATCCATCTAAAGGAAGCAGACAATATTATTCTTGTTTGTGAAATTTTCATGTATGCTTTGTGTTCTTTTGTCTGTGCATTGATTCTTGCTGAGACATTATTTTTGCTCTCACAGAGCAATTTGTTTAAAATGTGTTTTTTTGGCAATTTATGCTGATTTTCCATTGGCTATCAAAATCTTGATTATGTAGTTTTTCATTCCCATCGTAATTGTTCTAATTTGATTTCTCATAGGTAATAGCTTTTTCCCCCTCATTTGCCGTTGTAAGCTAACAACAACTTGTGCCTTTTTTTTTTTATTGCTACATGAATTATTAGAGATGTAATTATCAAGTTTTTACAGCTTTGTCTGTTTTAGTATTGTGTGTTGTGCTTCATGTGTTTATTTTTATTTAATAGTGGGGGCTATTAGCAAGATAATGCCTTCTAGTGCTTTTTTGTTGATGGACACAAATGTTTTTCACCTTTCTGTGAAACCTAAATTGGAGTTTACTTTCATTAATAAAGTTTTTTTTGGGAATTGCAGTTGTGCAAGATTCTGTTCTAATTTTCTCTTAATTTAAAATGGCGTTTAAAAACAGTGTTGTCCCCCCTCTGAGTTGCTGCTTCTCATGCTGACAATGACCCATCTTGGACACGAGTGGGGTGGGGTTTGTGCACCTTCATGCTAGAAGTCTTACAGCACTTTTTTAAATTGTCTGTTATAGGTGTTCTAAGCTGTGTGATCTGGTTCTGTCAGAATCATAATCTAAATGCTGTAAACAGGAAGTGTAGTGTAAAGAGGTGGCAGTGTAGAACAGATCCTGCAGAAAAGTTGGAAATAGGGAGTTCAGGTTGTTTTTGATGTGTGTGAGCTCATTGAAAGTGGTGATTTCAGATCTCATCTTTTCTAAGTGAGTGTGATTTAAATTGCCGTTCACTAAAATGAGGTTCTATACATGCAAGGAAATTCTGAAAGTAGTAATTTCTCTCTGACACTGCTCCCACCCCTTTCATTTGCAACAATTTGGGAGAAATGAGAAGATAGACTTGTAGTGATTGTTCCATGACAGGGCTTATTTTTGTGCATGTTAATTTCTGTCTGTAGATTTTGTGAACTTCTAAAACCCTGGAGTTTCACTCTTTAAATGGCTGATCCTTCTGATTAACAAATAGAAATTGGTGCTATTTCATCCTTTGCATACATTTTTTTTACAGTTGCTGTCAATGTTTTGTTTTTAGTTATTGAAAATGTTTTTGTTCTTGAACTTTAAATAGTGTGTATTGTGTATGTTGCACATATTAAGAGTGTATGTTCTGGGTCTTTGCTTTTGTAAGAAGCATTGTTGCTGTTGGTCAGTGGCAGGCAATGCAAGTATCTGCCTGTCTTGTTGATCAGGTTATTAGGGCTGTGGAAAATTTGGTCTAGACAATTGGGTTACTTGGATCAGTGTAGGTATATGTGACAATGTAGTATAGATTGCAATGTGTGCATAAAGTTGAAGTTGTCTTTTATGAACAACTTGCTTGCTCAGTTTCATAGTATAGCACTAGGTTATCTACCCTGGGGCATTTGTAAGCCTAGCCATAGTGATGTGGCTTTTGCCACCCCATTAAATGGTACAAAAATGTACAGAATAAATCTAGAATACTGTGCCTCTGTCTAGTAGTGACACAGTGAAGGTCCCCTTATATAATAGAATTAGTTTACTGTGCCCCTGTCTAGCAGTGACACAGATGTGACCCCTGGGGTAAACTTACGATCTCCCATCCACTCATCAAGATTTCTCTTGAAGAGAGTCAGTGAGGGGCTCTGCCTAATAAGAACTAGGATCCTGTTCCAAAGCATGGGAAGCCTCTGGGTTATGAATCTATCCCTCCAGCATGTCCTATTCATACTTGTGCCGAGGTTTAAGTCTTTAGCTCTCGTGGTCCTGATGGATTTGGATTTTTTGAGGTAGAGCATGTCCATCAGATCCTGATTGGACATGGCCTTGTACGTCAGGCAAAGATCACCACTGAGCAGGTGATATTCTACTGAATAGAGCTGAAGTTTCTTTAGTCTGGCAGAATAAGACATATGTTGGAGACCCTTGATCCTTTTGGTGAGGTACTTTTGTGGTCTCTCCAGCTGTTGCAAGTGCCGGGTGAGGTACATACCAAATGGGGCATTGTACTCAATCATGGGTCTGATGAGGGAGGAATATAGGGGTACAGTGACATCCTTGGATCTGGATGTGAAACCCTTCATGATGAGATGTGCAAGGTCGAATGTTTTTCTAACCACTTTGGCAACGTGGGTGTCAAATGAGAGGTCGCTGTCTACTTGGGTCCCTAGGTCTCTGATTACTTTTTCCGTACTCAGTGGGTTGCTGTCTATGTGATAATTTGTGGGTACTTTGTTTTTTCCAAAAGGGATGACTATACATTTTTTGGCATTTAGTTTAAGGCCGTGACTACGGCACCAGTTGTCCGTTTCAGTGAGGCCTTTTTGTAAGATGTGTGTATCTGCTGGTGTATCGACTATGGCGCCTAGTTTGCAGTCATCTGCGAGCTTTGTCAGCCACAGCCCTCCCATGTTTGCTTTAACATCTGAGAAATAAATGCCGAACAAGAGGGGTTCCAGGACAGATCCCTGTGGGACACCACTTGTGACTGGCTTTGAGTCTGACATTGCTCCAGCGATTTTAACTTTATGGGTTCTGTCCTTTAGCCAGTTTGCAACCCATCTAGTGACATGAGGGTTTACTTTTAAGCTGTTTAGCTTATCTATGATGCCTGAGTGGGGTATTGTGTCGAAGGCCTTAGCCAAGTCCAGGTATGCTGTATGGACTGCTTTGCCCTCATCAATGGCTCTAGTGACTGTTTCGAAAGTCAACCAGGTTTAAAAGGCAGGATCCGCCCTTTACAAAGCCGAAGTGGCTGGGGTCAAGTGTCTCTAGGTCCCCTATGTCTCCGCTTATGAGTTCCATAATGATTCTTTCCATAGCTTTGCAGACCAGGCTAGTCAAGCTTATGGGGCGGTAGTTTCCAGGGTCTGTAGTGGCACCCCCCTTGTGGAGTGGGACCACTGTTGCTGTACGCCAGTGTTCAGGTACATATCCCGAAGTAAGGCTAAGGTTAAATAGCATTTTTATGTGTGGGTTTAGCTCCTCTTGGAGTTCACGTAACACGCACCCCGGGATACCGTCAGGTCCCATTGATGCTGTGTTTTTTGCTTTGTTTAGGGCGGTTCTCACTTGGACATCTGAGAAGACAGGGAGATTACATTCAGCTGGGATAAGTATTTCTTCTTTTGGGGGTGAAGGAGGCGAGAAATTTGCACTGAACCTGTCAGCCAGAATATTAGCAAGATCTGTAGGTTCAGTGTATTTTTTGTTGTTGTGAACCAACTCTGAGCATATCTGAGGGTTTCTGCCCAGGTTTCTAACATAGCTGAAGAAGGCTTTGTGGTTATCTTTAGTGTCCTTAGCGATTTTTCTCTCAAAGTTTGCCTTGGATGTTTTTTTAAGAGAACGTAGTTTTCTGCTAATGTTGATCAGAGATATCATCCCTTCATGGGATTTCGCTCTGATGTGCAGTAGCTTCCTTCTTTTGTTATACAATTTGTTTATGGCTAAGGTGCACCAGACAGGACGCTTACATTTGGTGGAGAGGGACTTGGATTTGTTTGGGATTGCATGATCCATGCATTCTTGGTGATGTCCATAGAAAGCATTTGTGAAGGATTCGGTATTGTGGGATGTGGTATCCACTGGCACAGTGGGTTTAAAGGATACCATCTCAGTCTTAAGAAGAGTGAAGTCTGCTTTTGAGAAGTTTTTCACTGTGGTCTTTTGTGCTGGGGGTGGAGGTGGGATATGTATATCCAGGGTGATTAGTTTGTGGTCGGATCTCACTAGTGAAGGGGTATACTTCCGGTGTGGAGCATTTTGTCCCCATGTTTGTGATGA
The DNA here is from genome assembly GCF_019279795.1 of Protopterus annectens. Lineage (NCBI taxonomy): Eukaryota > Metazoa > Chordata > Ceratodontiformes > Protopteridae > Protopterus > Protopterus annectens. The sequence continues at coordinate 753,377,014 of NC_056747.1, forward strand.
TCAGGCCTAGTATATTATCTCCCCTAGTGGGAGAGGTGACTTAGTTGTTCCAGTGCATTTGAATTTATGAATTCCAGGAACCTTTGGGCTAGGGTATTAGAGCTAGAATAATGTACCCAATCTATGTTTGGGTAGTTGAAGTCTCCCAGTATGATGGTATTTTGTGATGCATTCATATCCTCCAATGTCTTCAGGAAGGCTGAGTGGGGTTCTTGAGTTTGGGAGGGTGGTCTGTAACATGCTACCAGTTGTATAGCAGTTTTGCCTATGGTTAGTTGCACCTGTATGGTCTCTGATGCTTCATGTGTTTCTACTAACCTGGAGGTGTGGGTGTCCTTTATGAATATGGACACTCCCCCTCCCTTTGTGGTTCGGCCCGGGTTTTGGGGCCGAAAAGCATGATACGAGGTGTAGCCTGGTAGCGCTGGGGTGCTCTCAGGAGCCTTGAACCAGGTTTCAGTTACTGCACAGACGTCTATGTTCTCCATGCTGAGGAGTGCATCAAGTGCCTGCATCTTGAGATTTAGACTTCTGGCGTTGAGCAGCATTACCCTTAGTTTTTTTCCATTTTTGTTTTCTAAGGAGGTGGGTTTGTCTTTTGAGCCTTGCCTGAAAAAGGCACTATGGGGGTGGCAAGAGCCTTAGCCAATATCCGGAAGCCCAGTGGTGACAGGTGTAAGCCATCCCTTGCGAAGCAGCGTGGCTTGTCCAACATATCATCCCAGGCAGACAGACATTGGATCCCCTTAGAATGACACCAGTACTTGAGCCAATTGTTAAAGCTGATCATCTTGTCTTTGTATTGTGGTATCATTCTTGGTGAGGGCAAGATGCTGCTCAGGGTCAGGGTCATACCATCCTCGGCTACATAATCGGAGAGCTCCTCTGTCTCTCTTCATGTAGTCCAGGGAGGTACGTCTCGGGTCATTCACACCAGCATGGACAATGACGGAGTCATATTTGAACTTGCTTTGGAGTGACCTGAGTGCATGTGTTATGTGGCTGATCCTAGCTCCTGATAGACGGCTCGCAGTCACCTTCTCCTTGTTTAGCCTTGTCAGTGGGACATCAGTGTGTCTGACTATGGAGTCACCTATTACTAGTGTATCAGGCAAGGTGTTTGGCCTTAAGGGCTGCGATTGGTCGACACACTGATTTATTGAAGTATGTGTTGCATGTGTTTTGTTTTGAGGTGGTGGATGTCTGCTTTGGGAGCCTCTGTTGTTTTGGTAAGTTTTTTATTAGAGCCTCCGAGTATGTCTTTGTGTTTTTTGTGTGTTTGGTTTGCAGTTGTGGTAGGTCTATGTGGGACTGGGATTGTTGTGTGTGTGGTTGCCATCTCCTCTTGTCGGGTCATGCCAGCCCTGAGTTGAGAGAGTTCAGCCTCCAGTTTGGTTATATAGTTGCATCTCTCACATGTATTTGTGTTTGTTGGGAGGAGGAGAGGGTTGTCTGTGTACATGAGACAATTGTAGCATTGTCTCAAGATGCCCAGATTGACCAGCTGAACTGGAGACAACGCCAGTAATCTACCACTCAACATGCTAGAACAGTATAAGGGAGTGGTATACCTTTTAAGGGAAGTGGGTATTCACAGGGGTGGTAAGTAGATGTAGTGCTTTACTTAGTATGAGAGTGCTTACTTAGTAGAGAAGTATTGAGAACAAGTGCTAGGCTTGTAATACAGTGAGTAGTCTGGTTATACTAAGAGTAGAGCTTCCTTAAGGGAAAATTTAAAGAACAGATTTGGCGGAGCCAGAAAAAGTTTAACCGGCGATGCGCTATGCGTACGACCGCGCAAAGCTGTGCAAACGCGGATTTTAAACAGTGAACTACAAAAAGAGCTGGAAATGGTCCCAAACAACCAATTACTACAGCTTCTTGTGCTGAGGTCACTTCCCCCAAGGACAGGTAGGCTGCTCAAGGCTCCCCACTCCCACTGGTGAGCAAAGAAACTTCCTTCTATCCAAGTAAGGTAATGGACAACACAGGAACGACACCACAGCCAGAATACAGCAATGCCTGTAAACAGGTCTAAACTAGTCGAAGGCAGGAAAACAAGGATTATTTTTTCGTTTTTTTGGTAGAAACACACACAAAATGCAGAAACAGTGATAAATTAGTTACACAGGCTAGCCCACTTTAGTGGGCAGCCTCCACAGTTAAATTAAACAAACAAGCAAACTTTTGATCAAATTTGACTAAAATGTAACCGTAGGATGTAAGAAATGAAGGATGAGAAAATAGGAAATGCTGGTGCCCTTAGTCTACTTTAAGGGGTCTGTTATGGTGGCTAGAACTTTGGGGAATTTTCCTTTTGAAATTTTGCATTATGTATAACCACCTTTTTGGGAGAGGAGAATGTAATGGGGGGCCCTATGGGGTTTGATACAAACTTCCAGTTTATAGTAGCATAAGGAGATATGCTCCTCTAAGGAGGTAGGATTTCCAATTTCAGAGCTGCAGCAGAGCAGACCAGCTGGACTCTTCTGATGAAGAGAATGTTGACTGCAGTTCCTGGGTAGGAAATAATAGGCTGTAGAGCTCTTGCCTGTCCCAGGAATACCTGGCTTCTGTTCTGACGTAACAAATGGTCCAACTGGGCAAATGTAATGAAGCCATCAACTAAAGTCCTGGTGGAGAGTTAAAAAAAAAAAAAAAGTCCAGTCTGCTCTTATCCCTGAGAATGTGCTTGGTGTTTTTGTTTTTGTCATCTGTGCAACAAAACTGGAAGCAGCTTATTGGTGTAGTACACAAACTTATGTTTTATCATGGTGTACTATTTTTCAGTGATTCCAGGGAAGGAAAAAAACAAACGTCATATTGAACTGCTACAATACCAGTTTGGCTGTGAGACTGTAGACTTGCATATGAAAGCTGAAGTCTTTGTTGTGCTGTTTATGGCAGAAAACTGGGTTTGAGTAGGGCTTAATTTTTCTGTTCTGGGCAAGTTGCTGTGTCATGTTGCCTAATTTTAAAGTTACATGAATTCTGGAGCTAATTTGTGTTTTAAAGTTAGACAGATAACAGGAGCACCTTGCTTTCATTGCTGCATTGTCAGTTCTGTCACATTTAGCTATTTATTTCCTTAAGGTGGGAGTCATCCTACTGTAGAATTACTAGAGTTGTGGCAGGGGTTTGCTGTTCTGCCTGTTACTGGGGAAATGTGCAAAATTCAGGAATTTGCATTTGCAAGCTGTGAAAAGTGAATACATGTATAAAAATGGTGGTGTGAATTTGTTGGGTTGTCAAGTGGAGTACAATGTGTAGACTACACATCCATGTATGTTGTACTGTGTAGTGCACAATAAGCAGATTTCTGAGGTTTCCACATTTCTGCTGTTTTTCAGTGTTTGTGCTTATGATCTCACTTAAACTGTTGGCGATGGACAACTGGGCATTTGAATGTTGATGACTAAACCTTCTGAAGTCTTTAGACTTCAAATAAAAGTGCTGCTCCTTTCTTGAAAGGGAACACTTTTTTTGCCTGCTTTGGTATAAGAAAACCTATGATTTCTGGCAGTGGCCATAGGCTGACTGCTGTTATCTCAGTCATGCTTTTAACAGTTTGGTAAATCTGTCCTGTTTTAATCTTGTGCACTAAACTGCCAGACATGATTTAAGACTGGGTAGTAGCAATAGGTTTCATCCTTATGTTTCTTTAACCCTCTGTTTCCATTTACCCATGATGGGATTCTGAAGCAAGACATTTAACCAAGTGGCATTGCTAAGGGAAAATACCTTTTTCTGCTCAATAGATGTACTTTGTTGTTGTTAAATAATCCCCATTTTTCTTGCTTCCTTAAATGTTTTGCTTTGTCTTTAGCATTGACCTTTTGCTTTTGGTCCAACTGGTGTTATGTAACATTGTATAAAGTATTGTTTTAATATTGTAGTTTTTAAGATGAATCTGTTGGGCAAATGGTTCTACTGGATACTTGCAGTGCACGCACCTTTTTGTTATTGTGATCAAAATGACATTCATGTATGTTATGCAGTTGTCTACTGAATTTTTCTTTTGCTGTGATTTGTATAGATGCTTTGTAAAGTTCTCTGAAAAAGGGAAAGCCCTGTTTACTTAGTTACATTTGCCTAGTTTGTAGAATGAAGTAAACCATTTTGAGAAACATTGTATGCTTTTTAAGTTAAAAGAACCCTTATTCTTATGCTAAGACAGATTCTTCATTTTCTGAGTTGAATGTGATGGCTTTTATTCATGCGGATACACACTCGAGCTACCATTCAGGCATTTGTGGGGAGCCTTGTGTTTGGAATTGTATGGGGCCAGTGTTGTGGAAAGGTGGTATAATATTTTGGGTACTTTTCCTTTATCAGGGCAACACTTCTAATGACCGTTTTGGATTCTTAGTACGCGGTTGCAGTGATAGCACAGCTGCTGCTGATGTGGCTATCACACACACTTTTTTTTCCTGTGAGATTTACAGTCTTTATTTCCTGTGCCTTATTTTTTGTTGTAATAATAGTTCTGCTTGGAAGGCAAACGCATACATAAACCTTTGACATGTCTTACTGCATTTTATGGCTTCTGAGTGAGGTTGATATTGCAGTTATGTTTACGATTTTTGCACCGTGATACACAGACTAAAACAGCAAGATGAAAGGATGTGCCTGACTTCATACGAGCATATTCTAAGAAGAGGTAACATAATTAATGTAAGCCAACGTAAGTAATTTTATAGTCATGCTACAATAACACAGCGCAGTAGTCAGCATTAAGCCTAGTTAAATCTGTTGTGAGAAGGGGCATCATGGTGGTTATTTAGTTATGCTCACTAAGGCTTGGCAATGACGTGAAAGCAAATCGATCAATTAGTCCAGCTACGAATCAGTCAATGTCATCACTGCCGCCCCACCACATGGGTGACCGGTATTACAGTTCCACTCCGGAGCAGTAAATTTCATCGCTGCCGGCCCAGCACATGGACATGTACAGCAACACAGTTTACAGGGAGAGGCTTGTAGCGCAACTATGAAATATTTCATTACAGTTTTATGGAAAATAAAACCCCTATGTTTTCGGGAATTGGTTGCATTTCTTAACTTTGATGTATCCGCTTGGTACGCAGGAAACAAACACTTGCAACGTGGTTGTTGAGCTTAAATCCACTGCCTTAGCAAGTTTTTAACCAGGTGTGTGCAAATTTTATAGAGCGACATCTCCTGTTTTGAAGTATTATGCAGTAAAATAATTTTACACAAGTCTGGTTATGTTCAGTACACAGACATAAGTAACTGGATTTAGAGCACAGTAACCTCATTTAAACTGTTGCCATGATAACTGAAAAGTACCATATTTTGAATATTATGTGATGAGCTAAGAAAGTTGTAT